>NC_090444.1:844233312-844874192 GCF_031143425.1 Pleurodeles waltl
TCAACCTGCACACATTAAAAAGCCTTGGTGCTTTGTGTGTAAAAACAGAGGCCATAGGCCAGGGGATAAGTCCTGTCCAGGTAAACCCCCTGAGCCTACCACCACTAATACATCAAGCTCTAGTGCCCCTAGCAGTAGTGGTAATAGTGGTGGGACTGCTGGCAACAGTCAAGTTAAGGGTGTAGTTGGGTTCACTTTTGGGTCCATAGTAGAAACTGGGGTAGTCACTCCCAAGACAGTTTCTGTCACACCTAGTGGCATTGGCCTTGCCACACTGGCTGCTTGTCCCCTTACAATGGATAAGTACAGGCAGACAGTTTCAATAAATGATGTTGAGGCCTTGGCCTACAGGGACACAGGTGCCAATATCACTTTGGTGACTGAAAACCTAGTGCATCCTGATCAACACATCATTGGACAACAGTATAAGATTATTGATGTCCATAACTCCACTAAGTTCCTTCCCTTAGCTATAATTCAGTTTAGTTGGGGTGGAGTTACTGGCCCTAAGCAGGTGGTGGTATCACCTAGCTTACCTGTAGATTGTCTCCTAGGTAATGACCTAGAGGCCTCAGGTTGGGCTGATGTAGAGTTTTATGCCCATGCAGCCATGCTGGGCATCCCTGAGGAATTGCTCCCTCTCATTTCTACTGAAATGAAAAAGCAAAGGAGAGAAGGCCTGAAAACTCAGGATCCCTCTCCATCAACAGGTAAAAAGGGTATCACAGTATCCCCTAACCACCCTACCATTCAGGATACCATTCCTGTGGTGGGAGAAACCTCTCCTGGGGTGGCACCTGTTCCAAGGGAATCATCAGCTGGCATAGCTGGACTCCCTGAGGTAGAAGTACCTCTCTGTGGGATAACTAACATTGGTGACAAAAAGAGCACCATTTTAGTTAACATGGAGCATCCCTCCAACCCTCCCAGAGAAACTTTAGTGCAGAAACCCTGCACTGCCTCACAACACTTAGGACAGCATCCCTGCCCTAGTGTGGAGCTCATAGGACAGCATCCCTGCCCTGCTCCAACTCAAGAGAAACAGCATCCCTGTTCTCTCTTCCAGCCAAATGGACAAAGTTTTTGCCCAGCTATGGCTTTACTGAGACAGCATCCCTGTCTGGCATTTCCATCATTACAAATAGGTTCAGTGGATAATTCCCACTGCTCTAAACTAAAACTTACTGATAGAAACTCTGAAAATACATCTTCACATTGTTGGTTAGCTAAAAAACGTCAAACAGGGTGGTTTACATCCCCACAGGGAAGTAACCATATAGTGGATGATAAAGGGAGTAACCAGTCTATTGCAGAGCTACTCTCTACTTATCACCACTTAGACAATAAAGTCTCAACTGGCCAAGGTTAGCCTTATTGTCCTTCGTTTGGGGGGGTTGTGTGAGAAAGTAGCCTCTTTCTAGCCTTGTTACCCCCACTTTGGGTCTGTTTGTGAGTGTATGTCAGGGTGTTTTCACTGTCTCACTGGTATCCTGCTTGCCAGGGCCCAGTGCTCATAGTGAAAACCCTATGTTTTCAGTATGTTTGTTATGTGTCACTGGGTCCCTGCTAGTCAGGACCCCAGTGCTCATAAGTTTGTGGCCTATATGTATGTGTTCCCTGTGTGGTGCCTAACTGTCTCACTGAGGCTCTGCTAACCAGAACCTCAGTGGTTATGCTCTCTCATTTCTTTCCAAATTGTCACTAACAGGCTAGTGACCATTTTTACCAATTTACATTGGCTTACTGGAACACCCTTATAATTCCCTAGTATATGGTACTGAGGTACCCAGGGTATTGGGGTTCCAGGAGATCCCTATGGGCTGCAGCATTTCTTTTGCCACCCATAGGGAGCTCTGACAATTCTTACACAGGCCTGCCACTGCAGCCTGAGTGAAATAACGTCCACGTTATTTCACAGCCATTTTACACTGCACTTAAGTAACTTATAAGTCACCTATATGTCTAACCTTTACCTGGTAAAGGTTAGGTGCAAAGTTACTTAGTGTGAGGGCACCCTGGCACTAGCCAAGGTGCCCCCACATTGTTCAGAGCCAATTCCCTGAACTTTGTGAGTGCGGGGACACCATTACACGCGTGCACTACATATAGGTCACTACCTATATGTGGCTTCACAATGGTAACTCCGAATATGGCCATGTAACATGTCTATGATCATGGAATTGCCCCCTCTATGCCATCCTGGCATAGTTGGCACAATCCCATGATCCCAGTGGTCTGTAGCACAGACCCTGGTACTGCCAAACTGCCCTTCCTGGGGTTTCACTGCAGCTGCTGCTGCTGCCAACCCCTCAGACAGGCATCTGCCCTCCTGGGGTCCAGCCAGGCCTGGCCCAGGATGGCAGAACAAAGAACTTCCTCTGAGAGAGGGTGTGACACCCTCTCCCTTTGGAAAATGGTGTGAAGGCAGGGGAGGAGTAGCCTCCCCCAGCCTCTGGAAATGCTTTGTTGGGCACAGATGTGCCCAATTCTGCATAAGCCAGTCTACACCGGTTCAGGGGACCCCTTAGCCCTGCTCTGGCGCGAAACTGGACAAAGGAAAGGGGAGTGACCACTCCCCTGACCTGCACCTCCCCTGGGAGGTGTCCAGAGCTCCTCCAGTGTGCTCCAGACCTCTGCCATCTTGGAAACAGAGGTGCTGCTGGCACACTGGACTACTCTGAGTGGCCAGTGCCACCAGGTGACGTCAGAGACTCCTGCTGATAGGCTCCTTCAGGTGTTAGTAGCCTATCCTCTCTCCTAGGTAGCCAAACCCTCTTTTCTGGCTATTTAGGGTCTCTGTCTCTGGGGAAACATCAGATAACGAATGCAAGAGCTCATCCGAGTTCCTCTGCATCTCTCTCTTCACCTTCTGATAAGGAATCGACTGCTGACCGCGCTGGAAGCCTGCAAACCTGCAACATAGTAGCAAAGACGACTACTGCAACACTGTAACGCTGATCCTGCCGCCTTCTCGACTGTTTTCCTGCTTGTGCATGCTGTGGGGGTAGTCTGCCTCCTCTCTGCACCAGAAGCTCCGAAGAAATCTCCCGTGGGTCGACGGAATCTTCCCCCTGCAACCGCAGGCACCAAAAAGCTGCATTACTGGTCCCTTGGGTCTCCTCTCAGCACGACGAGCGAGGTCCCTCGAATCCAGCGACTCTGTCCAAGTGACCCCCACAGTCCAGTGACTCTTCAGTCCAAGTTTGGTGGAGGTAAGTCCTTGCCTCACCTCGCTGGGCTGCATTGCTGGGAACCGCGACTTTGCAGCTACTCCGGCCCCTGTGCACTTCCGGCGGAAATCCTTTGTGCACAGCCAAGCCTGGATCCACAGCACTCTAACCTGCATTGCACGACTTTCTAAGTTGGTCTCCGGCGACGTGGGACTCCTTTGTGCAACTTCGGCGAGCACCGTTTCACGCATCCTCGTAGTGCCTGTTTCTGGCACTTCACTGGGTGCTACCTGCTTCAGTGAGGGTTCTTTGTCTTGCTCGACGTCCCCTCTCTCTTCAGGTCCAATTTGCGACCTCCTGGTCCCTCCTGGGCCTCAGCAGCGTCCAAAAACGCTAACCGCACAATTTGCAGCTAGCAAGGCTTGTTGGCGTTCTTTCGGCGGGAAAACACTTCTGCACGACTCTCCACGGCGAGAGGGATCCGTCCACCAAAGGGGAAGTCTTTAGCCCTTTTTGTTCCTGCAGAAACCTCAGCTTCTTCTGTCCAGTAGAAGCTTCTTTGCACCCACAGCTGGCATTTCCTGGGCATCTGCCCATCTCCGACTTGCTTGTGACTTTTGGACTTGGTCCCCTTGTTCCACAGGTACCCTAGATTGGAAATCCACAGTTGTTGCATTGCTGGTTTGTGTATTTCCTGCATTATTCCTCTAACACGACTACTTTGTCCTTAGGGGAACTTTAGTTCACTTTGCACTCACTTTTCAGGGTCTTGGGGAGGGTTATTTTTCTAACTCTCACTATTTTCTAATAGTCCCAGCGACCCTCTACAAGGTCACATAGGTTTGGGGTCCATTCGTGGTTCGCATTCCACTTTTGGAGAATATGGTTTGTGTTGCCCCCATCCCTATGTTTCCCCATTGCATCCTATTGTAACTATACATTGTTTGCACTGTTTTCTAAGACTATACTGCATATTTTTGCTATTGTGTATATATATCTTGTGTATATTTCCTATCCTCTCACTGAGGGTACACTCTAAGATACTTTGGCATATTGTCATAAAAATAAAGTACCTTTATTTTTAGTATAACTGTGTATTGTGTTTTCTTATGATATTGTGCATATGACACTAAGTGGTACTGTAGTAGCTTCACACGTCTCCTAGTTCAGCCTAAGCTGCTCTGCTAAGCTACCATTATCTATCAGCCTAAGCTGCTAGACACCCTATACACTAATAAGGGATAACTGGGCCTGGTGCAAGGTGCAAGTACCCCTTGTTACTCACTACAAGCCAGTCCAGCCTCCTACACTGGGGCCTGGGCAACCTGGTCCCAGGAAGGCAGAACAAAGGATTTCCTCTGAGAGAGGGTGTTACACCCTCTCCCTTTGAAAATAGGTGTGAAGGGCTGGAGAGGAGTCGCCTCTCCTGGCCTATGGAAATGTTTTGAAGGGCACAGATGGTGCCCATCACTGCATAAGCCAGTCTACACCAGTTCAGGGATCCCCCCAGCCCTGCTCTTGCATGAAACTGGACAAATGAAAGGGAAGTGACCAATCCCTTGACCAGCACCTCCCAGGGGAGGTACCCAGAGCTCCTCCAGTGGGTCCCAGACCTCTGCCACTTTGGATGCAGAGGTGTGAGGGCAAAATGGTCAGCTCTGAGTGGCCAGTGCCAGCAGGTGACGTCAGAGACCTCCCCTGATAGGTGCTTACCTTTCTCTTTAGCCAATCCTCCTCTGAGGGCTATTTAGGGTCTCTCTTGTGGGTATCTCACCAGATAACGAATGCAAGAGCTCACCCGAGTTCCTCTGCACTTTCCTCTTCGACTTCTGCCAAGGATCGACGGCTGACTGCCACAGGACGCCTGCATAACTGCAACAAAGTTGCAAGAAGACTACTAGCAACATTGTAGCACCTCATTCTGCCGGCTTTCTCGACTGTTTCCTAGTGGTGCATGCTCTGAGGGCTGTCTGCCTTCACCCTGCACTGGAAACCAAGAAGAAATCTCCTGTGGGCCGACGGAATCTTCCCCCGCTAACGCAGGCACCAAACTTCTGCATCACTGGTCCTCTGGGTCCCCTCTCATCCTGACGAGCGTGGTCCCTGGACACAGGAGGTGGGTCCAAGTGTCTCCCACAGTCCAGTGGCTCTTCTGTCCAAATTTGGTGGAGGTAAGTCCTTGCCTCCCCATGCCAGACAGTAATCCTGTGTACTGCGTGAACTGCTCGGGATTCTGTGCACTTTTGCAAGACTTCCTTCATGCACAGCCTAGCCCAGGTCCCCAGCACTCTGTCCTGCATTGCCCAACTTGCTGAGTTGGACTCCGACGTAGTGGGACCCTCCTTTGTGACTCTAAGTCGACTGCTGTCCTCGGATCTTCTAAGTGCCTGTTCAGGTACTTCTGTGGGTGCTGCTGCTGCTGCGGGGGCTCTCTGAGTTGCTGAGTGCCCCCTCTATCTCCTCCTCACAGTGGCGACCTCCTGGTCCTTCGTAGGCACCAGCAGCACCCGCAGCCCTCAACCGCAACTCTTGCGGCTAGAAAGGCTTGTTTGCAGTCTTTCTGCGTGGAAACAACTCTGCATCCTCCAGCACACCATGGGACATCTTCTGACCAAAGGAGAAGTTTCTGGCACCTTCCGTTGTTGCAGAATCTTTGGCTTCTTCCACCCGGAGGCAGCCATTTTGCACCTACATCCGGGGTTTAGTGGGCTCCTGCCCCCGCTGGACACTTGTGTGACTCTTGGACTTGGTCCCCTTTCTTTACAGGTCCTCAGGTCCAGGAATCCATCTTCAGTGTTTTGCTGGCAGTTGTTGTCCTTGCAGAATCCCCTATCTCAACTATATTGTCTTTCTGGGGTAGTAGGGCAACTTTACTCCTACTTTCCAGGGTCTTGTGGTGGGGGATCTTGGACACCGTTAGTGTTTTCTGAAACTCCCAGCGACCCTCTACAACCTACACTAGGCCTGGGGTCCACTTGTGGTTCGCATTCCACTTTTGGAGTATATGGTTTGTGTTGCCCCTAGGCCTATATCTACCTATTGCATTCCATTGTGATTCTATATTGTTTGCACTGCTTTTCTTACTCTTACTTACCTGATTTTGGTTTGTGTACATATAATTTGTGTATATTACTTACCTCCTAAGGGAGGGAATCCTCTAAGATACTTTGGCATATTGTGACTAAAATAAAGTACCTTTATTTTTAGTAACTCTGAGTGTGTTTTCTTATGATATTGTGCTATATGATATAAGTGGAATAGTAGGAGCTTTGCATGTCTCCTAGTTCAGCCTAAGCTTCTCTGCTATAGCTACGTCTATCAGCCTAAGCTGCTAGAACACCTCTATTCTACTAATAAGGGATAACTGGACGTGGCACAAGGTGTAAGTACCACAAGGTACCCACTATAAGCCAGGCCAGCCTCCTACATTGGTGGTGCAGCGGTGGGATAAGTACCTGTAACTGCTTTACCACTTTGTCATTGGTGCTACTGTAGAAGGCTGTCTGGCTTATAGTGGGTACCTTGTGGTACGTACACCCACAATAGGATGCAATAGGTAGACCTAGGTCTAGGGGTAACACAAACCATATACTACAAAAGTGGAATGCGAACCACAAATGGACCCAAGACCTATGGGAGCTTGTAGAGGGTCGCTGGGACTGTAAGAAAACAGTAAGGGTGACCAGGATACCCCACACCAAGACCCTGAAAAGTAGGAGTAAAGTTGCCCTAGTACCCCAGAAAGACACAATAGTCGTGATAGGGGATTCTGCAAGAACCACAAGCACCAGCAAAACACTGAAGACGGATTCTTGGACCTGAGGACCTGTAAAAGAAGGGGACCAAGTCCAAGAGTCACAAAAGTGTCCGGGGGGGGCAGAAGCCCAGAAAACCCTGGATGAAGGTGCAAGAGGGCTGCCTCCAGGTGGAAGAAGCCAATGATTCTGCAACAACGAAAAGGGCTAGGAACTTCTCCTTTGGAAGGAAGATGTCCCACGGCATGCTGGAGGTGGCAGAAGTCTTTTCAGACAGAAATACCACAAACAAGCCTTGCTGGCTGCAAGAGTAGCAGTTGAGGATTTTGGGTGCTGCTGGGGACAAGAAAGGACCAGGATGTCGCCCCTGGGAGGAGGAGACAGAGGGGGTGCTCAGCAACTAGGAGAGCCCCCACAAAAGCAGGCAGCACCCACAGAGGTACCAGAGCAGGTACTTGGAAGATCTGAGGACAGTGGTCGACTGAGAGTCACAAAGGAGGGTCCCACGATGTCGAAGTTCAACTCAGCTGGTTGAGCACTGCAGGACGGAGTGCTGGGGACCCAGGCTAGGCTGTGCACAAAGAAATCCTTGGAAAAGTGCACAGAAGCTGGAGCAGCTTCAAATCATGCAGTACACAGGTTTGCTGTCTGGCGTGGGGAGGGAAGGACTTACCTCCACCAACTTTGGAAAGAAGGGCCATTGGACTATGGGAGACACTTGGACCCACCTCCTGTGTTCCAAGGACCATGCTCGTCAGGATGAGAGGGGACCCAGAGGACTGGTGATGCAGATGTTTGGTGCCTGCGTTAGCAGGGGGAAGATTCAGTAGACCCACAGGAGATATCTTCTTGGCTTCCAGTGCAGGGTGAAGGCAGACAGCCCTCAGAGCATGCACCACCAGGAAACAGTGGAGAAAGCCTTGCTACTTTGTTGCGGTTTTGCAGGCGTCCTGGAGCAGTCAGCGGTCGATCCTTGGCAGAAGTCAAAGAGGGAGATGCAGAGGAACTCTGGTGAGCTCTTGCATTCGTTATCTGAAGAATCCCCCAAAGCAGAGACCCCAAATAACCAGAAAATGAGGTTTGGCTACCTAGGAAGGAGGATTGGCTACTAAGAGAGGTAAGTCTATCAGAAGGAGTCTCTGAAGTCACCTGCTGGCACTGGCCACTCAGAGCAGTCCAGTGTACCAGCAACACCTCTGAATCCAAGATGGCAGAGGTCTGAGGCACACTGGAGGAGCTGTGGGCACCTCCACTGGGAGGTGCAGGTCAGGGGAATGGTCACTCCCCTTTCCTTTGTCCAGTTTCGCGCCAGAGCAGGGCTGGGGGATCCTTGAACCAGTGTAGACTGGCTTATGCAGAGATGGGCAGCATCTGTGCCCATCAAAGCATTTACAGAGGCTGGGGGAGGCTACTCCTCCCCAGCCATCACACCTATTTCCAAAGGGAGAGGGTGTTACACCCTCTCTCAGAGGAAATCCTTTGTTCTACCTTCCTGGGCCAGGGCTGCCTGGACCCCAGGAGGGCAGAAACCTGTCTGAGGGGTTGGCAGCAGCTGCAGTGGAGACCCCAGAAAGGCAGTTTGGCAGTACCCGGGTTCTGTGCTACAGACCCGGGGGATCATGGAATTCCATGATCTTAGACATGTTACATGGCCATGTTCGGAGTTATCATTGTGACGCTATACATAGGTAGTGACCTATGTATAGTGCACGCGTGTAATGGTGTCCCCGCACTCACAAAGTCCAGGTAATTTGCCCTGGACAATGTGGGGGCACCTTGGCTAGTGCCAGGGTGCCCACACACTAAGTAACTTTGCACCCAACCTTCACCAGGTGAAGGTTAGACATATAGGTGACTTATAAGTTACTTAAGTGCAGTGGTAAATGGCTGTGAAATAACGTGGACATTATTTAACTCAGGCTGCACTGGCAGGCCTGTGTAAGAATTGTCCGATCTCCCTATGGGTGGCAAAAGAAATGCTGCAGCCCATAGGGATCTCCTGGAACCCCAATACCCAGGGTACCTCAGTACCATATACTAGGGAATTATATGGGTGTTCCAGTATGCCAATGTGAATTGGTGAAATTGGTCACTTGCCTGTTAGTGACAATTTGGAAAGCAGAGAGAGCATAACCACTGAGGTTCTGGTTAGCAGAGCCTCAGTGAGACAGTTAGTCATCACACAGGGAACACATACAGGGCACATACTTATGAGCACTGCGGTCCTGCCTGGCAGGGTTCCAGTGACACATAGACTAAAACAACATATATACAGTGAAATATGGAGGTAACATGCCAGGCAAGATGGTACTTTCCTACAGGAGTTCAAAGGGGCTGAAGCCCACTCCTTTCTGGGGTACCTCCCTGTAAGCAAAAAGGAGGCAAGGTAACACGACATCCCATCTCCTCCTGAGTTTTTCAGGGAATACCATTATCATTCCTTTGAGAGTTTTATTAAACCTCTCTACCAGTCCATTGGTCTGTGGATAATAAGGTGTGGTGAATTTGTAGGTTACACCACATTCCTTCCACATAGCTTTCAAGTATGCAGACATAAAGTTGCTACCCCTGTCTGATACAACCTCTTTTGGGAATCCCACCCTGGAAAAGATTCCCAGGAGAGCTTTTGCCACTGCAGGTGCTGTAGTGGTCCTTAGAGGAATTGCTTCAGGATTTCCTGTGGCATGGTCCACAACCACCAAGATAAACCTATTGCCTGAAGCAGTAGGAGGGTCAAGGGGGCCAACTATGTCAACCCCCACCCTTTCATAGGGGACCCCAACCACAGGTAGTGGAATAAGGGGAAACTTTGGTGTGCCCCCAGTCTTGCCACTGGCTTGGCAGGTCACACAAGACTTACACAAATCTTTTGTGTCCTCTGACATTCTAGGCCAGTGAAACAGGGGGACAAGACTTTCCCATGTTTTGATCTAGCCCAAATGCCCAGCCAAAGGAACGTCATGTGCCAGAGTTAGGAGGAACTCTCTGTACTGCAGGGGAATGACCAATCTCCTGGCTGCTTCAGGTTTTGTGTCCCTTGCCTCTGTGTACAAGAGGTTGTCCTCCCAGTAAACTCTATGTGAGTCACTGACATCCCCATTTTGCTGCTTGACAGCTTGCTGTCTGAGACCCTCTAATGTGGGACAGGACTGCTGTGCCGCACTCAGCTCATCCCTGGAAGGCCCCCCTCCACCGAAAAGCTCAGCAGTGTCTGCTGCCAGCTCATCTGGTGAAGGTTCTGCACAGGGAGGAACTTCTTCTTCCTGTGAGAAAGTAGCCTCTTTCTAGCCTTGTTACCCCCACTTTTGGCCTGTTTGTGAGTGTATGTCAGGGTGTTTTCACTGTCTCACTGGGATCCTGCTTGCCAGGGCCCAGTGCTCATAGTGAAAACCCTATGTTTTCAGTATGTTTGTTATGTGTCACTGGGACCCTGCTAGTCAGGACCCCAGTGCTCATAAGGTTGTGGCCTATATGTATGTGTTCCCTGTGTGGTGCCTAACTGTCTCACTGAGGCTCTGCTAACCAGAACCTCAGTGGTTATGCTCTCTCATTTCTTTCAAATTGTCACTAACAGGCTAGTGACCAATTTTACCAATTTACATTGGCTTACTGGAACACCCTTATAATTCCGTAGTATATGGTACTGAGGTACCCAGGGTATTGGGGTTCCAGGAGATCCCTATGGGCTGCAGCATTTCTTTTGCCACCCATAGGGAGCTCTGACAATTCTTACACAGGCCTGCCACTGCAGCCTGAGTGAAATAACGTCCACGTTATTTCACAGCCATTTTACACTGCACTTAAGTAACTTATAAGTCACCTATATGTCTAACCTTTACCTGGTAAAGGTTAGGTGCAAAGTTACTTAGTGTGAGGGCACCCTGGCACTAGCTAAGGTGCCCCCACATTGTTCAGGGCCAATTCCCCGGACTTTGTGAGTGCGGGGACACCATTACACGCGTGCACTACATATAGGTCACTACCTATATGTAGCTTCACCATGGTAACTCCGAATATGGCCATGTAACATGTCTATGATCATGGAATTGCCCCCTCTATAGCATCCTGGCATAGTTGGCACAATCCCATGATCCCAGTGGTCTGTAGCACAGACCCTGGTACTGCCAAACTGCCCTTCCTGGGGTTTCACTGCAGCTGCTGCTGCTGCCAACCACTCAGACAGGCAGCTGCCCTCCTGGGGTCCAGCCAGGCCTGGCCCAGGATGGCAGAACAAAGGACTTCCTCTGAGAGAGGGTGTTACACCCTCTCCCTTTGGAAAATGGTGTGAAGGCAGGGGAGGAGTAGCCTCCCCCAGCCTCTGGAAATGCTTTCTTGGGCACAGATGTGCCCAATTCTGCATAAGCCAGTCTACACCGGTTCAGGGGACCCCTTAGCCCTGCTCTGGCGCGAAACTGGACAAAGGAAAGGGGAGTGACCACTCCCCTGACCTGCACCTCCCCTGGGAGGTGTCCAGAGCTCCTCCAGTGTGCTCCAGACCTCTGCCATCTTGGAAACAGAGGTGCTGCTGGCACACTGGACTGCTCTGAGTGGCCAGTGCCACCAGGTGACGTCAGAGACTCCTTGTGATAGGCTCCTTCAGGTGTTAGTAGCCTATCCTCTCTCCTAGGTAGCCAAACCCTCTTTTCTGGCTATTTAGGGTCTCTGTTTCTGGGGAAACTTTAGATAACCAATGCAAGAGCTCATCCGAGTTCCTCTGCATCTCTCTCTTCACCTTCTGCCAAGGAATCGACCGCTGACCGCGCTGGAAGCCTGCAAACCTGCAACATAGTAGCAAAGACGACTACTGCAACTCTGTAACGCTGATCCTGCCGCCTTCTCGACTGTTTTCCTGGTGGTGCATGCTGTGGGGGTAGTCTGCCTCCTCTCTGCACTAGAAGCTCCGAAGAAATCTCCCGTGGGTCGACGGAATCTTCCCCCTGCAACCGCAGGCACCAAAAAGCTGCATTACCGGACCCTTGGGTCTCCTCTCAGCACAAAGAGCGAGGTCCCTCGAATCCAGCAACTCTGTTCAAGTGACCCCCACAGTCCAGTGACTCTTCAGTCCAAGTTTGGTGGAGGTAAGTCCTTGCCTCACCTCGCTAGACTGCATTGCTGGGAACCGCGACTTTTGCAGCTACTCCGGCCTCCGTGCACTTCCGGCGGAAATCCTTTGTGCACAGTCCAGCCTGGGTCCACGGCACTCTAACCTGCATTGCACGACCTCCTAAGTTGTTCTCCGGCGACGTGGGACTTCTTTGTGCAACTTCGGGTGAGCACCATTTCACGCATCCTTGTAGTGCCTTTTTCTGGCACTTCTCCGGGTGCTACCTGCTGTTAAGAGGGCTCTTTGTCTTACTCGATGTCCCCTCTACCTCCTGGTCCAACTTGCGACCTCCTGGTCCCTCCTGGGCCACAGCAGCGTCCAAAAACGCTAACCGCACGATTTGCAGCTAGCAAGGCTTGTTGGCGTTCTTTCGGCGGGAAAACACTTCTGCACGACTCTACAAGGCAAGAGAGATCCGTTCTCCAAAGGGAAAGTCTCTAGCCCTTTGCGTTCCTGCAGAAACCTCAGCTTCTTCTGTCCAGTAGAAGCTTCTTTGCACCCGCAGCTGGCATTTCCTGGGCATCTGCCCATCTCCGACTTGCTTGTGACTTTTGGACTTGGTCCCCTTGTTCCACAGGTACCCCAGATTGGAAATCCAGCATTGTTGCATTGTTGGTTTGTGTCTTTCCTGCCTTATTCCCCTACCACAACTTCTTTGTCCTTTGGGGAACTTTGGTGCACTTTGCACTCACTTTTCAGGGTCTTGGGGTGGGCTATTTTTCTAACCCTCACTATTTTCTAATAGTCCCAGCGACCCTCTACAAGGTCACATAGGTTTGGGGTCCATTCGTGGTTCGCATTCCACTTTTGGAGTATATGGTTTGTGTTGCCCCTATCCCTATGTGTCCCCATTGCATCCTATTGTAACTATACATTGTTTGCACTGTTTTCTAAGACTATACTGCATATTTTTGCTATTCTGTATATATATCTTGTGTATATTTCCTATCCTCCCACTGAGGGTACACTCTGAGATACTTTGGCACATTGTCATAAAAAAAAGTACCTTTATTTTTAGTATAACTGTGTATTGTGTTTTCTTATGATATTGTGCATATGACACTAAGTGGTACTGTAGTAGCTTCACACGTCTCCTAGTTCAGCCTAAGCTGCTCTGCTAAGCTACCATTATCTATCAGCCTAAGCTGCTAGACACCCTATACACTAATAAGGGATAACTGGGCCTGGTGCAAGGTGCAAGTACCCCTTGGTACTCACTACAAGCCAGTCCAGCCTCCTACACTTCCTCAGAAGGAGAATCATCTGTAGAGGGAGGGATAGTGGGTAGGGATTTACCCTTGTGTAGGAGGCTGGACTGGCATGTAGTGGGTACCAAGGGGTACTTACACTTTGCACTAGGCCCAGGTATCCCTTATTAGTGTAGAGGGGTGTCTAGCAGCTTAGGCTGATAGAAAAGGTAGCTTAGCAGAGCAGCTTAGGCTGAACTAGGAGACGAGTGAAGCTCCTACAGTACCACTAGTGTCACATGCACAATATCATAAGAAAACACAATACACAGATATATTAAAAATAAAGGTACTTTATTTTTATGACAATATGCCAAAGTATCTCAATGAGTACCCTCAGTATGAGGATAGCAAATATACACAAGATATATGTACACAATACCAAAATATGCAGTAATAGCAATAGAAAACAGTGCAAGCAATGTATAGTCACAATAGAATGCAATGGGGGTACATAGGGATAGGGGCAACACAAACCATATACTCTAGAAGAGGAATGCGAACAACGAATGGACCCCAAACCTATGTGACCTTGTAGAGGGTCGCTGGGACTGTAAGAAAACAGTGAGGGTTAGAAAAATAGCCCACCCCAAGACCCTGAAAAGTGGGTGTAAAGTGCACCTAAGTTCCCCAAAGAGCACAGAAGTCGTGATAGGGGAATTCTGCAAGGAAGACCAACACCAGCAATGCAACAACAATGGATTTCCTGATGAGAGAACCTGTGGAACAAGGGGACCAAGTCCAAGAGTCACGATCAAGTTGGGAGTGGGCAGATGCCCAGGAAATGTCAGCTGTGGGTGCAAAGAAGCTGCCACCGGATGGTAGAAGCTGTGGATTCTGCAAGAACGACAAGGGCTAGAAACGTCCCCTTTGGAGGATGGATGTCGCACGTCGTGAAGAGTTGTGCAGAGGTGTTTCCGTGCAGAAAGACCGTAAACAAGCCTTGCTAGCTGCAAGGGTTTCGGTTAGGATTTTTGGATGCTGCTGTGGCCCAGGAGGGACCAGGATGTCACCAATTGCGTGAGGAGACAGAGGGGGCGTCCAGCAAGACAAAGAGCCCACTCAGAAGCAAGCAGCACCCGCAGAAGTGCCGGAACAGGCACTACGAAGTGGAGTGAACCGGAGTTCACCCGAAGTCAAGAAAGAGGGTCCCACGACGCCGGAGGACAACTCAGGAGGTTAGCACTGCAGGTTAGAGTGCCGGGGACCCCGGCTTGGCTGTGCACAAAGGAAATCCTGGAAGAGTGCACAGGAGCCGGAGTAGCTGCAAAACACACGGTTCCCAGCAATGCAGTGTAGCGTGGGGAGGCAAGGACTTGGGTGCTGCCTACTTCTGAGAGGGCTCGTTGTCATGCTCGACGCCCCCTCTGTCCCCAGACGCAATTGGCGACATCCTGGTCCCTCCTGGGCCACAGCAGCATCCAAAAACCCTAACCGCACGATTTGCAGCTAGCAAGGCTTGTTGGCGGACTTTCGGCGGGAAAACATTTCGGCACAACTCTCCACAGCGTGGGGGATCCATCCTCCAAAGGGGAAGTCTCTAGCCCTTGTCGTTCCTGCAGAATCCACAGCTTCTACTGTCCAGTAGCAGCTTCTTTGCACCCACAGCTGGCATTTCCTGGGCATCTGCCCATCTCCGACTTGCTTGTGACTTTTGGACTTGGTCCCCTTGTTCCACAGGTACCCTCGACTGGAAATCCCTTGTTGTTGCATTGCTGGTTTGTGTCTTTCCTGCAGAATTCCCTTATCACAACTTCTATGTCCTTTGGGGAACTTTAGTGCACTTTGCACTCACTTTTCAGGGTCTTGGGGAGGGCTATTTTTCTAACCCTTACTATTTTCTAATAGTCCCAGCGACCCTCTACAAGGTCACATAGGTTTGGGGTCCATTCGTGGTTCGCATTCCACTTTTGGAGTATATGGTGTGTGTTGCCCCTGTCCCTATGTGTCCCCATTGCATCCTATTGTAACTATGCATTGTTTGCACTGCTTTCTAAGACTATACTGCATATTTTTGGTATTGTGTACATATATCTTGTGTATATTTGCTATCCTCATACTGAGGGTACACTCTGAGATACTTTGGCATATTGTCATGAAAATAAAGTACCTTTATTTTTAGTATATCTGTGTATTGTGTTTTTTTATGATATTGTGCAAGTGACACTAGTGGTACTGTAGGAGCTTCACTCGTCTCTTTAGTTCAGCCTAAGCTGCTCTGCTAAGCTACCATTATCTATCAGCCTAAGCTGCTAGACACCCTATACACTAATAAGGGATACCTGGGCCTGGTGCAAGGTGTAAGTACCCCTTGGTACTCACTACAAGCCAGTCCAGCCTCCTACATTGGTGGCAGCGGTGGGATAAGTGCTTTGTAACTACTTACCACTTTTGTCATTGTACTTTTCATAAGAGAAAAATGTACAAAACAAGTTCAGTGTATGTACACCTAACCAAAAAGTTTTGCATTTCCTCTTTTCTCTCTTTTCTAAGTGCTGAAAAGTACCTCTAAACTTTCTAAAGGTTCTTGAAAAGTTTTAAAAGTTTTTTTTCTGTCTTTCTAAAAGTTCTGAAAAACTTTTTCTCTCTTTTTCTGTCACTTAAACACTGTATAAAATGTGTGGCACAGGCCAAACTGTTGATCTGTCCAAACTTGCATATGATCACCTTAGCTGGAAAGGAGCAAGGAGTCTCTGCATAGAGAGAGGATTGAGTGTAGGGAAGAATCCCCCCAGAGAATTGTTGGTTAACATGCTTATAGAACAGGATAAGGCCAAAGGGGCCCACTCTGTTGAAAAAGTAGCTAATGGTTCACAATCTGATCCAGGGACTCCCCTAGAAAAAGAGTCAGGAAAGAAACTTCCTAGCCTGCCCATTACTAGACAGCCTAGCATAGTTGGTACTGATGTAGATTCACACCATACTGATAGTGTTGTTTCACATCATAGCAAGAGTATTTCTTCTCACCACAGTAGAAGTAATGTTTCTGTTAACCAAGCTGTTAGGATGCCTTCTGTAAGGGATGGGTCTCCTTCTGTACATTCTCAACACACTTCTGTTTCAAGGCATGTCCCTCTCACCCACCCTGATGACAGATTGTTAGAAAGGGAGCTCAATAGATTGAGAGTGGAACAAACCAGACTGAAGCTCAAGAAGCAACAGCTGGATTTGGATAGACAGTCCTTAGAAGTGGAAAGGGAAAGACAGAAATTGGGTTTAGAAACCCATGGTGGCAGCAACAGTATTCACCATAGTCATCCTGCAAAAGAGCATGATTCCAGGAATCTGCACAAGATAGTTCCCCCTTATAAGGAGGGGGATGACATTAACAAGTGGTTTGCTGCACTTGAGAGGGCCTGTGTTGTACAGGATGTCCCTCAAAGGCAGTAGGCTGCTATCCTATGGCTATCATTTAGTGGAAAGGGTAGGGATAGGCTCCTTACTGTGAAAGAAAGTGATGCCAATAATTTTACAGTTCTTAAGAATGCACTTCTGGATGGTTATGGCTTAACCACTTAACAGTACAGGATGAAGTTCAGAGAGACCAAAAAGGAGTCTTCACAAGACTGGGTTGATTTTGTTGACCATTCAGTGAAGGCCTTGGAGGGGTGGTTACATGGCAGTAAAGTTACTGATTATGAAAGCCTGTATAACTTGATCCTGAGAGAGCATATTCTTAAATATTGTGTGTCTGATTTGTTGCACCAGTACTTGGTGGACTCTGATCTGACCTCTCCCCAAGAATTGGGAAAGAAGGCAGACAAATGGGTCAGAACAAGGGTGAACAGAAAAGTTCATACAGGGGGTGACAAAGATGGCAATAAGAAGAAAGATGGTGAAAAATCTCAAGATAAGCATGGGGATAAGGGTAAAACCAAAGATCCCACTTCAAATCTTAAACACTCTTCAGGGGGTGGGGATAAAACAAATTCTTCCTCTTCTTCTCAACCTACACAATTTAAAAAGCCTTGGTGCTTTGTGTGTAAAAACAGAGGCCATAGGCCAGGGGATAAGTCCTGTCCAGGTAAACCCCCTGAGCCTACCACCACTAATACATCAAGCTCTAGTGCCCCTAGCAGTAGTGGTACTAGTGGTGGGACTGCTGGCAACAGTCAAGTTAAGGGTGTAGTTGGGTTCACTTATGGGTCCATAGTAGAAACTGGGGTAGTCAGTCCCAAGACAGTTTCTGTCACACCTAGTGGCATTGGCCTTGCCACACTGGCTGCTTGTCCCCTTACAATGGATAAGTACAGGCAGACAGTTTCAATAAATGGTGTTGAGGCCTTGGCCTACAGGGACACAGGTGCCAGTATCACTTTGGTGACTGAAAACCTAGTGCATCCTGAACAACACATCATTGGACAACAGTATAAGATTATTGATGTCCATAACTCCACTAAGTTTCTTCCCTTAGCTATAATTCAGTTTAGTTGGGGTGGAGTTACTGGCCCTAAGCAGGTGGTGGTATCACCTAGCTTACCTGTAGATTGTCTCTTAGGTAATGACCTGGAGGCCTCAGGTTGGGCTGATGTAGAGTTTTATGCCCATGCAGCCATGCTGGGCATCCCAGAGGAATTGTTCCCTCTCATTTTTACTGAAATGAAAAAGCAAAGGAGAGAAGGCCTGAAAACTCAGGATCCCTCTCCAACAACAGGTAAAAAGGGTATCACAGTATCCCCTAACCACCCTACCATTCAGGATACCATTCCTGTGGTGGGAGAAACCTCTCCTGGGGTGGCACCTGTTCCAAGGGAATCATCTGTTGGCAAAACTGTACTCCCTGAGGTAGAAGTACCTCTCTGTGGGATAACTAACATTGGTGAGAAAAAGAGCACCATTTTAGTTAACATGGAGCATCCCTACAACCCTCCCAGAGAAACTTTAGTGCAGAAACCCTGCACTACCTCACAACACTTAGGGCAGCATCACTGCCCTAGTGTAGAGCTCATAGGACAGCATCCCTGCCCTGCTCCAACTCAAGAGAAACAGCATCCCTGTTCTCTCTTCCAGCCATATGGACAAAGTTTTTGCCCAGCTATGGCTTTATTGAGACAGCATCCCTGTCTGGCATTTTCATCTCTACAAATAGGTTCAGTGGACAATCCCCACTGCTCTAAACTAAAACTTACTAATAGAAACTCTGAAAATACATCTTCACATTGTTGCTTACCTAAAAAACTTCAAACAGGGTGGTTTACATCCCCACAGGGAAGTAACCATATAGTGGATGATAAAGGGAGTAACCAGTCTATTGCAGAGCTACTCTCTACTTATCACCACTTAGACAATAAAGTCTCAACTGGCCAAGGTTAGCCTTATTGTCCTTCGTTTGGGGGGGGTTGTGTGAGAAAGTAGCCTCTTTCTATCCTTGTTACCCCCACTTTTGGCCTGTTTGTGAGTGTATGTCAGGGTGTTTTCACTGTCTCACTGGGATCCTGCTAGCCAGGGCCCAGTGGTCATAGTGAAAACCCTATGTATTCAGTATGTTTGTTATGTGTCACTGGGACCCTGCTAGCCAGGACCCCAGTGCTCATAAGATTGTGGCCTATATGTATGTGTTCCCTGTGTGATGCCTAACTGTCTCACTGAGGATCTGCTAACCAGAACCTAAGTGGTTATGCTCTCGCACTTCTTTCCAAATTGTCATTAACAGGCTAGTGACCAATTTCACCAATTCACATTGGCATACTGGAACACCCTTATAATTCCCTAGTATATGGTACTGAGGTACCCAGGGTATTGGGGTTCCAGGAGATCCCTATGGGCTGCAGCATTTCTTTTGCCACCCATAGGGAGCTCTGACAATTCTTACACAGGCCTGCCACTGCAGCCTGAGTGAAATAACGTCCACGTTATTTCACAGCCATTTACCACTGCACTTAAGTAACTTATAAGTCACCTATATGTCTAACCTTTACCTGGTAAAGGTTAGGTGCAAAGTTACTTAGTGTGTGGGCACCCTGGCACTAGCCAAGGTGCCCCCACATTGTTCAGGGCAAATTCCCCGGACTTTGTGAGTGCGGGGACACCATTACACGCGTGCACTACACATAGGTCACTACCTATGTGTAGCTTCACAATGGTAACTCAGAATATGGCCATGTAACATGTCTATGATCATGGAATTGCCCCCTCTATGTCATCCTGGCATAGTTGGCACAATCCCATGATCCCACTGGTCTGTAGCACAGACCCTGGTACTGCCAAACTGCCTTTTCAGGGGTTTCACTGCAGCTGCTGCTGCTGCCAACCCCTCAGACAGGTTTCTGCCCTCCTGGGGTCCAGCCAGGCCTGGCCCAGGATGGCAGAACAAAGGACTTCCTCAGAGAGAGGGTGTTACACCCTCTCCCTTTGGAAAAAGGTGTTAAGGCAGGGGAGGAGTAGCCTCCCCCAGCCTCTGGAAATGCTTTCATGGGCACAGATGGTGCCCATTTCTGCATAAGCCAGTCTACACCGGTTCAGGGACCCCTCAGCCCTGCTCTGGCGCGAAACTGGACAAAGGAAAGGGGAGTGACCACTCCCCTTTCCTGCACCTCCCCTGGGAGGTGCCCAGAGCTCCTCCAGTGTGCTCCAGACCTCTGCCATCTTGGAAACAGAGGTGCTGCTGGCACACTGGACTGCTCTGAGTGGCCAGGGCCAGCAGGTGACGTCAGAGACTCCTTCTGATAGGCTCCTTCAGGTGTTGCTAGCTTATCCTCTCTCCTAAGTAGCCAAACCCTCTTTTCTGGCTATTTAGGGTCTCTGCTTTGGGGAATTCCTTAGATAACGAATGCAAGAGCTCATCAGAGTTCCTCTGCATCTCTCTCTTCACCTTCTGCCAAGGAATCGACTGCTGACCGCGCTGGAAGCCTGCAAAACTGCAACAAAGTAGCAAAGACAACTACTGCAACTCTGTAACGCTGATCCTGCCGCCTTCTCGACTGTTTTCCTGGTGGTGCATGCTGTGGGGGTAGTCTGCCTCCTCTCTGCACTAGAAGCTCCGAAGAAATCTCCCGTGGGTCGACGGAATCTTCCCCCTGCTACCGCAGGCACCAAAGAACTGCATCACCGGTCCTCTGGGTCTCGTCTCAGCACGACGAGCGAGGTCCCTTGAATCCAGCAACTGTGTCCAAGTGACTCCCACAGTCCAGTGACTCTTCAGTCCAAGTTTGGTGGAGGTAAGTCCTTGCCTCCCCACGCCAGACTGCATTGCTGGGAAGCGCGACTTTTGCAGCTACTCCGGCCTCTGTGCACTTCCGGCGGAAATCCTTTGTGCACAGCCAAGCCTGGGTCCACGGCACTCTAACCTGCATTGCACAACTTTCTAAGTTGTCCTCCGGCGGCGTGGGACTCCTTTGTGCAACTTCGGGTGAGCACCATTTCACTCTTCTTCGTAGTGCCTGTTCCAGCACTTCTGTGGGTGCTGCCTACTTCTGAGAGGGCTCTTTGGCATGCTCTATGCTCCCTCTGTCCCCAGACGCAATTGGCGACATCCTGGTCCTTCCTGGACCACAGCAGCATCCAAAAACTCTAACCGCACAATTTGCAGCTAGCAAGGCTTGTTGGCGGTCTTTCGGCGGGAAAATACTTCTGCACAACTCACCACGGCGTGAGGGATCCATCCTCCAAAGGGGAAGTCTCTAGCCCTTGTCGTTCTTGCAGAATCCACAGCTTCTACTGTCCAGTAGCAGCTTCTTTGCACCCACAGCTGGCATTTCCTGGGCATCTGCCCATCTCCGACTTGCTTGTGACTTTTAGACTTGGTCCCCTTGTTCCACAGGTTCCCTCGACTGGAAATCCATTGTTGTTGCATTGCTGGTTTGTGTCTTTCCTGCAGAATTCCCCTATCACGACTTCTACGTCCTTTGGGGAACTTTAGTGCACTTTGCACTCACTTTTCAGGGTTTTGGGGTGGGCTATTTTTCTAACCCTTACTATTTTCTAATAGTCCCAGCGACCCTCTAGAAGGTCACATAGGTTTGGGGTCCATTCGTGGTTCGCATTCCACTTTTGGAGTATATGGTTTGTGTTGCCCCTATCCCTATGTGTCCCCATTGCATCCTATTGTAACTATACATTGTTTGCACTGTTTTCTAAGACTATACTGCATATTTTTGGTATTGTGTACATATATCTTGTGTATATTTGCTATCCTCATACTGAGGGTACACTCTGAGATACTTTGGCATATTGTCATGAAAATAAAGTACCTTTATTTTTAGTATATCTGTGTATTGTGTTTTTTTATGATATTGTGCATATGACACTAGTGGTACTATAGGAGCTTCACTCGTCTCCTAGTTCAGCCTAAGCTGCTCTGCTAAGCTACCATTATCTATCAGCCTAAGCTGCTAGACACCCTATACACTAATAAGGGATACCTGGGCCTGGTGCAAGGTGTAAGTACCCCTTGGTACTCACTACAAGCCAGTCCAGCCTCCTACATTGGTGGCAGCGGTGGGATAAGTGCTTTGTAACTACTTACCACTTTTGTCATTGTACTTTTCATAAGAGAAAAATATACAAAACAAGTTCAGTGTATGTACACCTAACCAAAAAGTTTTGCATTTCCTCTTTTCACTCTTTTCTAAGTGCTGAAAAGTACCTCTAAACTTTCTAAAAGTTCTTGAAAAGTTTTAAAAGTTTATTTTCTGTCTTTCTAAAAGTTCTGAAAAACTTTTTCTCTCTTTTTCTGTCACTTAAACACTGTATAAAATGTCTGGCACAGGCCAAACTGTTGATCTGTCCAAACTTGCATATGATCACCTTAGCTGGAAAGGAGCAAGGAGTCTGTGCATAGAGAGAGGTTTGAGTGTAGGGAAGAATCCCCCCAGAGAATTGTTGGTTAACATGCTTATAGAACAGGATAAGGCCAAAGGGGCCCACTCTGTTGAAAAAGTAGCTAATGGTTCACAATCTGATCCAGGGACTCCCCTAGAAAAAGAGTCAGGAAAGAAACTTCCTAGCCTGCCCATTACTAGACAGCCTAGCATAGTTGGTACTGATGTAGATTCACACCATACTGATAGTGTTGTTTCACATCATAGCAAGAGTATTTCTTCTCACCACAGTAGAAGTGATGTTTCTGTTAACCAAGCTGTTAGGATGCCTTCTGTAAGGGATGGGTCTCCTTCTGTACATTCTCACCACACATCTGTTTTAAGGCATGTCCCTCTCACCCACCCTGATGACAGATTGTTAGAAAGGGAGCTCAATAGATTGGGAGTGGAACAAACCAGACTGAAGCTCAAGAAGCAACAGCTGGATTTGGATAGACAGTCCTTAGAAGTGGAAAGGGAAAGACAGAAATTGGGTTTAGAAACCTGTGGTGGCAGCAGCAGTATTCCCCATAGTCATCCTGCAAAAGAGCATGATTCCAGGAATCTGCACAAGATAGTTCCCCCTTATAAGGAGGGGGATGACATTAACAAGTGGTTTGCTGCACTTGAGAGGGCCTGTGTTGTACAGGATGTCCCTCAAAGGCAGTGGGCTGCTATCCTATGGCTATCATTTAGTGGAAAGGGTAGGGATAGGCTCCTTACTGTGAAAGAAAGTGATGCCAATAATTTTACAGTTCTTAAGAATGCACTTCTGGATGGTTATGGCTTAACCACTTAACAGTACAGGATGAAGTTCAGAGAGACCAAAAAGGAGTCTTCACAAGACTGGGTTGATTTTGTTGACCATTCAGTGAAGGCCTTGGAGGGGTGGTTACATGGCAGTAAAGTTACTGATTATGAAAGCCTGTATAACTTGATCCTGAGAGAGCATATTCTTAAATATTGTGTGTCTGATTTGTTGCACCAGTACTTGGTGGACTCTGATCTGACCTCTCCCCAAGAATTGGGAAAGAAGGCAGACAAATGGGTCAGAACAAGGGTGAACAGAAAAGTTCATACAGGGGGTGACAAAGATGGCAATAAGAAGAAAGATGGTGAAAAATCTCAAGATAAGCATGGGGATAAGGGTAAAACCAAAGATCCCACTTCAAATCTTAAACACTCTTCAGGGGGTGGGGATAAAACAATTTCTTCCTCTTCTTCCCAACCTACACAATTTAAAAAGCCTTGGTGCTTTGTGTGTAAAAACAGAGGCCATAGGCCAGGGGATAAGTCCTGTCCAGGTAAACCCCCTGAGCCTACCACCACTAATACATCAAGCTCTAGTGCCCCTAGCAGTAGTGGTACTAGTGGTGGGACTGCTGGCAACAGTCAAGTTAAGGGTGTAGTTGGGTTCACTTATGGGTCCATAGTAGAAACTGGGGTAGTCAGTCCCAAGACAGTTTCTGTCACACCTAGTGGCATTGGCCTTGCCACACTGGCTGCTTGTCCCCTTACAATGGATAAGTACAGGCAGACAGTTTCAATAAATGGTGTTGAGGCCTTGGCCTACAGGGACACAGGTGCCAGTATCACTTTGGTGACTGAAAACCTAGTGCATCCTGAACAACACATCATTGGACAACAGTATAAGATTATTGATGTCCATAACTCCACTAAGGGGGTCATTCTGACCTCGGCGGTAAAAGGCCCTTACCGCCGGTCAGAAGTCCGCCATTCTACCGCCGCGGCCACGGTAATCCGCCACGGTCATTCTGACCTCCAACTGTGAAACCGCCAAAAACCCGACATCCACGGAAGGCCGCCTCATCAGCGGGCAGCGATAAACTGGAGATGACCAAACCTCCACCGCCACGCCAACACAAACACGCCCATGCCATTCTGACCCACGAATCCACGCGGCGGTCTTTTAACCGCGGTATTCTATTGGCGGTACACACCGCCGCGGTCAAAATACACACACTCTTACAAAACACAGCCACATTGGACAATTTGAAATACACACACCTGAAACACATACACACACCACTCCCACACATCCAATCAACTATAAAACACACACCCACATCACCCACAAGCCCCCACTACCAGAAATTCTGAGAGAAGGCAAGAGAGAGAGAGAGAGAGCACAGCTATCGATAACCCCAACACACAGAGGAACACAACATCATCACCCACACCACATCTACGCACACATCACCACGCACATAACCACAAACACCACCCCACACCTCATCCACACCACCCCATGGCACCCCAAAGACACCCCAGGTTCTCGGACCAAGAACTCAGGGTCATGGTGGAGGAAATAATTAGGGTAGAGCCCCAGCTCTTCGGCACACAGGTGCAACACACCACAATAGCCAGGAAGGCAGAGCTATGGCAAAGGATCGTAGACAGGGTCAACGCTGTGGGACAGCATCCCAGAAATCTGGAAGACATCCGAAAGCGATGGAACGACCTACGGGGGAAGGTGCGCTCGATGGTGTCAAGACACAACATCGCTGTGCAGAAGACTGGCGGCGGACCCCCACCCACTCCACCCCAATTCACAGCATGGGAGCAAGAGGTAGTAAACATCCTGCATCCTGATGGCCTCGCTGGAGTACCCGGAGGAATGGACTCTGGTAAGTCGATTCTCAACTACTTCACCCCTCCCCCAGCATGCCAAACCACACCCCCACCCTCACCCCCAATCTCAACCCCCCAGCACACATCCTCCCTGCCAATGTCTCACCAGCACAACCCACCCTAAACAACACCAACCCCTGAATGCCAACACAAACCCCTAGACACCCATCACCTATGCATGACCACTGCACATACCCATCCACCCCCCGAACCACCCTCACAACACCTCCCACAAGGGAATGCCAGCACTGGTGGACAAGGGCACTCACAAAATGCACGCCATGGCACACACATAAGCAATAACCATACTCTTTTACCCCTGCAGGGCCCGAACGCCAACACACCGCCACGGAGGGTCCAGATTTGTCCATCCCACCCCCAGAACAGGCCCCCAGTGAGGACAGCAGCTCTGTCGACCTAGAACCTGATGACCAGCCCGGACCATCGGGGACCTCTGGACAGTCGGTTCCCCACACACAGATACAGGCCACAGCAGACCCAACCCTCTCTGGGAATATCAGCACAGCCCCCTCCCAGCGGGCCCATGCCTCTGTCTCCAGGACGCGTCAATCAGCGGTGTGTCCGCCACTACAGGGCACCCAGGCTGACCCAACACCCCAACAACAACAGGGACCTGGGGGCAGTGGTAGTGGGCACACCGTCCAGGGGACAGAGGCCCGGGGAAACAGGGCAACTGGGAGGGCTGCAGTGCGACAGGGGGGGGAGGACAGGCCCAGGGAACCGACTCTCCAAGAGGCCCTCACCACCATCATGGGAGCATACCACCACTCCCAGGAGACGATGGCGACGGTACTGGCCAGGTTCACGGAGATCCAGGCACAGCAGGAGGAACGCTACATGGGGTTCAGCAATGAACTCAGGAACATCGCTACCGCTATGGGGACCATAGTCCAGGCCCTCAACCGGATAGAAAACACATTGCGGGACCATGTGGCACCCCAAAGGGCCCCTGTCACTAGCCAGGACCAGGAACAGCCTACCACCTCCGCCGGCGCTAGTGGACAGGAGGCCCCACCACAACGACAGGCCACCAGAACCCCACCTCCTGCTGAAGAACAACCACCCCGCAAGCGGAACCTGAGATCTCACAGGAAGACAGAGTAGGATGCCAAGACCCCCGCCAGCCTAAGATACCCCTGATGTCATCCCACTGTCCCACATTGTCACCCTGTCCAACCTTAAACAGCCCCTGCTCCATCCTTCCACAGGCATATGGACAATGCACCTGTGAAACTGAGAACTGGACTCTGCCATGGACATTACTCCACCCCCACCCATCACCATTTTAATATCATGTACCAATATATAGCACTATAAATAAATCACTCATTGCACTGAAATCATTCAGGAGTCAGCCTGTATTTTTTACAAATGTATTACACATTACTGTTCAATAATGTTCAGTCAATTTGTGATGACAACATACCGATGTCAATAAGCTTTAGTCAATGGGCTAACCAAGCAGAAGTCACGCAGTGGGTCATACAGCACTGAAAAGGGAAGGGAACATCAAAAATCAGTTAAAAAGAACTGTGGGGAAATACACAAAGTAGAGATGCAGGAGGCTTTAAGTAAATGTTAAATGGCGTGGGTGATTCTTACCTGTGTGCTACTGAAAATACTGTTGGATAACTGTGTCCCTGTTGTCTGTGTCGTCCCCGTCGTCTTCCTCCTCTTCACTCTCCACAGGCTCCACAGCTGCTACAACACCACCATCTGGACCATCCTCCTGCAGGAAAGGCACCTGCCGTCGCAATGCTAGATTGTGCAGCATACAGCAGGCCACGATGATATGGCACACCTTCTTTGGTGAGTACATCAGGGATCCACCTGTCATATGCAGGCACCTAAACCTGGCCTTCAGAAGGCCGAAGGTTCTTTCTATGATCCTCCTAGTTCGACCATGGGCCTCATTGTACCGTTCCTCTGCCCTGGTCCGGGGATTCCTCACTGGGGTCAATAGCCAAGGCAGGTTGGGGTAACCAGAGTCACCTATTAGCCACACACGTTGTCTCTGTAGCTGTTCCATCACATAAGGGATGCTGCTATTACGCTTAACATACGCGTCATGCACTGACCCAGGGAACTTGGCATTTACATGGGAGATGTACTGGTCAGCCAAACAGACCACCTGCACATTCATAGAATGGTAATTTATCCTGTTTCTGTACACCTGCTCATCGTCTTTTGGGGGTACTAAAGCCACATGGGTCCCATCAATGGCACCAATGATGTTGGGGATATGTCCAAGGGCATAGAAATCACCCTTCACAGTGGCCAAATCAGCCTCCTCAGGGAAAACAATGTAGCTCCGCATGTGTTTCATCAGGGCAGACAACACTCTGGACAAAATCTTAGAAAACATAGGCTGAGACATTCCAGATGACATGGCCACTGTTGTCTGGAATGAGCCACTTGCCAAAAAATGGAGGACTGACAGAACCTGCACTAGAGGGGGAATTCCTGTGGGTTGGCGGATGGGGGACATCAGGGCTGGCTCCAGCTGGGCACACAGTTCATGTATAGTGGCACGGTCAAGTCGGTAACGTAGTATGATATGGCGTTCTTCCATTGTCGACAGGTCCACCACCGGTCGGTACACGCAAGGATTCATCCTTCTCCTCGCAAGTCCCAGCGGACGGTGCCTAGGAAGGACAACATGGAGTATGGAGTCAAGCAAATCACAGGTACGTTCACCACAGCTTGCATAGCACACGGTTATCTATGTATTGAAAGGCGTGTATGTGTGGCAATGCAAGGCCTAGGCCTGTGTGACGCAGTTGAAATTAAGCCATGTGGGCCCTTGAAATGGCGGCTGCCTGACCTGTGAAGTGGGACAATGGGATGTGAGGTCAATGCGCTGGCGTGGCACACCGTGGCGGTAGGCGGTCGAAGACCGCTGTACGAAGACGCATTGGTTAACATTGAAGCCTATGGGTTTCAGGAGCCAATGAGGATGTGCGCCGGCGGTCGCGGTACGCACCGCCGCGGGCGTGACCGCCATTTTCTATCTGCTTAATCACTCGAGACCTGATCATCCACAGGAGAGGACCTATACTGCAAGTGCTGCTGTGACCTCGGTCTGGAAGAGACAATGGCTGCTGCGACTGTGGAAAGGGCCCCTGCCTTCACGTCTGAAGAGTTGGAGAAACTTGTGGATGGGGTCCTCCCCCAGTATGCGCTACTCTACGGTCCTCCAGACCAACAGGTAAGTACACTGGGTGCACATTGAATGGGCTATGCGTGTGTTGAGTGGGGTGGATGTAAGATGGTGGGGTGGGGAGCGAATGAGGAGTGCAACGCACGACAGATGAGAGCATGTGCCACATGGCAAAGTTGGGGAGGGGGGGCAATCACATCTAACAAGCAGATAAATGATGATATTTACTTTCCCACCCTGTACATGTCAAATAGGTCAGCGCCCATCAGAAAGTCGACATTTGGCGTGCCATCGCCAAGGAAGTCCAGGCCCTGGGGGTCCACATCAGACGGGGCACCCACTGCCGCAAGAGGTGGGAGGACATCCGCCGCGGGACCAGGAAGACCGCCGAGTCACTGCTGGGGATGGCCTCCCAACCTAGGAGGGGTGCCAGTCGTACCCTGACCCCACTGATGTCCCGGATCCTGGCGGTGGCCTACCCTGATTTGGATGGGCGCTTGAGGACATCACAGCAGACACAAGGGGGTGAGTATCAGCACATTCTGCTATCTATATGCGCAGTGGAGGCGTCTGGGTGGGGGAGGAGGGTTGTGGGTGACATTAGGCCAGGGCACTTTCTGTAGTGTAGTCCTCTCCTTTAGGCATGGCCCTGTGCCCCCGCCCCCCACCTCTGTAGGGTGCAAAGTACAGCTATCCATGGTCCTGCATCATCCATGTGTGTATTTGTTGTGCAGAGACCTGTAGGCCTGGTCACAAGTACTGAGTAGTATACCCCGATTGCGCAGCGTAGTGCATGAGGCTCCTGTGTCTGTCCTCTCCGCCAACGGTGTTGACATTGCATGCACTCAACCTGTTTTTTTTTTCTCCCCCCACCCTTTTTCTTAATCTTCTTGTGCATGTGTGCATTAGCATCATCAGGCGGAGGAGAATTGGCATCGGAGCACGAGGGAGCTGCAACTCACAAGGACCCGGTGGGCCGTGGTACAGACACCGAAGGCACCAGTGAGACGGAGGGCGAGGGGAGCACCACAACGGGGAGCGGTGGTGACACCAGCGACACCGACACGTCCTCGGATGGGAGCTCCCTAGCGGTGGCGGCAACATCCGGGCCCCCCGCCTCAACAGGTACAGCCGCCACCCAGCGCACCAGCCCCGCCCTCCCAGCATCCCCTCAGCCTACGCTCCGTGCCCGCTCGCCCAAGAAGGCGGGCGTCTCCTTCGCTCCAGGCACCTCAGCCCCTGCCCCTGTTACCCCTGCTGCCCTCAGTGAGGAGGTCATTGACCTCCTTCAGACCATCATTGTTGGGCAGACTACCCTTTTGAATGCCATCCAGGGGGTAGAAAGGGAGGTGCATCGGAGCAATGCCTACCTGGAGGGCATTCATTCGGGTCAGGCTGCCCATCAACGATCGTTCAATGCTCTGGCCTCAGCACTGACGGCAGCCATTGTCCCTGTTTCCAGCCTCCCTCTTCTAACTGCCTCCACCCTGTCTCTGTCTCCTGTTCCTCAGCCTATCCCATCCACACCATCAGACCAGCCTGCACACACCTCAACACCCAAGGGCAGCTCATCCAGACACAAGCACCACAGATCCCACAAACACTCACCCAAGCAACACCCAGATGCAGACATGCCAACAGTCACTACCACCTCTGTGTCCCCCTCCTCCTCGTCTCCCTCCTCCCTCCCTGTGACGTCTCCACTCACACCTGCATGCACACCACCATCAGCCAGTGCTTCCATCACCACCACACCCTCCATTACAGTCCGCACACGTGCAGTCACCACCCCCACTGCCATTTACACGTCCCCTGTGTCCTCTCCCACTGTGTCTGTCACCCCCTCTTCCAAGACACACAAACGCCGGCAGCCACCCACCCAACAGCCATCCACCTCACGACAGCCTCCAGCACAAGCACCTGCACCCAAAGACAGCACACCTGACTCTCCTACAACCACATCCTCTTCCTCCACTCCCATCACCACTACTCCCACCCTTTACCTTGGTCCTAAAAATTTTTACCTCTCCAATCTTAACCTCTTTCCCTTCCCTGACCCACCCCCTCCATCTGCTAAGAGTCCAAAGAGCACCTCAGCCACCACCAGCCCAGCTACAAGTGTCACTGTAGTGCATGGGTTCTGGAGTCCACCCTTTGGCAGCAGTGACACATCTGTCAGCAGCAAGGGGACAGCCAGCCCCCCCCTGGCAATAGGACCCAGAAACTCAAGGGCCGCCTGTAGGAGGCTGGACTGGCTTGTAGTGACTACCAAGGGGTACTTGCACCTTGCACCAGGCCCAGTTATCCCTTATTAGTGTATAGGGTGTCTAGCAGCTTAGGCTGATAGATAATGGTAGCTTAGCAGAGCAGCTTAGGCTGAACTAGGAGACGTGTGAAGCTACTACAGTACCACTTAGTGTCAGATGCACAATATCATAAGAAAACACAATACACAGTTATACTAAAAATAAAGGTACTTTATTTTTATGACAATATGCCAAAGTATCTTAGAGTGTACCCTCAGTGAGAGGATAGGAAATATACACAAGATATATATACACAATAGCAAAAATATGCAGTATAGTCTTAGAAAACAGTGCAAACAATGTATAGTTACAATAGGATGCAATGGGGAAACATAGGGATAGGGGCAACACAAACCATATACTCCAAAAGTGGAATGCGAACCACGAATGGACCCCAAACCTATGTGACCTTGTAGAGGGTCACTGGGACTATTAGAAAATAGTGAGAGTTAGAAAAATAACCCTCCCCAAGACCCTGAAAAGTGAGTGCAAAGTGCACTAAAGTTCCCCTAAGGACAAAGAAGTCGTGTTAGAGGAATAATGCAGGAAAGACACAAACCAGCAATGCAACAACTGTGGATTTCCAATCTAGGGTACCTGTGGAACAAGGGGACCAAGTCCAAAAGTCACAAGCAAGTCGGAGATGGGCAGATGCCCAGGAAATGCCAGCTGCGGGTGCAAAGAAGCTTCTAAAGGACAGAAGAAGCTGAGGTTTCTGCAGGAACGAAAAGGGCTAGAGACTTCCCCTTTGGTGGACGGATCCCTCTCGCCTTGGAGAGTCGTGCAGAAGTGTTTTCCCGCCGGAAGGACGCCAACAAGCCTTGCTAGTCGCAAATCATGCGTTTGGCGTTTTTGGACGCTGCTGGGGCCCAGGACGGATCAGGAGGTCGCAAATTGGACCTGAAGAGAGAAGGGACATCGAGCAAGACAAAGAGCCCTCACTGAAGCAGGTAGCACCCGGAGAAGTGCCAGAAACAGGCACTACGAGGATGCGTGAAATGGTGCTCGCCGAAGTTGCACAAAGGAATCCCACGTCGCCGGAGACCAACTTAGAAAGTCGTGCAATGCAGGTTAGAGTGCCGTGGACCCGGGCTTGGCTGTGCACAAAGGATTTCCGCCGGAAGTGCACAGGGGCCGGAGTAGCTGCAAAGTCGCGGTTCCCAGCAATGCAGCCCAGCGAGGTGAGGCAAGGACTTACCTCCACCAAACTTGGACTGAAGGGTCACTGGACTGTGGGGGTCACTTGGACAGAGTCGCTGGATTCGAGGGACCTCGCTCGTCGTGCTGAGAGGAGACCCAAGGGACCGGTAATGCAGCTTTTTGGTGCCTGCGGTTGCAGGGGGAAGATTCCGTCGACCCACGGGAGATTTCTTCGGAGCTTCTGGTGCAGAGAGGAGGCAGGCTACCCCCACAGCATGCACAAGCAGGAAAACAGTCGAGAAGGCGGCAGGATCAGCGTTACAGAGTTGCAGTAGTCGTCTTTGCTACTATGTTGCAGGTTTGCAGGCTTCCAGCGCGGTCAGCGGTCGTTTCCTTATCAGAAGGTGAAGAGAGAGATGCAGAGGAACTCGGATGAGCTCTTGCATTCGTTATCTGAAGTTTCCCCAGAGACAGAGACCCTAAATAGCCAGAAAAGAGGGTTTGGCTACCTAGGAGAGAGGATAGGCTAGCAACACCTGAAGGAGCCTATCACAAGGAGTCTCTGACGTCACCTGGTGGCACTGGCCACTCAGAGCAGTCCAGTGTGCCAGCAGCACCTCTGTTTCCAAGATGGCAGAGGTCTGGAGCACACTGGAGGAGCTCTGGACACCTCCCAGGGGAGGTGCAGGTCAGGGGAGTGGTCACTCCCCTTTCCTTTGTCCAGTTTCGCGCCAGAGCAGGGGCTAAGGGGTCCCTGAACCGGTGTAGACTGGCTTATGCAGAATTGGGCACATCTGTGCCCAAGAAAGCATTTCCAGAGGCTGGGGGAGGCTACTCCTCCCCTGCCTTCACACCATTTTCCAAAGGGAGAGGGTGTCACACCCTCTCTCAGAGGAAGTTCTTTGTTCTGCCATCCTGGGCCAGGCCTGGCTGGACCCCAGGAGGGCAGCTGCCTGTCTGAGGGGTTGGCAGCAGCAGCAGCTGCAGTGAAACCCCAGGAAGGGCAGTTTGGCAGTACCAGGGTCTGTGCTACAGACCACTGGGATCATGGGATTGTGCCAACTATGCCAGGATGGCATAGAGGGGGCAAGTCCATGATCATAGACATGTTACATGGCCATATTCGGAGTTATCATTGTGAAGCTACATATAGGTAGTGACCTATATGTAGTGCACGCGTGTAATGGTGTCCCCGCACTCACAAAGTTCAGGGAATTGGCTCTGAACAATGTGGGGGCACCTTGGCTAGTGCCAGGGTGCCCTCACACTAAGTAACTTTGCACCTAACCTTTACCAGGTAAAGGTTAGACATATAGGTGACTTATAAGTTACTTAAGTGCAGTGTAAAATGGCTGTGAAATAACGTGGACGTTATTTCACTCAGGCTGCAGTGGCAGGCCTGTGTAAGAATTGTCAGAGCTCCCTATGGGTGGCAAAAGAAATGCTGCAGCCCATAGGGATCTCCTGGAACCCCAATACCCTGGGTACCTCAGTACCATATCCTAGGGAATTATAAGGGTGTTCCAGTAAGCCAATGTGAATTGGTAAAATTGGTCACTAGCCTGTTAGTGACAATTTAAAAGTAATGAGAGAGCATAACCACTGAGGTTCTGGTTAGCAGAGCCTCAGTGAGACAGTTAGGCACCACACAGGGAACACATACATGCACACCTATGAGCACTGGGGCCCTGTGTGACAGGGTCATAGTGACACATACATATAGGCCACAACCTTATGAGCACTGGGGTCCTGACTAGCAGGGTCCCAGTGACACATAACAAACATACTGAAAACATAGTGTTTTCACTATGAGCACTGGGGCCTAGCCATCAGGATCCCAGTGAGACAGTGAAAACAGTGACAAACATCCTGACATACACTCACAAACAGGCCAAAAGTGGGGGTAACAAGGCTAGAAAGAGGCTACTTTCCCACACCGCCGTGAGAAGACTGACACAGCTGCCCCCAAGGACCAAAGTTCGCCCACTTCACCTGCCACAACATCCAGGGGAGGCAAGGCCCAGAGAGCCTCATCTAAGGAGCGAAAGGGCAGCAGGGCGGAGAAGTCAGCCAGCAGGAGTGCGGAGCAGGAGGGCTCCACAAGCCCAATCCCGGGTGTAAGGGAGGACACCCAAGGGCCCAGGACTCCGTCACCGAAGGGTCCAGCAACTGCACGGTCGGAGGGCGACTGAGTAGGGAGTCAGGCCAGGTCTGGCTCCCTTGAATTACTGGACAAGCACCGCTGAACAGGGCCCCGCCGTGCAGAAGAGCACCGCTGAACAGGGCCCCGCCGTGCAGAAGAGCACCGCTGAACAGGGCCCCGCCGTGCAGAAGAGAACCGCTGAACAGGGCCCCGCCGTGCAGAAGAGCACCGCTGAACAGGGCCCCGCCGTGCAGAAGAGCACCGCTGAACAGGGCCCCGCCGTGCAGAAGAGCACCGCTGAACAGGGCCCCGCCGTGCAGAAGAGCACCGCTGAACAGGGCCCCGCCGTCTCAAGCACCGCTCCGCTGGGCCCTTCATCCCAAGCACCGCTCCGCTGGGCCCTTCATCCCAAGCACCGCTCCCCTGGGCCCTTCCTGTCAAGCACCGCTCCGCTGGGCCCTTCCTGTCAAGCACCGCTCCGCTGGGCCCCGCCGTCTCAAGCACCGCTCCGCTGGGCCCCGTCGTCTCAAGCACCGCTCCGCTGGGCCCTTCCTGTCAAGCACCGCTCCGCTGGGCCCTTCATCCCAAGCACCGTTCCGCTGGGCCCTTCATCCCAAGCACCGCTCCGCTGGGCCCCGCCGTCTCAAGCACCGCTCCGCTGGGCCCTTCCTGTCAAGCACCGCTCCGCTGGGCCCTTCATCCCAAGCACCGCTCCGCTGGGCCCTTCATCCCAAGCACCGCTCCGCTGGGCCCCGCCATCTCAAGCACCGCTCCGCTGGGCCCCGCCGTCTCAAGCACCGCTCCGCTGGGCCCTTCCTGTCAAGCACCGCTCCGCTGGGCCCCGCCGTCTCAAGCACCGCTCCGCTGGGCCCTTCATCCCAAGCACCGCTCCGCTGGGCCCCGCCGTCTCAAGCACCGCTCCGCTGGGCCCTTCATCCCAAGCACCGCTCCGCTGGGCCCCGCCGTCTCAAGCACCGCTCCGCTGGGCACTTCCTGTCAAGCACCGCTCCGCTGGGCCCTTCCTGTCAAGCACCGCACCGCTGGGCCCCGCCGTCTCAAGCACCGCTCTGCTGGGCCCTTCCTGTCAAGCACCGCTCCGCTGGGCCCTTCCTGTCAAGCACCGCTCCGCTGGGCCCTTCATCCCAAGCACCGCTCCGCTGGGCCCTTCATCCCAAGCACCGCTCCGCTGGGCCCCGCCGTCTCAAGCACCGCTCCGCTGGGCCCTTCCTGTCAAGCACCGCTCCGCTGGGCCCCGCCGTCTCAAGCACCGCTCCGCTGGGCCCTTCATCCCAAGCACCGCTCCGCTGGGCCCCGCCGTCTCAAGCACCGCTCCGCTGTGCCCTTCATCCCAAGCACCGCTCCGCTGGGCCCCGCCGTCTCAAGCACCGCTCCGCTGGGCCCTTCCTGTCAAGCACCGCTCCGCTGGGCCCCGCCGTCTCAAGCACCGCTCCGCTGGGCCCTTCCTGTCAAGCACCGCTCCGCTGGGCCCCGCCGTCTCAAGCACCGCTGGCACAATGACAGTGCCGGTTCTGTGTCGAGCTACTGTTCACGGTTCACTGTGCCCACCATGCCTCCTCCATGACCAGTGGTCTCTGTAATCCACCTGATGGACTGTGGCTTTGCACTCCCCAGGATTGTACAGTGGGCAACCCACCCACTGTAGAGACATTGAGAGACTGTGGCTTTGCACTCCCCAGGATTGTACAGTGGGCAAACCACCCACTGTAGAGACATTGAGAGACTGTGGCTTTACACTCCCCAGGATTGTACAGTGGGCAACCCACCCACTGTAGAGACATTGAGAGACTGTGGCTTTGCACTCCCCAGGATGGCACAGTGGGCATGGTGGCCCCTTCGTGGATCTGGCATTGTGGACTCATGTGGCTGTGGTGCCCCCCCTTCCCTTCCCCCTGAGGTGCCTGTAGTTTTATCATCAGATGCCCCAGCAGTGTTCTCTCCAACGGACTCAGGTCTCCTGTGTGGGCTTTGCCCTTGTGTTGATACACTTTGGCCCACGGACACTTGGCATTTCGTTAAATGTGCAGGACTAATTGCCTCGGTTTATCGATTGCACAAAATATTTATTTTCTTTTGTATTATTTTTATTGCTATTTGACCATGACTTAACAGAGGCTATTTTTTACATAAATTTTGTTTCTCTATTTAATTATGTCTTTGCATTTTTCCGGGGGGTTTGGGTGGTGTCACTGTGACTTGTTGCTCTGCATTGGTGTGTACATAGTTTGGGGGGGGGGGGGGGTCGCATATGTGTGTGCCGTAACCTTTCCTCCTCCCCCCTCCCCTGTGTCGTAGGTGCAGTACTCACCGTTGTCGTCTGCGCCTACGTTTGTACTCGTGGTAGATGAGCAGGTAGACGAGAGCAGGTAGGATGTTTAATTCGGGTTCCATGCTGTCCTCCGTCCTTGTGGAGTGTGTATATGTGAGCGTTTTCCCGTTCGTAGTCTGTTTCCGCCGTGTTTTTATCGGGGGGCTCCCGCCCCGGAAAAGGTGGCGGATTGGTGAGTTGTGATAGGGTGGGCGGTACATTGTCTGCCGCCTGTCTGTTGGCGGTGATCACCAACCTGTTTGTTTGTCCCGCCGTGGCGGTCGGAGTGTTAAAGTGGCGGGCTGTGTTGGCGGTTCCCGCCAGGGTCAGAATTCCATTTTTTGGACCGCCGGCCTGTTGGCGGGTTGGCCGCCGCTTTATCACCGACCGCCAGGGTTAGAATCACCCCCTAAGTTTCTTCCCTTAGCTATAATTCAGTTTAGTTGGGGTGGAGTTACTGGCCCTAAGCAGGTGGTAGTATCACCTAGCTTACCTGTAGATTGTCTCTTAGGTAATGACCTAGAGGCCTCAGGTTGGGCTGATGTAGAGTTTTATGCCCATGCAGCCATGCTGGGCATCCCAGAGGAATTGTTCCCTCTCATTTCTACTGAAATGAAAAAGCAAAGGAGAGAAGGCCTGAAAACTCAGGATCCCTCTCCAACAACAGGTAAAAAGGGTATCACAGTATCCCCTAACCACCCTACCATTCAGGATACCATTCCTGTGGTGGGAGAAACCTCTCCTTGGGTGGCACCTGTTCCAAGGGAATCATCAGTTGGCAAAACTGTACTCCCTGAGGTAGAAGTACCTCTCTGTGGGATAACTAACATTGGTGAGAAAAAGTGCACCATTGTAGTTAACATGGAGCATCCCTACAACCCTCCCAGAGAAACTTTAGTGCAGAAACCCTGCACTACCTCACAACACTTAGGACAGCATCCCTGCCCTAGTGTAGAGCTCATAGGACAGCATCCCTGCCCTGCTCCAACTCAAGAGAAACAGCATCCCTGTTCTCTCTTCCAGCCATATGGACAAAGTTTTTGCCCAGCTATGGCTTTATTGAGACAGCATCCCTGTCTGGCATTTTCATCTCTACAAATAGGTTCAGTGGACAATCCCCACTGCTCTAAACTAAAACTTACTAATAGAAACTCTGAAAATACATCTTCACATTGTTGCTTAGCTAAAAAACTTCAAACAGGGTGGTTTACATCCCCACAGGGAAGTAACCATATAGTGGATGATAAAGTGAGTAACCAGTCTATTGCAGAGCTACTCTCTACTTATCACCACTTAGACAATAAAGTCTCAACTGGCCAAGGTTAGCCTTATTGTCCTTCGTTTGGGGGGGGGGGGGGTGAGAAAGTAGCCTCTTTCTAGCCTTGTTACTCCCACTTTTGGCCTGTTTGTGAGTGTATGTCAGGGTGTTTTCACTGTCTCACTGGGATCTTGCTAGCCAGGGCCCAGTGCTCATAGTGAAAACCCTATGTTTTCAGTATGTTTGTTATGTGTCACTGGGACCCTGCTAGCCAGGACCCCAGTGCTCATAAGTTTGTGGCCTATATGTATGTGTTCCCTGTGTGATGCCTAACTGTCTCACTGAGGATCTGCTAACCAGAACCTCAGTGGTTATGCTCTCGCACTTCTTTCCAAATTGTCACTAACAGGCTAGTGACCAATTTCACCAATTCACATTGGCATACTGGAACACCCTTATAATTCCCTAGTATATGGTACTGAGGTACCCAGGGTATTGGGGTTCCAGGAGATCCCTATGGGCTGCAGCATTTCTTTTGCCACCCATAGGGAGCTCTGACAATTCTTTCACAGGCCTGCCACTGCAGCCTGAGTGAAATAACGTCCACGTTATTTCACAGCCATTTACCACTGCACTTAAGTAACTTATAAGTCACCTATATGTCTAACCTTTACCTGGTAAAGGTTAGGTGCAAAGTTACCTGGTGTGTGGGCACCCTGGCACTAGCCAAGGTGCCCCCACATTGTTCAGGGCAAATTCCCCGGACTTTGTGAGTGCGGAGACACCATTACACGCGTGCACTACACCTAGGTCACTACCTATGTGTAGCTTCACAATGGTAACTCCGAATATGGCCATGTAACATGTCTATGATCATGGAATTGCCCCCTCTATGTCATCCTGACATAGTTGGCACAATCCCATGATCCCACTGGTCTGTAGCACAGACCCTGGTACTGCCAAACTGCCTTTTCAGGGGTTTCACTGCAGCTGCTGCCAACCCCTCAGACAGGTTTCTGCCCTCCTGGGGTCCAGCCAGGCCTGGCCCAGGATGGCAGAACAAAGGACTTCCTCAGAGAGAGGGTGTTACACCCACTCCCTTTGGAAAAAGGTGTTAAGGCAGGGGAGGAGTAGCCTCCCCCAGCCTCTGGAAATGCTTTCATGGGCACAGATGGTGCCCATTTATGCATAAGCGAGTCTACACCTGTTCAGGGACCCCTCAGCCCTGCTCTGGCGCGAAACTGGACAAAGGAAAGGGGAGTGACCACTCCCCTGACCTGCACCTCCCCTGGGAGGTGCCCAGAGCTCCTCCAGTGTGCTCCAGACCTCTGCCATCTTGGAAACAGAGGTGCTGCTGGCACACAGGACTGCTCTGAGTGGCCAGGGCCAGCAGGTGACGTCAGAGACTCCTTCTGATAGACTCCTTCAGGTGTTGCTAGCCTATCCTCTCTCCTAAGTAGCCAAACCCTCTTTTCTGGCTATTTAGGGTCTCTGCTTTGGGGAAACTTTAGATAACGAATGCAAGAGCTCATCCGAGTTCCTCTGCATCTCTCTCTTCACCTTCTGCCAAGGAATCAACTGCTGACCGCGCTGGAAGCCTGCAAAACTGCAACATAATAGCAAAGACGACTACTGCAACTCTGTAACGCTGATCCTGCCGCCTTCTCGACTGTTTTCCTAGTGGTGCATGCTGTGGGGGTAGTCTGCCTCCTCTCTGCACTAGAAGCTCCGAAGAAATCTCCCGTGGGTCGACGGAATCGTCCCCCTGCAACCGCAGGCACCAAAGAACTGCATCACCGGTCCCCTGGGTCTCCTCTCAGCACGACGAGCGAGGTCCCTTGAATCCAGCAACTCTGTCCAAGTGACTCCCACAGTCCAGTGACTCTTCAGTCCAAGTTTGGTGGAGGTAAGTCCTTGCCTCCCCACGCCAGACTGCATTGCTGGGAACTGCGACTTTTGCAGCTACTCCGGCCTCCGTGCACTTCCGGCGGAAATCCTTTGTGCACAGTCCAGCCTGGGATCATGGGATTGTGACAACTATGCCAGGATGGCATACAGGGGGCAATTCCATTATCATAGACATGTTACATGGCCATATTCGGAGTTACCATTGTGAAGCTACTTATAGGTAGTGACCTATATGTAGTGCACGCGTGTAATGGTGTCCCCGCACTCACAAAGTCCGGGGAATTGGCCCTGAACAATGTGGGGGCACCTTGGCTAGTGCCAGGGTGCCCTCACACTAAGTAACTTTGCACCTAACCTTTACCAGGTAAAGGTTAGACATATAGGTGACTTATAAGTTATTTAAGTGCAGTGTAAAATGGCTGTGAAATAACGTGGACGTTATTTCACTCAGGCTGCAGTGGCAGGCCTGTGTAAGATTTGTCAGAGTTCCCTATGGGTGGCAAAAGAAATGCTGCAGCCCATAGGGATCTCCTGGAACTCCAATACCCTGAGTACCTCAGTACCATATACTAGGGAATTATAAGGGTGTTCCAGTAAACCAATGTAAATTGGTAAAATTGGTCACTAGCCTGTTAGTGACAATTTGGAAAGAAATGAGAGAGCATAACCACTGAGGTTCTGGTTAGCAGAGCCTCAGTGAGACAGTTAGTCACTACACAGGTAACACATTCAGGCACACTTATGAGCACTGGGGCCCTGGCTGGCAGGGTCCCAGTGACACATACAACTAAAACAACATATATACAGGGAAAAAATGGGGGTAACATCCCAGGCAAGATGGTACTTTCCTACACAACCCCCCCCAAACGAAGGACAATAAGACTAGCCATGACCTGATGAGTCTTCATTGTCTAAGTGGAAATATCTGGAGAGTCCATCTGCATTGGAGTGGCTACTCCCAGGTCTATGTTCCACTGTATAGTCCATTCCCTGTAGGGATATGGACCACCTCAACAATTTAGGATTTTCACCTTTCATTTGTTTTAGCCAAAGTAGAGGTTTGTGGTCTGTCTGAACAATGAAGTGAGTGCCAAACAGGTATGGCCTCAACTTCTTCAGAGCCCAGACCACAGCAAAGGCCTCCCTCTCTATGGCAGACCAACTCTTTTCTCTAGGGGTCAACCTCCTACTAATAAAAGCAACAGGTTGATCCTGGCCCTCAGAATTAAGTTGTGATAGGACTGCCCCTACTCCTAATTCAGATGCATCAGTTTGGACATAGAATTTTTTAGAGTAACAAGGGCTTTTCAGGACAGGTGCAGAGCCCATGGCCTGCTTCAGCTCCTCAAAAGCTTTCTGACAGTTTGCTGTCCATAATACCTTTTTAGGCATTTTCTTGGATGTGAGGTCATTGAGAGGGGCTAAGCGACGACCAACGTTGGTCGGCACAGATCAAGAAGAGTCTGACAATACTTAGGCAAAGGGCTATAGTGATAGCCAAAAAAATAGCTAATACCTATGAGGGGGAGATAACACCTGCCATCACCGTTTATAAAGCAGTGGCAGTAGCGGCCTCAACTTATGGTGCCGAGCTTTGGGGCCATACTAATTCTAGATGTCTGACCACTGTGGAAAACCGGTTTATTCGAAACTTCCTAAAGTTGCCGATGAGCACCCCTCTCACTCCGCTCAGATTTGATTTAGCCCTAAATGAAATACACAATGAAATTGCACTAAGACCCCTAATGTATTGGATTAATCTTTGGACCTCAGAGGACCGGCATACTCTCCATGCAGCACTAGATGAATTTCTCGCAAATAACAGTGTACTAAAGATCCCTTGGTTTAGATACATCAGAGACACGTGTAAATTTCTCAAAATGGAGGAGGTGTGGAGTGCTCCCCACAATTTGGTAAAGGAAATAAAGGAACGTGTAAAAAAGTGCTACTGGGAGAACATTTTGACCCAAACTTGGTTAAAAAACCATGGCAGTCTGACTTTGCACTTCTTAGACCACAAATGCAGTCCCAAGTTTGAGGCTTACATGGATAATGTAAATCCTCCATATACCAAAACACTATTTATTAAGTTTAGACTAGGGACTCTTCCGCTTAAGTCATTTACAGCGCAATGGAGATCGGAGGACTGCAATTCAATATACTGCCATCACTGTCAAAAGAGTCACTTGCGCACTTTATGTTTTTCTGCCCTAGATATCTGGTACCCAGGAAAAAGTGGATTGCTCCCTTATGTAGGGAAATTGGAATAAGGGAATGGAATACGGCATTACGACTCCTAACAACTGATACAAGTGATAAAATAGTTTTCTCTGTGGTGGGATACCTACGAAGTGCATGGTCAATAAGAACAAAAGAACTATTATAAATGTGTAATCCCAACACATTGGTTTTAGACCATATTCATTTAATATATCAGTTCTCAATTGGATGAAGCTATAGCCTTAATGGTCTGGACTTTTAGTTAAAGAATAATGATGATTTGCATGTTTTATAAATTTGTGACCATAACTTTATTTAGGGGTTTAAAAAAAAAAAAAAAAAAAAAAAAAAAAGATCAATGAAAAATTGGTCCTCCAGCGGCGAGGGTTTTGTACAAAATATAGGAGACATGAACTAAAACTTTGATAATTACGTGCTTTTAATAATTTGGTTTTAGATTATAATTAATTAGTCTGATAAATTTTAATTGATTGAACCCATATTCTAACGATCTAATATTTTTATATGTCTTGAGATTTTGTAAAAACAAAAATGTTTAAAAACAATATTATTTACACATTTTTAAAAATCTTAAAGTGCTATGTTTCTTAATCATGTTATGTTTTGTTTTGTCTACTTTTATGGCTTACAGCCGAAATAAAGAAAGATTGTAAGAGGGGCTGCAATGGAGCCATAGTTCTTAATAAACCTCCTGTAATACCCAGTGAGGCCTAGGAAGGCTCTCACCTGAGTCTGAGTGGTAGGGGGAACCCAATCAATAATTGTTTGGATTTTCCCCTGAAGTGGTGCAATCTGTTCCCCACCAACAAGGTGTCCCAGATAAACCACCTTACCCTGCCCTATCTGGCACTTTGAAGCCTTGATAGTGAGGCCTTCCTTTTGCAGGGCCTCCAAAACTTTCCATAGGTGGACCAGGTGATCATCCCAGCTGGAGCTAAAGACAGCTATATCGTCCAAATATGCTGCACTGAAAGCTTCCAGCCCTTGTAGGACTGTGTTCACCAACCTCTGAAAAGTGGCAGGTGCATTTTTCAATCCAAAAGGCATTACTGTAAATTGGTAATGTCCTCCAATGGTTGAAAATGCAGTTTTAGGTTTAGCATCTTCTGATAATTTGATCTACCAATACCCTGCAGTCAAATCAAAAGTGCTTAGATACTTGGCAGATGCCAGTGTATCTTTGTGCTCATCTGCCCTGGGTATAGGGTGAGCATCAGTTTTGGTTACCAGGTTGAGACCTCTGTAGTCTACACAAAACCGCATTTCCTTCTTTCCATCCTTGGAATGAGGTTTTGGTACAAGTACCACAGGAGAAGCCCATGGACTTTCAGAGTGCTCAACCACTCCTAGTTCTAACATTTTCTGCACCTCTTGCTTTATGCAGTCTCTGACATGGTCAGGCTGCCTATAGATCTTACTTTTGACAGGCAAGCTGTCTCCAGTATCTATAGTGTGCTCACACCAAGAAGTGGTACCTGGCACAGTAGAGAAGAGTTCAGAAAACTGACCCAGGAGATTTATGCAATGGTCTTTCTGCTCAGCAGTAAGACAATCAGCCAAAACTACACCTTCCACTAGAGCATCTTGTTCTGTGGAAGAGAAGAGATCAGGTAGAGGATCACTGTCTTCTTCCTGTCCCTCATCAGTTGCCATGAGCAGGGTGAGATCAGCCCTGTCATAGTAGGGTTTCAGGCGGTTGACATGGAGCACCCTAAGGGGACTCCTGGTAGTGCCTAAGTCAACTAAATAGGTGACTTCACCCTTTTTCTCAACAATTGTGTGGGGTCCACTCCATTTATATTGGAGTGCTCTTGGGGCCACAGGCTCCAAGACCCACACTTTCTGCCCTGGTTTGTACTGAACCAAAACAGCCTTCTGGTCATGCCATTGCTTTTGGAGCTCTTGGCTGGCCTGAAGGTTTTTACTGGCCTTTTTCATATACTCAGCCATCCTTGATCTGAGGCCAAGCACATAATCCACAATATCTTGTTTTGGAGCTTTTAGAGGTTGTTCCCAACCCTCCTTGACAAGTGTTAGTGGACCCCAAACAGGGTGTCCAAAGAGGAGTTCAAATGGGCTGAAGCCCACTCCTTTCTGGGGTACCTCCCTGTAGGCAACAAGGAGGCATGGTAACAGGATATCCCATCTCCTGCAGAGTTTTTCAGGGAGACCCATAATCATGCCTTTGAGAGTTTTGTTAAATCTCTCCACCAGTCCATTTGTTTGTGGATGATAGGGTGTAGTGAACTTGTAAGTTACACCACACTCCTTCCACATGGCCTTTAAGTATGCAGACATGAAATTGCTTCCCCTGTCTGATATTACTTCCTTTGGGAAGCCCACCCTAGAAAATATTCCTAGGAGGGCCTTTGCCACTGAAGGTTCTGTAGTGGTCCTTAAAGGAATTGCTTCAGGATATCTTGTGGCAGGGTCCACTACCACCAAGATAAACCTATTGCCTGAAGCAGTAGGAGGGTCAAGGGGGCCAACTATGTCAACCCCTACCCTTTCAAAGGGAACCCCAACCACAGGCAGTGGAATAAGGGGTGCCTTTGAAGTGGCACCTGTCTTGCCACTGGCTTGACAGGTTTCACAGGACTTACAAAATTCCTTTGTGTCCTCAGACATCCTAGGCCAATGAAACAAGGGAACAAGTCTGTCCCAAGTTTTCATTTGCCCCAGATGTCCAGCTAGGGGAATGTCATGGGCTAGAGTTAGGAGGAACTTTCTGTACTCCTGAGGAATCACTAACCTCCTGGCAGTTCCAGGTTTAGGATCCCTTGCTTCAGTGTACAAGAGGTTGTCCTCCCAGTAAACTCTGTGAGAGTCACTGACATCCCCATTACCCTGTTTGACAGCTTGCTGTCTTAGACCCTCTAGTGTGGGACAGGTTTGCTGTGCCACACTCAGCTCCTCCCTGGCAGGCCCCCCTTCACCCAAAAGCTCAGCAGTGTCTGCTTCCAGCTCCTCTGGTGTAGGTTCTGCACAGGGTGGAAATTCTTCTTCCTCAGAAGTTGAATCCACTGTAGAGGGAGGGATAGTAGGAAGTGCTTTACTTCTACTAGCCCTAGCTTTAGGGAGCACTTGGTCCATTGTTCCAGGATCCAAGCTTCCCTGTCCTTTTTGCTTTTTGGCCTGAGCACTGGTTAAAGCAAAAATATGCCCTGGGATGCCCAGCATTGCTGCATGGGCCTCCAACTCCACATCTGACCAAGCTGATGTATCCAAATCATTTCCTAGTAGACAGTCTACAGGTAAATCTTTGGCTACCACAACTTTCTTTGGACCAGTAACCCCCCCCCCCAGTTGAGATTTACAACAGCCATGGGGTGGCTAAGTGTGTTGTTGTGAGCATCGGTTACTTGGTACTGGTGACCAAGTAGGTGTTGTTCAGGGTGTACCAGTTTCTCTATGACCATAGTCACACTGGCACCAGTGTCCCTGTAGGCCTGAACCTCAACACCATTTATTAGGGGTAGCTGCTTGTACTTATCCATATTAAGGGGACAAGCAACTAAGGTGGCTAAATCAATAGCCCCCTCAGAGACTAACACAGCCTCTGTGGTCTCCCTAACAAGACCAACCCCAACTAAGTTACCAATAGTGAGCCCAGCTACTCCCTTGGATTGGCTATTAGTAGGTTTGCTCCCACCACCACTGCTATTAGTAGGGACACTAGGTGTAGCAGTAGGGGTTGTAGTGGTGGGAGGCTTGGTGTTTTTCTTTGGACAACTGGCATCAGTTGTTCAATGGCCTTTGACTTTACACAAATAACACCAAGGCTTTTTAACTTGATTTGAAGAGGATTTGGACCCACCACCCCCACCAGAGGATTTTTGTGGGCCTGATGAAGACTAATTTTTAGTTTTGTCCCCACCCTTGTCAGAAGACTTATCATCCTTCTTCTTGCCATCCTTGTCACCCCCTGTATGAAATTTTCTGTTCACTCTTGTTCTGACCCATTTGTCTGCCTTCTTTCCCTTTTCTTGGGGAGAGGTCAGATCTGAGTCCACTAGATATTGGTGTAACAAGTCAGACACACAGATATTCAGAATATGCTCTCTCTGAATAAGATTATACAGGCTTTCATAGTCAGAAACTTTATTGCCATGTAACCACCCCTCCAAGGCCTTCATTGAACAGTCAATAAAGTCTATCCAGTCTTGTGAGGACTCTTTTCTGGTGTCTCTGAACTTAACCCTGTATTGTTCAGTGGTTAAGCCAAATCCATCCAAGGGTGCATCCTTCAAAACTGCAAAATTGTTAGCATCACTTTCTCTAACAGTAAGGAGCCTATCCCTACCCTTTCCATTGAAAGATAGCCACAATAAAGCAGCCCGCTACCTTTGAGGGACCCCCTGTACCATACAGGCCCTCTCAAGTGCAGCAAACCACTTGTTGATGTCATCCCCCTCCTTGTAAGGGGGAACTATCTTGTGCAGATTCCTGGAACCATGATCTCTAACAGGATTACTATCAGGAATACTGCGATTGCTGCCACCATGGGGTCCAAACCCCAATCTCTGTCTCTCCTTCTTCGGGTCTAGGGATTCCCTGTCTAGAGCCAGCTGTTGCTGTTTAAGCTTCAGTCTTGTCTCTTCCACTCTCAACCTTTTGAGTTCCCTTTCTAACATGTTGTTTTCATTATGCTTGGACAAAGAGGATAAATTGGAAACAACAGAGGGAGATCTGTCCCTAACTGACTGGAGTCTAACAACCTGGCCTCCAGGAATAAAAACATCCCTACTATGATGGGAGCTCCTATTACTACCAGCATTGCTAGGTGGTCTGCTGAGGGGCAGATTTGGAACAGAACCCTCCCCACCTCCCCCAAGGTTATCCCCTGAGTCAGAATGGGAGCCATCTATTAACTTCTCATTTGAAGTGCCTGCTTTGGACTCATCATTCACAATAAGCATGTTATATAGAAACTCTTTTGTGGGGTTCTTTCCTATCACTATACCTCTATCTAAGCAGAGACTCCTTAGGCTCTTGTAATTCAAATTGTCATAAGTAGTATTGACAATTTTAAGAGCAGACTCTACATCAGACATGATAAGAGAAGGTTTAGAGACAGTGAGAAGAGAGAAAAAGTTTCAGCACTTTTTAAAGAACAGAGAAAAAAAACATTTTCAAACTTTTAGAAGTTTTAGAGTACTTTTCAGCACTTAGTAGAAAGTGTAAGAGGAGAAAAGCAAAACTTTTTGGTTAGGTGTACATACACTGAACTTGTTTTGTATATTATTCTCTTATGAAAAGTACAAAATGACAAAGTGGTAAGTAGTTACAAGTACTTATCCCCCGCTGCACAACCAATGTAGGAGGCTAGCCTGGCTTGTAGTGGGTACCAGAGGTACTTACACCTTGTGCCAGGTCCAGGTATCCCTTATTAGTGTAGAAGAGGTGTTTCTAGCAGCTTCGGCTGATAGGAGGTAGCTATGGCAAAGCAGCTTTTGCTGAACTAGGATACATGTAAAGCTTCTACCATACCACTAGTGTCATATGCACAATATCATAAGAAAACACAATACACAGATATACTAAAAATAAAGGTACTTTATTTTTATCACAATATGCCAAAAGTATCTCAGTGAGTACCCTCAGTATGAGGATAAGAAATATACACAAGATATGTACACAAACCAAAATTATGCAGGTAATAGCAAAAGGAAGTAATGCAAGCAATGTAAAGTTACAGTAGATTGCAATAGGAGCACATATGTATAGGGGCAACACAAACCATATACTCCAAAAGTGGAATGCGAACCACAAATGGACCCCAAACCTATGTGAGCTTGTAGAGAGTCGCTGGGACTGTAAGAAAACAGTGAGGGTTAGGAAAATAGCCCACCCCAAGACCCTGTAAGGAAGGTGTAAAGTGCACCTACAACCCCCAGAGAGCACAGAAGTCGTGATAGGGGGATTCTGCAAGGAAGACCAACACCAGCAAAGCAACAACAGTGGATTTCCAGACCTGAGTACCTGTAAGACAAGGGGACCAAGACCAAGAGTCGCGACAGTGTTGAGAGTGGGCAGATGCCCAGGAAATGCCAGCTGAGGGTGCAAGAAAGCTGCCACTGAGGTTCTGGTTAGCAGAGCCTCAGTGAGACAGTTAGTCATCACACAGGGAACACATACAGGGCACATACGTATGAGCACGGGGGCCCTGCCTGGCAGGGTCCCAGTGACACATAGACTAAAACAACATATATACAGTGAAATGTGGGGGTAACATGCCAGGCAAGATGGTACTTTCCTACAGAAGTTGCTTGTACTTACCCATATTAAGGGGACAAGCAACCAAGGTGGCAAAATCAATGCTACCATCAGAGACTAAAACAGCCTCTGTGGTCTCCCTAACAAGACCAACCCCAACTACATTGCCAATAGTGAGCCCAGCTATACCCTTGGATTGCCTATAGTAACTTTACACAGATTGCATTATTCCTTTTGTTATTCCTTTTCCCACCACCACTGCTATTACTAGGGGCACTAGAATTTGCAACAGGGGTTGTGGTGGTGGGAGGTTTGGTGTTTTTCTTTGAACAAGTGGAATCACTTGCCCAATGGTCTTTGACTTTACACAAATAACACCAAGGATTTTTTGGTTGACTATTAGAAGAGGATTTGGACCTACAACCCCCAGAGGATTTTTGTGGGCCTGATGAAGACTCAGAATGCTTACGTTTGTCCCCACCATTCTCAGACGACTTACCATCCTTCTTCTTGCCATCCTTGTCACCCCCTGTATGAACATTTCCGTTCACCCTTGTTCTGACCCCTTTGTCTGCCTTCTTTCCCAATTCTTGGGGAGAGGTCAGATCAGAGTCCACTAGGTATTGGGGCAACAAGTCAGACACACAGTTGTTAAGAATATGCTCTCTTAGAATAAGATTGTACAGGCTTTCATAGTCAGATACCTTACTGCCACGCAACCACCCTTCCAAGGCCTTCACTGAACAGTCCACAAAATCTGTCTAGTCTTGAGAAGGCTCTTTTCTGTGTCTCTGAACTTAGTCCAGTATTGCTCAGTGGTTAAGCCAAATCCATCCAAGAGTGTCTCTTTGAAAACTTTGTAGTTATTGGCATCACTTTCTCTGACAGTAAGGAGCCTATCCCTACCCTTTCCAGTGAAAGATAGCCACAAATTAGCAGCCCACTGCCTTTGAGGGACCAACTGTACCATACAGGCCCTCTCAAGTGCAGCAAACCACCTATTAACGTCATTCCCCTCCTTGTAAAGGGGGACTATCTTGTGCAGATTCCTGGAATCTTGCTCTTTAACAGGATTGCTATCAGAAATACTGCTGCTGCCACCAGGGGGAACTAACCCCAACCTCTGTCTTTCCCTCTCAATGTCTAGGGATTCCCTATCTAAGGACAGCTGCTGCTGTTTAAGCTTCAGTCTGGTCTCTTCAACCCTCAACTTTGTGAGTTCCCTTTCTAACAAGTTATCCTCAGGGTGGGTGGGTTGGCAATGTTTAGACACAGAGGAAATGTGGGAAGTTTCAGAGGGGGACCTGTCCCTAACTGTCTGGACCCTAGTAACCTGTCCTCTAGGGGTGAAATATGCCCTACTGTTGTGGGAGCCTCTATCACTACCAGTATCACTAGGTGTCCTGCTAGGGGGCAGGCCCTTGTAAGAACCCTCCCCAGCTTCTCCAGGGAACTCCTCTGAATCTGACTGGGAAGCTTCTCCTTTTCCTAACTTCTCCTGAGATGGGCCAGACTGATTCTGATCATCTACAATGAGCATGTTAAAGAGAAACTCTTTTGTAGGGTTTGTACCTATACTCAAACCTCTATCCAGGCAGAGCCCCCTCAAACTTTTGTAGTTTAAACTCTCATATGTTGCATTAACAGTTTTGGGAGTGGGCTCTACAACAGACATGATAGTATAGGTTTAAGGATACTGAGAAAGAAAAAGTTTTAGAACTTTAGAAAGCACAGAAAAAACTTTTTTAAACTTTGGGAAAACTTTTAGAAGTTTTCAAAAACTTTTCAGAACTTTGTTAAAAGTTTTAGAATAAAAAAGTACACTTTTTTGGTTAAGTGTACATATACTGAACTATTTGGTATATGATTCTCTTATGAAAAGTACCAAATGACAAAGTGGTAAAGCAGTTGCAAGTACTTATCCCAACGCTGCACCACCAATGTAGGAGGCTGGCCTGGCTTATAGTGGGTACCTTGTGGTACTTACACCCTGTGCCAGGTCCAGTTATCCCTTATTAGTAGAATAGAGGTGTTTCTAATAGCTTAGGCTGATAAAAGGTAGCTATGACAAAGCTTAGGCTGAACTAGGAGACATGCAAAGCTCCTACTATACCACTTATATCATATAGCAAAATATCATAAGAAAACACAATACTCAGAGTTACTAAAAATAAAGGTACTTTATTTTTATGACAATATGCCACAAGTATCTCAGTGAGTACCCTCAGTAAGAAGGTAAGTAATATACACAAGTTATATGTACACAAACCCAAAACAGGTAAGTAATAGTAAGAAAAGTAATGCAAACAGTGTAGAATTACAGTAGGATGCAATAGGCAAACATAGGTCTAGGGGCAACAAAAACCATATACTCCAAAAGTGGAATGCAAATCACAAATGGACCCCAGACCTATAGGAGCTTGTAGAGGGTCGCTGGGACTGTAAGAAAACAGCCAGGGTATCCAAGATACCCCACCCCAAGACCCTGAAAAGTAGGAGTAAAGTACCCCTACTACCCCAATAAGACACAATAGTCGTGATAGGGGGATTCTCAAGAACCACAAACACCAGCAAAGCACTGAAGACGGATTCCTGGACCTGAGGATCTGCAAGGCAAGGGGACCAAGTCCAAGAGTCGCGATAATGTCCGGGGGGGGCAGGAACCCAGGAAACCCTGGATGAAGGTGCAAGAAGGCTGCCTCTCGGTGGAAGAAGCCGAAGATTCTGCAGCAAAGAAAAGAGCTAGGAACTTCTCCTTTGGATGGAAGATGTCCCACAGCGTGCTGGATGTTGCAGAAGTGTTTCTACACAGAAATACTGCACACAAGCCTTGCTAGCTGCAAGGGTCGTGGTAGAGGTTTTTGGGTGCTGCTGGGGACGAGGAAGGACCAGGATGTCGCCCCTTCGAGGAGGAGACAGAGGGGCGCTCAGCAACTCAGAGAGCCACCACAGAAGCAGGCAGCACCCGCAGAAGTACCAAATCAGGCACTTAGAAGATTTGTGAACCGGAGATGACTCAGAGTCACAACGGAGGGTCTCACGACGTCGGTGTCCAACTCATAGGGTTGAGCACTGCAGGACGAAGTGCTGGGGACCCAGGCTAGGCTGTGCACAAAGGAATCCTTGGAGAAGTGCACAGAAGCCGGAGCAGCTGCAAATCACGCACTACACAGGTTTGCAGTCTAGCATGGGAAGGCAAGGACTTACCTCCACGAAACTTAGACTGAAGCATCACTGGACGGTGGGGGTCACTTGGATATAGCTCCTGTGTTCTAGGAACCAGGCTCATCGAGATGAGAGGGGACCCAGAGGACCGGTGATGCAGTCTTATGGTGCCTGCGTTAGCAGGGGGGAGATTCTGTCGACCCATGGGAGATTTCTTCTTGGCTTCCAGTGCAGAGTGAAGGCAGACAGCCCCCAGAGCATGCAAAACCAGGAAACAGTCGAGAAAGCCAGCAGGATGAGGCGCTACAATGTTGCTGGTAGTCGTCTTGCTACTTTATTGCGGATTTGCAGGCGTCCTGGAGCAGTCAGCGGTCGATCCTTGGCAGAAGTCGAAAAGGGAAGTACAGAGGAACTCTGGTGAGCTCTCTCATTTGTTATCTGAAGAATTCCCCAGAGGAGAGACCCTAAATAGCCAGAAAAGGAGGTTTGGATACCAAGAAAGGAGGATTGGCTACCAAGAGAGGTAAGAGCCTATCAGAGGGGGTCTCTGACGTCACCTGCTGGCCCTGGCCACTCAGAGCAGTCCAGTGTGCCCCCAACACCTCTGAATCCAAGATGGCAGAGGTCTGGGACACACTGGAGGAGCTCTGGGCACCTCCCCTGGGAAGTACTGGTCAGGGGAGTGGTCACTCCCCTTTCCTTTGTCCAGTTTCGCACCAGAGCAGGGCTGGGGGATCCCTGATCCGGTGTAGACTGGCTTATGCAGAGATGGGCACCATGTGTGCCCATCAAAGCATTTCCAGAGGCTGCGGGAGGCTACTCCTCCCCAGCCCTTCACACCTATTTCCAAAGGGAGAGGCTGTAACACCCTCTCTCAAAGGAAATCCTCTGTTCTGCCTTCCTGGGCTGGGGCTGCCTAGACCCCAGTAGGGCATAATCCTGTCTGAGGGGTTGGCAGCAGCAGTAGCTGCAGTGGAAACCCCGGAAAGGCAGTTTGGCAGTAGCCGGGTTCTGTGCGAGAGACCCGGGGGATCATGGAATTGTCCCCCCAATACCAGAATGGTATTGGGGTGACAATTCCATGATCTTAGACATGTTACATGGCCATGTTCGGAGTTACCATTGTGACGCTATACATAGGTAGTGACCTATGTATAGTGCACACGTGTAATGGTGTCCCACCACTCACAAAGTCCGGGGAATTTGCCCTGAACGATGTGAGGGCACCTTGGCTAGTGCCAGGGTGCCCACACACTAAGTAACTTGGCACCCAACCTTCACCAAGTGAAGGTTAGACATATAGGTGACTTATAAGTTACTTATGTGCAGTGAAAAATGGCTGTGAAATAACGTGGACGTTATTTCACTCAGGATGCAGTGGCAGGCCTGTGTAAGAATTGTCTGAGCTCCCTATGGGTGGCAAAATAAATGCTGCAGCCCATAGGGATCTCCTGGAACCCCAATACCCTGGGTACCTAAGTACCATATGCAAGGGAATTATATGGGTGTACCAGTGTGCCAATGGGAATTGGTAAATGTAGTCACTACCCTGGAGTGACAAATTTAGAAAGCAGAGAGAGCATAAACACTGAGGTTCTGGTTAGCAGAGCCTCAGTGATACAGTTAGGCACCACACAGGGAACACATACAGGGCACATACTATGAGCATTGGGGTCCTGCCTAGCAGGATCCCAGTGACACAAGGGCTAAAACATACATACATACAGTGAAAATGGGGGTAACATGCCAGGCAAGATGGTACTTTCCTACAGCAGTGCACACGTGTAATGGTGTCCCCGCACTCACAAAGTTCGGGGAATTTGTCCTGAACAATGTGTTGGCACCTTGGCTAGTGCCAGGGTGCCCACACACTAAGTAACTTGGCACCTAACCTTCACTAAGTGAGGGTTAGACATATAGGTGACTTATAAGTTACTTATGTGCAGTGAAAAATGGCTGTGAAATAGCGTGGACGTTATTTCCCTCAGGCTGCGGTGGCAGTCCTGTGTAAGAATTGTCTGAGCTCCCTATGGGAGGCAAAAGAAATGCTGCAGTCCATAGGGATCTCCTGGAACCCCAATACCCTGGGTACCTAGGTACCATATACAAGGGGATTATATGGGTGTTCCAGTGCGCCAATGAGAATTGGTAAAATTAGTCACTAGCCTGGAGTGACAAATTTAGAAAGCAGAGAGAGCATAAACACTGATGTTCTGGTTAGCAGAGCCTCAGTGATACAGTTAGGCCCAACACAGGGAACACATACAGGGCATACATTATGAGCACTGGGGTCCTGCCTGGCAGGATCCCAGTGACACATGGGCAAAAACAAACATACATACAGTGAAAATGGGGGTAACATGCCAGGCAAGATGGTACTTTCCTACACTTTTCATGAGAAAAACATGTACCAAATATTTCAATATATACACATTGAACCAAAACAGTTTACTGTTCTGCTCTTAAACTTTCGACAAAGTTTCTGAAAAGTTCTGAAAACTGCTAAAAAAGTTCCAAAAGTTTGAAAAAGTTTTTTCTCTGTGCTTTCAAAAGTTCTAAAATGTTTTCTCTCTCTGTCCTAAACCTTTTCTATCATGTCTGCAGTAGAGCTCACTCCCAAAATTGTTCAAGCAACTTATGAGAGTTTCAACTTAAAAAGTTTGAGGGGTCACTGCCAAGAAAGAGGTTTAAGCATTGTTAAGAATCCTACCAAAGACTTTCTCTTTAAAATTCTCCTAGAAAGTGACCAGAACCAGTCTGGCCCATCTCAGGAACAGGAGGTAAGAGGGGAGGGTGCCCAGTCAGACTCAGAGGAGTTCCCTGAAGAGATTGGGGAGGGTTCTTACAAAGACCTGCCATCAAGCAGGCCACCTAGTGACACTGGCAGTGGGAGAGGGTCACACATTAGTAGGGTATCTTCATTCATAAAGGCCAGGTTACTAGGGTCCAGCCAGTTAGGGACAAGTCTCTCTCTGCCAATTCCCACATTTCCTCTGTTTCTAAACATTTCCAAGCCCCCCACCCTGAGGATAACTTAATGGAATGGGAACTCAGAAAGCTGAGGTTAGAAGAGGCCAAGCTGAAGCTTAAACAGCAGCAGCTGGCCTTAGACAGGGAACCCCTGGATGTAGAGAGGGAAAGACAGAGATTGGGGTTAGTTCCCCATGGTGGCAGCAGCAGTGTTTTTTATAGCAATCCTGTTAGAGTACAAAGATTCCAGAAACCTGCAAAATATAGTCCCCCCTTACAAGGAGAGGGGTGATATTAACAAGTGGTTTGCTGTACTTGAGAGGGCCTGTGTGGTACAGTTGGTCCCTCAAAGGCAGTGGGCTGCTATCTTGTGGCTATCTTTCACTGGTAAGTGTAAGGATAGGCTCATTACTGTCAGAGAAAGTGATGCTAATAACTACAAAGTTATGAAGGATGCGCTCTTGGATGTATTTGGCTTAACCACTGAACAATACAGAATTAAGTTCAGAGCAACCAGAAAAGAGTCCTCTCAAGACTGGACAGACTTTGTAGACTGTTCAGTGAAGGCCTTGGAGGGTTGTTTACATGGCAGTAAGGTGACTGACTATGAAAGCCTGTATAATCTGATCCTGAGAGAGCATACTTTGAACAATTGTGTGCCTGATTTGTTACACCAGTACTTGGTAAACTCAGATCTGACCTCTCCCCAAGAATTGGGAAAGAAGGCAGACAAATGGGTCAGAACAAGAGTGAACAGAAAAGTACATACAGGAGGTGGCAAGGATGGCAAGAAGAAAGATGGTGAGAAATCTCAGGATAAGCATGGGGATAAGGGTAAAACTAAAGATCCTTCTTCAAATCCTAAACACTCTTCTGGGGGGTGGGGATAAATCAACTTCTTCCTCTTCTTCACAACCCACACACATTAGCAGTAGTGGTAATAGTGGTGGGGCTGCTGGCAACAGTCAAAATAAGGGTGTAGTTGGGTTCACTTTTGGTTCCATCTTAGAAACTGGGGTAGTGTAGGAGGCTGGCCGGCAAGATGGTACTTTCCTACAGGTAGTCAGTCCCAAGACAGTTTCTGTCACACCTGGTGGCATTGGCCTTGCCACACTGGCTGCTTGTCCCCTTACAATGGATAATTACGGGCAGACAGTTTCAGTAAATGGTGTTGAGGCCCAGGCCTACAGGGACACAGCTGCCAGTATCACTTTGGTGACTGAAAACCTAGTGTCACCTGCACAACACATCATTGGACAACAGTACAAGATTATTGATGTCCATAACTCCTTGGGGTGGAGTTACTGGCCCTAAGCAGGTGGTACTATCACCTAGCTTACCTGTAGACTGTCTCTTAGGTAATGACCTAGAGGCCTCAGGTTGGGCTGAGGTAGAGTTGAATACCCATGCAGCCACGCTGGGTATCACTGAGGAATTGCTTCCTCTTATTTAAGCTGAAATTAAAAAGCAAAGGAGAGAAAAAGGCCTGAAAACACAGGATCCTTCTCCAACAACAGGTAAAAAGGGCATCAAAGTATTCTCTACCCACTCTGCCATTCAGGATACCATTCCTGTGGTGGGAGAATCTCCTGGGGTGGCACCTGTACCAAGGGAACTATCAGCTAGCACAGCTGTACTCCCTGAGGTAGAAGTACCTCTCTGTGGGATAACTAATATTGGTGAGAAACAATGCACCATTTTAGTAAACATGTAGCATCCCTCAAAACCTCTAGAGAAACTTTAGTGCAGCAACCCTGTACTGCCTCCCAACACTTAGGACATCAGCCCTGTCCTAGTGTGGAGCTCACAGGACAGCACCCCTGCCCTGCTCCAACTCAAGAGAAACAGCATCCCTGTTCTCTCTTACAGCCATATGGACAAAGTTTTTGCCCAGCTATGACTTTACTGAGACAGCTTCCCTGTCTGGCATTCTCATCATTTGAGCTAGGTCCAGTAGACAATTCCCACTGCTCTAAACTTAAACATACTAATAGGAACTCTCAGAATATAACTTCACATTGTTGACTAGCTAAAAAACTTCAAACAGGGTGGTTTACATCCCCACAGGGAAGTAACCATATAGTGGATGATAAAGGGAGTAACCAATCTATTGCAGAGCTACTCTCTACTTATCACCACTTAGACAATAAAGACTTAACTGGCCAAGGTTAGCCTTATTGTCCTTCGTTTGGGGGGGGGGGGGTAGGAAGGTAGCCTCTTTCTAGCCTTGTTATCCCCACTTTTGGCCTGTTTCTGAGTATATGTCAGGGTGTTTTTACTGTCTCACTGGGATCCTGCTAGCCAGGTGTAGGAGGCTGGACTGGCTTGTAGTGAGTACCAAGGGGTACTTGCACCTTGCACCAGGCCCAGTTATCCCTTATTAGTGTATAGGGTGTCTAGCAGCTTGGGCTGATAGATAATGGTAGCTTAGCAGAGCAGCTTAGGCTGAACTAGGAGACGTGTGAAGCTACTACAGTACCACTTAGTGTCATATGCACAATATCATAAGAAAACACAATACACAGTTATACTAAAAATAAAGGTACTTTATTTTTATGACAATATGCCAAAGTATCTTAGAGTGTACCCTCAGTGAGAGGATAGGAAATATACACAAGATATATATACACAATAGCAAAAATATGCAGTATAGTCTTAGAAAACAGTGCAAACAATGTATAGTTACAATAGGATGCAATGGGGAAACATAGGGATAGGGGCAACACAAACCATATACTCCAGAAGTGGAATGCGAACCACGAATGGACCCCAAACCTATGTGACCTTCTAGAGGGTCGCTGGGACTACTAGAAAATAGTGAGAGTTAGAAAAATAACCCTCCCCAAGACCCTGAAAAGTGGGTGCAAAGTGCACCAAAGTTCCCCTAAGGACAAAATAGTCGTGTTAGAGGGAAAATGCAAGGAAAACACAAATCAGCAATGCAACAACGATGGATTCCTGACTGAGGGTACCTGTGGAATAAGGGGACCAAGTCCAAAAGTCACAAGCAACTCGGAGATGGGCAGATGCCCAAGAAATGCCAGCGGTTGGTGCAAAGAAGCTCTTACTAGGCTGAAGAGCTGTGAATACTGCAGGAACGACAAGGGCTAGAGACTTCCCCTTTGGAGGATGGATCCCCCACGCCTTGGAGAGTCGTGCAGAAGTGTTTTCCCGCCGGATGGACGCCAACAAGCCTTGCTACACGCAAATCGTGCGTTTGGCGTTTTTGGACGCTGCTGGGGCCCAGGAGGGACCAGGAGGTCGCAAATTGGACCTGCAGAGAGAGGGGACGTCGAGCAAGACAAAGAGCCCTCACTGAAGCAGGTAGCACCCAGAGAAGTGCCAGAAACAGGCACTACAAGGATGCGTGAAACGGTGCTCGCCGAAGTTGCACAAAGGAGTCCCACGTCGCCGGAGACCGACTTAGAAAGTCGTGCAATGCAGGTTAGAGTGCCGTGGACCCAGGCTTGGCTGTGCACGAAGGATTTCCGCCGGAAGTGCACAGGGGCCGGAGTAGCTTGCAAAGTCACGGTTCCCAGCAATGCAGCCCAGCGAGGTGAGGCAAGGACTTACCTCCACCAAACTTGGGCTGAAGAGTCACTGGACTGTGGGGGTCACTTGGACGGTGTCGCTGGATTCGAGGGACCTCGCTCGTCGTGCTGAGAGGAGACCCAAGGGACCGGTAATGCAGCTTTTTGGTGCCTGCGGTTGCAGGGGGAAGATTCCGTCGACCCACGGGAGATTTCTTCGGAGCTTCTGGTGCAGAGAGGAGGCAGACTACCCCCACAGCATGCACAAGCAGGAAAACAGTCGAGAAGGCGGCAGGATCAGCGTTACAGAGTTGCAGTAGTCGTCTTTGCTACTATGTTGCAGGTTTGCAGGCTTCCAGCGCGGTCAGCGGTCGATTCCTTATCAGAAGGTGAAGAGGGAGATGCAGAGGAACTCGGCTGAGCTCATGCATTCGTTATCTAAAGTTTCCCCAGAGACAGAGACCCTAAATAGCCAGAAAAGAGGGTTTGGCTACCTAGGAGAGAGGAAAGGCTACTAACACCTGAAGGAGCCTATCAGCAGGAGTCTCTGACGTCACCTGGTGGCACTGACCACTCAGAGCAGTCCAGTGTGCCAGCAGCACCTCTGTTTCCAAGATGGCAGAGGTCTGGAGCACACTGGAGGAGCTCTGGACACCTCCCAGGGGAGGTGCAGGTCAGGGGAGTGGTCACTCCCCTTTCCTTTGTCCAGTTTCGCACCAGAGCAGGGGCTAAGGGGTCCCTGAACCGGTGTAGACTGGCTTATGAAGAATTGGGCACATCTGTGCCCAAGAAAGCATTTCCAGAGGCTGGGGGAGGCTACTCGTCCCCTGCCTTCACACCATTTTCCAAAGGGAGAGGGTGTCACACCCTCTCTCAGAGGAAGTTCTTTGTTCTGCCATCCTGGGCCAGGCCTGGCTGGACCCCAGGAGGGCAGATGCCTGTCTGAGGGGTTGGCAGCAGCAGCAGCTGCAGTGAAACCCCAGGAAGGGCAGTTTGGCAGTACCAGGGTCTGTGCTACAGACCACTGGGATCATGGGATTGTGCCAACTATGCCAGGATGGCATAGAGGGGGCCATTCCATGATCATAGACATGTTACATGGCCATATTCGGAGTTACCATTGTGAAGCTACATATAGGTAGTGACCTATATGTAGTGCACGCGTGTAATGGTGTCCCCGCACTCACAAAGTTCAGTGAATTGGCTCTGAACAATGTGGGGGCACCTTGGCTAGTGCCAGGGTGCCCACACACTAAGTAACTTTGCACCTAACCTTTACCAGGTAAAGGTTAGACATATAGGTGACTTATAAGTTACTTAAGTGCAGTGTAAAATGGCTGTGAAATAACGTGGACGTTATTTCACTCAGGCTGCAGTGGCAGGCCTGTGTAAGAATTGTCAGAGCTCCCTATGGGTGGCAAAAGAAATGCTGCAGCCCATAGGGATCTCCTGGAACCCCAATACCCTGGGTACCTCAGTACCATATACTAGGGAATTATAAGGGTGTTCCAGTAAGCCAATGTAAATTGGTAAAATTGGTCACTAGCCTGTTAGTGACAATTTGGAAAGAAATGAGAGAGCATAACCACTGAGGTTCTGGTTAGCAGAGCCTCAGTGAGACAGTTAGGCACCACACAGGGAACATATACATGCACACCTATGAGCACTGGGGCCCTGTGTGACAGGGTCCCAGTGACACATACATATAGGCCACAAACCTATGAGCACTGGGGTCCTGACCAGCAGGATCCCAGTGACACATAACAAACATACTGAAAACATAGTGTTTTTACTATGAGCACTGAGGCCTGGCTATCAGGATCCCAGTGAGACAGTGAAAACAGTGACAAACACCCTGACATACACTCACAAACAGGCCAAAAGTGGGGGTAACAAGGCTAGAAAGAGGCTACCTTCTCACACCAGGGCCCAGTGTTCATAGTGAAAACCCTATGTTGTCAGTGTGTTTGATATGTGTCACTGGGATCCTGCTAGCCAGGACCCCAGTGCTCATACGTTTGTGGCCTATATGTGTACTCTGTGTGGTGCCTAACTGTATCACTGAGGGTCTGCTAACCAGAACCTCAATGTTTATGCTCTCTCTGCTTTTAAAATTGTCACTTCAGGTTAGTGACTAATTTTGCCAATTCTGATTGGCACACTGGAACACCCTTATAATTCCCTAGTATATGATACCTAGGTACCCAGGGTATTGGGGTTCCAGGAGATCCCTATGGCCTAAAGCATTTCTTTTGCCACCCATAGGGAGCTCTGACAATTTTTACACAGGACTGCCACTGCAGCCTGAGTGAAATAACATCAACGTTATTTCACAGCCATTTTACACTTCACTTAAGTAACTTATAAGTCACCTATATGTCTAACCCTCAATTAGTGAAGGTTAGGGGCAAAGTTACTTAGTGTGTGGGCACCTTGGCACTAGCCAAGGTGCCCCCACATTGTTCAGGGCACATTCCCCAGACTTTGTGAGTGCGGGGACACCATTACACAGGTACACTACATATAGGTTAACACCTATATGTAGCGTCACAATGGTAACTCCGAACATGGCCATGTAACATGTCTAGGATCATGGAACTGTCACCCCAATACCATTCTGGTATTGGGGGGACAATTCCATGCATCACCGGGGCTCCAGCATAGAGTCCAGGTACTGCCAAACTAACTTTCTGGGGTTTTCTCTGCAGCTACCGCTGCTGCCAACCCACAGACAGGTTTCTGCCCCCCTGGGGCCTGGGCAGCCCAGACCCAGGAAGGCAGAACAAAGGATTTCCTCTGAGAGAGGGTGTTACACCCTCTCCCTTTGGAAATAGATGTGAAGGGCCTGAGAGGAGTACCCTCTCCTGGCCTCTGGAAATGCTTTGAAGGGCACAGATGGTGCCCTCCTTGCATAAGCCAGTCTACACCGGTTAAAGGATCCCTCCAGCCGTGCTCTGGCGCAAAACTGGACAAAGGAAACGGGAGTGACCACTCCCCTAACCAGCACCTCCCAGGGGAGGTGCCCAGAGCACCTCCAGTGTGTCCCAGACCTCTGCCATCTTGGATGCAGAGGTGTGAGGGCACAATGGACAGCTCTGAGTGGCCAGTGCCAGCAGGTGACGTCAGAGACCCTTCCTGAAAGGTGCTTACCTTTCTCTGTAGCCAATCCTCCTCTATGGGCTATTTCGGGTCTCTCCTGTGGGTATCTCATCAGATATCAAATGCAAGAGCTCACCGGAGTTCCTCTGCTCTTTCCTCTTCGACTTCTGCCAAGGATCGACCGTTGACTGCTCCAGGACGCCTGCATAACCGCAACAAAGTAGCAAGAAGAGTACAAGAAACATTGTAGTGCCTCATCCTGCCAGCTTTCTCGACTGTTTCCTGGTGGTGCATGCTCTGAGGGCTGTCTGCCTTCACCCTGCACTGGAAGCCAAGAAGAAATCTCCTGTGGTTTGACGGAATCTTCCCCCTGCTAACGCAGGCACCAAACTTCTGCATCACCGGTCCTCTGGGCCCCTCTCATCCTGACGAGCGTGGTGTCTGGAACACAGGAGGTGGGTCCAAGTGTCTCCCACAGTCCAGTGGCCCTTCTGTCCAAATTTGGTAGAGGTAAGTCCTTGCCTCCCCATGCCAGACAGTAATCCTGCGTACTGCGTGAACTGCAGCTGCTCGGGTTTCTGTGCACTTTTGCAAGACTTCCTTCCTGCACAGCCTAGCCCAGGTCCCCAACACTCTGTCCTGCATTGCCCAACTCGCTGAATTGGACTCCGATGTCGTGGGACCCTCCTTTGTGACTCTGAGTCGACTGCTGTCCTCAGATCTTTTAAGTGCGTGTTCAGGTACTTCTGCGGGTGCTGCCTGCTTCTGCTGGGGCTCTCTGAGTTGCTGAGCCCCCTCTCTGTCTCCTCCTCCAAGGGGCGACCTCCTGGTCCTTCCTGGGCCCCAGCAGTACCCAAAATCCTCAACCATGACTCTTGCAGCTAGCAAGGCTTGTTTGCAGTCTTTCTGCATGGAAACAACTTTGCATCCTCCAGCACACCGTGGGACATCTTATTACCAAAGGAGAAGTTCCTGGCTCCTTCCGTTATTGCAGAATCTTTGCCTTCTTCCACCTAGAGTCAGCCCTTTTGCACCTTCATCCGGGGTGAAGTGGGCTCCTGCCCCCCCTGGACACTTGTGTGACTGTTGCACTTGGTCCCCTTCCTTTACAGGTCCTCAGGTCCAGGAATCCGTCTTCAGTGTTGTGCTGGCAGTTGTTGTCCTTGCAGAATCCCCTATCTCAACTTTACTGTCTTTCTGGGGTAATAGGGTAACTTTACTCCTACTTTTCAGGGACTTGGGGGGGGGTATCTTGGACACCCTTAGTGTTTTCTGACACTCCCAGCAACCCTCTACAACCTACACTAGGCCAGGGGTCCATTCATGGTTCGCATTCCACTTTTAGAGTATATGGTTTGTGTTGCCCTTAGGCCCATTTCTACCTATTGTATTATATTGTGATTCTACATTGTTTGCACTATTTTTCTTACTGTTGCTTATCTGATTTTGGTTTGTGTACATATAATTTGTGTATATTACTTACCTCCTAAGGGAGGGTATCCTCTGATATACTTTTGGCATATTGTCACTAAAATAAAGTACCTTTATTTTTAGTAACTCTGAGTATTGTGTTTTCTTGTGATATAGTGCTATATGATCTAAGTGGTATAATAGGAGTTTCGCATGTCTCCTAGTTCAGCCTAAGCTGCTCTGCTATAGCTACCTCTATCAGCCTAAGCTGCTAGAACACATTCTATTCCACTAATAAGGGATAACTGGACCTGGTACAAGGTGTAAGTACCACAAGGTACTCACTATAAGCCAGACCAACCTCCTACAGTGGTGCAATCTGTTCTCCACCTACCAGGTGGCCCAGATAAACCACTTTCCCCTGCCCTATCTGGCACTTTGAAGCCTTGATACTTAGGCCTGCCTTTTGCAGGGCCTCCAAAACTTTCCAGAGGTGGACCCGGTGATCATCCCAGGTGGAGCTAAAGACAGCAATATCGTCCAAATATACTGCACCAAAAGCTTCCAAACCTTGGAGGACTGAATTCACCAGCCTCTGAAAAGTGGCAGGTGCATTTTTAAAACCAAAGGGCATCATTGTGAAGTGATAATGCCCTTCTATGTAGAAAATGCAGTTTTTACTTTAGCATCTTCTGACATTTTGATCTGCCAATACCCTGCAGTAAAGTCAAAAGTGCTTAGATACTTGGCAGATACCAGTGTATCTATTAGCCCATCTGCCCTGGGTATAGGGTGAGCATCTGTTTTGGTTACTGTATTGAGACCCCTATAGTCCACACAAAACTGCATTTCTCTCTTTCCTTCTTTGCTATGCTGTTTGGGGACAAGTACCACTGGGCCAGCCCAGGGGCTATCAGAAGGCTCAATAGCTCCAAGGTCTAACATTTTCTGAACTTCAGCTTTTATGAAATCTCTGACATGGTCAGGTTGCCTGTAAATTTTACTTTTGACTGGTAAACTGTCTCCAGTGTCAATTGTATGTTCACACCAAGTAGTTGTACCAGGTGTGAGTGAGAAAAGTTCAGAAAACGGATTAAGGAGATTTTTGCAGTCTTCCTTCTGCTCAGCAGTAAGGCAGTCTGCCAGAACCACTCCTTCCACTAAGCCATCAGCTTCAGTGTTGGAGAAGAGATCAGGGAGAGGGTCACTCTATCCTTCCAGTCCCTCATCTGTAGGCATGAGCAGGGCTATGTCAGCCCTGTCATTGTAAGGCTTTAGGCGATTGACATGAAGCAGCCTAGGGAGGCTTCTGGCAGTGCCCAGGTCCACCACGTAGGTGACCTCACCTTTCTTTTCTACAATTAGATGGGGTCCACTCCATTTGTCCTAGAGTGCTCTTGTGGCCACAGGCTCCATGTAGGAAAGTACCATCTTTCTTGGCATGTTACCCCCAATTTTACATGTACGTCAGTATGTTTTTGCCTCTCTCACTGGGATCCTGCTAGCCTGCTAGTGCTCATAGTTTGTAGCCTAAACGTGAATGCCTCTGTAGTGCCTAACTGTGTCACTGAGGCCCTGCTAATCAGAACCTTAGTGCTCATGCTCTCCCTGCCTTTAAATTTGTCACTATAGGCTAGTGACTACATTTACCAATTCTGATTGGCATACTGGACCCCCCTTATAAATCCCTAGTATATGGTACCTAGATACCCAAGGCATTGGGGTTCCAGGAGATCCATTTGGGCTGCAGCATTTCTTTTGCCACCCATAGGGAGCTCAGACAAACCCTTACACAGGACTGCCACTGCAGCCTGCGTGAAATAACACACATGTTATTTCACAGCCATTTTCACTGTGCTTAAGTAACTTATAAGTCACCTATATGTCTAACCTTCACTTGCTGAAGGTAAGTTGCAAAGTTACTAAGTGTGAGGGCACCTTTGCACTAGCAAAGGTGCCCTTGTAGGAGGCTGGCCTGGCTTGTATTGGGTACCAGAGGTACTTACACTTTGTGCCAGGTCCAGTTATCCCTTATTAGTGTAGAAGAGGTGTTTCTAGCAGCTTAGGCTGATAGAAGGTAGCTATAGCAGAGCAGCTTAGGCTGAACTAGGAGACATGCAAAGCTCCTACTATACCACTGGTGTCATATGCACAATATCATAAGAAAACACAATTCGCAGATATACTAAAAATAAAGGTACTTTATTTTTATGACAATATGCCAAAGGTATCTCAGTGAGTACCCTCAGTATGAGAATGACAAATATACACAAGATATTTGTACACAATACCAAAATTATGCAGTAATAGCAAAAGGAAGTAATGCAAGCAGTGTAAAGTTACAATAGGTTGCAATAGGAGCACATAGGTATAGGGGCAACACAAACCATACACTCCAAAAGTGAAATGTGAACCACGAATGGACCCCAAACCTATGTGAGCTTGTAGAGGGTCGCTGGGACTGTAAGAAAACAGTGAGGGTTAGAAAAATAGCCCACCCCAAGACCCTGTAAGGTAGGTGTAAAGTGCACCTACAACCCCCAGAGAGCACAGAAGTCGTGATAGGGGGGTTCTGCAAGGAAAACCAACACCAGCAAAGCAACAACAGTGGATTTCCGAACCTGAGTACCTGTAAGACAAGGGGACCAAGTCCAAGAGTCGCGAAAGTGTCGAGAGTGGGCAGGAGCCCAGGAAATGCCAGCTGAGGGTGCAAGGAAGCTGCCACCGGATAGAAGAAGCTTGGTGTTTTGCAAGAACAAAGAGGACTAGGAACTTCCCCTTTGGGGGATGGATGTCCCACGTCGTGAAGAAGCTTTCAGAGGTGTTCCCACACAGAAAGACCGCAAACAAGCCTTGCTAGCTGCAAGGGTCGCGGTTAGGGTTTTTGGGTGCTGCTGTGGCCCAGGAGGGACGAGGATATCGCCACTTGGAGGAGGAAACAGAGGAGGAGGCCAGCAACTCAGGGAGCCCTCACAGAAGCAGGCAGCAGCTGCATAAGTACCTGAAAAGGCACATGGAAGGAAAGTGAACCGGAGTCCACCCGAAGTCACAAAAAGGAGTCCCACGACGCCGGAGGACAACTCAAGAGGTTGTGCACTGCAGGTTAGAGTGTCGGGGACCCAGGCTTGACTGTGCACGAAGGAAATCCTGGAAGAGTGCACAGGAGCCGGAGCAGCTGCAAATCACGCGGTACCCAGCAATGCAGTCTGGCGTGGGGAGTCAAGGACTTACCTCCACCAAACTTGGACTGAAGAGTCACTGGACTGTGGGAGTTGCTTGGACAGAGTTGCTGAGTTCCAGGAGCCACACTCGTCGTGCTGAGAGGGGACCCAGAGGACCGGTGATGCAGTCTTTTGTTGCCTGCGGTTGCAGGGGGAAGATTCCGTCGACCCACAGGAGATTTCCTCAGAGCTCCTGGTGCAGAGAGGAGGCAGGCTACCCCCAGAGCATGCACCACCTGGAAACAGTTGAGAAAGCCGGCAGGATGAAGCGATACAATGTTGCTAGTAGTCGTCTTGCTACTTTGTTGCGGTTTTGCAGGCGTCCTGAGCAGTCAGCGGTCGATCCTTTGGCAGAAGGTGAAGAGGGAGACGCAGAGGAACTCTGGTGAGCTCTCGCATTCGTTATCTGGTGAGATCCCCAAAGCAGAGACCCTAAATAGCCAGAAAAGGAGGTTTGGCTACCTAGGAAGGAGGATTGGCTACCAAGAGAGGTAAGCGCCTATCAGAAGGAGCCTCTGACTTCACCTGCTGGCACTGGCCACTCAGAGCAGTCCAGTGTGCCACAAACACCTCTGTTTCCAAGATGGCAGAGGTCTGGGACACACTGTAGGAGCTCTGGGCACCTCCCCTGGAAGGTGCAGGTCAGGGGAGTGGTCACTCCCCTTTCCTTTGTCTAGTTTCGTGCCAGAGCAGGGCTGGGGGATCCCTGAACCAGTGTAGACTAGCTTATGCAGAGATGGGTACCATCTGTGCCCATCAAAGCATTTCCAGAGGCTGGGGGAGGCTACTCCTCCCCAGCCTTCACACCTATTTCCAAAGGGAGAGGGTGTTACACTCTCTCTCAGAGGAAGTTCTTTGTTCTGCCTTCTTGGGCCAGGGCTGCCTGGATCCCAGGAGGGCAGAAACCTGTCTGAGGTGTTGGCAGCACCAGCAGCTGCAGTGGAGAACCCGGAAAGGCAGTTTGGCAGTACCCAGGTTCTGTGCTAGAATCCCGGGGGATCATGGAATTGTCCCCCCAATGCCAGAATGGCATTGGGGTGACAATTCCATGATCTTAGACATGTTACATGGCCATGTTCGGAGTTACCATTGTGACGCTGTACATAGGTAGTGACCTATGTACAGTGCACGTGTGTAATGGTGTCCCCGCACTCACAAACTCCGGGGAATTTGCTCTGAACGATGTGGGGGCACCTTGGCTAGTGCCAGGATGCCCACACATTAAGTAACTTTGGACCCAACCTTCACCACGTGAAAGTTAGACATATAGGTGACTTATAAGTTACTTAAGTGCATTGGTAAATGGCTGTGAAATAACGTGGACGTTATTTCATGTAGGCTGCAGTGGCAGGCCTGTGTAAGAATTGTCAGAGCTCACTATGGGTGGCAAAAGAAATGCTGCAGCACACAGGGATCTCATGGACCCCAATACCCTGGGTACCTGAGGACCATATACTAGGGAATTATATGGGTGTACCAGTATGCCAATGTGAATTGGAAAATTTAGTCACTAGCCTGTTAGTGACAAATTTCGAAAGCAGAGAGAGCATAACCTCTGAGGTTCTGGTTAGCAGAGCCTCAGTGAGACAGTTAGGCATCACACAGGGCAGATGCCAGTGTATCTATGAGCTCATCTGCCGTGGGTATAGGGTGAGCATCAGTTTTTGTTACCTGATTGAGACCTTTGTAGTCTACACAAAACCTCATCTTCCTTTTTCCATCTTTTGAGTGAGGCTTTGGTACAAGCACCACAGGACTCTCCCATGGGCTTTCAGAAGGTTCAACCACTCCTAGATCAAGCATTTTCTGAACCTCTTGTTTTATGCAGTCCCTGACATGGTCAGGCTGCCTATAGATTTTACTTTTGACAGGCATGCTGTCTCCAGTATGAATTGTGTGTTCACACCAAGATGTGGTGCCTGGCACAGTTGAAAAGAGTTCAGAAAATTGTCCAAGGAGATTTATGCAGTTGTCTTTCTGTTCTGCTGTCAGACAATCTGCCAAAACTACTCCCTCTACTAAAGCATCATTTTCAGTGGTGGAAAAGAGATCAGGGAGAGGGTCACTGTAGGAAAGTACCATCTTGCCTGGCATGTTACCCCCATTTTTCACTGTATATATGTTGTTTTAGTTGTATGTGTCACTGGGACCCTGTTCACCAGGGCCCCAGTGCTCATGAGTGTGCCTGAATGTGTTACCTGTTTTATGACTAACTGTCTCACTGAGGCTCTGCTAATCAGAACCTCAGTGGTTATGCTCTCTCATTTCTTTCCAAATTGTCACTAACAGGCTAGTGACAAATTTTACCAATTTACATTGGCTTACTGGAACACCCTTATAATTCCCTAGTATATGGTACTGAGGTACCCAGGGTATTGGGGTTCCAGGAGATCCCTATGGGCTGCAGCATTTCTTTTGCCACACCATAGGGAGCTCTGACAATTCTTACACAGGCCTGCCACTGCAGCCTGAGTGAAATAACGTCCACGTTATTTCACAGCCATTTTACACTGCACTTAAGTAACTTATAAGTCACCTATATGTCTAACCTTTACCTGGTAAAGGTTAGGTGCAAAGTTACTTAGTGTGAGGGCACCCTGGCACTAGCCAAGGTGGCCCCACATTGTTCAGAGCCAATTCCCTGAACTTTGTGAGTGCGGGGACACCATTACACGCGTGCACTACATATAGGTCACTACCTATATGTAGCTTCACAATGGTAACTCCGAATATGGCCATGTAACATGTCTATGATCATGGAATTGCCCCCTCTATGCCATCCTGGCATGGTTGGCACAATCCCATGATCCCAGTGGTCTGTAGCACAGACCCTGGTACTGCCAAACTGCCCTTCCTGGGGTTTCACTGCAGCTGCTGCTGCTGCCAACCCCTCAGACAGGCATCTGCCCTCCTGGGGTCCAGCCAGGCCTGGCCCAGGATGGCAGAACAAAGAACTTCCTCTGAGAGAGGGTGTGACACCCTCTCCCTTTGGAAAATGGTGTGAAGGCAGGGGAGAAGTAGCCTCCCCCAGCCTCTGGAAATGCTTTGTTGGGCACAGATATGCCCAATTCTGCATAAGCCAGTCTACACCGGTTCAGGGGACCCCTTAGCCCTGCTCTGGCGCGAAATTGGACAAAGGAAAGGGGAGTGACCACTCCCCTGACCTGCACCTCCCCTGGGAGGTGTCCAGAGCTCCTCCAGTGTGCTCCAGACCTCTGCCATCTTGGAAACAGAGGTGCTGCTGGCACACTGGACTGCTCTGAGTGGCCAGTGCCACCAGGTGACGTCAGAGACTCCTTGTGATAGGCTCCTTCAGGTGTTGCTAGCCTATCCTCTCTCCTAGGTAGCCAAACCCTCTTTTCTGGCTATTTAGGGTCTCTGTCTCTGGGGAAACTTTAGATAACGAATGCAAGAGCTCAGCCGAGTTCCTCTGCATCTCTCTCTTCACCTTCTCATAAGGAATCGACTGCTGACCCAAGGGTAGGTCGCTCCCCCTGCCGCTGCAGCTCCTCCAAGTTCCCGAGTTCCTGTGTTCCTGAGACCCACCTAACTGTAAGTACCCCCCTCCTCCCAGCCCCTCGCCCTGCCCCGCGCCACTCACCTTCTCTCCTGCTCCTGCTTCTTTTCCTCCTCTCTGTCTCTTCCTCCTCGCCCCCCCTCTGCAATCTTCTTCTGTGTTCTTCTGTTCTTCTCTTCTGTTCTTCTGTGTTCTTCCGGTCTTCTGTGTTCTTCTTCTCTGTTCTTCTCGGTGCTTCTGTGCTCTTCTTCGCGGTTCTTCTGTGTTCTTCTCTGTTCTTCTCTGTTCTTCTCTGTTCTTCTGTTCTTCTGTTCTTCTGTTCTTCCGGTCTTCTGTTCTTCTGTCTTCTGTTCTTCTGTCTTCTTTTCTCCTGTCTTCGGCTCTTCTACCTCCTCCGTCTTCTTCCCCCGAGCCTGCCCTCCTGCTCCTTCCTCATCCCCCTCCCTCACTCGCCTCCCCCTCTCTCACCCCTAGCTAACCCGTTCGCTATCTACCTCCCTCACTCCTCCTATCTTCCTATCTCTCTAGCTCCCTATCTCACTATCTAACTCCCCCACTCTCCACCTCCTCCTACCTACCTATCTGTCTATCTATCTATTTCCCTATCTATCGACTTCTCTATCTATTTTCTCTATCTATTTCTCTATCTCTCCCCCCCTCCCGCCACCCCCTCTACTACCTATCTCCCTATCCTCTCACTCTAACTCTCTCCCTCACCCACCTCTACAACCCCCCCTCCCCTATCTTCACAACCCTACTCCTATCTCTCTCCCTAATCTCCAAACCTCCTAACACTCACCCTCCTCCACCCTAAACCCCCTCCCCCAGCTCCTCTCACTCTACCTGTCCCCCCCCTCCCTCGCGCTTTCCCGCCGCGACCTCCTGCACGCCCCCGCCCCCCCAGCTCCCATTCGCCCCCAGCTGACCCCTCCCCCCCCTCCTACCTCTTATGGCGGCCGCTGCGCGACAGTGATAGCGACCCTTGACCCAAGGGTAGGTCGCTCCCCCTGCCGCTGCAGCTCCTCCAAGTTCCCGAGTTCCTGTGTTCCTGAGACCCACCTAACTGTAAGTACCCCCCTCCTCCCAGCCCCTCGCCCTGCCCCGCGCCACTCACCTTCTCTCCTGCTCCTGCTTCTTTTCCTCCTCTCTGTCTCTTCCTCCTCGCCCCCCCTCTGCAATCTTCTTCTGTGTTCTTCTGTTCTTCTCTTCTGTTCTTCTGTGTTCTTCCGGTCTTCTGTGTTCTTCTTCTCTGTTCTTCTCGGTGCTTCTGTGCTCTTCTTTGCGGTTCTTCTGTGTTCTTCTCTGTTCTTCTCTGTTCTTCTCTGTTCTTCTGTTCTTCTGTTCTTCCGGTCTTCTGTTCTTCTGTCTTCTGTTCTTCTGTCTTCTTTTCTCCTGTCTTCGGCTCTTCTACCTCCTCCGTCTTCTTCCCCCGAGCCTGCCCTCCTGCTCCTTCCTCATCCCCCTCCCTCACTCGCCTCCCCCTCTCTCACCCCTAGCTAACCCGTTCGCTATCTACCTCCCTCACTCCTCCTATCTTCCTATCTCTCTAGCTCCCTATCTCACTATCTAACTCCCCCACTCTCCACCTCCTCCTACCTACCTATCTGTCTATCTATCTATTTCCCTATATATCGACTTCTCTATCTATTTTCTCTATCTATTTCTCTATCTCTCCCCCCTCCCGCCACCCCCTCTACTACCTATCTCCCTATCCTCTCACTCTACCTCTCTCCCTCACCCACCTCTACAACCCCCCTCCCCTATCTTCACAACCCTACTCCTATCTCTCTCCCTAATCTCCAAACCTCCTAACACTCACCCTCCTCCACCCTAAACCCCCTCCCCCAGCTCCTCTCACTCTACCTGTCCCCCCCCCCTCCCTCGCGCTTTCCCGCCGCGACCTCCTGCACGCCCCCGCCCCCCCAGCTCCCATTCGCCCCCAGCTGACCCCTCCCCCCCCTCCTACCTCTTATGGCGGCCGCTGCGCGACAGTGGTAGCGACCCTTGACCCAAGGGTAGGTCGCTCCCCCTGCCGCTGCAGCTCCTCCAAGTTCCCGAGTTCCTGTGTTCCTGAGACCCACCTAACTGTAAGTACCCCCCTCCTCCCAGCCCCTCGCCCTGCCCCGCGCCACTCACCTTCTCTCCTGCTCCTGCTTCTTTTCCTCCTCTCTGTCTCTTCCTCCTCGCCCCCCCTCTGCAATCTTCTTCTGTGTTCTTCTGTTCTTCTCTTCTGTTCTTCTGTGTTCTTCCGGTCTTCTGTGTTCTTCTTCTCTGTTCTTCTCGGTGCTTCTGTGCTCTTCTTCGCGGTTCTTCTGTGTTCTTCTCTGTTCTTCTCTGTTCTTCTCTGTTCTTCTGTTCTTCTGTTCTTCTGTTCTTCCGGTCTTCTGTTCTTCTGTCTTCTGTTCTTCTGTCTTCTTTTCTCCTGTCTTCGGCTCTTCTACCTCCTCCGTCTTCTTCCCCCGAGCCTGTCCTCCTGCTCCTTCCTCATCCCCCTCCCTCACTCGCCTCCCCCTCTCTCACCCCTAGCTAACCCGTTCGCTATCTACCTCCCTCACTCCTCCTATCTTCCTATCTCTCTAGCTCCCTATCTCACTATCTAACTCCCCCACTCTCCACCTCCTCCTACCTACCTATCTGTCTATCTATCTATTTCCCTATCTATCGACTTCTCTATCTATTTTCTCTATCTATTTCTCTATCTCTCCCCCCCCTCCCGCCACCCCCCTCTACTACCTATCTCCCTATCCTCTCACTCTACCTCTCTCCCTCACCCACCTCTACAACCCCCCCTCCCCTATCTTCACAACCCTACTCCTATCTCTCTCCCTAATCTCCAAACCTCCTAACACTCACCCTCCTCCACCCTAAACCCCCTCCCCCAGCTCCTCTCACTCTACCTGTCCCCCCCCCTCCCTCGCGCTTTCCCGCCGCGACCTCCTGCACGCCCCCGCCCCCCCAGCTCCCATTCGCCCCCAGCTGACCCCTCCCCCCCCCTCCTACCTCTTATGGCGCCCGTTCGCGCCTGGCCCGCGCCCAGCGCCACGACCCCTGGTCCCCAGCTCCCCCAAGCCCCGCTGATCCGCTACGACCCCCCCACCCTCCACGCCCTCAACCCAGGGCGCTCCAAAACCTGCTTCCTAGCTCACCCCAAACGCACCCATGGACCCTTCGCCTGCAACTCCTGCAAACGCATCTTCCACCACGCAACTACCACGACCACAAGCCCACGTGCCATCAACCACCTCAAGTGCATCCTGATCAACGCTCGTTCCGTCCACAAGCACGCCGTTGAACTTTGGGACCTCCTGGACTCCACAGCCCCGGACGTCGCCTTCATCACGGAGACATGGATGAACGCCTCCTCTGCTCCAGACATCGCTACCCGCCATCCCCGAAGGCTACAAGATCTCCAGAAAAGACCGCACCAACCAAGTAGGAGGAGGTGTCGCCATCATCTTCAAAGACTCCATCAGCGTCACCACCTCCACCGAAGACCCCCCCCTCGCCGCTGAACACCTGCATTTTCAGATTCGCACCGACCCAAGGACCACCCTCAGAGGATCCCTCGTCTACCGTCCTCCCGGACCTCGCGCCTCTTTCAGCGACGCCATCGCCGACTTCATCTCCCCGCACGCCCTCGCCTCACCGGACTACATCCTCCTGGGCGACCTCAACTTCCATCTGGAACAAAACAACGACCCCAACACCACCACCCTGCTCGACAACCTCGCCAACCTCGGCCTCAAACAACTGGTGAACACCGCCACCCACATCGCCGGACACACGCTCGACCCTATCTTCTCCGCCAGCAAACACGTCTTCTTCAGCCACACCTCTGCCCTACACTGGACCGACCACAGCTGCGTCCACTTCACATTCCGACGCAAGACCTCCCACCTCCGCACTCAACCCATCCCTCATCGACAGTGGAACAAGATCCCTGAAGAGCAACTCTTCTCCGCTCTCGCCGCCAACCAACCCACCCTCACCACCGACCCCAACGTCGCAGCTCTCAACCTCACAAACTGGATCTCCAACTGCGCTGACAACCTTGCTCCCCTCAAACGCACGCAGCGACAGACCAACACCAAAAAACCTCTCTGGTTCTCTGACACCCTCAAAGAATCAAAGAAAACTTGTCGTGCCCTTGAGAAGGCCTGGCGCAAGGACCACACCGCTGACAACATGACCGCCCTCAAGAACGCTACACGCGAACACCACCACCTGATCCGCACTGCCAAAAGGAACTTTTTCACCGACAGACTAGACAAAAACAGCCACAACAGCAGAGAACTCTTCAGCATCGTCAAAGAGTTCTCCAACCCCAGCGCCAGCGCCAACGCCGTCACGCCATCACAGGATTTGTGCGAATCCCTCGCCACTTTCTTCCATCGCAAGATCAGCGACCTCCACGACAGCTTCGGACACCAGACCCAACCATACACCACTGAACCCGCTTCCCCGGACATCACCCTCAACAACTGGACCCACATCAACACGGAAGAAACCAAATCCATCATGAACTCTATCCACTCCGGCGCCCCTTCGGACCCCTGCCCGCACTTCATCTTTAACAAAGCCGACGACATCATCGCCCCGCACCTCCAGACCGTCATCAACTCTTCTTTTTCTTCTGCTACCTTCCCCGAATGCTGGAAGCACGCTGAAGTCAACGCCCTACTAAAGAAACCTACGGCTGACCCAAGCGACCTGAAAAACTTCCGCCCCATCTCTCTTCTACCTTTCCCAGCCAAGGTAATAGAAAAGACCGTCAACAAACAGCTGACCACCTTCCTGGAAGACAACAACCTGCTCGACCCTTCACAAACCGGATTCCGAACCAACCACAGCACGGAAACCGCCCTCATCTCAGTCACAGACGACATCAGAACCCTGATGGACAACGGTGAAACAGTCGCCCTCATTCTCCTCGACCTCTCGGCTGCCTTTGACACCGTCTGTCACCGCACCCTAATCACCCGCCTACGCTCCACCGGGATCCAAGGCCAGGCCCTGGACTGGATCGCCTCCTTCCTCGCTAACCGCTCCCAAAGAGTTTACCTCCCTCCGTTTCGCTCAGAACCCACCAAGATCATCTGCGGCGTACCTCAAGGCTCATCGCTCAGCCCGACACTCTTCAATGTCTACATGAGCCCCCTCGCCGACATCGTACGCAAGCACGACATCATCATCACCTCCTACGCCGACGACACCCAACTTGTACTCTCCCTCACCAAGGACCCCGCCAGCGCCAAGACCAACCTACAAGAGGGTATGAAGGACGTCGCAGATTGGATGAGGCTCAGCCGCCTAAAGCTGAACTCTGAAAAAACGGAAGTCCTCATCCTCGGCAACACCCCGTCCGCCTGGGACGACTCCTGGTGGCCCACGGCCCTCGGCACCGCACCGACCCCCGCAGACCACGCCCGCAACCTCGGCTTCATCTTGGACCCTCTTCTCACCATGACCAAGCAAGTCAACGCCGTGTCCTCCGCCTGCTTCCTCACTCTCCGCATGCTCCGTAAGATCTTCCGCTGGATCCCCGCCGACACCAGAAAAACCGTGACCCACGCCCTCGTCACGAGCCGCCTGGACTACGGCAACACCCTCTACGCCGGGACCACAGCCAAACTCCAAAACCGCCTGCAACGCATCCAAAACGCCTCGGCCCGCCTCATCCTCGACGTACCCCGCAACAGCCACATCTCCGCACACCTGAGACACCTGCATTGGCTCCCAGTCAGCAAAAGGATCACCTTCCGTCTTCTCACCCACGCACACAAAGCCCTCCACAACAAGGGACCGGAATACCTCAACAGACGCCTCAGCTTCTACGTCCCCACCCGCCCCCTCCGCTCCGCTGGCCTCGCACTTGCTGCCGTCCCTCGCACCCGCCGCTCCACGGCGGGTGGGAGATCTTTCTCCTTCCTGGCGGCCAAGACCTGGAACTCCCTCCCCACCAGCCTCAGGATCACCCAGGACCACTCCGCTTTCCGGAGACTCCTAAAGACTTGGCTGTTCGAGCAGCGATAACCCCCCCTTTCCCCCCTAGCGCCTTGAGACCCGCACGGGTGAGTAGCGCGCTTTATAAATGTTAATGATTTGATTTGATTTGATTTGACCGCGCTGGAAGCCTGCAAAACTGCAACAAAGTAGCTAAGACGACTACTGCAACTCTGTAACGCTGATCCTGCCGCCTTCTCGACTGTTTTCCTGTTTGTGCATGCTGTGGGGGTAGTCTGCCTCCTCTCTGCACCAGAAGCTCCGAAGAAATCTCCCGTGGGTCGACGGAATCTTCCCCCTGCAACCGCAGGCACCAAACAGCTGCATTACCGGTCCCTTGGGTCTCCTCTCAGCACGACGAGCGAGGTCCCTCGAATCCAGCGACTCTGTCCAAGTGACCCCCACAGTCCAGTGACTCTTCAGTCCAAGTTTGGTGGAGGTAAGTCCTTGCCTCACCTCGCTGGGCTGCATTGCTGGGAACCGCGACTTTTGCAGCTACTCCGGCCTCCGTGCACTTCCGGCGGAAATCCTTTGTGCACAGTCCAGCCTGGTCCACAGCACTCTAACCTGCATTGCACGACCTCCTAAGGTGTTCTCCGGCGACGTGGGACTTCTTTGTGCGACTCCGGGTGAGCACCGTTTCACGCATCTTTGTAGTGCCTGTTTCTGGCACTTCTCTGGGTGCTACCTGCTGTTGAGAGGGCTCGTTGTCTTGCTCGATGTCCCCTCTCTCTCCTGGTCCAATTTGCGACCTCCTGGTCCCTCCAGGGCCACAGCAGCGTCCAAAAACGCTAACCGCACGATTTGCAGCTAGCAAGGCTTGTTGGCGTTCTTTCGGCGGGAAAACACTTCTGCACGACTCTACAAGGCGAGAGGGATCCGTCCTCCGAAGGGGAAGTCTCTAGCCTTTTGCGTTCCTGCAGAAACCGCAGCTTCTTCTGTCCAGTAGAAGCTTCTTTGCACCCGCAGCTGGCATTTCCTGGGCATCTGCCCATCTCCGACTTGCTTGTGACTTTTGGACTTGGTCCCCTTGTTCCACAGGTACCCTAGATTGGAAATCCACAGTTGTTGCATTGCTGGTTTGTGTCTTTCCTGCATTATTCCTCTAACACAACTTCTTTGTCCTTAGGGGAACTTTAGTGCACTTTGCACTCACTTTTCAGGGTCTTGGGGAGGGTTATTTTTCTAACTCTCACTATTTTCTAATAGTCCCAGCGACCCTCTACAAGGTCACATAGGTTTGGGGTCCATTCGTGGTTCGCATTCCACTTTTGGAGTATATGGTTTGTGTTGCCCCTATCCCTATGTTTCCCCATTGCATCCTATTGTAACTATACATTGTTTGCACTGTTTTCTAAGACTATACTGCATATTTTTGCTATTTTGCATATATATCTTGTGTATATTTCCTATCCTCTCACTGAGGGTACACTCTAAGATACTTTGGCATATTGTCATAAAAATGAAGTACCTTTATTTTTAGTATAACTGTGTATTGTGTTTTCTTATGATATTGTGCAAGTGACACTTGTGGTACTGTAGTAGCTTCACACGTCTCCTAGTTCAGCCTAAGCTGCTCTGCTAAGCTACCATTATCTATCAGCCTAAGCTGCTAGACACCCTATACACTAATAAAGGATAACTGGGCCTGGTGCAAGGTGCAAGTACCCCTTGGTACTCACTACAAGCCAGTCCAGCCTCCTACAGTCACTCTCTTCTTCCTGTCCCTCATCTGTTGCTATGAGCAGGGTGAGATCAGCCCTGTCATAGTAGGGTTTTAGGCGGTTGACATGAATAACCCTAACGGGACTCCTGGCAGTGCCCAGGTCTACCAGATAGGTAACCTCCCCTTTTTCTCAACAATTAGATGGGGTCCACTCCATTTGTCCTGGAGTGCTCTTGGGGCCACAGGCTCCACTACCCACACCTTCTGTCCTGGTTGGTACTGGATCAGAACAGCCTTCTGGTCATGCCATTGCTTCTGGAGCTCTTGGCTGGCCTGAAGGTTTTTACTGGCCTTTTTCATGTACTCGGCCATTCTGGATCGTAGGCCAAGTACATAGTCTACTATGTCCTGTTTGGGAGCTTTTAAAGGTTGTTCCCAACCCTCCTTCACAAGTGTTAGTGGACCTCTTACAGGGTGTCCAAAAAGGAGTTCAAAGGGGCTGAGGCCCACTCCTTTCTGTGGTACCTACCTGTAAGCAAAAAGGAGGCAAGGTGACAGTGTAGGAAAGTACCATCTTGCCTGGCATGTTACCCCCATTTTTCACTGTATATATGTTGTTTTAGTTGTATGTGTCACTGGGACCCTGGTAACCCAGGGCCCCAGTGCTCATAAGTGTGCCTGAATGTGTTACCTGTGTAGTGACTAACTGTCTCACTGAGGCTCTGCTAATCAGAACCTCAGTGGTTATGCTCTCTCATTTCTTTCCAAATTGTCACTAACAGGCTAGTGACCATTTTTACCAATTTACATTGGCTTACTGGAACACCCTTATAATTCCCTAGTATATGGTACTGAGGTACCCAGGGTATTGGGGTTCCAGGAGATCCCTATGGGCTGCAGCATTTCTTTTGCCACCCATAGGGAGCTCTGACAATTCTTACACAGGCCTGCCACTGCAGCCTGAGTGAAATAACGTCCACGTTATTTCACAGCCATTTTACACTGCACTTAAGTAACTTATAAGTCACCTATATGTCTAACCTTTACCTGGTAAAGGTTAGGTGCAAAGTTACTTAGTGTGAGGGCACCCTGGCACTAGCCAAGGTGCCCCCACATTGTTCAGAGCCAATTCCCTGAACTTTGTGAGTGCGGGGACACCATTACACGCGTGCACTACATATAGGTCACTACCTATATGTAGCTTCACAATGGTAACTCCGAATATGGCCATGTAACATGTCTATGATCATGGAATTGCCCCCTCTATGCCATCCTGGCATAGTTGGCACAATCCCATGATCCCAGTGGTCTGTAGCACAGACCCTGGTACTGCCAAACAGCCCTTCCTGGGGTTTCACTGCAGCTGCTGCTGCTGCCAACCCCTCAGACAGGCATCTGCCCTCCTGGGGTCCAGCCAGGCCTGGCCCAGGATGGCAGAACAAAGAACTTCCTCTGAGAGAGGGTGTGACACCCTCTCCCTTTGGAAAATGGTGTGAAGGCAGGGGAGGAGTAGCCTCCCCCAGCCTCTGGAAATGCTTTGTTGGGCACAGAGGTGCCCAATTCTGCATAAGCCAGTCTACACCAGTTCAGGGGACCCCTTAGCCCTGCTCTGGCGCGAAACTGGACAAAGGAAAGGGGAGTGACCACTCCCCTGACCTGCACCTCCCCTGGGAGGTGTCCAGAGCTCCTCCAGTGTGCTCCAGACCTCTGCCATCTTGGAAACAGAGGTGCTGCTGGCACACTGGACTGCTCTGAGTGGCCAGTGCCACTAGGTGACATCAGAGACTCCTTGTGATAGGCTCCTTCAGGTGTTGCTAGCCTATCCTCTCTCCTAGGTAGCCAAACCCTCTTTTCTGGCTATTTAGGGTCTCTGTCTCTGGGGAAACTTTAGATAACGAATGCAAGAGCTCATCCGAGTTCCTCTGCATCTCTCTCTTCACCTTCTGCCAAGGAATCGACTGCTGACCGCGCTGGAAGCCTGCAAACCTGCAACATAGTAGCAAAGACGACTACTGCAACTCTGTAATGCTGATCCTGCCGCCTTCTCGACTGTTTTCCTGCTTGTGCATGCTGTGGGGGTAGTCTGCCTCCTCTCTGCACCAGAAGCTCTGAAGAAATCTCCCGTGGGTCGACGGAATCTTCCCCCTGCAACCGCAGGCACCAAAAAGCTGCATTACCGGTCCCTTGGGTCTCCTCTCAGCATGACGAGCGAGGTCCCTCGAATCCAGCAACTCTGTCCAAGTGACCCCCACAGTCCAGTGACTCTTCAGTCCAAGTTTGGTGGAGGTAAGTCCTTGACTCACCTCGCTGGGCTGCATTGCTGGGAACCGCGACTTTTGCAGCTACTCCGGCCCCTGTGCACTTCCGGCGGAAATCCTTTGTGCACAGCCAAGCCTGGGTCCACGGCACTCTAACCTGCATTGCACGACTTTCTAAGTTGGTCTCCGGCGACGTGGGACTCCTTTGTGCAACTTCGGCGAGCACTGTTTCACGCATCCTCGTAGTGCCTGTTTCTGGCACTTCTCCGGGTGCTACCGGCTTCAGAGAGGGCTCCTTGTCTTGCTCGACGTCCCCTCTCTCAGCTGGTTCAATTTGCGACCTCCTGGTCCTTCCTGGGCCTCAGCAGCGTCCAAAAACGCTAACCGCACGATTTGCAGCTAGCAAGGCTTGTTGGCGTTCTTTCGGCGGGAAAACACTTCTGCACGACTCTCCACGGCGAGAGGGATCCGTCCACCAAAGGGGAAGTCTCTAGCCCTTTTCGTTCCTGCAGAAACCTCAGCTTCTTCTGTCCAGTAGAAGCTTCTTTGCACCCGCAGCTGGCATTTCCTGGGCATTTGCCCATCTCCGACTTGCTTGTGACTTTTGGACTTGGTCCCCTTGTTCCACAGGTACCCTAGATTGGAAATCCACAGTTGTTGCATTGTTGGTTTGTGTCTTTCCTGCATTATTCCTCTAACACGACTTCTTTGTCCTTAGGGGAACTTTAGTGCACTTTGCACTCACTTTTCAGGGTCTTGGGGAGGGTTATTTTTCTAACTCTCACTATTTTCTAATAGTCCCAGCGACCCTCTACAAGGTCACATAGGTTTGGGGTCCATTCGTGGTTCGCATTCCACTTTTGGAGTATATGGTTTATGTTGCCCCTATCCCTATGTTTCCCCATTGCATCCTATTGTAACTATACATTGTTTGCACTGTTTTCTAAGACTATACTGCATATTTTTGCTATTGTGTATATATATCTTGTGTATATTTCCTATCCTCTCACTGAGGGTACACTCTAAGATACTTTGGCATATTGTCATAAAAATAAAGTACCTTTATTTTTAGTATAACTGTGTATTGTGTTTTCTTATGATATTGTGCATATGACACTAAGTGGTACTGCAGTAGCTTCACACGTCTCCTAGTTCAGCCTAAGCTGCTCTGCTAAGCTACCATTATCTATCAGCCTAAGCTGCTAGACACCCTATACACTAATAAGGGATAACTGGGCCTGGTGCAAGGTGCAAGTACCCCTTGGTACTCACTACAAGCCAGTCCAGCCTCCTACATTGGTTGTGCAGCGGTGGGATAAGTGCTTTGAGACTGCTTACCACTCTTGTCATTGTACTTTTCATAAGAGAAAAATATACAAAACAAGGTCAGTGTATATACACATAGCCAAAAAGTTTTGCATTTCCTCTTTTCACTCTTTTCTAAGTGCTGAAAAGTACTTCTAACTTTCTAAAAAGTTCTAAAAAGTTTAAAAAGTTTTTTTTTCTCTGTCTTTCTAAAAGCTCTGACAAACTTTTTATCTTTTACTATCACTTTAACTCTCTCTAAAAAATGTCTGGCACAGGCCAAAATGTTGATCTGTCCAAACTTGCATATGATCACCTTAGCTGGAAAGGAGCAAGGAATCTCTGCATAGAGAGAGGTTTGAGTGTAGGGAAGAATCCTTCCTTAGAACTGTTAATTAACATGCTTAGAGTACAGGATAAGGCCATAAGTGCCCAATCTGTTGAAAAAGTAGCTAATGGTTCTCAATCTGATCCAGGGACTCCCCCAGGAAAAGATTCAGGAAAGAAACTTCCTAGCCTGCCCATTACTAGACAGTCTAGCATAGTTGGTAATGATGATGAGCCACACCATATAAATAGTGTTGTCTCACATCATAGCAAAAGCATATATTCTCACCATATTGGTAGTGATGGTTCTGTTAGCCAAGCTGTTAGGGTGGCTTCTGTAAGGGACAGGTCTCCTTCTGTCCATTCTCACCATACTTCTGTTTCAAGGCATGTCCCTCCCACCCACCCTGATGACAGATTGTTAGAAAGGGAGCTCAATAGATTGAGAGTGGAACAAACCAGACTGAAGCTCAAGAAGCAACAGCTGGATTTGGATATACAGACTTTCGAAGTAGAGAAGGAGAGACAGAAACTGGGTTTAGAAACCCATGGTGGCAGCAGCAGTATTCCCCATAGTCATCCTGCAAAAGAGCATGATTCCAGGAATCTGCACAAGATAGTTCCCCCTTAGAAGGAGGGGGATGACTTTAACAAGTGGTTTGCTGCACTTGAGAGGGCCTGTGTTGTACAGGATGTCCCTCAAAGGCAGTGGGCTGCTATCCTATGGCTATCATTTAGTGGAAAAGGTAGGGATAGGCTCCTTACTGTGAAAGAAAATGATGCTAATAATTTCCAAGTTCTTAAGAATGCACTCCTGGATGGTTATGGCTTAACCACTGAACAATACAGGATAAAGTTCAGAGAGACCAAAAAGGAGTCTTCACAAGACTGGGTTGATTTCATTGACCATTCAGTGAAGGCCTTGGAGGGGTGGTTACATGGCAGTAAAGTTACTGATTATGACAGCCTGTATAACTTGATCCTGAGAGAGCATATTCTTAATAATTGTGTGTCTGATTTGTTGCACCAGTACTTGGTGGACTCTGATCTGACCTCTCCCCAAGAATTGGGAAAGAAGGCAGACAAATGGGTCAGAACAAGGGTGAACAGAAAAGTTCATACAGGGGGTGACAAAGATGGCAACAAAAAGAAGGATGGTAAGTCTTCTGACAAGGGTGGGGACAAATCTAAAAATGAGTCTTCATCAGGCCCACAAAAACACTCTGGTGGGGGTGGTGGGCCCAAATCCTCTTTTAATCAGAACAAGGAAAAGAAACCATGGTGCTATTTATGTAAAATAAAAGGCCATTGGACAACAGATCCCAGTTGTCCAAAGAAAGGCACCAAGCCTCCTACCACTACAACCCCTACTGCTACACCTAGTGTCCCTACTAATAGCAGTGGTGGTGGGAGCAAACCTACTAATAGCCAATCCAAGGGAGTAGCTGGGCTCACTATTGGTAACTTAGTTGGGGTTGGCCTTGTTAGGGAGGCCACAGAGGCTGTGTTAGTCTCTGAGGGGGCTATTGATTTAGCCACCTTAGTTGCTTGTCCCCTTAATATGGATAAGTACAAGCAGCTACCCCTAATAAATGGTGTTGAGGTTCAGGCCTACAGGGACACTGGTGCCAGTATGACTATGGTCATAGAGAAACGGGTCCACCCTGAACAACACCTACTTGGTCACCAGTACCAAGTAACCGATGCTCACAACAACACACTTAGCCACCCCATGGCTGTTGTAAATCTCAACTGGGGGGGGGTTACTGGTCCAAAGAAAGTTGTGGTAGCTTCAGATTTACCGGTAGACTGTCTATTAGGGAATGATTTGGAGACATCAGCTTGGTCAGATGTGGAGTTGGAGGCCCATGCAGCAATGCTGGGCATCCCAGGGCATATTTTTGCTTTGACAAGGGCTCAGGCCAAAAAGCAAAAAGGACAGGGAAACTTGGATCCTGGAACAATGGACCAAGTGCTCCCTAAAGCTAGGGCTAGTAGAAGCAAACCACTTCCTACTATCCCTCCCTCTACAGTGGATTCAACTTCTGAGGAAGAAGAATTCCCTCCCCGTGCAGAACCTACACCAGAGGAGCTTGAAGCAGACACTGCTGAGCTTTTGGGTGAAGGGGGGCCTGCCAGAGAGGAGCTGAGTGTGGCACAGCAAACCTGTCCCACATTAGAGGGTCTCAGACAGCAAGCTGTCAAACAGGCTAATGGGGATGTCAGTGACTCTCACAGAGTTTACTGGGAGGACAACCTCTTGTACACTGAGCATAGGGATCCTAAACCTGGAGCTGCCAGGAGATTAGTGATTCCTCAGGAGTACAGAAAGTTCCTCCTAACACTGGCACATGACATTCCCTTAGCTGGGCATCTAGGACAAATGAAAACTTGGGACAGGCTTGTTCCCCTGTTTCATTGGCCTAGGATGTCTGAGGACACAAAGGAATTTTGTAAGTCCTGTGAAACCTGTCAAGCCAGTGGCAAGACAGGTGGCACCCCAAAGGGACCCCTTATTCCACTGCCTGTGGTTGGGGTTCCCTTTGAAAGGGTAGGGGTTGACATAGTTGGCCCCCTTGACCCTCCTACTGCTTCAGGCAATAGATTTATCTTGGTGGTAGTGGACCATGCCACAAGATATCCTGAAGCTATTCCTTTAAGGACCACTACAGCACCTGCAGTGGCAAAGGCCCTCCTGGGAATATTTTCCAGGGTGGGCTTCCCAAAGGAAGTAGTATCAGACAGGGGAAGCAATTTCATGTCTGGATACTTAAAGGCCATGTGGAAGGAGTGTGGTGTAACGTACAAGTTCACAACACCCTATCATCCACAAACAAATGGACTGGTGGAGAGATTTAATAAAACTCTCAAAGGCATGATTATGGGTCTCCCTGAAAAACTCCGCAGGAGATGGGATATCCTTCTACCATGCCTCCTTTTTGCCTACAGGGAGGTACCCCAAAAAGGAGTGGGCTTCAGCCCCTTTGAACTTCTTTTTGGACACCCTGTTAGGGGTCCACTCACACTTGTAAAGGAGGGTTGGGAACAACCTTTAAAAGCTCCTAAGCAGGATATTGTGGATTATGTACTTGGCCTCAGATCAAGGATGGCTGAGTACATGAAAAAGGCCAGTAAAAACCTTCAGGCCAGCCAAGAGCTCCAGAAGCAATGGCATGATCAGAAGGCTGTTTTGGTTCAGTACCAACCAGGGCAGAAAGTGTGGGTCTTGGAGCCTGTGGCCCCAAGAGCACTCCAAGATAAATGGAGTGGTCCCCACACAATTGTTGAAAAGAAGGGAGAAGTCACCTATTTAGTTGACTTAGGCACTGCCAGGAGTCCCCTTAGGGTGCTCCATGTCAACCGCCTGAAACCCTACTATGACAGGGCTGATCTCACCCTGCTCATGGCAACTGATGAGGGACAGGAAGAAGACAGTGATCCTCTACCTGATCTCTTCTCTTCCACAGAACAAGATGCTCTTGTGGAAGGTGTAGTTTTGGCTGATTGTCTTACTGCTGAGCAGAAAGATAATTGCATAAATCTCCTAGATCAATTCTCTGAACTCTTCTCTACTGTGCCAGGTACCACTTCTTGGTGTGAGCACACTATAGATACTGGAGACAGTTTACCTGTCAAAAGTAAGATCTATAGGCAGCCTGACCATGTCAGGGACTGCATAAAGCAAGAGGTCCAGAAAATGTTAGAACTAGGAGTGGTTGAGCACTCTGACAGTCCATGGGCTTCTCCTGTGGTACTGGTACCAAAACCCCATTCCAAAGATGGAAAGAAGGAAATGCGGTTTTGTGTAGACTATAGAGGTCTCAACTTGGTAACCAAAACTGATGCTCACCCTATACCCAGGGCAGATGAGCTCATAGATACACTGGCATCTGCCAAGTATCTAAGCACTTTTGACTTGACTGCAGGGTATTGGCAGATCAAATTGTCAGAAGATGCTAAACCTAAGACTGCATTTTCAACCATTGGAGGACATTACCAGTTTACTGTAATGCCTTTTGGTTTGAAAAATGCACCTGCCACTTTTCAGAGGTTGGTGAACACAGTCCTGCAAGGGCTGGAAGCATTCAGTGCAGCATATTTGGACGATATAGCTGTCTTTAGCTCCAGCTGGGATGATCACCTGGTCCACCTATGGAAAGTTTTGGAGGCCCTGCAAAAGGCAGGCCTCACTATCAAGGCTTCAAAGTGCCAGATAGGGCAGGGTAAGGTGGTTTATCTGGGACACCTTGTTGGTGGGGAACAGATTGCACCACTTCAGGGGAAAATCCAAACAATTATTGATTGGGTTCCCCCTACCACTCAGACTCAGGTGAGAGCCTTCCTAGGCCTCACTGGGTATTACAGGAGGTTCATTAAGAACTATGGCTCCATTGCAGCCCCTCTTAATGACCTCACATCCAAGAAAATGCCAAAAAAGGTATTATGGACAGCAAACTGTCAGAAAGCTTTTGAGGAGCTGAAGCAGGCCATGTGCTCTGCACCTGTCCTGAAAAGCCCTTGTTACTCTAAAAAATTCTATGTCCAAACTGATGCATCTGAATTAGGAGTAGGGGCAGTCCTATCACAACTTAATTCTGAGGGCCAGGATCAACCTGTTGCTTTTATTAGTAGGAGGTTGACCCCTAGAGAAAAGCGTTGGTCTGCCATTGAGAGGGAGGCCTTTGCTGTGGTCTGGGCTCTGAAGAAGTTGAGGCCATACCTGTTTGGCACTCACTTCATTGTTCAGACAGACCACAAACCTCTACTTTGGCTAAAACAAATGAAAGGTGAAAATCCTAAATTGTTGAGGTGGTCCATATCCCTACAGGGAATGGACTATACAGTGCAACATAGACCTGGGAGTAGCCACTCCAATGCAGATGGACTCTCCAGATATTTCCACTTAGACAATGAAGACTCATCAGGTCATGGCTAGTCTTATTGTCCTTCGTTTGGGGGGGGGTTGTGTAGGAAAGTACCATCTTGCCTGGCATGTTACCCCCATTTTTCACTGTATATATGTTGTTTTAGTTGTATGTGTCACTGGGACCCTGGTAACCCAGGGCCCCAGTGCTCATAAGTGTGCCTGAATGTGTTACCTGTGTAGTGACTAACTGTCTCACTGAGGCTCTGCTAACCAGAACCTCAGTGGTTATGCTCTCTCATTTCTTTCCAAATTGTCACTAACAGGCTAGTGACCATTTTTACCAATTTACATTGGCTTACTGGAACACCCTTATAATTCCCTAGTATATGGTACTGAGGTACCACGGGTATTGGGGTTCCAGGAGATCCCTATGGGCTGCAGCATTTCTTTTGCCACCCATAGGGAGCTCTGACAATTCTTACACAGGCCTGCCACTGCAGCCTGAGTGAAATAACGTCCACGTTATTTCACAGCCATTTTACACTGCACTTAAGTAACTTATAAGTCACCTATATGTCTAACCTTTACCTGGTAAAGGTTAGGTGCAAAGTTACTTAGTGTGAGGGCACCCTGGCACTAGCCAAGGTGCCCCCACATTGTTCAGAGCCAATTCCCTGAACTTTGTGAGTGCGGGGACACCATTACACGTGTGCACTACATATAGGTCACTACCTATATGTAGCTTCACAATGGTAACTCCGAATATGGCCATGTAACATGTCTATGATCATGGAATTGCCCCCTCTATGCCATCCTGGCATAGTTGGCACAATCCCATGATCCCAGTGGTCTGTAGCACAGACCCTGGTACTGCCAAACTGCCCTTCCTGGGGTTTCACTGCAGCTGCTGCTGCTGCCAACCCCTCAGACAGGCATCTGCCCTCCTGGGGTCCAGCCAGGCCTGGCCCAGGATGGCAGAACAAAGAACTTCCTCTGAGAGAGGGTGTGACACCCTCTCTCTTTGGAAAATGGTGTGAAGGCAGGGGAGGAGTAGCCTCCCCCAGCCTCTGGAAATGCTTTGTTGGGCACAGAGGTGCCCAATTCTGCATAAGCCAGTCTACACCGGTTCAGGGGACCCCTTAGCCCTGCTCTGGCGCGAAACTGGACAAAGGAAAGGGGAGTGACCACTCCCCTGACCTGCACCTCCCCTGGGAGGTGTCCAGAGCTCCTCCAGTGTGCTCCAGACCTCTGCCATCTTGGAAACAGAGGTGCTGCTGGCACACTGGACTGCTCTGAGTGGCCAGTGCCATCGGGTGACATCCTTCTGATAGGCTCTTACCTGTGTTACTAGCCTATCCTCCTTCCTAGGTAGCCAAACCTCCTTTTCTGGCTATTTAGGGTCTCTGCTTTGGGGAATTCTTTTGATACTGAATGCAAGTGCTCATCAGAGTTCCTCTGCATCTCTCTCTTCACCTTCTGCCAAAGGATCGACCGCTGACTGCTCAGGACGCCTGCAACACCGCAACAAAGTAGCAAAGACGACTACTTCAACCTTGTATCGCTCATCCTGCCGCCTTCTCGACTGTTTCCTGGTGGTGCATGCTCTGGGGGTAGCCTGCCTCCTTTCTGCACCAGGAGCTCTGAAGAAATCTCCCGTGGGTCGACGTAATCTTCCCCCTGCAACCGCAGGCAACAAAAGACTGCATCACCGGTCCTCTGGGTCCCCTCTCAGCACGACGAGCGTGGTCCCTGGAACTCAGCAACTCTGTCCAAGTGACTCTCACAGTCCAGTGACTCTTCGGTCCAAGTTTGGTGGAGGTAAGTCATTGCCTCCCCACTCTAGACTGCATTGCTAGGTACCGCGTGATTTGCAGCTGCTCCGGCTCCTGTGCACTCTTCCAAAAATGGGCTGCAGCATTTCTTTTGCCACCCATAGGGAGATCTGACAATTCTTACACAGGCGTGCCAGTGCAGCCTGAGTGAAATAACGTCCACGTTATTTCACAGCCATTTACCACTGCACTTAAGTAACTTATAAGTCACCTATATGTCAACCTTCACCTGGTAAAGGTTGGGTGCAAAGTTACTTAGCGTGAGGGCACCCTGGCACTAGCCAAGCTGCCCCCACATTGTTCAGGGCAAATTCCCCGGACTTTGTGAGTGCGGGGACACCATTACACGTGTGCAATATACATAGGTCACTACCTATGTATAGCGTCACAATGGTAACTCCGAACATAGCCATGTAACATGTCTAAGATCATGGAATTGTCACCCCAATGCCATTCTGGCATTGGGGAGACAATTCCATGATCCCCCGGGTCTCGAGCACAGAACCCGGGTACTGCCAAACTGCCTTTCCAGGGTCTCCACGGCAGCTGCTGCCCACCCCTCAGACAGGTTTCTGCCCTCCTGGGGTCCAGGCAGCCCTGGCCCAGGAAGGCAGAACAAACGATTTCCTCTGAGAGAGGGTGTGACACCCTCTCCCTTTGGAAATAGGTGTGATGGCTGGGGAGGAGTAGCCTCCCCCCAGCCTCTGGAGATGCTTTGATGGGCACAGATGCTGCCCATCTCTGCATAAGTCAGTCTACACCGGTTTAGGGATCCCCCAGCCCTTCTCTGGCGCGAAACTGGACAAAGGAAAGGGGAGTGACCACTCCCCTGACCTGCACCTCCCAGGGGAGGTGCCCAGAGCTCCTCCAGTGTGCCCCAGACCTCTGCCATCTTGGAAACAGAGGTGTTGCTGGCACACTGGACTGCTCTGAGTGGCCAGTGCCAGCAGGTGACGTCAGAGACTCCTTCTGATAGCCTCTTACCTTTCTTACTAGCCTATCCTCCTTCCTAGGTAGCCAAACCTCCTTTTCTGGCTATTTAGGGTCTCTGCTTTGGGGAATTCTCCAGATACCGAATACAAAAGCTCACCAGAGTTCCTCTGCATCTCCCTCTTCACCTTCTACCAAAGGATCGACCGCTGACTGCTCAGGACGCCTGCAAAACCGCAACAAAGTAGCAAAGACGACTACTGCAACCTTGTATCGCTTCATCCTGCCGGCTTTCTCGCCTGTTTCCTGGTGGTGCATGCTCTGGGGGTAGCCTGCTTCCTTCTTGCACCAGGAGCTCTGAAGAAATCTCCCGTGGGTCAACGGAATCTTCCCCCTGCAACCGCAGGCAACAAAAGACTGCATCACTGTTCCTCTGGGTCCCCTCTCAGCACGATGAGCATGGTCCCTGGAACTCAGCAACTCTGTCCAAGTTACTCCCACAGTCCAGTGACTCTTCAGTCCAAATTTGGTGGAGGTATGTCCTTGCCTCCCCACGCTAGACTGCATTGCTGGATACAGCGTGATTTGCAGCTGCTCCGGCTCCTGTGCACTCTTCCAGGATTTCCTTTGTGCACTGCCAAGCCTGGGTCCCCGACACTCTAACCTGCAGTGCACGACCTCCTGAGTTGTCCTCCGTCGTTGTGGGACCTTCTTTTGTGACTTCGGGTGAGCTCCATTTCACTCTTCTTCGTAGTGCCTGTTCCGGCACTTCTGCGGGTGCTGCTTGCTTCTGAGTGGGCTCTTTGTCTTGCTGGACGCCCCCTCTGTCTCCTCACGCAATTTGCGACATCCTGGTCCATCCTGGGCCACAGCAGCATCCAACAACCCTAACCGCGACCCTTGCAGCTAGCAAGGCTTGTTTGCAGTCTTTCTGCACGGAAACACCTCTGCAAGCTTCTTCACGACGTGAGACATCCATCCTCCAAAGGAGAAGTTTCTAGCCCTCTTCGTTCATGCAGAATCCACAGCTTCTACCATCCAGTGGCAGCTTCTTTGCACCCACAGCTGGCATTTCCTGGGCATCTGCCCACTCCCGACTTGAGTGTGACTCTTGGACTTGGTCCCCTTGTTCCACAGGTACTCTCGTCTGGAAATCCATCGTTGTTGCATTGCTGGTGTTGGTCTGCCTTGCAGAATTCCCCTATCACGACTTCTGTGCTCTCTGGGGAACTTAGGTGCACTTTGCACCCACTTTTCAGGGTCTTGGGGTGGGCTATTTTTCTAACCCTCACTGTTTTCTTACAGTCCCAGCGACCCTCTACAAGCTCACATAGGCTTGGGGTCCATTTGTGGTTCGCATTCCACTTCTAGAGTATATGGTTTGTGTTGCCCCTATACCTATGTGCTCTCATTGCAATCTATTGTGACTGTACATTGCTTGCATTGCTTTATATTGCTATTACTGCATAACTTTGGTCTTGTGTACATATATCTTGTGTATATTTGCTATCCTCATACTGAGGGTACTCACTGAGATACTTTTGGCATATTGTCATAAAAATAAAGTACCTTTATTTTTAGTATATCTGTGTATTGTGTTTCTTATGATATTGTGCATATGACACCAGTGGTATAGAAGGAGCTTCTCATGTCTCCTAGTTCAGCCTAAGCTGCTCTGCTATAGCTACCTTCTATCAGCCTAAGCTGCTAGAAACACCTCTCCTACACTAATAAGGGATAACTGGACCTGGTACAGAGTGTAAGTACCCCTTGGTACCCACTAGAAGCCAGGCCAGCCTCCTACATAGGTGCACTTTACACCTACCTTTCAGGGTCTTGGAGTGGGCTATTTTTCTAACCCTCACTGTTTTCTTACAGTCCCAGCGACCCTCTACAAGCTCACATAGGTTTGGGGTCCATTCGTGGTTCGCATTCCACTTTTGGAGTATATGATTTGTGTTGCCCCTATACCTATGTGCTCCTATTGCAATCTATTGTAACTTTACATTGCTTGCATTACTTCCTTTTGCTATTACTGCATAATTTTGGTTTGTGTACATAAATCTTGTGTATATATCTTATCCTCATACTGAGGGTACTCAGAGATACTTCTGGCATTTATCTTTTTATTTTTATTTTTAGTACTTGTAGGAAAGTACCATCTTGCCTGGCATGTTACCCCCATATTTCACTGTATATATGTTGTTTTAGTTGTATGTGTGTGAGAAAGTAGCCTCTTTCTAGCCTTGTTACCCCCACTTTTGGCCTGTTTGTGAGTGTATGTTAGGGTGTTTTTCACTGTCTCACTGGGATCCTGCTAGCCAGGTCCCGGTGCTCATAGTGAAAACCCTATGTTTTCAGTATGTTTGTTATGTGTCACTGGGACCCTGCTAGCCAGGACCCCAGTGCTCATAAGTTTGTGACCTATATGTATGTGTTCCCTGTGTGGTGCCTAACTGTCTCATTGAGGCTCTGCTAACCAGAACCTCAGTGGTTATGCTCTTTCATTTCTCTCCAAATTGTCACTAACAGGCTAGTGACCAATTTCACCAATTCACATTGGCATACTGGAACACCCTTATAATTCCCTAGTATATGGTACTGAGGTACCCAGGGTATTGGGGTTCCAGGAGATCCCTATGGGCTGCAGCATTTCTTTTGCCACCCATAGGGAGCTCTGACAATTCTTACACAGGCCTGCCACTGCAGCCTGAGTGAAATAATGCACACATTATTTCACAGCCATTTTCACTGCACTTAAATAACTTATAAGTCACCTATATGTCTAACCTTTACCTGGTAAAGGTTAGGTGCAAAGTTGCTTAGTGTGTGGGCACCCTGGCACTAGCCAAGGTGCCCCCACATAGTTCAGGGCAAATTCCCCGGACTTTGTGAGTGCGGGGACACCATTACACGCGTGCACTACACATAGGTCACTACCTATGTGTAGCTTCACAATGGTAACTCCGAATATGGCCATGTAACATGTCTAAGATCATGGAATTGCCCCCTCTATGCCATCCTGGCATTGTTGGCACAATCCCATGATCCCACGGGTCTCTAGCACAGACCCGGGTACTGCCAAACTGCCTTTTCAGGGGTTTCACTGCAGCTGCTGCTGCAGCCAACCCCTCAGACAGGTTTCAGCCCTCCTGGTGTCCAGCCAGGCTTGGCCCAGGAAGGCAGAACAAAGGACTTCCTCAGAGAGAGGGTGTTACACCCTCTCCCTTTGGAAAAAGGTGTTAAGGCAGGGGAGTAGTAGCCTCCCCCAGCCTCTGGAAATGCTTTCATGGGAACAGATGGTGCCCATTTCTGCAGAAGCCAGTCTACACCGGCTCAGGGACCCCTCAGCCCTGCTCTGGCACGAAACTGGACAAAGGAAAGGGGAGTGACCACTCCCCTGACCTGCACCTCCCCTGGGAGGTGCCCAGAGCTCCTCCAGTGTGCTCCAGACCTCTGCCATCTTGGAAACAGAGGTGCTGCTGGCACACTGGACTGCTCTGAGTGGCCAGGGCCAGCAGGTGACGTCAGAGACTCCTTCTGATAGGCTCCTTCAGGTGTTGCTAGCCTATCCTCTCGCCTAAGTAGCCAAACCCTCTTTTCTGGCTATTTAGGGTCTCTGCTTTGGGGAATTCCTTAGATAACGAATGCAAGAGCTCATCAGAGTTCCTCTGCATCTCTCTCTTCACCTTCTGCCAAGGAATCGACTGCTAACCGCGCTGGAAGCCTGCAAAACTGCAACAAAGTAGCGAAGACGACTACTGCAACTCTGTAACGCTGATCCTGCCGCCTTCTCGACTGTTTTCCTGGCGGTGCATGCTGTGGGGGTAGTCTGCCTCCTCTCTGCACTAGAAGCTCCGAAGAAATCTCCCGTGGGTCGACGGAATCGTCCCCCTGCAACTGCAGGCACCAAAGAACTGCATCACCGGTCCCCTGGGTCTCCTCTCAGCACGACGAGCGAGGTCCCTTGAATGCAGCAACTCTGTCCAAGTGACTCCCACAGTCCAGTGACTCTTCAGTCCAAGTTTGGTGGAGGTAAGTCCTTGCCTCCCCATGCCAGACTGCATTGCTGGGAACCGCGTCTTTTGCAGCTACTCCGGCTCCTGTGCACTTTTCCAGGATTTCCTTTGTGCACAGCCAAGCCTGGGTCCACGGCACTCTAACCTGCATTGCACAACCTCCTGACTTGTCCTCCGGCGGCGTGGGACTCTCTTGTGCAACTTCGGGTGAGCACAGTTTCACTCCACTTCGTAGTGCCTGTTCCGGCACTTCTCCGGGTGCTGCTTACTTCTGAGAGGGCTCCTTGTCTTGCTGGACGCCCCCTCTGTCCCCTCACGCAATTGGTGACATCCTGGTCACTCCTGGGCCACAGCAGCATCCAAAAACCCTAACTGCACGATTTGCAGCTAGCAAGGCTTGTTTGCAGTCTTTCGGCGGGAAAACACTTCTGCACGACTCTTCACGACGTGGGACATTGTGAGAAAGTAGCCTCTTTCTAGCCTTGTTACACCCACTTTTGGCCTGTTTGTGAGTGTATGTCGGGGTGTTTTCACTGTCTCACTGGGATCCTGCTAGTCAGGGCCCAGTGCTCATAGTGAAAACCCTATGTTTTCAGTATGTTTGTTATGTGTCACTGGGACCCTGCTAGTCAGGACCCCAGTGCTCATCAGTTTGTGGCCTATATGTATGTGTTCCCTGTGTGGTGCCTAACTGTCTCACTGAGGCTCTGCTAACCAGAACCTCAGTGGTTATGCTCTCTCATTTCTTTCAAATTGTCACTAACAGGCTAGTGACCAATTTTACCGATTTAGATTGGCTTACTGGAACACCCTTATAATTCCCTAGTATATGGTACTGAGGTACCCAGGGTATTGGGGTTCCAGGAGATCCCTATGGGCTGCAGCATTTCTTTTGCCACCCATAGGGAGCTCTGACAATTCTTACACAGGCCTGCCACTGCAGCCTGAGTGAAATAACGTCCACGTTATTTCACAGCCATTTTACACTGCACTTAAGTAACTTATAAGTCACCTATATGTCTAACCTTTACCTGGTAAAGGTTAGATGCAAAGTTGCTTAGTGTGAGGGCACCCTGGCACTAGCCACGGTGCCCCCACATTGTTCAGGGCCAATTCCCCGGACTTTGTGAGTGCGGGGACACCATTACACGCGTGCACTACATATAGGTCACTACCTATATGTAGCTTCACAATGGTAACTCCGAATATGGCCATGTAACATGTCTATGATCATGGAATTGCCCCCTCTATGCCATCCTGGCATAGTTGGCACAATCCCATGATCCCAGTGGTCTGTAGCACAGACCCTGGTACTGCCAAACTGCCCTTCCTGGGGTTTCACTGCAGCTGCTGCTGCTGCCAACCCCTCAGACAGGCATCTGCCCTCCTGGGGTCCAGCCAGGCCTGGCCCAGGAAAGCAGAACAAAGGACTTCCTCTGAGAGAGGGTGTTACACCCTCTCCCTTTGGAAAATGGTGTGAAGGCAGGGGAGGAGTAGCCTCCCCCAGCCTCTGGAAATGCTTTGTTGGGCACAGATGTGCCCAATTCTGCATAAGCCAGTCTACACCGGTTCAGGGGACCCCTTAGCCCTGCTCTGGCACGAAACTGGACAAAGGAAAGGGGAGTGACCACTCCCCTGACCTGCACCTCCCCTGGGAGGTGTCCAGAGCTCCTCCAGTGTGCTCCAGACCTCTGCCATCTTGGAAACAGAGGTGCTGCTGGCACACTGGACTGCTCTGAGTGGCCAGTGCCACCAGGTGACGTCAGAGACTCCTTCTGATAGGCTCCTTCAGGTGTTAGTAGCCTATCCTCTCTCCTAGGTAGCCAAACCCTCTTTTCTGGCTATTTAGGGTCTCTGTCTCTGGGGAAACTTTAGATAACGAATGCAAGAGCTCATCCGAGTTCCTCTGCATCTCTCTCTTCACCTTCTGCCAAGGAATCGACTGCTGACCGCGCTGGAAGCCTGCGAACCTGCAAACCTGCAACATAGTAGCAAAGACCACTACTGCAACTCTGTAACGCTGATCCTGCCGCCTTCTCGACTGTTTTCCTGGTGGTGCATGCTGTGGGGGTAGTCTGCCTCCTCTCTGCACTAGAAGCTCCGAAGAAATCTCCCTTGGGTCGACGGAATCTTCCCCCTGCAACCGCAGGCACCAAAAAGCTGCATTACCGGTCCCTTGGGTCTCCTCTCAGCACGACGAGCGAGGTCCCTCGAATCCAGCAACTCTGTCCAAGTGACTCCCACAGTCCAGTGACTCTTCAGTCCAAGTTTGGTGGAGGTAAGTCCTTGCCTCACCTCACTAGACTGCATTGCTGGGAACCGCGACTTTTGCAGCTACTCCGGCCCCTGTACACTTCCGGCGGAAATCCTTTGTGCACAGCCAAGCCTGGGTCCACGGCACTCTAACCTGCATTGCACGACTTTCTAAGTTGGTCTCCGGCGACGTGGGACTCCTTTGTGTAACTTCGGGTGAGCACCATTTCACGCATCCTCGTAATGCCTGTTTCTGGCACTTCTCTGGGTGCTACCTGCTGCTAAGAGGGCTCCTTGTCTTGCTCGACGTCCCCTCTACCTCCTGGTCCAATTTGCGACCTCCTGGTCCCTCCTGAGCCACAGCAGCATCCAAAAACGCTAACCGCACAATTTGCAGCTAGCAAGGCTTGTTGGTGTTCTTTCGGCGGGAAAATACGTCTGCACGACTCTCCACGGCGAGTGGGATCCGTCCACCAAAGGGGAAGTCTCTAGCCCTTTTTGTTCCTGCAGAAACCTCAGCTTCTTCTGTCCAGTAGAAGCTTCTTTTCACCCACAGCTGGCATTTCCTGGGCATCTGCCCATCTCCGACTTGCTTGTGACTTTTGGACTTGGTCCCCTTGTTCCACAGGTACCCAAGATTGGAAATCCATCGTTGTTGCATTGTTGGTTTGTGTCTTTCCTGCATTATTCCTCTATCACGACTTCTATGTCCTTGGGGGAACTTTAGTGCACTTTGCACTCACTTTTCAGGGTCTTGGGGAGGGTTATTTTTCTAACTCTCACTATTTTCTAATAGTCCCAGCGACCCTCTACAAGGTCACATAGGTTTGGGGTCCATTCGTGGTTCGCATTCCACTTTTGGAGTATATGGTTTGTGTTGCCCCTATCCCTATGTGTCCCCATTGCATCCTATTGTAACTATACATTGTTTGCACTGTTTTCTAAGACTATACTGCATATTTTTGGTATTGTGTATATATATCTTGTGTATATTTCCTATCCTCTCACTGAGGGTACTGTGACCGGGCCGCCCCGGGCAACAGCGGGGAACCGGCAGAAACGGAACCGCTACGGCCGCGTTCCCAGGTTCCCCTGGAAACGCGTCCGCAACGAGGCCAGCGTCCTGAGGTTGCCTCGGCAACCTCCGGTGACGAGGAGGCTCCGGATTGGCCACCAGGCGGCCAAAAGACGGAAGCTCCGGTCGAGAGGGAGAGAGCCGGGAAGGGAGAGAGGAAGGAGAACGACGGCGGCGGCGGCGAACCGAAGGAGGAAGAGAGAGACGGCGACAAGGACATCGGAGGAGGACCCCAGTGGCCTGGAAGCGGCGGAACCCGAACCCAGAGGAACAGCGCCCGACCGGAAGCAGGGGAGACCAGCCCAGACCGACGAGAGGACCTCCACAGAGCCAGCCACGACCCTGGAGGGTCGTGGCTCTACAAGGTACGGTCCTTCTGGACAAACCGAGGGGCACAATAAAAGGGGAGAAACGCTGGGGAAGGGAGGAAGGCAGGGTGAGGGGAGGGAGGAGAGAAGGGCACTTTAGAGAGCACCGGGAGAGCACAAAAGGGTAAAGTACGGAATATACACAAGCCCTGAAGTCCTCACTGGCACCTATATCACACATAAAACCCCCCCCCCTCCTTAAACCTTTTCCCAGCAAAACATATAAGTAGAAGACGTGGTATAAGGCGTCCGTTCCACTCACCAGCGGTATGTGTTCCCTTTTTCTTATATGTCACATCCGGGACCTGACGAGGACGATCCGGTACGCCACCTAGAGAAAAGGAAGAAAAGGGACACAGATTAGAAGGAAGATATTCACCACTCCAGAGAAGAAACTGGCGCTAAACGTCGTACTGACTTTTCATCAGTTCTTATTTCAAATTACTAATAAATACTTACCTCAAAAACCCAAATTTACCTCTCCTGAGTGTCTATACTGTGGGGACTGTCTACAGTGGTGTCAGAAGTGGGATCTTGTTTCTAATCCCTCTCCATAAAACAGTCCAGACAGTATACACAATGAGTGAGAGTCCATCGTTAGAGACCGTGATTAAGCAACTAGCGGAAGGGCAAAGACACTTACAACTAGTATGGGAGGCCCAACAGAGAGAGGCCAAAGAAGACCGAGAAACCTTACAATCTGCGCTGAAGAGCCAGGCGACCATACTGGCGAACAACCAGTTAGTCCATGAAAGTGCGATGAAAAAACTAACGGAGACTATCGCCGCTAGTAAGGTACATCCGAATGTACCTAGTTCCGTATTACAGAAGTATCAGGAGGGAGAGGATCCGGAATCCTTTTTCACCAACTTTGAACGGGTAGCCTCCTCCGCCCTATGGCCAGAAGATAAATGGGGACAATATGTGGCCCCCCTGCTCACCGGTCTCTTACAATCAGCATATCAAGCCGCTAACCCAGGTGGTGTCAACCCCTATCAAGACATAAAAACAAGTATACTAGAAAGGGTGGGTCACGACACAGAATATTACAGGATGAGATTTCGTAAAGCCAAATGGGGCACCAACGAAGACCCTAGAACCTTTTATTTTCGTGTGAAGGATCTAGCATTAAAATGGTTAGGCCATATTGGAGATAGTCGGGAGGAAGTCATCAAAACCATTATACTGGAACAATATCTCGATGGTCTACATCCATCCACAAAACACTGGATAAGACAACACCCAAAAGTGGATACTGAGACGGCCATCGATCTGGCCTGTGCTTTTCATCGATCCACCGATGTCAGAAACTGTCCCACGCGAAGTATCATTAAACCAGTTCTACCGTCCCCAAAGACATTTGTAAAAAGTCCACCCGACTATCTAGTACCACGTAGGATTCCTGAAGGCCCGCCTACCATGGGACCCCAATGTTATAGTTGTGGTGAATGGGGACACATCGCACGTATGTGTCCCCAGAAACAAGAAATGGGAGAACCCATGGAGATAGGGATGACAAGGCGAAGGGTGTTATGTACTGGGAAGGGCGCCCTAAAATTTAAAATGATGATACAAGTGGACGGGAAAAGTGTATATGCCCTGGTTGACTCCGGCTGCAGCCAATCAGTAATTAGGAAAGACTTGATAAATAATGATATAGAAGAGAAACAATGGGTATCTATATGTTGCATACACGGGGACAAGGCCCAGTATCCTATACAGGTACTCCAGATCAGGTGGGGACCCTATCAGGACTTCCTCCCAGTGGGGATAATGCCCCGGTTAATCGAGGAATGCATCATTGGGACAGACTACATCCACTTCCAAGAACTATTAGACTACGTCAGAGATAGCAAACAAACTAAGGATTGGTGGGGAGAGGCACCTTTTTCAGAGAGTGATATTGAGTGTCCGCTATATCGTAGAAAGTTGTCACGAAGAGAGAAACGACAGGGAAAAGGGGACTATCGGAAGACGAAAGGTGACAACACCTATGGAGAGATAGTGGCAGAAATTCATGAAGTTCCTAGTACTTTTTCCCAACAACAGAGAGAGGACCCCTCCCTTAACAATGCCTGGAGGTCGGCAGTAACAGAGGAGACAGAAGAGGTGGGTCCCTACTTTATAGTGCAAAAAAACTTATTATATCGGGTTACTACCACCCGACGGGGAGAACGTAAACGCCAACTTCTGGTACCTACCCACTATCGGGAACATGTTCTTACACTAGCTCATAATCACCCAGGGGGAGGACACTTTGGGAGAGAAAACACCGAGGAATATTTGCTCAGAAGGTTTTATTGGCCTGGAGTGTACGCCCACATACGCAGGTATTGCGCCCAATGTCCCCGTTGTCAGTTAACCGAACCTAGTCGGCCTAGGAAGGCGCCTCTCCTACCCCTTCCCATCATCGATATCCCGTTCAAAAGAATAGGGATGGATCTAGTGGGACCTTTGATTCCTTCGTCAAAAGGACACACCTACATCTTAGTCATTGTAGATTATGCTACACGATACCCAGAGGCCATTCCCCTGACTAGTATGACAACCAAGACAGTGGCCCAAGCTATGATTAACGTATTTTCTCGTCTTGGGTTTCCACATGAAATCCTCACGGACCAGGGGACCCCTTTTATGTCCACCTTAATGAAACAAGTGTGTAAAACATTGGGGATAGCTCAGATCAGAACCTCCGTTTACCATCCTCAAACGGACGGATTAGTCGAAAGATATAATCGAACCATTAAAACCCTGCTGAGAAAGACTATCAATGAGACAGGGAAGGATTGGGATCAAAAGTTACCCCTAGTGTTGTACGCCATACGGACACATGAGCAAGCATCCACGGGGCATAGCCCCTTTGAGTTGGTCTTCGGACGCCAACCTCGGTCCCTTTTAGACATGGCGGTAGAATCCTGGGAGGCCGAGGCTGAGGAAGCAGGGACTCCTTTGTTAGAATATGCGGAAAAATTGAGGAACCACCTACACAGCTTATGGACCGACGTACACGCAAACCTGGAACAGGCCCAACAAACACAAAAGTCCTATTATGACAAAGGAAGTAAACTACGGGTTTTCCAACCCGAGGACCAGGTCCTAATAATGAGACCCACCTCCGACCATAAACTCCTGGCCAAATGGCAGGGCCCATATCGAGTAATCAAAGCAGTTTCCCCTGTCACCTACCTTATCGAAATATCCTCCCGTCCAATAAAAACACAAATATATCATGTAAACCTGCTAAAAAAATGGGAGACCCCCGCACAACCTGAACGTTCCGTAGAAATGGGTCAGTTTGTGTGTCCCGACAAGACCCTAGATATCGAGTTCTACCCTACCAACCCCGATACTGAAAGTACCCTACCCATAGTAGACGATATTTTACCTGAAGGGCAAAAGCAACAAGCCCTTAAGGTTTTAAAGCAATGGCAACCACTCTTTTCAGAGAAACCAGGAAAGACGTTTTTAATTCACCATAATATACGCACAAGCTCAGGGCAGATCACCAGAGAACGCCCGTATCGTATTCCAGAAGCTAGAAAACACATAATCGAAGAAGAAATCAAAACAATGTTATCCCTAGGGGTCATCGAACCGTCCACTAGTCCCTGGTGTTCACCGGTTGTCCTAGTACCGAAGCCTGATGGTAGCGTCAGGTTTTGCATAGATTTCCGCAAACTGAACTCAAACTCCCTATTCGACACCTATCCCATCCCTAGGGTGGACGATGTTCTCGAAAAACTAGGGAAAGCAAAATACATGTCTACTATCGACCTAACTAAAGGGTATTGGCAGATTCCCTTAGCTCCTCCAGATAGAGAAAAAACAGCTTTTTCTACCCAGTCCGGGTTATATCAATTTACAGTACTGCCTTTTGGGCTTCATGGAGCCCCTGCAACTTTTCAGAGGTTGATGGATAGGATTCTAAAACCCTATCCTGCATTCTCCGCTGCGTATCTAGATGATGTAGTCGTATTTAGTGAAACATGGGAGGACCACTTAATACACCTACAGAGAATATTCCAAGCCCTTCAAACTGCTGGTTTGACGGCCAATCCCAAGAAATGTGTGATAGGTAAAACCGACATCTCCTATTTGGGATATCGGATTAATCAGGGTACACTACAACCTCAAAATGGGAAGGTGGATGCCATTTTACATGCCCCTCTTCCACACACGAAAAAGGAATTACGCTCCTTTTTAGGATTAGTGGGCTATTATCGGCGCTTCATTCCACATTACTCCACCTTAGCAGCACCTCTTACGGACCTACTCACTAAACGATATCCCAATCGACTTTTGCCTTTTTCGGAGACGCAAAACGCGAGTTTTGAACAGTTGAGAGTTTCCTTAACCTCCGATCCCATCCTGCACTGCCCAGATTTTACGAAGCCGTTTCACCTCTACACTGACGCATCGGATGTTGGGCTTGGAGGGGTTCTGACTCAGCCAGATAGCGAGGGGCTTGACCATCCGGTGGTCTACATCAGTAGAAAACTGTTTTCCCGGGAACGTAACTATCCAATTATAGAGAGAGAGTGCTTGGCTATCAAGTGGGCCATTGACTGTTTGCAGTACTATCTCCTAGGGCGGCCGTTTATACTATTCACGGATCACGCTCCTCTTACATGGCTGGCTGCGCATAAAGATTCTAACTCCAGGATACTGCGATGGTTCCTTGAACTGCAACCATTCTCCTTTCAGGTTCGGCACGTCCCTGGATCTCACCAGGTCCCCGCTGATTATCTGTCCCGATTTCCTCTGTCTTCGCCTGTCCTGGAACAGGACAGTTCTTGGGGAAGGGTGTGTGACCGGGCCGCCCCGGGCAACAGCGGGGAACCGGCAGAAACGGAACCGCTACGGCCGCGTTCCCAGGTTCCCCTGGAAACGCGTCCGCAACGAGGCCAGCGTCCTGAGGTTGCCTCGGCAACCTCCGGTGACGAGGAGGCTCCGGATTGGCCACCAGGCGGCCAAAAGACGGAAGCTCCGGTCGAGAGGGAGAGAGCCGGGAAGGGAGAGAGGAAGGAGAACGACGGCGGCGGCGGCGAACCGAAGGAGGAAGAGAGAGACGGCGACAAGGACATCGGAGGAGGACCCCAGTGGCCTGGAAGCGGCGGAACCCGAACCCAGAGGAACAGCGCCCGACCGGAAGCAGGGGAGACCAGCCCAGACCGACGAGAGGACCTCCACAGAGCCAGCCACGACCCTGGAGGGTCGTGGCTCTACAAGGTACGGTCCTTCTGGACAAACCGAGGGGCACAATAAAAGGGGAGAAACGCTGGGGAAGGGAGGAAGGCAGGGTGAGGGGAGGGAGGAGAGAAGGGCACTTTAGAGAGCACCGGGAGAGCACAAAAGGGTAAAGTACGGAATATACACAAGCCCTGAAGTCCTCACTGGCACCTATATCACACATAAAACCCCCCCCCCTCCTTAAACCTTTTCCCAGCAAAACATATAAGTAGAAGACGTGGTATAAGGCGTCCGTTCCACTCACCAGCGGTATGTGTTCCCTTTTTCTTATATGTCACATCCGGGACCTGACGAGGACGATCCGGTACGCCACCTAGAGAAAAGGAAGAAAAGGGACACAGATTAGAAGGAAGATATTCACCACTCCAGAGAAGAAACTGGCGCTAAACGTCGTACTGACTTTTCATCAGTTCTTATTTCAAATTACTAATAAATACTTACCTCAAAAACCCAAATTTACCTCTCCTGAGTGTCTATACTGTGGGGACTGTCTACAGGTACACTCTGAGATACTTTGGCATATTGTCATAAAAATAAAGTACCTTTATTTTTAGTATAACTGTGTATTGTGTTTTCTTATGATATTGTGCATATGACACTAAGTGGTACTGTAGGAGCTTCACTCGTCTCCTAGTTCAGCCTAAGCTGCTCTGCTAAGCTACCATTATCTATCAGCCTATGCTGCTAGACACCCTATACACTAATAAGGGATAACTGGGCCTGGTGCAAGGTGCAAGTACCCCTTGGTACTCACTACAAGCCAGTCCAGCCTCCTACATTGGTTGTGCAGCGGTGGGATAAGTGCTTTGAGACTACTTACCACTCTTGTCATTGTACTTTTCATAAGAGAAAAATATACAAAACAAGTTCAGTGTATATACACATAACTAAAAAGTTTTGCATTTCTTCTTTTCACTCTTTTCTAAGTGCTGAAAAGTACTTCTAAACTTTCTAAAAAGTTCTAAAAAGTTTTAAAAGTTTTTTTCTGTCTTTCTAAAAAGTTCTGAAAACTTTTTTCTCTTTTTCTATCACTTTAACTCTTTCTAAAAATGTCTGGCACAGGCCAAAATGTTGATCTGTCCAAACTTGCATATGAGCACCTTAGCTGGAAAGGAGCAAGGAGTCTCTGTGTAGAAAGAGGTTTGAGTGTAGGGAAGAATCCTTCCTTGGAATTGTTACTTAACATGCTTAGAGAACAGGATAAGGCTAAAAGTGCCCCATCTGTTGAAAAAGTAGCTAATGGTTCCCAATCTGATCCAGGGACTCCCCCAGGAAAAGATTCAGGAAAGAAACTTCCAAGCCTGCCCATTACTAGACAGTCTAGCATAGTTGGTACTGATGTTGAGTCACACCATACAGATAGTGTTGTCTCACATCATAGCAAGAGCATTCATTCTCATCACAGTAGAAATGATGTTTCTGTTAGCCAAGCTGTTAGGGTGCCCTCTGTAAGGGACAGGTCTCCTTCTGTCCATTCTCATCATACTTCTGTTTCAAGACATGTCCCTCCCACCCACCCTGATGACAGATTGTTAGAAAGGGAGCTCAATAGATTGAGAGTGGAACAAACCAGACTGAAGCTCAAGAAGCAACAGCTGGATTTGGATAGACAGACCTTAGAAGTAGAGAAGGAGAGACAGAAACTGGGTTTAGAAACCCATGGTGGCAGCAGCAGTATTCCCCATAGTCATCCAGCAAAAGAGCATGATTACAGGAATCTGCATAAGATAGTTCCCCCTTATAAGGAGGGGGATGACATTAACAAGTGGTTTGCTGCACTTGAGAGGGCCTGTGTTGTACGGGATGTCCCTCAAAGGCAGTGGGCTGCTATCCTATGGCTATCATTTAGTGGAAAAGATAGGGATAGGCTCCTTACTGTGAAAGAAAGTGATGCCAATAATTTTACAGTTCTTAAGAATGCACTCCTGGATGGTTATGACTTAACCACTGAACAGTACAGGATAAAGTTCAGAGAGACCAAAAAGGAGTCTTCACAAGACTGGGTTGATTTCATTGACCATTCAGTGAAGGCCTTGGAGGGGTGGTTACATGGCAGTAAAGTTACTGATTATGACAGCCTGTATAACTTGATCCTGAGAGAGCATATTCTTGATAATTGTGTGTCTGATTTGTTGCACCAGTACTTGGTGGACTCTGATCTGACCTCTCCCCAAGAATTGGGAAAGAAGGCAGACAAATGGGTCAGAACAAGGGTGAACAGAAAAGTTCATACAGGGGGTGACAAAGAGAACAATAAGAAGAAAGATGGTGAAAAATCTCAAGATAAGCATGGGGATAAGGGTAAAACCAAAGATCCCACTTCAAATCTTAAACACTCTTCAGGGGGTGGGGATAAAACAAATTCTTCCTTTTCTTCTCAACCTACACAATTTAAAAAGCCTTGGTGCTTTGTGTGTAAAAACAGAGGCCATAGGCCAGGGGATAAGTCCTGTCCAGGTAAACCCCCTGAGCCTACCACCACTAATACATCAAGCTCTAGTGCCCCTAGCAGTAGTGGTACTAGTGGTGGGACTGCTGGCAACAGTCAAGTTAAGGGTGTAGTTGGGTTCACTTATGGGTCCATAGTAGAAACTGGGGTAGTCAGTCCCAAGACAGTTTCTGTCACACCTAGTGGCATTGGCCTTGCCACACTAGCTGCTTGTCCCCTTACAATGGATAAGTACAGGCAGACAGTTTCAATAAATAGTGTTGAGGCCTTGGCCTACAGGGACACAGGTGCCAGTATCACTTTGGTGACTGAAAACCTAGTGGCTCCTGAACAACACATCATTGGACAACAGTATAAAATTATTGATGTCCATAACTCCACTACGTTTCTTCCCTTAGCTATAATTCAGTTTAGTTGGGGTGGAGTTACTGGCCCTAAGCAGGTGGTGGTATCACCTAGCTTAATCAATCAATCAATCATAGTATTTATAAAGCGCGCTATGTACCCGTCAGGGTTTCGAGGCGCTGGGGGGGGGGAGCGCTGCTGATTTAGCGGTCGAAGAGCCAGGTCTTGAGGAGCCTTCTGAATGCGAGGAGGTCCTGGGTCTGGTGAAGAGATGTGGGGAGAGAGTTCCAGGTCTTGGCGGCGAGGAAGGAGAAGGATCTGCCGCCGGATGTCTTGCGCTGGATTCGGGGTACGATGGCGAGGGCGAGGTTGGCGGATCGGAGTTGACGTGTTGGAGTGTAGAAGTTAAGTCTGGTGTTGAGGTAGGAGGGTCCGGTGTTGTGAAGTGCCTTGTGAGCGTGGGTCAGGAGTTTAAAGGTGATCCTCTTGTCTACCGGGAGCCAGTGGAGTTCCTTTAGGTGAGGGGAGATGTGACTTCGGCGGGGTATGTCGAGGATCAGTCGGGCGGAGGCATTTTGGATACGTTGGAGTCGTTTGATGTCTTTGGTTGGGATGCCTGTGTAGAGTGCGTTGCCGTAGTCAAGTCTGCTGCTGACGAGGGCCTGGGTCACTGTCTTTCTGGTTTCTGTTGGAATCCACTTGAAGATTCTGCGGAGCATTCGAAGGGTGTTGAAACAGGAGGAGGAGACGGCGCTGACCTGTTTGGACATGGTGAGGGCGGAGTCCAGGATGAAGCCGAGGTTTCTTGCGTGGCTGGCAGGGGTGGGCGGGGGTCCGAGGACAGAGGGCCACCATGAGTCGTTCCAGGCCGAGGGAGTGCGCCCGAGGATGAGGACTTCCGTCTTGTCGGAGTTGAGTTTCAGGCGACTGTTGTTCATCCAATCGGCGATGGATTTTAGTCCCTCGTGGAGGTTTGTTTTGGCGGTGAGCGGGTCTTTGGTCAGGGAGAGGACGAGCTGGGTGTTGTCGGCGTAGGAGATGATGCTGAGATGATGTTGGCGGGCCAGTTGAGCGAGGGGGGCCATGTAGACGTTGAACAACGTAGGGCTGAGGGAGGATCCTTGGGGGACGCCGCAGATGAGGTTGGTGGCTTTGGAGCGGAAAGGGGAGAGACGGACTCTCTGCGTTCTGTCGGAGAGGAAGGATGAGATCCAGTGGAGGGCTTTGTCTTGGATGCCGGCTTCCTGGAGGCGGGTCAGTAGGGTGCGGTGGCAGACGGTGTCAAAGGCGGCTGATAGGTCGAGGAGGATGAGGGCTGAGGTTTCGCCGTTGTCCATTTGATGTCTGATGTCATCTGTGGCGGCGAGGAGAGCAGTCTCAGTGCTGTGGTTTCGTCTGAATCCGGATTGTGAGGGGTCCAGGATGGAATTGTCTTCGAGGAAGTGGGTGAGCTGAGTGTTGACGATCTTCTCGATGACTTTCGCTGGAAAAGGGAGGAGAGAGATCGGACGGAAGTTTTTGAGATCGTTGGGGTCGGCCTTGGGTTTTTTGAGGAGGGGTTGGATTTCTGTGTGTTTCCAGCTGTCCGGGAAGGTGGCAGAAGTGAAGGAGAGGTTGATGATCTTGCGGAGTTCGGGGGCGATGGTGGCGTTGGCTGAGTTGAAAACATGAGGGGGGCAGGGGTCCGTGGGGGAGCCTGAGTGGATGGTGTTCATGGTTGTTATGGTTTCTGCCTCGTCCATGTGGGTCCAGGCGGTGAGGCGGCAGTCGCGGGAGGAGACGTCGGGGGTGGGGTCTGGCGGTGGACCGGTGTTGAAGCTGTCGTGGATGGTAGCGATTTTCTGGTGGAAGAAGGTGGAGAGGTCGTCGCAGAGTTTCTGGGAGGGCGGGATGTCGTTGGAGTTGGCTTTTGGATTGGAGAGTTCCTTCACGATGCCGTGGCTTACCTGTAGACTGTCTCTTAGGGAATGACCTAGAGGCCTCAGGTTGGGCTGTTGTAGAGTTTTATGCCCATGCAGCCATGCTGGGCATCCCAGAGGAATTGTTCCCTCTCATTTCTACTGAAATGAAAAAGCAAAGGAGAGAAGGCCTGAAAACTCAGGATCCCTCTCCATCAACAGGTAAAAAGGGTATCACAGTATCCCCTAACCACCCTGCCATTCAGGATACCATTCCTGTGGTGGGAGAAACCTCTCCTGGGGTGGCACCTGTTCCAAGGGAATCATCAGCTGGCAAAGCTGTACTCCCTGAGGTAGAAGTACCTCTCTGTGGGATAACTAACATTGGTGACAAAAAGAGCACCATTTTAGTTAACATGGAGCATCCCTCCAACCCTCCCAGAGACACTTTAGTGCAGAAACTCTGCACTGCCTCACAACACTTAGGACAGCATCCCTGCCCTAGTGTGGAGCTCATAGGACAGCACCCCTGCCCTGCTCCAACCCAAGAGAAACAGCATCCCTGTTCTCTCTTCCAGCCACATGGACAAAGTTTTTGCCCAGCTATGGCTTTTCTGAGACAGCATCCCTGTCTGGCATTTCCATCACTACAAATAGGTTCAGTGGACAATTCCCACTGTTCTAAACTAAAACTTACTGATAGAAACTCTGAAAATACATCTTCACATTGTTGCTTAGCTAAAAAACTTCAAACAGGGTGGTTTACATCCCCACAGGGAAGTAACCATATAGTGGATGATAAAGGGAGTAACCAGTCTATTGCAGAGGTACTCTCTAATTATCACCACTTAGACATTAAAGTCTCAACTGGCCAAGGTTAGCCTTATTGTCCTTCGTTTGGGGGGGGGGGTTGTGTGAGAAAGTAGCCTCTTTCTAGCCTTGTTACCCCCACTTTTGGCCTGTTTGTGAGTGTATGTCAGGGTGTTTTCACTGTCTCACTGGGATCATGCTAGCCAGGGCCCAGTGCTCATAGTGAAAACCTTATGTTTTCAGTATGTTTGTTATGTGTCACTGGGACCCTGCTAGTCAGGACCCCAGTGCTCATAAGTTTGTGGCCTATATGTATGTGTTCCCTGTGTGGTGCCTAACTGTCTCACTGAGGCTCTGCTAATCAGAACCTCAGTGGTTATGCTCTCTCATTTCTTTCCAAATTGTCACTAACAGGCTAGTGACTAATTTTACCAATTAACATTGGCTTACTGGAACACCCTTATAATTCCCTAGTATATGGTACTGAGGTACCCAGGGTATTGGGGTTCCAGGAGATCCCTATGGGCTGCAGCATTTCTTTTGCCACCCATAGGGAGCTCTGACAATTCTTACACAGGCCTGCCACTGCAGCCTGAGTGAAATAACGTCCACGTTATTTCACAGCCATTTTACACTGCACTTAAGTAACTTATAAGTCACCTATATGTCTAACCTTTACCTGGTAAAGGTTAGATGCAAAGTTGCTTAGTGTGAGGGCACCCTGGCACTAGCCAAGGTGCCCCCACATTGTTCAGGGCCAATTCCCCGGACTTTGTGAGTGCGGGGACACCATTACACGCGTGCACTACATATAGGTCACTACCTATATGTAGCTTCACAATGGTAACTCCGAATATGGCCATGTAACATGTCTATGATCATGGAATTGCCCTAGCCAAGGTGCCCCCACATTGTTCAGGACCAATTTCCCTGACTTTGTGAGTGCGGGGACAACATTACACGCGTGCACTACATATAGGTCACTACCTATATGTAGCTTCACAATGGTAACTCCGAATATGGCCATGTAACATGTCTATGATCATGGAATTGCCCCCTCTATGCCATCCTGGCATAGTTGGCACAATCCCATGATCCCAGTGGTCTGTAGCACAGACCCTGGTACTGCCAAACTGCCCTTCCTGGGGTTTCACTGCAGCTGCTGCTGCTGCCAACCCCTCAGACAGGCATCTGCCCTCCTGGGGTCCAGCCAGGCCTGGCCAAGGATGGCAGAACAAAGAACTTCCTCTGAGAGAGGGTGTGACACCCTCTCCCTTTGGAAAATGGTGTGAAGGCAGGGGAGGAGTAGCCTCCCCCAGCCTCTGGAAATGCTTTCTTGGGCACAGATGTGCCCAATTCTGCATAAGCCAGTCTACACCGGTTCAGGGGACCCCTTAGCCCTGCTCTGGCGCGAAACTGGACAAAGGAAAGGGGAGTGACCACTCCACTGACCTGCACCTCCCCTGGGAGGTGTCCAGAGCTCCTCCAGTGTGCTCCAGACCTCTGCCATCTTAGAAACAGAGGTGCTGCTGGCACACTGGACTGCTCTGAGTGGCCAGTGCCACCAGGTGACGTCAGAGACTCCTTGTGATAGGCTCCTTCAGGTGTTGCTAGCCTATCCTCTCTCCTAAGTAGCCAAACCCTCTTTTCTGGCTATTTAGGGTCTCTGTCTCTGGGAAACTTTAGATAACGAATGCAAGAGCTCATCCGAGTTCCTCTGCATCTCTCTCTTCACCTTCTGCCAAGGAATCGACTGCTGACCGTGCTGGAAGCCTGCAAACCTGCAACATAGTAGCAAAGACGACTACTGCAACTCTGTAACGCTGATCCTGCCGCCTTCTCGACTGTTTTCCTGGTGGTGCATGCTGTGGGGGTAGTCTGCCTCCTCTCTGCACTAGAAGCTCCGAAGAAATCTCCTGTGGGTCGACGGAATCTTCCCCCTGCAACCGCAGGCACCAAGAAACTGCATTACCGGTCCCTTGGGTCTCCTCTCAGCACGACGAGCGAGGTCCCTCGAATCCAGCAACTCTGTCCCAGTGACTCCCACAGTCCAGTGACTCTTCAGTCCAAGTTTGGTGGAGGTAAGTCCTTGCCTCACCTCGCTAGACTGCATTGCTGGGAACCGCGACTTTTGCAGCTACTCCGGCCTCCGTGCACTTCCGGCGGAAATCCTTTGTGCACAGCCAAGCCTGGGTCCACGGCACTCTAACCTGCATTGCACGACTTTCTAAGTTGGTCTCCGGCCACGTGGGACTCCTTTGTGTAACTTCGGGTGAGCACCGTTTCACGCATCCTCGTAGTGCCTGTTTCTGGCACTTCTCCGGGTGCTACCTGCTGCTAAGAGGGCTCCTTGTCTTGCTCGACGTCCCCTCTACCTCCTGGTCCAATTTGCGACCTCCTGGTCCCTCCTGGGCCACAGCAGCATCCAAAAACGCTAAACGCACGATTTGCAGCTAGCAAGGCTTGTTGGCGTTCTTTCGGCGGGAAAACTCTTCTGCACGACTCTCCACGGCGAGAGGGATCCGTCCACCAAAGGGGAAGTCTCTAGCCCTTTTCGTTCCTGCAGAAACCTCAGCTTCTTCTGTCCAGTAGAAGCTTCTTTGCACCAACAGCTGGCATTTCCTGGGCATCTGCCCATCTCCGACTTGCTTGTGACTTTTGGACTTGGTCCCCTTGTTCCACAGGTACCCAAGATTGGAAATCCATCGTTGTTGCATTGTTGGTTTGTGTCTTTCCTGCATTATTCCTCTATCACGACTTCTATGTCCTTGGGGGAACTTTAGTGCACTTTGCACTCACTTTTCAGGGTCTTGGGGAGGGTTATTTTTCTAACTCTCACTATTTTCTAATAGTCCCAGCGACCCTCTACAAGGTCACATAGGTTTGGGGTCCATTCGTGGTTCGCATTCCACTTTTGGAGTATATGGTTTGTGTTGCCCCTATCCCTATGTGTCCCCATTGCATCCTATTGTAACTATACATTGTTTGCACTGTTTTCTAAGACTATACTGCATATTTTTGGTATTGTGTATATATATCTTGTGTATATTTCCTATCCTCTCACTAAGGGTACACTCTGAGATACTTTGGCATATTGTCATAAAAATAAAGTACCTTTATTTTTAGTATAACTGTGTATTGTGTTTTCTTATGATATTGTGCATATGACACTAAGTGGTACTGTAGGAGCTTCACTCGTCTCCTAGTTCAGCCTAAGCTGCTCTGCTAAGCTACCATTATCTATCAGCCTATGCTGCTAGACACCCTATACACTAATAAGGGATAACTGGGCCTGGTGCAAGGTGCAAGTACCCCTTGGTACTCACTACAAGCCAGTCCAGCCTCCTACAGACATCCACCCTCCAAATGGGAAGTTTCTAGCCCTTGTCGTTCCTGCAGAATCCTCAGCTTCTACTGCCTAGTAGCAGCTTCTTTGCACCCACAGCTGGCATTTCCTGGGGATCTGCCCACTCTCGACTTGGTCGTGACTTTTGGACTTGGTCCCCTTGTTCCACAGGTACCCTCGTCTGGAAATCCATTGTTGTTGCATTGCTGGTTTTGGTCTTTACTGCAGAATTCCCCTATCACGACTTCTGTGCTCTTTGGGGAACTTTAGTGCACTTTGCACTCACTTTTCAGGGTCTTGGGGTGGGCTATTTTTCTAACCCTCACTGTTTTCTCACAGTCCCAGCGACCCTCTACAAGGTCACATAGGTTTGGGGTCCATTCGTGGTTCGCATTCCACTTTTGGAGTATATGGTTTTTGTTGCCCCTATCCCTATGCGTCCCCATTGCATCCTATTGTAACTATGCATTGTTTGCACTGTTTTCTAATACTATACTGCATATTTTTGGTATTGTGTACATATATCTTGTGTATATTTGCTATCCTCATACTGAGGGTACTCACTGAGATACTTTGGAATATTGTCATAAAAATAAAGTACCTTTATTTTTAGTATATCTGTGTATTGTGTTTTCTTATGATATTGTGCAAGTGACACTAGTGGTACTGTAGGAGCTTCACTCGTCTCCTAGTTCAGCCTAAGCTGCTCTGCTAAGCTACCATTATCTATCAGCCTAAGCTGCTAGACACCCTATACACTAATAAGGGATACCTGGGCCTGGTGCAAGGTGTAAGTACCCCTTGGTACTCACTACAAGCCAGTCCAGCCTCCTACATTGGTCACTGGGATCCTGCCAGCCAGGGCCCCAGTGCTCATAAGGGTGCCCTGTATGTGTTACCTGTGTTATGACTAACTGTCTCACTGAGGCTCTGCTATTCAGAACCTCAGTGGTTATGCTCTCTCATTTCTTTCCAAATTGTCACTAACAGGCTAGTGACCAATTTCACCAATTTACATTGGCATACTGGAACACCCTTATAATTCCCTAGTATATGGTACTGAGGTACCCAGGGCATTGGGGTTCCAGGAGATCCCTATGGGCTGCAGCATTTCTTTTGCCACCCATAGGGAGCTCTGACAATTGTTACACAGGCCTGCCACTGCAGCCTGAGTGAAATAACGTCCATGTTATTTCACAGCCATTTACCACTGCACTTAAGTAACTTATAAGTCACCTATATGTCTAACCTTTACCTGGTAAAGGTTAGGTGCTAAGTTACTTAGTGTGTGGGCACCCTGGCACTAGCCAAGGTGCCCCCACATGGTTCAGGGCAAATTCCCCGGACTATGTGAGTGCGGGGACACCATTACACGCGTGCACTATACATAGGTCACTACCTATGTATAGCTTCACAATGGTAACTTCAAATATGGCCATGTAACATGTCTATGATCATGGAATTGCCCCCTCAATGCCATCCTGGCATTGTTGGCACAATCCCATGCTCCCACGGGTCTCTAGCACAGACCCGGTACTGCCAAACTGCCTTTTCAGGGGTTTCACTGCAGCTGCGGCTGCTGCCAACCCCTCAGACAGGTTTCTGCCCTCCTGGGGTCCAGCCAGGCTTGGCCCAGGAAGGCAGAACAAAGGACTTCCTCAGAGAGAGGGTGTTACACCCTCTCCCTTTGGAAAAAGGTGTTAAGGCAGGGGAGGACTAGCCTCCCCCAGCCTCTGGAAATGCTTTCATGGGCACCGATGGTGCCCATTTCTGCATACGCCAGTCTACACCGGTTCAGAGACCCCTCAGCCCTGCTCTGGCGCGAAACTGGACAAAGGAAAGGGGAGTGACCACTCCCCTGACCTGCAACTCCCCTGGGAGGTGCCCAGAGCTCTTCCAGTGTGCTCCAGACCTCTGCCATCTTGGAAACAGAGGTGCTGCTGGCACAATGGACTGCTCTGAGTGGCCAGGGCCAGCAGGTGACGTCAGAGACTCCTTCTGATAGGCTCCTTCAGGTGTTGCTAGCCTATCCTCTCTCCTAAGTAGCCAAAGCCTCTTTTCTGGCTATTTAGGGTCTCTGCTCTGGGGAATTCCTTAGATAACGAATGCAAGAGCTCATCAGAGTTCCTCTGCATCTCTCTCTTCACCTTCTGCCAAGGAATCGACTGCTGACCGCGCTGGAAGCCTGCAAAACTGCAACAAAGTAGCAAAGACGACTACTGCAACACTGTAATGCTGATCCAGCCGCCTTCTCGACTGTTTTCCTGGTGGTGCATGCTGTGGGGGTAGTCTGCCTCCTCTCTGCACTAGAAGCTCCGAAGAAATGTCCCGTGGGTCGACGGAATCTTCCCCCTGCAACCGCAGGCACCAAAGAACTGCATCACCGGTCCTCTGGGTCTCCTCTCAGCACGACGAGCGAGGTCCCTTGAACCCAGCAACTCTGTCCAAGTGACTCCCACAGTCCAGTGACTCTTCAGTCCAAGTTTGGTGGAGGTAAGTCCTTGCCTCCCCACGCCAGACTGCATTGCTGGGAACCGCGTGTTTTGCAGCTACTCCGGCTCCTGTGCACTTTTCCAGGATTTCCTTTGTGCACAGCCAAGCCTGGGAACACGGCACTCTAACCTGCACTGCACGACCTCCTGAGTTGTCCTCCGGCGGCGTGGGACTCTCTTGTGCAACTTCGGGTGAGCACCGTTTCACTCCACTTCGTAGTGCCTGTTCCGGCACTTCTGCGGGTGCTGCTTGCTTCTGAGAGGGCTCCTTGTCTTGCTGGACGCCCCCTCTGTCCCCTCACGCAATTGGCGACATCCTGGTCCGTCATGGGCCACAGCAGCACCCAAAAACCCTAACCGCGAGCTTTGCAGCTAGCAAGGCTTGTTTGCGGTCTTTCTGCGGGAAAACACTTCTGCACGACTCTTCACAGCGTGGGACATCCATTCTCCAAAGGGGAAGTTTCTAGCCCTTGTCCTTCTTGCAGAATCCTCAGCTTCTACCATCTGGTGGCAGCTTCTTTGCACCCACAGCTGGCATTTCCTGGGCATCTGCCCACTCTCGACTTGATCGTGACTTTTGGACTTGGTCCCCTTGTTCCACAGGTACTCTCGTCTGGAAATCCATCGTTGTTGCATGGCTGGTGTTGGTCTTTCCTGCAGAATTCCCCTATCACGACTTCTGTGCTCTTTGGGGAACTTCAGTGCACTTTGCACTCACTTTTCAGGGTCTTGGGGTGGGCTATTTTTCTAACCCTCAATGTTTTCTTACAGTCCCAGCGACCCTCTACAAGGTCACATAGGTTTGGGGTCCATTTGTGGATCGCATTCCACTTCTAGAGTATATGGTTTGTGTTGCCCCTATCCCTATGTGCCCCCATTGCATCCTATTGTAACTATACATTGTTTGCACTGTTTTCTATTGCTATACTGCATATTTTTGGTATTGTGTACATATATCTTGTGTATATTTGCTATCCTCATACTGAGGGTACTCACTGAGATACATTGGCATATTGGCATAAAAATAAAGTACCTTTATTTTTAGTATATCTGTGTATTGTGTTTTCTTATGATATTGTGCAAGTGACACTAGTGGTACTGTAGGAGCTTCTCCCGTCTCCTAGTTCAGCCTAAGCTGCTCTGCTAAGCTACCTTTTCTATCAGCCTAAGCTGCTAGACACCCCTCTACACTAATAAGGGATACCTGGGCCTGGTGCAAGGTGTAAGTACCCCTTGGTACTCACTACAAGCCAGTCCAGCCTCCTACAGTACTTCTGTGTATTGTGTTTTCTTATGGTATTGTGCATATGACACCAGTGGTAAAGTAGGAGCTTTACATGTCTCCTAGTTCAGCCTAAGCTGCTTTGCCAAAGCTACCTTCTATCAGCCTAAGCTGCTAGAAACACCTCTTCTACACTAATAAGGGATAACTGGACCTGGCACAAGGTGGAAGTACCTCTGGTACCCACTACAAGCCAGGCCAGCCTCCTACAATTTCCCCCTAGTCTGCCTGACTCCAATGCAATATGAAGTGGTGAGGCAGACCAGGAGGGGTGTCAAGGCCCAAGTTCGACCAGTGCAACAGGTGCCAAATTGATGGGGGGCGCTCTGTACCTTTACCGCTGTGTAATTCAGACGGGGGTACTCCCCAGGGTCCCCACCTGGAGGGTTAAGAACACGGTCCCATCTCTGACCCTTAAACTCCTTTATCTTGACCCAACAATAAACCTTGCACAATTAGCTGCATTGGCAGCTGTTAACATCCTGCTCTTTCAGCGGCAACCACACTCTTGCTCCCGGCTCAGGAGTGAGGGCTAGGGGAACGAGAAGAGGTGAGGGGCCATCTTCCCAAAGTACAGTAGGCCTTGTGATACAGAGCCCCAGGGGGTCACTAGCAGGCCCATGCCTCAATACTGGCATGACACACCCTGAACAGCTTCCAGCCTTGCAGACCTGTGCTGACGCCACCGTGTAAGCTCTCTCCTGTGCCAAGGCACTCTCTCGCACACAGGAGCAGGGCAGTGCACCAACTTACAGAGGACAAAGTCTGTACTGCCTCCTGTATATGACACCTTCTCTCGCACATTCTCTCCATATCAGGGGCCACCCAGCATCCAGCCCTTAACACACATGCATCACTCTTTTTGGGAGCGTGGGACGTGATATGTCAGTTGTTTCATCAAAAGAGACACTGATGCATCGATACTCCAGAGCGGACCTTTCCAGATAATGTCTTCTACCACCTACTGTCCCCACCCCACCCCCATTGCGCTGTCTCACATAAGCACCATGTAATGTGACAACCCAATCTACTCCTGCATAGCATTCTATCCATCCCAAGGCCCTTCATCTCCCCTAGCCCTCCCCAACCAAACTCCCTCCCCGCCTCATGTAACACAATATAGCAACAGCACCTCCTCTCTTCTGCAGACTCTGCAGGAGAAAAGAGGGTCCCTTGCCTGGATTAAATACCCTCTGTCCTCAAGGACAAATTCCTCTAGGTAGATTTTTCTGGGATGGACCCACTGCCCGGTAACGTCCCTGAATTCCTTTCTCCCTCTCTCCTCACCCCTGCCCAATCCGGGCTCTGCTCCCTGGGGTTGACATCCACTAAGGTCTCTGATTTAGCCAAATCCCACCAACTTCGAGAAGGGGGGTCGAATCAAGGGGCAGTTTGCCAGCAATGAAACACATCATTGACAATGCTGGGCTTTTAACGAGGCTCGGAGCCCACGATGCATCCAGTTCCATTGAACAGTCAGAAATAAAAAGTTAAAGTGTTCACGAATTAGAAAAAAAAACTGGACCACAGCTAGAGGAGCGTGTTGTAGATCGGGCAGAGCTGTCCGTCAGCCAATTGGACCCTGCGCTGCTCCTAGGACTCATTTCAGGACAATAAACAAACGACCTTGCCAAAAACGTGACCCTAAGTGGGCGGAAGGGAAGGTATAATTCTGTATCCTGCGCGGTTGCTTCCGGGGCGTTTGAAAGTCTCTTCCGGGGTGGGCATTTCTTTTTCCAAGCCAATCACGAACCTCTTTGTGGTTCCGAGCGTACCGAGCATGACGGCCCCTACAGCGCAGCAGAGGAAAGCTTGTTGGGGAGCGAGGGACACATACTGGCAATGCTTAGATGAAACCGGGAATGATTACTCAAAGTGTAAAATATTACAAAATTCCTTTGAGTCTCTTTGTCCGCATCAGTGGGTATGTTCAATCACATTTATATTTTGATAACGTAGACAATCGCCTTTCAGCATGTTGAATGAGTCATTGCTTTTACTAAATGGGTTCGCACTGGTTTTGTGTGATGCTGTCGAAACATTGCCCCACCTCCTGTCAGCTAATTGTTTTTCAGCACATGGAATTTATTGAACATGCATGTAACAAGATAATGGGGCTGTGAAAGTAAACGGGCAGAAAAAAAACACGTTAGAAATAAAGACAGAGATTTTACATAAAATCTTACATATCACATTACCTCAACTTCTTATCTCTGTCATTTGTTTTTGAGGTATACTAATGCTAAGATCTTTAACTCCTTTGCTGCTAGCTACTCCCCCCCCCCCCTCCCCTTCCACAAGCCTTTTTATGGCCTTATCTTTGAAACTTCCAGGGGATTCTAAAAGGGCCCATAGTTTATGGATTTCTCCTGGAGGAGCCTGAAAAAATAGGCCAAATATAGCAACATTTTAAGAAAAATATGGTAAAAGAGCTCTTAATAAAAGTGTCTGTTTTTTTCCCCTGAAAGTGGCGTCCACCAATGGTTTGCTGTACTAAAGTCACCATCTTCCCAGCTTTCAGGAACATGCGGAGCTGAATCAAAAAACTAATTTTGTACCACAGTTTTAGCATTTTCTATGATGTCGGCTATTTTTCCTACTTTTTGTGCTCTCAACCTACTTTCAGGTTGTGGTGGAAATCAGTGTGAAATCCATGGGTGATCCAGAAAAGCTATAGATTTCTGAAAAGTAGACAAAATTCAGAATTCAGCAAGGAGTCATGTGTGTAGATCCCTCAAGGGTTTCCCAAGGAAAATAACTGTTGAAATAAAGAAATATTGAAAATGAGTAGGAAAAAATAGTCATTTGTGACAACGTTTTCATCTGTAACTTTCTGTCACAATGGCTGATTGTCAAAAGCAATATACTACTAGACCCATCCTGTTGCAGGGATATATGGGGTTTGTAGGCTCTTCAAGAAGTGAAAGTATTCAGAGCAATCAACTGAGCTGCACCGTACAGTGTTTTTTTTCATAGAGTACCTACTATTGACAAATTCTTGAAGCAAAATAGGCAGAGTGAAAAATGGGTGTCAAGTAAACATATTTCTGAAATGGGCACTAGATAGAGAGTAGAGGGTATTTCTAAATCCCTGAATTTTTGGGTACACATACTAGTGTATGATTTGGATGGTATTTTTCTAAATGTCATCTTTCCTGTAAACTGGCTTACATTTGAAAGCCATAAATGCAGCAAAATCCAATTGGTAATATCAAGTGTTCTACTATTCTGTGCCCCCACAAGTCTCCCAATATAAATGGTATCTCCCTTTGTGGGCAGTCCTAGTGTCTGCGACAGGAAACTGTCCAAAACGTAACATTGTTGCATCACATTTTTCCACCAAAAACAGACTTTTTTTTCTATTGTAGGTAGTTGTTGTTTTTGGACCCTAGTTCAGCTGGCACAGAGGGAAACCCCGCCAACCTGTACATTATTTAAAACTAGACAGCTAGGGATAGCCAGGGTGGGCTCACTTGCCTGGCTCTCACCACCCTTTTTTAACCTAGAATCCCTTGCAAACCTCACTTTTTGACTTAAAAAAACATATTTGGTACCTCACTTGTGTGGGTAGACTTAGTGCCTGAGACAAGAAATGGCCCAAAACACAACATGGATACAGAACATTTTTCCACCGAAAACTGATCAGGGCTCGAAAAACCATAAAAATGTTACTAGACCTGCAGGTCGAGTAACTTAAATAATCTACTCGACCTAACTGTAATGTACTTGACCCGTAAATGGGTCTCAAATTGTGTGATCCTGGCAAATAGTTTACAGAATCGCCTTTTTCTTAATTTTCACATATGATTGCTCCTACAAAAATGTGAGCTCAGCATTTCTGTAGTACAAAAAAACCTATTTTATTTGATTAAGTAGACTACAGTTTGCTGCATGCACCATAAGAATCTAGCCCACATACCCATGAGGTCTAGCCCACATAACCTAGGACTTCTTTTAGTTTACCAACAACATTGCCATCAGGGCAGGAGTGTTTATCAGTTTGTTTGAACACTCAATTTTAATAAATATATTACTAAACCATGATGTGGTGTCATATTCCCATCTACACTTAGTAACTTTCCAAGAAATGTCCAAAAATCTCTCCACTAACTTGCAGCTTTACTGATAAAGCTATATAGTGTATTAAAAATCTGTTAAAATTGGGTTTCAGAAAGCCTATCCTTTGCACATCAACATGTAAAGTATTCTGATTTGTTTTCATCCTATTAAAATATTTTTTCATCACCAAAATATAAAAAAGTGCTTTCACAACTACTGAAATATATTTTGAAATGTTTGCACAGTTGACTTAGTCATTTAAATGTTGTGTGTTAGGAAAAATCTGACACCCTATATCCTTTTATTTTACATTCTAAGCAGCAGGTTACACAGTTCACCTTACTAAGTCCTGGAACTCTGCAGTCAGAAGGAAAATTAATTGTAAGAATAACTGACTTTAAGCCTCTGTCTGTGAACACAGAGCAAATGTGACATAAGAACAAGATTTAAAGACATCTTTTATTGCCCCTCCACTTTTCAGCTGAACAGAACACCTGTTCAGTGTCAACTCGCCAGAAGGGTTGAGTAAGTATTAAAAATAGCTCAACCTGATCAAATAAGACTCACCAATGCAGGTGGTCGAGTGGATTTTTCGAGCCCTGCACTCATTTTCATTGCCTGTGTCTGCCATGTAAGGCATGTTGGACACAGTCTGGAAGAATTGAGACTAGCCCCCCTCTTGCAGAGAAAAACTCCTGCATCTCAGAGCCATTTTCTTTTTTAATTTATAGAGAAAGCAAACTTAAGCTTTCTGAGTTTGTTTTCTCTAAAGAAAAAAGGTTTCATAAGCAGTAATTTAGTCATGGTGCGCTCTTGGCTAATCTTCAGTGGTGCTGCAGCAGCACTCTTTACAGCATAGTCCCTGTATAGGGCGGACAGTTTGTAGGAAAGTACCATCTTGCCTGGCATGTTACCCCCATATTTCACTGTATATATGTTGTTTTAGTGTATGTGTCACTGGGACCCTACCAGCCAGGGCCCCAGTGCTCATAAGTGTGCCCTGTATGTGTTCCCTGTGTGATGACTAACTGTCTCACTGAGGCTCTGCTAACCAGAACCTCAGTGATTATGCTCTCTCTGCTGTCTAAATTGTCACTAACAGGCTAGTGACCAATTTCACCAATTCACATTGGCATACTGGAACACCCTTATAATCCCCTAGTATATGGTACTGAGGTACCCAGGGTACTGGGGTTCCAGGAGATCCCTATGGGCTGCAGCATTTCTTTTGCCACCCATAGGGAGATCTGACAATTCTTACACAGGCCTGCCAGTGCAGCCTGAGTGAAATAACGTCCACGTTATTTCACAGCCATTTACCACTGCACTTAAGTAACTTATAAGTCACCTATATGTCTAACCTTCACCTGGTGAAGGTTGGGTGCGAAGTTACTTAGTGTGTGGGCACCCTTGCACTAGCCAAGGTGCCCCCACATCGTTCAGTGCAAATTCCCCAGACTTTGTGAGAGCCTGGACACCATTACACGCGTGCACTGTACATAGGTCACTACCTATGTACAGCGTCACAATGGTAACTCCGAACATGGCCATGTAACATGTCTAAGATCATGGAATTGTCACCCCAATGCCATTCTGGCATTGGGGAGACAATTCCATGATCCCCCGAGTCTCTAGCACAGACCCGGGTACTGCCAAACTACCTTTCCCGGGGTTTCACTGCAGCTGCTGCTGCTGCCAACCCCTCAGACAGGTTTCTGCCCTCCTGGGGTCCAGCCAGGCTTGGCCCAGGAAGGCAGAACAAAGGACTTCCTCAGAGAGAGGGTGTTACACCCTCTCCCTTTGGAAAAAGGTGTCAGGGCGGGGGATGAGTAGCCTCCCCCAGCCTCTGGAAATGCTTTGATGGGCACAGATGGTGCCCATCTCTGCATAAGCCAGTCTACACCGGTTCAGGGATCCCCCAGCCCTGCTCTGGCGCGAAACTGGACAAAGGGGAGGTGCCCAGAGCTCCTCCAGCGTGCCCCAGACCTCTGCCATCTTGGATTCAGAGGTGTGCTGGCACACTGGACTGCTCTGATTGGCCAGTGCCAGCAGGTGATGTCAGAGACTCTTTCTGATAGGCTCTTACCTGTGTTGCTAGCCTATCCTCCTTCCTAGGTAGTCAAACCTCCTTTTCTGGCTATTTAGGGTCTCTGCTTTGGGGAATTCTTCAGATACCGAATGCAAGTGCTCATCAGAGTTCCTCTGCATCTCTCTCTTCACCTTCTGCCAAAGGATCGACCGCTGACTGCTCAGGACGTCTGCAAAACCGCAACAAAGTAGCAAAGACGACTACTGCAACCTTGTATCGCTTCTCCTGCCGCCTTCTCGACTGTTTCCTGGTGCTGCATGCTCTGGGGGTAGCCTGCCTCCTTCTTGCACCAGGAGCTCAGAAGAAATCTCCAGTGGGATGACGGAATCCTCCCCCTGCAACCGCAGGCTACAAAAGACTGCATCACCATTCCTCTGGGTCCCCTCTCAGCACGACGAGCGTGGTACCTGGAACTCAGTAACTCTGTCCAAGTGACTCCCACAGGCCAGTGACTCTTCAGTCCAAGTTTGGTGGAGGTAAGTCCTTGCCTCCCCACGCTAGACTGCGTTGCTGGGTACCGTGTGATTTGCAGCTGCTCCGGCTCCTGTGCACTCTTCCAGGATTTCCTTTGTGCACAGCCAAGCCTGGGTCCCGACACTCTAACCTGCAGTGCACAACCTTCTGAGTTGTCCTCCGGCATCGTGGGACTCCCTTTTGTGTCTTAGGGTGGACTCCGGTTCACTCCTCTTCCAAGTGCCTGTTCTGGTACTTCTGCGAGTGCTGCCTGCTTCTGTGAGGACTCTCTGACTTGCTGGACGCCCCCTCTGTCTCCTCATCCAAGTGGCGACATCCTGGTCCCTCCTGGGCCACAGCAGCATCCAAAAACCCTAACCGCGGCCCTTGCAGCTAGCAAGGCTTGTTTACGGTCTTTCTGCGTGGGAACACCTCTGCAAGCTTCTTCACGACGTGGGACATCCATCCTCCAAAGGGGAAGTTTCTAGCCCTCTTCGTTCTTGCAGAATCCACGGCTTCTACCATCCGGTGGCAGCTTCTTTGCACCCTCAGCTGGCATTTCCTGGGCATCTGCCCTCTCTCGACATTGTCGCGACTCTTGGACTTGGTACCCTTGTTCCACAGGTACTCAGGTCCGGAAATCCACTTTGGTTGCATTGCTGGTGTTGGTCTTCTTTGCAGAATTCCCCTATCACGACTTTTGTGCTCTCTGGGGAATATAGGTGCACTTTACACCTACTTTTCAGGGTCTTGGGGTGGGCTATTTTTCTAACCCTCACTGTTTTCTTACAGTCCCAGCGACCCTCTACAAGCTCACATAGGTTTGGGGTCCATTTGTGGTTCACATTCCACTTTTGGAGTATATGGTTTGTGTTGCCCCTATACCTATGTGCTCCTATTGCAATCTATTGTAACTTTACACTGCTTGCATTACTTCCTTTTGCTATTACTGCATATGTTTGGTATTGTGTACATATATCTTGTGTATATTTGGCATCCTCATACTGAGGGTACTCACTGAGATACTTTTGGCATATTGTCATAAAAATAAAGTACCTTTATTTTTAGTATATCTGTGTATTGTTTTTTCATATGATATTGTGCATGTGACACCAGTGGTATAGTAGGAGCTTTGCATGTCTCCTAGTTCAGCCTAAGCTGCTCTGCTATAGCTACCTTCTATCAGCCTAAGCTGCTAGAAACACCTCTTCTACACTAATAAGGGATAACTGGACCTGTTACAGAGTGTAAGTACCCCTTGGTACCCACTAAAAGCCAGGCCAGCCTCCTACACAGTTCTCTACCAGGGTGGCAAAATCGTTGTCTCTGTATGCGTGTGATGTAATAGGAAATGTTACATAAGACAAAGAGGATTAGAAGGTGTAGGAGTCACATGTCATCCATGCTAGTATGCAGTATATTTTAAAAACCTAAAGCATAGGATAGAGAGGGAAATACAATTTTAATTAAAAAAAATTTCTTGGTTAACGCCAGACCTAATTGGAGGCCCGATTCTTAAAGAAAGTCTCAAAACTGCACCCATTGTATGTCTTTGCATTAGCGGCTTTCATGAATTCACAGGAAGTTACAGAAGTAGACCAGAAAATCGTGCTCCCAGAAAACATTTGTGAACTGCATTTTACCACAAGCAAATATACATATGTAGATTTGCTCATGCGAAAATCTATTGATCGTTTAGAAGCTCACTTTCCCTCCAACCACTTTTGACCCCAACCCTGGAAGAACTTCTACTTCTGCCCTTGTCAGGAGTAGATTTCCAGCCTTTCTCAGTATGAGAAAATATTAGAGAAGAGCTGGTGAAAATCCTTAAAACAGGCATTTTTGTAGGTCTGCAGCCTTGTGAACTATTGTGTACTGCTTCCTCCTGCTTCCTCCAGCCCCAGTATGTAGATCTGCTTACAGGAGGCAAAATAAGAAAATTGCTATAGTAGGGCTTGAAATTGCTAGTATTCAAGCCCTACTATAGAATTATCCCTAGCATAATTGGAGAGGCTATTATCAGAGCCCTTACATAATGAGATTGCTGCCATAATTTGTCACCGCACTACATGGCACCAAATGGACAAATATATTTTTTTATAGGACAATTAGATTTCTGAAGCAACCTGTCCCATGGACAGGTAGATATTTCATTAAATTTCACACCCCTGAGCTGACTCCATACCACCCTGTAAGTGACTGAGCAAAGCAGCTGATAAGTGCCACCCATGTGCACAGATGGAAGTTCCTTTCTGCAAACTTATTTTTGGAGCTGTGCCCCCACCTTGTCAGTCTTTAAAGACTGCTAGTAACTCTTTCACACCAGGGGAAGAGGAGTTGGGTAACACGGGCACCTGCTGGCAACTTCGTCCCATGTTGTGATTCATCAGGTCCGACAGATGTTTTTCCTCTGTTCTCCACCTAACATTGTTTCTGCACCAAAACAATTTTCAGAGTAGCGTTTGTCTATCCTGCTACAGGAGGTATACCTTTTGCTCTTCAAGGGTGCCATAGAACACTTACCAGATGTGAGAAAAATTTGGAGTTGATATTCCCGGTGTTTGCTCATCCCGAAAAAGGGCAGAGGCCTTATGCCTATCCTGCGGTTTTGATCCCTGAATACCTTTTTGTGCAAAGATAAATGAAAAATGATCCATATCTGATGTGTACTCAAGAGACTGGATAGTGTTCTTGGACTTGCAGGACTCATTTTCATGCACCTGTTGGGCAGTCCCACAGACATTTCCTGCAATTCAAGGCGAGTCAGGAATACTTTCATTTTGTATGGCTCCCTTTCAGCCTCACCCCCACCCCCAGGTGTTCATAAATGTAGTGTTAGAGGTCGCTGCCCATATTTGCAGGTCAGGGATACGTATATTTCTGTAACTCGATGGCAGTTGCGGACCACCAGCAGACAGTGATTACCCATCTACTATCCCTGAAGCTTACTGTAAGAGGGCCAAAGTCCCACCTGATGCCTGTGCAGAGGGTTTCTTTCTTAGGTGTTATATTGGATATGGTGGTTTGCAAAGCTTTCCTTAAATCCCCCATGCACACCCACTCCCCCCACCCTGGAAATGAGCCTGGAACATAGAGGTTATGATTTTGATGTGTTACTTGAGGTTCTAGCGTGGACAGTTCTGAGGCTATATTCTGCTGGTCACTCAGACCAGGTGGAATAGGCGGGCCTTATGGTGGAACCTATTCCTGCTTGTCAGACACACCTGTATTTCGAAGAAGGCAGCCTTTGTCCCCCATTTGTGGCTGTCAAGACACCAATCTGTCCTGCGCCCGGGCAGTTTTCTCTTACCCCACCCAGAACTCTCAGTAGTGACAGATCCATTGTTTCTGAAGTAGGTTGTCTGGAGGAAGTGGAGATCAGGGGCCATTTGTCCCTGATAGAGCATAGGCACCACATCAGCCTGCTGACGCTTCTCACCAGTTGGTTGGCTCTGAAGGTCTTTCTTCCATCAATCATCTAGAAGCTGGTTCAGGTCCTTGCAGACAACATGACCATCATGTGACACTGCAACAAGCAGGTTGTGTGGGGTGAGTAGTCATGTGCATTCCACCTCAAATAGGACGGTGGTCTCTTATATGGCTTACCACCCCTTCCTGTCCTGCCCTGAGTTCTTAGAAAGGTCAGAATATGAATAGACCACACCCAGAACATTCTGTTAGCCCTGGATTGAGCCCAGAGAGTGTGGTAATCTGATCTCCTGAGCACCTACCCTCCAATCCTCTTGACTCTTTAAGAGGACCCACCTGTCAGCAATAGGGATAGGGTGTTCCACCCAAACATACACAACCTACAGCTCCATGTGACTGAGCAGCACCAGTTGAGCATGTTTGATCTGCTCATGGAGGTAGTGTATATTCTTCTTACCAAGAGGTGCCCATCTGTGGAGTCTATTTAATCTGGTTGTTGAAAGAAGTTCATGGTTTGGGATGTAGACTTGCAGGTTGACCCTTTTCAGGCAAAACTGGCTGCTTGTTTGTCTCTGGCCCTGCAAGGTTTTGGAGTGTGCACCGGTAAACGTTAGTGCTCAGCCCTTTCTGTCTTGCCTTCGTTATTCAAGTCACTGGTTCTGATGTGGTTTTTTAAGGGACTCACATGTGTTTCTTCCTGCACCCTTTATTATCCTTCAGTGGGATCTTAACATGGCCCTCGCATAATGTATGTGCATGTAATTTCAGCCTATGGTTAATCACAATGATTGCTGACCAGTAGCACTGTTTTCCTCTCTGCAATTACCTCTGAGCCCAGTGCCAATGAGCTGCAGACCTTGTTGGTGCAACCTCTATATGCCTCCTTCCTGCCAAGTGTGGTGTCATTCTTCCAAGTGGAAGCTTCAAAGACTAGATTTGCTTTGCCCAATGTGATTCTTTGAGACTGGGCAGAAAATGATTATTTCGATAAACAGTGTGCCAGTGACCATAAAACAGTATTCTTTAAGTGATGTAGATGTGTAACCCAATCCTGCTCATAAATGGTATTTATTTAGCCTTATTTCAAATTCATTCCTAATCAGACAGAAAAATCCTTCCAATTTTGATCCTCAAAGAATAACGTGAATTAAATCCGATATCATACAGAACATATTAATGGAGAAATAATCATACTTGGTGCTCAGAGTAGTGAGAAAAAGAAGCCCTTCTTCCATTTGTAAGAAGAGCCTTTATAAACAATTTCATTAACATAATTTTATTGGACTCTCCAAGCAGACAAAACAAATTGAAAAGACAAATTAAATCACCATGTATGTTAGATTGCTCTTATAAGGCTCACTAAGGGTTAATAGGGACAAAATACCTTCAATAAAGTGTAAATCGAATTCAAACTGTCAGTGGCCTCAACTCTCTGTGCAAGTGCTGAGTGTAGGAAGGTAGCCTCTTTCTAGCCTTGTTACCCCCACTTTTGGCCTGTTTGTGAGTATATGTCAGGGCGTTTTACTGTCTCACTGGGATCCTGCTAGCCAGGGCCCAGTGGTCATAGTGAAAACCCTATGTTGTCAGTATGTTTAATATGTGTCACTGGGATCCTGCTAGCCAGGACCCCAGTGCTCATAAGTTTGTGGCCTATATGTGTTCCCTGTGTGGTGCCTAACTAATACTGAGGTTCTGGTAACCAGAACCTCAATGTTTATGCTCTCTCTGCTTTCTAAAATTGTCACTGCAGGCTAGTGACTAATTTGACCAATTCTCATTGGCACACTGGAACACCCTTATAATTCCCTTGTAAATGGTACCTAGGTACCCAGGGTATTGGGGTTCCAGGAGATCCCTATGGGCTGCAGCATTTCTTTTGCCACCCATATGGAGCTTAGACAATTCTTACACAGGCCTGCCACTGCAGCCTGAGTGAAATAACATCCACGTTATTTCACAGCCATTTTTCACTGCACATAAGTCACCTATATGTCTAACCCTCAGTTGGTGAAGGTTAGGTGCCAAGTTACTTAGTGTGTGGGCACCCTGGCACTAGCCAAGATGCCCCCACATTGTTCAGGGCAAATTCTCCGAACTTTGTGAGTGCAGGGACGCCATTACACCTGTGCACTACACATAGGTCACTACCTACGTATAGCGTCACAATGGTAATGCCGCACATGGTCATGTAACATGTCTAAGATTGTAGAATTGTCACCCCAATACCATCCTGGTATTGGGGAGACAATTCCATGATCCCCCGGGTCTCTAGCACAGAACCCGGGTACTGCCAAACTGCCTTTCCGGGGTCTCCACTGCAGCTGCTGCCAACCCATCAGACAGGTTTCTGCCCTCCTGGGGTCCAGGCAGCCCTGGCCCAGGAAGGCAGAACAAAGGATTTCCTCTGAGAGAGGGTGTGACACCCTCTCCCTTTGGAAATAGGTGTAAAGGGCTGCGGAGGAGTAACCTCCCCCAGCCTCTAGAAATGCTTTGATGGGCACAGATGGTGCCCATCTCTGCATAAGCCAGTCTACACCGGTTCAGGGATCCCCCAGCCCTGTCTGGCACGAAACTGGACAAAGGAAAGGGGATTGACCACTCCCCTGACCAGTACCTCCCAGGGGATGTGCCCAGAGCTCCTCCAGTGTATCTCAGACCTCTGCCATCTTGGATTCAGAGGTGTTGGGGGCACAATGGACTGCTCTGAGTGGCCAGTGCCAGCAGGTGATGTCAGAGGCTCCTTCTTACCTGTCTTGGTAGCCAATCCTCCTTTCTTGGTAGCCAAACCTCCTTTTCTGGCTATTTAGGGTCTCTGCTTTGGGGAATTCTTCAGATAACGAATGCAAGAGCTCACCAGAGTTCCTCTGCATCTCCCTTTTCACCTTCTACCAAGGATCGACCGCTGACTGCTCCAGGACACCTGCAAAACCGCAACAAAGTAGCAAAACAACTACCAGCAACAATGTAGCGCCTAATCCTGCAGACTTTCTCGACTGTTTCCTGGTGGTGCATGCTCTGGGGGTAGCCTGCCTTTACCCTGCACCAGAAGCTCAGAAGAAATCTCCTGTGGGTCGACAGAATCTTCCCCCTGCTAACGCAGGCACCAAAAGACTGCATCACTGGTCCTCTGGGTCCCCTCTCATTCCGACGAGCGTGGACCCTGGAACATAGCAACTCTGTCCAAGTGACTCCCACAGTCCAGTGACTCTTCAGTCCAAGTTTAGTGGAGGTAAGTCCTTGCCTCCCCACGCTAGACTGCAAAGCTGTGTACCGCGTGATTTGCAGCTGCTCCGGCTCCTGTGCAGTCTTCCAGGATTTCCTTCGTGCACAGCCTAGCCCGGGTCCCAGCGCTCCGTCCTGCAGTGCACATCCTTCTGAGTTGTTCTCCGACGTCGTGGGACTCCCTTTTGTAACATTGCGTGGACTCCAGTTCACTCTTCTTCTAAGTGCCTGTTGGGGTACTTCTGCGGGTGCGGCCTGCTTCTGTGACGGCTCTCTGAGTTGCTGAGCGCCCCGTTTGTCTCCTCCTCCAAAAGGTGACATCCTGGTCCTTCCTGCTCCTCAGCAGCACCCAAAAACCTCTACTGTGACCTTTGCAGCTAGCAAGGCTTGTTTGTGGTCTTTCTGCGTGGGAACACCTCTGCAAGCTTCATCGCGACGTGGGACATCAGTCTTCCAAAGGAGAAGTCCTTAGTCCTCTTCTTTCTTGCAGAACTCCAAGCTTCTTCCAACGGAGGCAGCTTCCTTGCACCTTCAGCTGGGGTTTCCTGGGCTCCTGCCCCCCCTGGACACTGTCGCGACTATTGGACTTGGTCACCTTGCCTTGCAGGTTCTCAGGTCCGGAAATCCGTTGTCAGTGCACTGCTGGTGTTTGTTCTTCCTGCAGAATCCCCCTATCATGACTATTGTGCTCTCTGGGGGTAGTAGGTGCACTTTACTCCTACTTTTCAGGGTCTTGGGGTGGGATATTTTTCTAACCCTCACTGTTTTCTTACAGTCCCACCGACCCTCTACAAGCTCACATAAGTCTGGGGTTCATTCGTGGTTCGCATTCCACTTGTGGAGTATATGGTTTGTGTTGCCCCTATACCTATGTTCTCCTATTGCAACCTATTGTAATTCTACACTACTTTTCTTGCTCTTACCTGATTTGGGTTTGTGTACATATAACTTGTGTATATTACTTACCTTCTTACTGAGCGTACTCACTGAGATACTTGTGGCATATTGTCATAAAAATAAAGTACCTTTATTTTTAGTAACTCTGTGTATTGTGTTTTCTTATAATATTGTGCATATGATACAAGTGGTATAGCAGGAGCTTTACATGTGTCCTAGTTCAGCCTAAGCTGCTTTGCCATAGCTACCTTCTATCAGTCTAAGCTGCTAGAAACACCTCTTCTACACTAATAAGGGATAACTGGACCTGGCACAAGATGTAAGTACCTTTGGTACCCACTACAAGCCAGGCCAGCCTCCTACATTGGCTGTGCAGCAGTGGGATAAGTACTTGTAATTACTTACCACTTTGTCATTTTGTACTTTTCGTAAGAGAAACATATACCAAACAGTTCAGTGTATGTACACTTAACCAAAAAAGTTTGCTCTTCTTCTCTAAAACTTTTTACAAAGTTCTGAAAAGTTTCTTAAAACTTCTAAAAGTTAGAAAACGTTTTTCTCTCTTCTCACTATCTCAGAACTGTTTGCTATCATGTCTATGTTAGATTCTGCTCCCAAAACTGTCAATGCTACTTATGACATTTTGAATTACAAGAGCCTAAGGAGTCTCTGCCTAGATAGAGGTTTCGTTAAAGGAAAGAACCCTACAAAAGAGTTTCTGTTCTACATGCTTATTTTAGATGATGAGAACCAAGCTGGTCCATCAAATGAGAGGTTAGAATATGTAGAAACTTCCCAGTCTGATTCAGGAGAGTTCCCTTTGAAGGGTGGGGAGTGTTCTGAACTGGGTGTGCCCCCTTGCAGGACACCCAGTAATGTTTTTTTTTTTTTCTTTTTTTTATTTTTATTGAATTTTGCACATAGTAACATACAATAACATAAACATAGACAGGTCCCCTCGTCTTAACAATAGCAGGATAACATAATGATCCTTCTCATCTCGTCGCTGCCCCAAGTAGCAAGAAATAAATTGCAGTAACATATCCCACAGTGAGCGTCAATATAAGGGGGCACACCTACTAGTCTACCCATCAGTCACCAGATAACAAGGTCATCAACGTCAGCCTTAAAGAGGTTCATAAGCAACAGAGAATCTTAGCGTAATATAGCAGAGGGGAGAAAACAACAAGGAACACACTACTCTAATAGGCAGGTGGAGCACAAACCAGATCACTCCGATCTGTCTCAACAACACAAGAGCATACCTAATCCATGGGAAGGAGAGATGAGTCTCTCCCGTGGGCAGCTCCAGTCATATCACTTACACACTGCAAGCAGCTAGATAACTATTAAAAGGGGCCCAAATATCTCTGGGGCGAGACCCCCCAGGCATGAGGTCCCAAAAGATCACCAGCTGGTCATGACAGTAGGCAGCATCTCGCAACCATTCAGATCTGCGCGGAGCCCTCCTCCTACCCCAACACATAGCAACCCTTCTTTTAGCCAGCAGCAGAAGCAGACCCGCCAAACGCCTGTGTGGCCCCGGGATCTCGTCCATACATCCAAGTAACCCAACCCTGGGGGAGAGAGAAATCTCCAGATCAACCATGACAGAGATAGCTTGCCACACCTCTACCCAAAAATCATGTACTTCCGCACATTCCCATGCCAGATGTAAAAAGGCCGCATCCGGAGCTCCACAGTGGGCGCAGCGCGAGTTAGAACGTAGGCCCATAGAGTGAAGCCCCTTGGGTGTATAATAAAGGCGATGCAGGAACTTAAAATGCAGCAGTCGCAGCCTGTAGTTCGGGGACAGCACTCTCATATGCACGCAGCACCCACGCCATACAGCCACAGTAATGGGTTCGCCCAATTCTTCCTCCCACGCAATTCTGGAGCGCTCTCCAGGACTATCTCTCTGCTCTTGCATACAATTATACAGCTTGGTCACCCACTTGTCAGGAGACCGTGCACTGCAGAGCACTTCCAAAGCACGAAATTCTGACGGGGCTCCAGGTGGATTAAGAAATCGGTCTCGCAACATAGCTCTAACTCGAAGAGCGCACAGACGCGGCAGCACCGTGCCCTCGCAGCCAGCCAGAGCATCCGAGACGTCAAGGAGACGTCCGTCCTCCAGCCAATCTCCTAGCACAGTCAAGCCAGCAGCACAAAGAAAATTACGCACCCCACCATCTCGAAACATCCTATCGTCTGCAGCCGCCATGACAGGGAGCGAGGGGGCAAATGGAAAAGTAACTCCAGATCGTCGTCTCAGTGCCTCCCACGCTCTCATGGTGCACGCCACCGTATCTGTTCCCGTGGCCCGGGACAGTACCTGATTTCCAAACATACGCACCAAACTATCTGGCCACACGGAGTCACTCTCTGGCGCCAAGTGCGGCATATAACGTATCTGGTTCATCCAATAATACGCAAAGTGGGCCTGTGCACAATAGTAATAAAGTTCTAAATCCGGAGCAGCAAGCCCACCCAATTCAAACGGCAGTGTCAGCCTCTCAACAGGAAATACGCGGCTGCCGCCCCGCCCACGCCAAACTAATTAAAGCGGATCGCAACTTCCGAAGGTAGCCGCCGGCAAGGGGGAGCGGGAGATTCACAAACACAGTACAAGAACTTAGGAAGCACCACCATCTTTGCTATGGCAATACGTCCAATTAGCGAGAGAGGTAGAGCGCGCCAGATCTCAACCTTTTCCCCCAACCATGCCAATGCAACATCATAGTTAGCCCGTCGCAGTTTATCAACATCTCTGCACAACCGGATACCCAAATATCGCACCGGTCCCTCTGTCCATTCCAGAGGGTATCGGGAGGTAAATTGCATCACACTGGGGGTTATAGGCAATATTGTCGATTTCGACCAATTAATAGTGATTCCAGAGAGGCCGCCAAAACTCACAACTTCATCTAATAAGATATCCAAGTTCCGACCGGGGTTCCGCACATATAACGCAATATCATCAGCGTATAGCGAGATCAAAACTGGTCGTTGCCGAAACTGCAAGCCTCTATCATTGTGTCTCTGTCGCAACCCCGCCGCTAAAGTCTCCATAGCTATTGGGAACAGGAGGGGCGACAGCGGGCACCCCTGACGCGTACCGCGCGCAACTGGAAACACGGCCGACACACCTCCATTGAGGCGCAACCTGGCAGTGGGAAGAGTATATTGTAGGCGGATCCACTGCACAAAACGAGCACTGAGTCCCACCCGGCCTAACAGCGTGAACATATAATCCCAGGCCAAAGAGTCAAAGGCCTTGGCGGCATCAAGAAATACCGCAGCCACATTATCTCCATCCCCCAAAAAACCTGTCACCGCAAAGAAAGTGCGCAAATTGTGGCTCGTAGATCTTCCAGGGACAAAACCAGACTGGTCCGGCAACACCAGCCGAGAGAGAAGGGGCTGCAGACGCGTCGCAATCATCTTTGCCAGAATTTTATTATCAATGTTTATCATAGAAAGAGGGCGGTAAGAGTCGCAACGGGTCGGGTCCTTCCCAGGTTTCAGAATTGTTACCAACAAAGCTTCTCTAAGGGAGGCCGGAAGTTACCCCGCCTCCAGGGATTCCATATACACCTCCAACAAGCACGGGGCAAGGATTTCTACATATTCTTTATAAAATGCTGGGGAAAGGCCGTCCACTCCTGGAGATTTATCCCCTGGCAACCCAAGGATAGCCGCCGACACCTCCTCTACGGTGAACGGTTCATCTAGATACGCCCTGTGCGCCTCCTCAAACCAGACCAGAGCAATATCCTCAAAGTAGGCCCGTATCGCCTCCCCACTTGGGCCTGCCGGGGCTGCGTAGAGCCGTGCAAAGTATTCAGTGAACACCTGCATTATATCATTGGAGCCAGTCAAGCTTCCACCACCGTCGTCAATAACCTCTGTGACATAATTGCTGGCCCAGGGCCTACAAAGCATGCCCGCAAGTGTACGCCCCGCTCTCTCACCTTCTCCATATCGACGAGCTTGGGCATATTTCCCAGCAAAACATAGCTCTTTCATAGAGGCCTCCTCATACAAGGAAACCTCGCTTCGGATTTCAGCAAGCACCTCGCTCGACCAGCTGGATGCCAACTGCCTCTCCAGCTCTACAAGCCTACTCTCAATATCTGCCATCTCCCGCCGCATGGCCTTCACGATCCCGTGCTGTTTTGAAAGACACACTCCGCGTTTAACAACTTTGAATGTCTCCCATACGGTGCCCACTGAGTTCACAGATCCGCGGTTTTCAGAAAAAAACAGCTGTATCGCCACCCTGACTTCCTCCCGAAAGACCTCATCTCGTAGCGCACCACTAGGCAACCGCCACAAAGTCATCTGACGCAGCTCACTGGGTATCAGTAGCTCCAGCTTCACTGGTGAGTGGTCCGATAAGGTGCGGGGGAGGTGATCTACTGCACTAGTCCAAACCTCCACGTCTCTAGTGCTCAGCCAACGATCTATACGAGACCAGCTGCTATGTACATAGTTCAGACACGTCCCCTCTCTCACACCTGCGTGCCTCCGTCTCCACAGATCCACCAACTCGCCACTCTGCATTACCGCCGTCAGGGACCTTGCTGCCGAGACATGCTGCATTCTGGCCACCCACTCGCGATCCATCCGAGCATCCAAAACCACATTAAAATCTCCACCCCAAATCACTGCACCGGCCCCTAAGGACTCCACAAGTCGCCACAGCTCCAAGAAGAACTCTGGGTCGTCTACATTCGGTCCATATACTGCCACAAGTCGGCAGGCTCTGTCGAGCAACGTACCGCTCAATAAGACGTATCTACCATTTGGATCTACAATAACTTCGCACGTGCGCCACTGTAACCCCTTTCGGATTAGGATAGCGACTCCACGAGCGTACCCAGAGTACGTGGAGCAGTGTACTTCGCCAACCCAGCCGGCTTTCAGTCTACCCATCGTAGTCGCCACCAGGTGTGTCTCCTGCAGCATACAGATGTCAATGTTGTGTCGCTTAACATATGCAGTTACCAATCGAGCCTTCCTCCAATCATTAAGCCCACGTACATTCCACGTCAAACAACGAATCAGCGTCACTTCATCACCTCTCATCCCATATCACAGACGCCCATAACCTCACAAGCAAGCAAACCTCCACCTGCCAGAAACGGTAATAAAGAACAACCATGGCATCTATAAAACCCAACATAACAATCAGCATCAATCTGTGCCCTCCACCACCCACACTGCCCCCCCAATCGGACCCTTACAGTAGCCCACCCATTCAACCCCAAGACCCACCCCCAACTTCGAAAGCAGAAAGTAATGACTCATCCCAGGGGCAGTGGTCTGCCATCAGCTCTCTACCCAGAGTACACTAGGGGAAGAGGGGCCCATGGGCCTGGTAGCAAACCACTCTGCAGACTCAGCCACACAGGACGCGTCCCGCGCCCCCCCCGGCAGCCCCAATCTATGCCCTTAAGTCAGTCACAGCCGGCTAGTCATTATCATTTAAATCAGCCTCCCCGGCCCCCGGCCCTCCGGACCCCGCAGCCCCGCGCCCACCAGGCAAGCGCCTAGCAAACTTAGTCGCCTGCTTTGGGTTTGTAAAGTACAGCGCCTTTCCCTCATGTCGCACCCGCAATCTAGCTGGATATAGTAGAGTAAACCCAACTCCAGCCTAATTCAGCAGCCGTTTGGCCGGCAGGAATGCTCGCCTCTGAGCCTGCACATCAGGGGTGTAATCCCGATAAAAGTTAAGTTCGGAATTCTTATAAACTGATGGCCTTCTCTCCCTCGCCAGGCGAAGGATGGTGTCTCGTCTCTATAGTTCAGCAGACGCGCTATGATTGGAGGCGCTCCCGGCGGAGGACGGGGTCCCAAAGATCGGTGCGCCCTCTCCACCACCAGCATCCGGGAGAGTTCACCAGTAAACAACTCCGATAACATACTCTCAACAAAGTCTTCCATGCGACCCATATCCGTCGCCTCCGGAAGTCCTACAATGCGGATATTATTCTGCCGAGAACGCGCCTCCAAGCCCTCATTCTTGTTCCGTATTACCTCCAGGATACGCTCCATTTTTGCGACTTGGTCTCTGTCTCCCCGGTGTGCATCCTCTATCTCTGACGTGCGTGATTCCAATGCCTCAAACCGGGAATCGTGATCATCAACCCGGGCTCTTATGCGGTCTAGCCGCTCCGTCACATGATCTAGCTTGGCGTCAATGCCAGCCAGACTAGTCTTGAGTTCTAGAAACATGGATCGCACCGAAATCGCCGGGCTCTCTTCTCCTACTTCAGCTTTGCTGGACTGGGAAGCAGAGGCAGCACTTCTCTTTTTTGCACCTTCAAAGGTGAGTTTCGCCTGTCGATGGTCAGACTTGCCCATAGTGCAACACGGCTTGTACGGTCACCAGGCCGCACCAAAGCGTCTAGGATTGACCAGGACAGTGGGCATTTACTGAAATAACCGTGCACCTAGCTGCCCCACTCGCCCCACCGAGCCCAGCCGTAATTTGACTCACCAGGTCCACAGCGAGTTTCACCACAGATCAGATCGCGTTGGCATTCACAAGCGACTCACCAGTCCTTAGCCTCCGCCAGGAGACTCCACAACACAGTAAGTATTCGGTTCTTCCATCGAGTCCAGACTCCACGGTTTAAGGGCCTCGCACAGCCTCAGGCTTTCAGCAAATCTCAGCACACTGGGGCCACTCGCCTCCACCAGGTCCCCCCAAGTGTGTCCAGTAGGGAGACCAAGGGAATTCCATACAGGCCCCCTGAGGCTCCTCAGGTAGCCCTCCACTGCGCCCTAGGGGAACGTCCTCAATCCAGGCCACCGCCTTCCCCAGCTGTCTGCTCTCCTGCGCCGAGGGCTCCCAGGCGCCGCTATTCTCGGGTCCGTCACATCTCCTAGGACCCACCGGCATACACGCAGGTCCGGTCCTGGCGCCCCCCGGGCCTATCTCAAGCCAGGCACTGTCCTCCCAAGCAGGCAGCCAGTGTTGCCAAAGGGCCCCAAGGCCCAAAAAAAAGAGCGCCTCCTCCAGCGCGGGGCCACGGAAGCCCCAAAGGGCACCCGACGGCCCAGGCACTAAATCTGCGAGAGCCGCGGCCCGACCGGCCGCCCGTCCGGCTCTCGCACACACTCTCGCTCCCGGCCGTGCACAGTGGCCGGGAGCGGCCGCAGTCCCTCACCTCCCCTTGCCGTAAAAGCGCGAAAGGAGCAGAGGGCAGCTCCAGGCCCGGCCCCCGCGGAGCCCGACCACAGCACCACTCTCGGCCGCCCCCGCGATTCTCCACTTGTCTCCGGAGCCCCCGGGGAGGCACTGCCAGGCCCGCCCCAGCCGCCGACGTCCACAGGATAAACAAAAAAACTGAGTTTTGTCCCAAGGCCCGGCGGAGCCTCACTTGGTGTCGGCCATCTTGCCCGGCGGCCAGGCCACGCCCCCGACACCCAGTAATGTTGGTAGTAATGGAGGTTCCCATCACAGTAGGGCATCCTTTTGTTCCTAGAGGCCAAGTTACCAGGGTCCAGACAGTTAGGGACAGGTCCCCATCTGAAGTTTCCCATTTGTCATCTGTGTGAAAGCATTCCCAACCCACCCACCCTGGGGACAACTTGTTAGAAAGGGAACTCAAAAAGTTGAGGGTTGAAGAGACCAGACTGAAGCTTAAACAGCAACAGCTGCCCTTAGATAGGGAATCCATAGACATTGAGAAGGAAAGACAGAGTTTGGGGTTAGGACCCCATGGTGACAGCAGCAGTGTTCCTGATAGCAATCCTGTTAGCATGATTCCAGGAATCTGCACAAGATAGTCCCCCCTTACAAGGAGGGCGATGACATCAACAAGTGGTTTGCTGCACTTGAGAGGGCCTGTGTTGTACAGGAGGTCCCTCAAAGGCAGTGGGCTGCTATCTTGTGGCTATCTTTCACTGGAAAGGGTAGGGATAGGCTCCTTACTGTGAAGGAAAGTTATGCCAATAATTTTACAGTTCTTAAGAATGCACTCCTTGATGGTTATGGCTTAACCACTGAACAGTACAGGATTAAGTTCAGAGACACCAGGAAAGAGTCCTCTCAAGACTGGACAGATTTTGTGGACTGTTCAGTGAAGGCCTTGGAAGGGTGGTTACATGGCAGTAAGGTATCTGACTATGAAAGCCTGTATAATCTTATTCTAAGAGGGCATATTCTGAATAACTGTGTGTCTGACTTGTTACACCAATACCTAGTGGACTCGGATCAGACTTCTCCCCAAGAATTGGGAAAGAAGGCAGACAAGTGGGTCAGAACAAGGGTGAACGGAAAAGTTCATGCAGGGGGTGACAAGGATGGCAAGAAGAAGGATGGTAAGTCTTCTGACAAGGGTGGGGACAAATCTAAAAATGAGTCTCCATCAGGCCCACAAAAACACTCTGGTGGGGTGGTGGGCCCAAATCCTCTTCAAATCAAAATAAAGAAAAGAAACCATGGTGCTATTTATGTAAAATAAAAGGCCATTGGACAACTGATCCCAGTTGCCCAAAGAAAAGGACCAAGCCTCCTACCACTACAACCCCTGCTGCTACACCTAGTGCCCCTAGTAATAGCAGTGGTGGTGGGAGCAAACCTACTAATAGCCAATCCAAGGGAGTAGCTGGGCTCACTTTTGGTAATTTATTTGGGGTTGGTATGGTTAGGGAGACCACAGAGGCTGTGTTAGTCTCTGAGGGGGCCATTGATTTGGCCACCTTGGTTGCTTGTCCCCTTAATATGGATAAGTACAAGCAACTACCCCTAATAAATGGTGTTGAGGTTCAGGCCTACAGGGACACAGGTGCCAGTGTTACCATGGTAATAGAGAAACTGGTCTACCCTGAACAACACCTACTTGGTCACCAGTACCAAGTGACTGATGCTCATAACAACACTCTTAGCCACCCCATGGCTGTTGTGAATCTCAACTGGGGAGGGGTTACTAGTCCAAAGAAAGTTGTGGTTGCCTCAGATTTATCTGTAGACTATCTACTAGGGAACGATTTAGAGACATCAGCTTGGGCAGAAGTGGAGTTGGAGGCTCATGCAGCAATGCTGGGCATTCCAGGGCATATTTTTGCTTTAACCAGGGCTCAGGCCAAAAAGCAAAAAGGACAGGGTGACTTGGATCCTGGAAGAATGGACCAAGTGCTCCCTAAAGCTAGGGTTAGTAAAGGTAAAACACTACCTACTATCCCCCCCTCTACAGTGGATTCAACTTCTGAGGAAGAAGAATTTCCACCCTGTGCAGAACCTACACCAGAGGAGCTGGAAGCAGACACTGCTGAGCTTTTGGGTGAAGGGGGGCCTGCCAGGGAGGAGCTGAGTGTGGCACAGAACTGTCCCAAACTAGAGGGTCTAAGGCAGCAAGCTGTCAAACAAGCAAATGGGGATGTCAGTGACTCTCACAGAGTTTACTGGGAGGATAACCTTTTGTATACTGAAGCAAGGGATCCAAAACCTGGAGCTGCCAGGAGATTGGTGATTCCTCAGGAGTACAGAAAGTTCCTCCTAACTCTAGCCCACAACATTCCCTTAGCTGGACATTTGGGGCAAATGAAAACTTGGGACAGGCTTGTCCCCTTGTTTCATTGGCCTAGAATGTCAGAGGACACAAAGGAATTTTGTAAGTCCTGTGAAACCTGTCAAGCCAGTGGCAAGACAGGTGGCACCTCAAAGGCACCCCTTATTCCACTGCCTGTGGTTGGGGTTCCCTTTGAAAGGGTAGGGGTTGACATAGTTGGCCCCTTTGAGCCTCCTACTGCTTCAGGCAATAGGTTTATCTTGGTGGTAGTGGACCATGCCACCAGATATCCTGAAGCAATTCCTCTAAGGACCACTACAGCTCCTGCTGTGGCAAAAGACCTCCTGGGAATCTTTTCCAGGGTGGGCTTCCCAAAAGCGGTAGTATCAGACAGGGGAAGCAATTTCATGTCTGCTTACTTAAAGGCCATGTGGAAGGAATGTGGTGTAACATACAAGGTCACTACACCCTATCCTCCACAAACAAATGGACTGGTTGAGAGGTTTAATAAAACTCTCAAAGGAATGATAATGGGACTCCCTGACAAACTTCGCAGGAGATGGGATGTCCTGTTACCTTGCCTCCTTTTTGCTTACAGGGAGGTACCCCAAAAAGGAGTGGGCTTCAGCCCCTTTGAACTCCTATTTGGACACCCTGTAAGAGGTCCCCTAACACTTGTGAAGGAGGGTTGGGAACAACCTTTAAAAGCTCCTAAACAAGACATAGTGGACTATGTACTTGGCCTAAGATCTAGGATGGCTGAGTACATGAAAAAGGCCAGTAAAAACCTTCAAGCCAGCCAGGAGCTCCAAAAGCAATGGCATGACCAGAAGGCTGTTTTGGTTCAGTAGCAACCAGGGCAGAAAGTGTGGGTCTTGGAGCCTGTGGCCCCAAGAGCACTCCAAGACAAATGGAGTGGACCCCACATTATTGTTGAAAAAAGGGTGAAGTCACCTACTTAGTTGACTTAGGCACTGCCAGGAGTCCCCTTAGGGTGCTCCATGTCAATCGCCTGAAACCCTACTATGACAGGGCTGCTCATGGCAACAGATGAGGGACAGTAAGAAGAGAGTGACCCTCTCCCTGATCTCTTCTCTTCCACAGAACAAGATGCTCTAGTGGAAGGTGTAGTACTGGCAGATTGTCTTACTGCTGAGCAGAAAGACCACTGCATAAATTTCCTGGGTCAGTTTTCTGAACTCTTTTCTACTGTGCCAGGCACCACTGCTTGGTGTGAGCACACTATAGATACTGGAGACAGCTTGCCTGTCAAAAGTAAGATCTATAGGCAGCCTGACCATGTCAGAGACTGTATAAAATAAGAGGTGCAGAAAATGCTTGAACTGGGAGTGGTTGATCACTCTGAAAGTCCATGGGCCTCTCCTGTGGTACTTGTACCAAAACCTCATTCCAAAGATGGTAAAAGGGAAATGAGATTTTGTGTTGACTACAGAGGTCTCAACCAGGTAACCAAAACTGATGCTCACCCTATACCCAGGGCAGATGAGCTAATAGATACACTGGCATCTGCCAAGTATCTAAGCACCTTTGATTTGACTGCAGGGTATTGGCAGATCAAGTTATCAGAGGATGCAAAAGCAAAAACTGCATTTTCAACCATTGGAGGCCATTACCATTTCACAGTAATGCCTTTTGGATTGAAAAATGCACCTGCCACTTTTCAAAGGTTGGTGAACACGGTCCTGCAAGGGCTGGAAGCTTTTAGTGCAGCATATCTAGATGATATAGCTGTCTTTAGCTCCAGCTGGGATGATCACCTGGTCCACCTATGGAAAGTTTTAGAGGCCCTGCAAAAGGCAGGCCTCACTATCAAGGCTTCAAAGTGCCAGATAGGGCAGGGGAAAGTGGTTTATCTGGGACACTTGGTAGGTGGAGAACAGATTGCACCACTTCAGGGGAAAATCCAAACTATTATAGATTGGGTTCCCCCTACTACTCAGACTCGGGTGAGAGCCTTTTTAGGCCTCGCTGGGTACTACAGGAGGTTCATAAAGAACTATGGCTCCATTGCAGCCCCTCTTAATGACCTCACATCTAAGAAAATGCCTAAGAAGGTATTATGGACAGCAAACTGTCAGAAAGCTTTTGAGCAGCTGAAGCAGGCCATGTGCTCTGCACCTGTCCTGAAAAGCCCCTGTTACTCCAAAAAATGAATTGTCCAAACTGATGCATCTGAATTAGGGGTAGGGGCAGTCTTATCACAACTTAATTCTGAGGGCCAGGATCAACCTGTTGCTTTTATCAGCAGGAGGTTGACCCCTAGAGAAAAGCGTTGGTCTGCCATAGAGAGGGAGGCCTTTGCTGTGGTCTGGGCACTGAAGAAGTTGAGGCCATACCTGTTTGGCACTCACTTCATTGTTCAGACAGAACACAAACCTCTACTTTGGCTAAAACAAATGAAAGGTGAAAACCCTAAATTGTTGAGGTGGTCCATATCCCTACAGGGAATGGACTATACAGTGGAACATAGACCTGGGAGTACCCACTCCAATGCAGATGGACTCTCCAGATATTTCCACTTAGACAATGAAGACTCATCAGGTCATGGCTAGTCTTATTGTCCTTCGTTTGGGGGGGGGGGGGTTGTACCATCTTGCCTGGCATGTTACCCCCATATTTCACTGTATATATGTTGTTTTAGTTGTTTGTGTCACTGGGACCCTGCGAGCCAGGGCCCCAGTGCTCATAAGTGTGTCCTGTATGTGTTACCTGTCTTATGACTAACTGTCTCACTGAGGCTCTGCTATTCAGAACCTCAGTGGTTATGCTCTCTCATTTCTTTCCAAATTGCCACTAACAGGCTAGTGACCAATTTCACCAATTTACATTGGCATACTGGAACCCCCTTATAATTCCCTAGTATAGGGTACTGAGGTACCCAGGGTATTGGGGTTCCAGGAGATCCCTATGGGCTGCAGCATTTCTTGTGCCACCCATAGGGAGATCTGACAATTCTTACACAGGCCTGCCAGTGCAGCCTGAGTGAAATAACGTCCACGTTATTTCACAGCCATTTACCACTGCACTTAAGTAACTTATAAGTCACCTATATGTCTAACCTTTACCTGGTAAAGGTTGGGTGCTAAGTTACTTAGTGTGTGGGCACCCTGGCACTAGCCAAGGTGCTCCCACATTGTTCAAGGCAAATTACCCGGACTTTGTGAGTGCGGGGACACCATTATACGCGTGCACTATACATATGTCACGACATATGTATAGCGTCACAATGGTAACTCCGAACATGGCCATGTAATATGTCTAGGATCATGGAATTGTCACCCTAATGCCATTCTGGCATTGGGGAGACAATTCCATGATCCCCCGAGTCTCTAGCTCAGACCCGGGTACTGCCAAACTGCCTTTCCCGGGGTTTCACTGCAGCTGCTGCCAACCCCTCAGACAGGTTTCTGCCCTCCTGGGGTCCAGCCAGGCCTGGCCCAGGAATGCAGAACAAAGGACTTCCTCAGAGAGAGGGTGTTACACCCTCTCCCTTTGGAAAAAGGTGTCAGGGCTGGGGAGGAGTAGCCTCCCCCAGCCTCTGGAAATGCTTTGATGGGCACAGATGGTGCCCATCTCTGCATAAGCCAGTCTGCACCGGTTCAGGGATCCCTCAGCCCTGCTCTGGCGCGAAACTGGACAAAGGAAAGGGGAGTGAACACTCCCCTGACCTGCACCTCCCAGGGGAGGTGCCCAGAGCACCTCCAGTGTGCTCCAGACCTCTGCCATCTTGGAAACAGAGGTGCTGCTGGCACACTGGACTGCTCTGAGTGGCCAGTGCCACCAGGTGACGTCAGAGACTCCTTCTGATAGGTTCCTTCAGGTGTTGCTAGCCTATCCTCTCTCCTAAGTAGCCAAACCTCAGTTTCTGGCTATTTAGGGTCTCTGCTTTGGGGAATTCCTTAGATAACAAATGCAAGATCTCATCAGAGTTCCTCTGCATCTCTCTCTTCACCTTCTGCCAAGGAATCGACTGCTGACCGCGCTGGAAGCCTGCAAAACTGCAACAAAGTAGCAAAGACGACTACTGCGACCTTGTAACGCTGATCCTGCCACCTTCTCGACTGTTTTCCTGGTGGTGCATGCTGTGGGGGTAGTCTGCCTCCTCTCTGCACTAGAAGCTCCAAAGAAATCTCCCGTGGGTCGACGGAATCTTGCCCCTGCAACCCCAGACACCAAAGAACTGCATCACCGGTCCTCTGGGTCTCCTCTCAGCACGACGAGCGATGTCCCCTGAACTCAGCAACTCTGTCCAAGTTACTCCCACAGTCCAGTGACTCTTCAGTCCAAGTTTGGTGGAGGTAAGTCCTTGCCTCCCCACGCTAGACTGCATTGCCGGGAACCGCGTGTTTTGCAGCTACTCCGGTTCCTGTGCACTCTTCCAGGATTTCCTTTGTGCACAGCCAAGCCTGGGTCCCCGGCACTCTAACCTGCATTGCACAACCTCCTGAGTTCTCCTCCAGCATCGTGGGACTCTCTTGTGCAACTTCGGGTGAGCACCGATTCACTCCAATTCGTAGTGCCTGTTCCGGCACTTCTGCGGGTGCTGCTTGCTTCTGAGTGGGCTCTTTGTCTTGCTGAACGCCCCCTCTGTCTCCTCACGCAATTGGCGACATCCTGGTCCCTCCTGGGCCACAGCAGCATCCAAAAACCCTAACCGCGACCCTTGCAGGTAGCAAGGCTTGTTTGCGGTCTTTCTGCACGAAAACACTTCTGCACTACTCTTCACGACGTGGGACATCCATCCTCCAAAGGGGAAGTTTCTAGCCCTTGTCGTTCTTGCAGAATCCGTAGCTTCTACCATCCGGTGGCAGCTTCTTTGCACCCACAGCTGGCATTTCCTGGGCATTTGCCCACTCCCGACTTGATCGTGACTTTTGGACTTGGTCCCCTTGTTCCACAGGTACTCTCGTCTGGAAATCCATTGTTGTTGCATTGCTGGTGTTGGTCTTTCCTGCAGAATTCCCCTATCACGACTTCTGTGCTCTTTGGGGAACTTAGGTGCACTTTGCACCCACTTTTCAGGGTCTTGGGGTGGGCTATTTTTCTAACCCTCACTGTTTTCTTACAGTCCCAGCGATCCTCTACAAGGTCACATAGGTTTGGGGTCCATTTGTTGTTCGCATTCCACTTTTGGAGTATATGGTTTGTGTTGCCCCTATCCCTATGTTTCCCCATTGCATCCTATTGTAACTATACATTGTTTGCACTGTTTTCTAAGACTATACTGCATATTTTTGCTATTGTGTATATATATCTTGTGTATATTTCCTATCCTCTCACTGAGGGTACACTCTAAGATACTTTGGCATATTGCCATAAAAATAAAGTACCTTTATTTTTAGTATAACTGTGTATTGTGTTTTCTTATGATATTGTGCATATGACACTAGGTGGTACTGTAGTAGCTTCACACGTCTCCTAGTTCAGCCTAAGCTGCTCTGCTAAGCTACCATTATCTATCAGCCTAAGCTGCTAGACACCCTATACACTAATAAGGGATAACTTGGCCTGGTGCAAGGTGCAAGTACCCCTTGGTACTCACTACAAGCCAGTCTAGCCTCCTACAGCAAGGATTTACCCATTCTACCCCTAGCTTTTGGGAGCACTTGGTCCATTGTTCCAGGATCCAAGTTTCCCTGTCCTTTTTGCTTTTTGGCCTGAGCCCTGGTTAAAGCAAAAATATGCACAGGAACGCCCAGCATTGCTGCATGAGCCTCCAACTCCACTTCAGCTCAAGCTGATGTCTCTAAATCATTTCCTAGTTGTGAGAAAGTAGCCTCTTTCTAGCCTTGTTACCCCCACTTTTGGCCTGTTTGTGAGTGTATGTCAGGGTGTTTTCACTGTCTCACTGGGATCCTGCTAGCCAGGGCCCAGTGCTCATAGTGAAAACCCTATGTTTTCAGTATGTTTGTTATGTGTCACTGGGACCCTGCTAGTCAGGACCCCAGTGCTCATAAGGTTGTTGCCTATATGTATGTGTTCCCTGTGTGATGCCTAACTGTCTCACTGAGGCTCTGCTAATCAGAACCTCAGTGGTTATGCTCTCTCATTTCTTTCAAATTGTCACTAACAGGCTAGTGACCAATTTTACCAATTTACATTGGCTTACTGGAACACCCTTATAATTCCCTAGTATATGGTACTTAGGTACCCAGGGTATTGGGGTTCCAGGAGATCCCTATGGGCTGCAGCATTTCTTTTGCCACCCATAGGGAGCTCTGACAATTCTTACACAGGCCTGCCACTGCAGCCTGAGTGAAATAACGTCCACGTTATTTCACAGCCATTTTACACTGCACTTAAGTAACTTATAAGTCACCTATATGTCTAACCTTTACCTGGTAAAGGTTAGGTGCAAAGTTACTTAGTGTGAGGCACCCTGGCACTAGCCAAGGTGCCTCCACATTGTTCAGGGCCAATTCCCCGAACTTTGTGAGTGCAGGGACACCATTACACGCGTGCACTACATATAGGTCACTACCTATATGTAGCTTCACAATGGTAACTCCGAATATGGCCATGTAACATGTCTATGATCATGGAATTGCCCCCTCTATGCCATCCTGGCATAGTTGGCACAATCCCATGATCCCAGTGGTCTGTATCACAGACCCTGGTACTGCCAAACTGCCTTTCCCGGGGTTTCACTGCAGCTGCTGCTGCTGCCAACCCCTCAGACAGGCTTCTGCCCTCCTGGGGTCCAGCCAGGCCTGGCCCAGGATGGCAGAACAAAGGACTTCCTCTGAGAGAGGGTGTTACACCCTCTCCCTTTGGAAAATGGTGTGAAGGCAGGGGAGGAGTAGCCTCCCCTAGCCTCTGGAAATGCTTTCATGGGCACACATGGTGCCCATTTCTGCATAAGCCAGTCTACACCGGTTCAGGGACCCCTTAGCCCTGCTCTGGCGCGAAACTGGACAAAGGAAAGGGGAGTGACGACTCCCCTGACCTGTACCTCCCCTGGGAGGTGTCCAGAGCTCCTCCAATGTGCTCCAGACCTCTGCCATCTTGGAAACAGAGGTGCTGCTGGCACACTGGACTGCTCTGAGTGGCCAGTGCCACCAGGTGACGTCAGAGACTCCTTCTGATAGGCTCCTTCAGGTGTTGCTAGCCTATCCTCTCTCCTAGGTAGCCAAACCCTCTTTTCTGGCTATTTAGGGTCTCTGTCTCTGGGGAAACTTTAGATAACGAATGCAAGAGCTCATCCGAGTTCCTCTGCATCTCTCTCTTCACCTTCTGCCAAAGAATCGACTGCTGACCGCGCTGGATGCCTGCAAAACTGCAACATAGTAGCAAAGACGACTACTGCAACTCTGTAACGCTGATCCTGCCGTCTTCTCTACTGTTTTCCTGGTGGTGCATGCTGTGGGGGTAGTCTGCCTCCTCTCTGCACTAGAAGCTCCGAAGAAATCTCCTGTGGGTCGACGGAATCTTCCCCCTGCAACCGCAGGCACCAAAAAGCTGCATTACCGGTCCCTTGGGTCTCCTCTCAGCACGACGAGCGAGGTCCCTCGAATCCAGCAACTCTGTCCAAGTGACTCCCACAGTCCAGTGACTCTTCAGTCCAAGTTTGGTGGAGGTAAGTCCTTGCCTCCCCACGCCAGACTGCATTGCTGGGAACCGCGACTTTTGCAGCTACTCCGGCCTCCGTGCACTTCCGGCGGAAATCCTTTGTGCACAGTCCAGCCTGGGTCCACGGCACTCTAACCTGCATTGCACGACCTCCTAAGTTGTTCTCCGGCGACGTGGGACTTCTTTGTGCGACTTCGGGTGAGCACCGTTTCACGCATCCTCGTAGTGCCTGTTTCTGGCACTTCTCCGGGTGCTACCTGCTGCTGAGAGGGCTCCTTGTCTTGCTCGACATCCCCTCTCTCTCCTGACGCAATTTGCGACATCCTGGTCCCTCCTGGGCCACAGCAGCATCCAAAAACGCTTACCGCACGATTTGCAGCTAGCAAGGCTTGTTGGCGGTCTTTCGGCGGGAAAACACTTCTGCACGACTCTCCACAGAGTGAGGGATCCGTCCTCCAAAGGGGAAGTCTCTAGCCCTTGTCGTTCCTGCAGAAACCTAAGCTACTACAGTCCAGTAGCAGCTTCTTTGTACCCGCAGCTGGCATTTCCTGGGCATCTGCCCATCTCCGACTTGCTTGTAACTTTTGGACTTGGTCCCCTTGTTCCACAGGTACCCTCAACTGGAAATCCATCGTTGTTGCATTGCTGGTTTGTGTCTTTCCTGCAGAATTCCCCTATCACAACTTCTATGTCCTTTGGGGAACTTTAGTGCACTTTGCACTCACTTTTCAGGATCTTGGGGTGGGCTATTTTTCTAACCCTTACTATTTTCTAATAGTCCCAGCGACCCTCTACAAGGTCACATAGGTTTGGGGTCCATTCGTGGTTCGCATTCCACTTTTGGAGTATATGGTTTGTGTTGCCCCTATCCCTATGTGTCCCCATTGCATCCTATTGTAACTATACATTGTTTGCACTGTTTTCTAAGACTATACTGCATATTTTTGGTATTGTGTATATATATCTTGTGTATATTTCCTATCCTCTCACTGAGGATACACTCTGAGATACTTTGGCATATTGTCATAAAAATAAAGTACCTTTATTTTTAGTATAACTGTGTATTGTGTTTTCTTATGATATTGTGCCTATGACACTAAGTGGTACTGTAGGAGCTTCACTCGTCTCCTAGTTCAGCCTAAGCTGCTCTGCTAAGCTACCATTATCTATCAGCCTATGCTGCTAGACACCCTATACACTAATAAGGGATAACTGGGCCTGGTGCAAGGTGCAAGTACCCCTTGGTACTCACTACAAGCCAGTCCAGCCTCCTACACTAGTAAGCAATCTACAGGTAATTCAGTGGCTACCACAACTTTCTGTGACTAGTAATCCCCCCCCCCCCAGTTGAGATTCACAACAGCCATGGGGTGGCTAAGTGTATTATTGTGAGCATCAGTCACTTGGTAGGTGCTTGTACTTACCAATATTAAGGGGACAAGCAAACAAGGTTGCAAAGTCAATGCCACCATTAGAGACTGAAACAGCCTCTGTGGTCTCCCTAACAAGACCAACCCCAACTACACTGCCAATAGTGAGCCCAGCTACACCCTTGGATTGGCTATTTGTAGTCGACTTCCCATCACCACTGCAATTACTAGGGGCACTAGAGGTTGCAATTGAGGTTGTGGCGATGGGAGGTTTGGTGTTTTTCTTTGGACCAGTGAAATCACTTGCCCAATGGCTTTTTTACTTTACATTAATAACACAAAGGCTTTTTCTGATTGTTAGAAGAGGATTTGGACCCACCACCCCCAGAGGATTTTTGTGGGCCCGATGAAGCCTCCGAATGTTTTTTTATGTTTGTCCCCACCCTTGTCAGAAGACTTACCATTCTTCTTTTTGCCATCCTTGTCACCCCCTGTATGAACTTTTCTGATCACTCTTGTTCTGACCCATTTGTCTGCCTTCTTTCCCAATTCTTGGGGAGAGGTCAGATCTGACTCTACCAAGTACTGGTGCAACAAATGAGACACACAATTGATTAAAATATGCTCTCTCAGGATCAGATCATACAGGCTTTCATAGTCAGTCACCTTACTGCCATGTAACCACCCCTCCAAGGCCTTCACTGAACAGTCTACAAAGTCTGTCCAGTCTTGAGAGGACTCTTTTCTGGTGTCTCTGAACTTAATCCTGTATTGTTCAGTGGTTAAGCCAAATCCATCCAAGAGTGCATCCTTCAAAACCTTGTAGTTATTGGCATCACTTTCTCTGACAGTAAGGAGCCTATCCCTACCCTTTTCAGTGAAAGCTAGCCACAAGATAGCAGCCCAGTGCCTTTGAGGGACCAACTGTATCATACAGGCCCTCTCAAGTGCAGCAACCAACTTGTTAATGTCATCCCCCTCCTTGTGAGGGGGGGGGGACTATCTTATGCAGGTTTCTTTAATCTTGCTCTCTAACAGGATTGCTATCAAAAACTCTGCTGCCACCATGGGGACCTAACCCCAATCTCTGCCTTTCCCTCTCTACATCCAGAGATTCCCTGTCTAAGGCCAGCTGCTGCTGTTTAAGATTTAGCCTGGCCTCTTCCAACCTCAGCTTTCTGAGTTCCCTTTCCATTAAATTATCAGTCAGTCAGTCAAAGAATCTTTATTCGGCAATTGCCATAAAAGTACAATGCATTTCAAACTAAAGATTTAAATAATAAAAATACACTGCAAATATTAAAAGCAGAGATACACACAAACATCTTCAATCAACAGTATCACAAAATTCTATACATTGCCATTGTCCGTCAACCCGACAACCCTATAAAATACAAACGTGTGCAATACAAAGGTAAGAGCCCAGTAGCAAAGTAAAATCATACGATGCTGGATTATACTAATATGTGTCTACTTCAATCAATTCATATCATTTCCTAATGGCCATAGCTGATTTAATAAAGCTTAAAGCAGGATGGCATAATTGTATTGAGGAGAGTTTTTGAATATTAATCAGTGCCTCCTGATAGTATGTAGTTTGCAATTTATGTAAAATTGGAAAGATAAAAATTGGTCTAGGTGCAGAGTAAAGCGGACAGAATAAGAAAAAGTGGCACATGCTTTGCTTTGAGAGATTGTCACAAGGGCAGTTTGGGAGCATCTTATACCAAGTACGTTTCTTTGGAAAAGCCAATCTAAAATATATAAAATGTAATCTAAATAAAACAAGGAGAGAATATGATGAGGAGCTTGAAAACCAAGTTAAATATGGTTCTAGCACCGAGGAGGTAGAAATTTGAACGTAAGGTTCAAATGTTTTCAATTTTGCTGCCTCTTGATATCTGCAATTTGCAGCATACTCTATATATTGTGATTTAAGCAATACCTTCGAGTTAGTAGGTAGAGATCCTGGATTAGAAAACATGTTGTCTAACCCTAAATTCCAAAAGGAATTTTGAACATAAGTAAGCCACAGAATTTTAGCTGATTGAATACAATCTGTAATGCATTCTTGTAGCAAGCTGGCCACAGGGTTTGACCAAACTTTTAGCCATAGCAAAAGAGGGGCAATACCAACCAAATCCTCCATATACCGAACTCCCATCTCCTCATGGCAAATAATATTTGCTACATTCTTAGGTACAAGATGCAGCCTGTGCAAAAATGTATTCTCAATTTGTTGTAGACGGGCTGATTTGATGTAACCCCAAAGGCCCGCCCCATACATGGCTGCAGAGATGCATTTAGATTTATACAGCGTAATAATCTGGTGAACTGGCCTGTGACCCAGTTTGCGAGCAAAACGGAAAATCACCTCTATGTTTCTCTCCATTTGTTGAATCTTAAAATTAAGATGGGGATACCATGACAAGGAGGAGTTTAAATGCAGTCCTAGATAGCAGAAATCTTTCACTTTAGTTCAAATATTTCCATCCATAGTAAAACATCTAGTACATGTGTTTCGTGGGCCATATGTCAGAATATGTGACTTTACAAAATTGACTTTCAAGTCGAGATCCTGCATAAAGGTAAAAAAGAGGTCTAATAAATTCAGGAGACCATTTGCTGTGCACGCAATCAAAACAGCATCATCAGCATACAATAGGACCGGGAGTTGTCTAGATCCCATCCTAGGAAAATCCTTACCATTTTGTACTAAAAAACTATAAAGTCCATTTATGTATAATAAAAATAAAAATGGTGCTAAAATGCAACCCTGCCTAACTCCTCGTAAGGATGTGAAAGGAAGAGATCTCTCTCCACGCTGGCCATATTGAACTGAGATTGTAAGGTCAGTGTATAAATGTTTAATTAATTCAAGCACATGTGGGTCTACCCCTATTGTATCCATAAGTTACTACAGTTTCTCTCTGTTCACCAAATCAAACGCACTCGATAAATCAATAAAAGCTAATTGAAGAGATCCTTTCCTGATCGTGACATATTTACTAAGGATAAGATGTAAATTTAAAACCTGCTCCACTGTACCTATGCTAGGCCTAAAACCATATTGGATTGGAGAGAGAATTTTAGTCTTACCTGCCCAGACCTCAAGCCGGGTCAATATAACACTTCCAAAAATCTTGGCGGTAGAATCTATTAGGGAAATAGGTCTGTCACAGATTGGGTCTTGTCTATCGCCCTTTTTAAAAATGGGAAAAATTATTGCTAATTTCCATGAAGAAAGAATGTTACTTTTAACTCCACTAATCAATACATTAGTGATTAATGGTTCCCAGAGGTCTGGCATAGATTTAAAAAGATCGACCGGGACCCCATCTGGACCAGGGGCTTTCCCCGATTTCGATCGTGTAATAGGTGCAATTACCTCATGTAGCTCAAAGGATAAATTATTCGTATTCAAATTTACTGCCACCACATTCGAATTACCACAAACCCCTTGTTCATAATGGTAATCATTTGCAGACTGGAATATCTTCGTAAAATGTTTCACCCAGACTCCTTCAGGTATCAGACACTCGCCCTGTTTGTTATCATATTCCAGAAAGTAAGGGTGATTAACTACTTTCCAGAATTGTGCAGAGTCCTTCAATTCCATAGCCTCTATGACTTCTTCCCATGCTCTATCTCTAATTTAATTTCTCCTTTCCTCCAGGGCTTTCTCATATCGGCCCCTTGCCCATCTAACTGATTCCCGACTAAACGGGATTGTTTTCACTGCTAATTTTAATTCTTTATGGGCGGCTGTGCAGGTAGGATTAAACTAACGCCGAGGCCTGAGACAATGAGAAGGCCTATTATTCACTAAAGCCTCAGATATGGCATTGCTTAAAGCTTCAAATTCTAATACCAAATGAGGATATGATGGCTGTGGCATTAAACACATATTAATAGAACCAAGATTTTGCTCAGTGATATGGTTATGAAACATTTTTGGATCTATATTTTCCCATTTCATACGAAGTCTGAGATGTTTATTGGAAACTGGACTGCTCCTACGTCTTACGCTAAATGAAGTTGAATTATTACAAAAAGCTAAATTAATACACAGGGTTGTGATCACTAGCACAATGTGGTATAATCTTAAAATCCGAAATTAAATGAAAATCTTGGGAGTTGATTAAAGTAAAATCAATTATGCTACCTTTTAAATTTTCCCGTATAAGTGGGTATCTTTTGAGTATGTGTAGCAGCCTTCTCCCTAGCAAAAACAAGATCAAGTTTATAAATGAGACCCAGGTTGGAATTGATAAAGTGTGTGGACGTCTCTCTCCCCTCTATAAACGTCCCACAAGCATGTGGTAATTCCTGATTACATAACGACGCATTAAAATCTCCAACCCAGATCGTGACTAGCTCACTGTCCTGATACTTCCCATAAAAGTCAAGGAAATCCGTTAACTCCTCAAGACTTACATTCAGGGAATCACGGGGGATGTTATTATTAAAATGAATGAACAAAAAACCCTTATTCCCCTCCATTGATAATTGAACCACCATAAAAAATGCAGAAGACCAAACCAAGGACGCCTCCATTTTAGGAACTGCAAAGAGACAAGAACCAAAAGCCCCCCACTTGCCCTGCACAATGAGGAAGGAATTGCTGGGCAAAATGCAGAGAAATACCCATCCAAGTAAAAAGGGTCAGTAGACCAAGTTTCCTGAAGACAGATAACATCATAATTAGATATAAATTCCAGCCACTCTGGGTTTTTAGCCTTAGACCGAAGCCCCGCAGTATTCCAGCTAATCAGAGTTAAAAGTTGATTCTTGTCAAAGAGCCCAGCCACTGGCTCCTTGATTATAGAAACATCTGCTATGTCTTGAGGGGAAGTATCTAACTCATCAGGCCCATTCAATGGTATCGAGGTTACATATCCATCACCAGCCACTTCTTCGTTTAAAACACCTATTGTGGAGCTATTCCTTACCATCTGTCAGTCATTCGCATCTAAAAAAGTCAAAGTCTGACTACGTCTAGAAGTATTTTCCTGTGCAAATGTCATAGGCATCTCCACATTTAAATCACAATAAGCCATAGTAGAGAGGATAGGTGAAGCGGTTAAATCATTAAAAAAAAAAAAACCTCAAAGGATGAATTTGAATCCCTTCTTTCCTCTTAGCATGGTATGAAAAATCCATCAGTAAACGATTAACCAGATACGGGTTGGCCAAATTAATCACAATACAGTCACCGTCATATACCTTCTTGGAAAGACCCACCCATTTCACTCTGCGTGCCATGAGAATCTTATTATTTAAATCAACTTGATAGCTAAACCTTTGCCTCAGCCAATAGGTACATTTCCTCATTTGTGCCATAGTATCCTCCCTACATGAAGATTCAAGGGGAGGAACATTAGCTAAGACCAACACATAAGGCATGCAATCTGGTGGGAGTTGCAAGATTTCGGTTTGGGCATTAATAGAGTTAATTCGAGGGACCGATGAACCAATCTACGGGTGATCCCATTCTGCCTACCAGACTGGGAACAGTCTCTGTAAGTAGACTTCCATGGGCACCTGTAAGGGGAACCTTAAGTGAATCATAGGAAGTCAATCAGTCAATATGCGTTGCTTCTTGACATTCGGACAAGACCAGCTGCTTATGAGGATTTACCACTTCTGCAGGAGATATTTGAGTAATCTGCTCAATCAAGTTCCTTTGCAAATGTTCAAGTTTTGTAGTTAGAGTTACTAAATTCTCCTTCAGACCTGCAAAAAGAGGTTTAAGCATGGAATCTATTTTATAAGCATAATCATCACAGATGACTCTCTTTTCCCTTATGTCTGGATCTAAATTCTCAGTTCGTGGGCCAGCGGCTGATAATAAATCAGCTGGCGGGTCCGGAACTAAGCAAGAGTTTCCCATTCGCCTTGCAGTCCGCTTTAAAGATTTAAAGTGTTTTGCGCCTTCTTTCCTTTTTTTTGGTGGTGGGGAGGCCGCAACACAACGATCCGCAAAATCTTCTTCACACAGGATAGGAAGTTGTGAGAAAGTAGCCTCTTTCTAGCCTTGTTACCCCCACTTTTGGCCTGTTTGTGAGTATATGTCAGGGTGTTTTCACTGTCTCACTGGGATCCTCCTAGCCAGGGCCCAGTGCTCATAGTGAAAACCCTATGTTTTCAGTATGTTTGTTATGTGTCACTGGGACCCTGCTAGCCAGGACCCCAGTGCTCATAAGTTTGTGGCCTATATGTATGTGTTCCCTGTGTGATGCCTAACTGTCTCACTGAGGCTCTGCTAACCAGAACCTCAGTGGTTATGCTCTCTCTTTACAAATTGTCACTAACAGGCTAGTGACCAATTTCACCAATTCACATTGGCATACTGGAACTCCCTTATAATTCCCTAGTATATGGTACTGAGGTACCCAGGGTATTGGGGTTCCAGGAGATCCCTATGGGCTGCAGCATTTCTTTTGCCACCCATAGGGAGCTCTGACAATTCTTACACAGGCCTGCTACTGCAGCCTGAGTGAAATAACGTCCACGTTATTTCACAGCCATTTACCACTGCACTTAAGTAACTTATAAGTCACCTATATGTTTAACCTTCACCTGGTAAAGGTTGGGTGCTAAGTTACTTAGTGTGTGGGCACCCTGGCACTAGCCAAGGTGCCCCCACATCGTTCAGGGCAAATTCCCCGGACTTTGTGAGTGCGGGGACACCATTACACGCGTGCACTGGACATAGGTCACTACCTATGTACAGCGTCACAATGGTAACTCCGAACATGGCCATGTAACATGTCTAAGATCATGGAATTGTCACCCCAATGCCATTCTGGCATTGGGGAGACAATTCCATGATCCCCCGAGTCTCTAGCACAGACCCGGGTACTGCCAAACTACCTTTCCCGGGGTTTCACTGCAGCTGCTGCTGCTGCCAACCCCTCAGACAGGTTTCTGCCCTCCTGGGGTCCAGCCAGGATTGGCCAAGGAAGGCAGAACAAAGGACTTCCTCAGAAAAAGGGTGTTACACCCTCTCCCTTTGGAAAAAGGTGTCAGGGCTGGAGAGGAGTAGCCTCCCCCAGCCTCTGGAAATGCTTTGATGGGCACAGATGGTGCCCATCTCTACATAAGCCAGTCTACACCGGTTCAGGGATCCCCCAGCCCTGCTCTGGCGCGAAACTGGACGAAGGAAAGGGGAGTGACCACTCCCCTGACCTGCACCTCCCAGGGTAGGTGCCCAGCGCTCCTCCAGTGTGCTCCAGACCTCTGCCATCTTGGAAACAGAGGTGCTGCTAGCACACTGGACTGCTCTGAGTGGCCAGGGCCAGCAGGTGACGTCAGAGACTCCTTCTGATAGGCTCTTACCTGTGTTGCTAGCCTATCCTCCTTCCTAGGTAGCCAAACCTCCTTTTCTGGCTATTTAGGGTCTCTGCTTTGGGGGATTCTTTAGATAACGAATGCAAGAGCTCATCAGAGTTCCTCTGCATCTCTCTCTTCACCTTCTGCCAAGGAATCGACCGCTGACTGCTCAGGATGCCTGCAAAACTGCAACAAAGTAGCAAAGACGACTACTGAAACCTTGTATCGCTGATCCTGCCGCCTTCTCGACTGTTTTCCTGGTGGTGCATGCTGTGGGGGTAGTCTGCCTCCTCTCTGCACTAGAAGCTCCGAAGAAATCTCCTGTGGGATGACTGAATCCTCCCCCTGCAACCGCAGGCACCAAAAGAACTGCATCACCGGTCCTCTGGGTCCCCTCTCAGCACGACGAGCGTGGTCCGTGGAACTCAGCAACTCTGTCCAAGTGACTCCCACAGTCCAGTGACTCTTCAGTCCAAGTTTGGTGGAGGTAAGTCCTTGCCTCCCCACGCTAGGCTGCATTGCAGGGTACCGCGTGATTTGCAGCTGCTCCGGCTCCTGTGCACTCTTCCAGGATTTCCTTTGTGCACAGCCAAGCTTGGGTCCCCGACACTCTAACCTGCAGTGCACAACCTCCTGAGTTGTCCTCCGGCATCGTGGGATCTTCTTTTGTGACTTCGGGTGAGCTCCGGTTCACTCTTCTTCGTAGTGCCTGTTCCGGCACTTCTGCGGGTGCTGCCTGCTTCTGTGAGGGCTCCCTATCTTGCTGGGCGCCCCCTCTGTCTCCTCACGCAATTGGCGACATCCTGGTCCCTCCTGGGCCACAGCAGCATCCAAAAACCCTAACCGCTACCCTTGCAGCTAGCAAGGCTTGTTTGCGGTCTTTCTGCGTGGGAACACCTCTGCAAGCTTCTTCACGACGTGGGACATCCATCCTCCAAAGGGGAAGTTCCTAGTCCTCTTCGTTCTTGCAGAATCCACAGCTTCTACCATCCGGTGGCAGCTTCTTTGCACCCTCAGCTGGCATTTCCTGGGCATCTGCCCAATCTCGACTTTGTCGCGACTCTTGGACTTGGTCCCCTTGTTCCACAGGTACTCTCGTCCGGAAATCCACCTTTGTTGCATTGCTGGTGTTGGTCTTCCTTGAAGAATTCCCCTATCACGACTTCTGTGCTCTCTGGGGAATATAGGTGCACTTTACACCTACTTTTCAGGGTCTTGGTGTGGGCTATTTTTCTAACCCTCACGGTGTTCTTACAGTCCCAGCGACCCTCTACAAGCTCACATAGGTTTGGAGTCCATTTGTGGTTCGCATTCCACTTTTGGAGTATATGGTTTGTGTTGCCCCTATACCTATGTGCTCTCATTGCAATCTATTGTGACTATACATTGCTTGCATTACTTCCTTTTGCTATTACTGCATATTTTTGGTATTGTGTACATATATCTTGTGTATATTTCTCATCCTCATACTGAGGGTACTCACTGAGATACTTTTGGCATATTTTCATAAAAATAAAGTACCTTTATTTTTAGTATATCAGTGTATTGTGTTTTCTTATGATATTGTGCATATGACACCAGTGGTATAGTAGGAGCTTTGCATGTCTCCTAGTTCAGCCTAAGCTGCTCCCCATAGCTACCTTCTATCAGCCTAAGCTGCTAGAAACACCTCTTCTACACTAATAAGGGATAACTGGTCCTGGTACAGAGTGTAAGTACCCCTTGGTACCCACTACAAGCCAGGCCAGCCTCCTACAGTTGTGAAGTGGGAGCGTCAAATTCAGACTGAAATAATTCATGATTAGAAGAGCTCTGATAAGAGCCCTGATTAAGTTATCCTCAGGGTGGGAGGCTTGGGAATTGTGAGATACAGAGGGAATATGGGAATTGGCAGAGAGAAACCTGTCCCTAACTGGCTGGACCCTAGTAACCTGGCCTTTAGGAGATAAAGGTGCCCTACTAATGTGTGAGCGCCTCCCATTACCAGTGTCGCTAGGTGGCCTGCTAGTTGGCAGGTCTTTGGAAGAACTCTCCCCAGTCTCTTCAGGGAACTCATCTGAGTCTGACTGGGTACTCTCCCCTCCTACCTCCTGTTCCTGGGATGGGCCAGGCTGGTTCTGGTCACTTTCTAGGAGAAGGTTAAAGAGAAAGTCTTTGGTAGGGTTCTTGCCAATGCTTAAACCTTTTTCTATGCAGATACCCCTCAAACATTTAAAGTTTAAACTCTCATAGGTTGCCTGAACACTTTTTGGAGTGAGCTCTACTTCAGACATGATACAAAAGGTTTAGGACAGAGAAAGAACAAGTTTTAGAACTTTTGAAAGCACAGAGAAAAAAACTTTTTCAAACTTTTTGAAAACTTTTAAAAGTTGTCAGAACTTTTCAGAAACTTTGTAGAAAGTTTTAGAGAAGGAAAATTAAACTGTTTAGTTCAATGTGTATATCTTGAAGTATTTGGTATATGTTTTTCTCATGAACAGCACCAGTGACAAAGTGGGAAAGCAGTTACTAGTACTTATCCCACCACTGCACCACCAATGTAGGAGGCTGGCCTGACTTATAGTGGGTACCTTGTGGTACTTACACCTTGTGCCAGGCCCAGTTGTCCCTTATTAGTAGATTAGAGGTGTTCTAGCAGCTTAGGCTGATAGAGGTAGCTATAGCAGAGGAGCTTAGGCTGAACTAGGAGACATGCAAAGCTCCTACTATACCACTTAGCACTATATCATAAGAAACACAATACTCAGAGTTACTAAAAATAAAGGTACTTTATTTTAGTGACAATATGCCAAAAGTATCTCAGAGGATATACTCCCTTAGGAGGTAAGTAAAATACACAAAATATACACACACAAACCAAATCGGGTAAGTAAAAAGTAGTGCAGACAATGTAGAACACAATAGAATGCAATAGGGAGAAATAGGCCTAGGGGCAACACAAACCATATACTCCAAAAGTGGAATTCGAACCAGACCTAGTGTAGTGTGTAGAGGGTCGCTGGGAGTGTGAGAAAACACGAAGGGTGTCCACGATATCCCACCCCAAGACCCTGAAAATTAGGAGTAAAGTTACCCTACTACTCCAGAAAGACAGTTGAGATAGGGGAAACTGCAAGGACAACAACTGACTTCAAAACACTGAAGACGGATTCCTGGACCTGAGGACCTGTAAAGGAAGGGGACCGAGTCCAAGAGTCACGCAAGTGTCCAGGGGGGGCAGGAGCCCACTAAACCCCAGATGAAGGTGCAAAAGGGCTGCCTCCGGGTGGAAGAAGCCAAAGATTCTGCAACAACTGAAGGTGGCAGGAACTTCTCCTTGGGTCAGAAGATGTCCCACGGCGTGCTGGAGGATCCAGAGTTGTTTCCATGCAGAAAGACCGCAAACAAGCCTTGGTAGCTGCAAGCGTCACAGTTGAGGATCTTGGGTGCTGCCAGAGCCCAGGAAGGACCAGGAGGTTGCCTTGGAGGAGGAGACAGAGGGGGCTCTCAGCAACACAGAGAGCCCACGCAGAAGCAGGCAGCACCCGCAGAAGCACCTGAACTGGCACTTAGGAGATCTGAGGACGACAGTCAACTCAGAGAAATAAAAGAGGGTCCCACGACGTTGGAATCTAACTCAGCGAGTTGGGCAATGCAGGACTGAGTGCTGGGGACCTGGGCTAGGCTGTGCACAAAGGAAGTCTTGCAAAAGTGCACAGAAGCCCTAGCAGCTGCAGTTCACGCAGTATACAGGATTACTGTCTGGGGTCAGGAGGCAAGGACTTACCTCCACCAAATTTGGCAGAAGGGCCACTGGACTGTGGGAGACACTTGGACCCAGCTCCTGTGTTCCAGGGACCACGCTCGTCAGGATGAGAGGGGACCCAGAGGACCAGTGAGGCAGAAGTTTCGTGCCTGCGTTAGCAGGGGGAAGATTCCGTCGACCCACGGGAGATTTCTTCTTGGCTTCCAGTGCAGAGTGAAGGCAAACAGCCCTCCGAGCATGCACCACTAGGAAACAGCCGAGAAAGCCGGCAGGATGAGGCACTACAATGTTGCTGGTAGTCTTCTTGCTACTTTGTTGCGGTTATGCAGGCCGTCCTGGAGCAGTCAGCAGTCGATCCTTGGCAGAAGTCGAAGAGGAAAGTGCAGAGGAACTCTGGTGAGCTCCTGCATTCGTTATCTGGTGAGATACGCACAGGAGAGACCCTAAATAGCCCACAGAGAAGGATTGGCTACAGAGAAAGGTAAGCACCTATCAAGAGGGGTCTCTGACGTCACCTGCTGGCACTGGCCACTCAGGTCTGTCCATTTTGCCCTCACAGCTCTGCATCCAAGATGGCAGAAGTCTGGGACACACTGGAGGAGCTCTGGGCACCTCCCCTGGGTGGACTGGTAGGGGAGTGGTCACTCCCCTTTCCTTTGTCCAGTTTCAAGCCAGAGCAGGGCTGGTGGGATCCCTGAACCTGTGTAGATTGGCTTATGCAAGGAGGGCACCATCTGTGCCCTTCAAGGCATTTCCAGAGGCCAGGAGAGGCTACTCCTCCCAGGCCCTTCACACCTATTTCTAAAGGGCGAGGGTGTAACACCCTCTCTCAGAGGAAATCCTTTGTTCTGCCTTCCTGGAACCAGGCTGCCCAGGCCCTAGGGGGGCAGAAACCTGTCTGAGGGGTTGGCAGCAGCGGTAGCTGCAGAGGAGACCCCGGAAAGTTAGTTTGGCAGTACCCGGGCTCTTTGCTGGAGACCCGGGGAGGCATGGAATTGTCCCCCAATACCTAAATGGTATTGGGGTGACAATTCCATGATCCTAGACATGTTACATGGCCATGTTCGGAGTTACCATTGTGACGCTACATATAGGTATTGAACTATATGTAGTGCACGCGTGTAATGGTGTCCCCGCACTCACAAAGTCTGGGCAGTTTGCCCTGAACAATGTGGGGGCACCTTGGCTAGTGCCAGGGTGCCCTCACACTATGTAACTTTGCACCTAACCTTCACTAAGTGAGGGTTAGACATATAGGTGACTTATAAGTTACTTAAATGCAGTGTAAAATGGCTGTGAAATAACGTGGACGTTATTTCACTCAGGCTGCAGTGGCAGTCCTGTGTAAGAATTGTCTGAGCTCCCTATGGGTGGCAAAAGAAATGCTGCAGCTCATAGGGATCTCCTGGAACCCCAATACCCTGGGTACCTAGGTACCGTATACTAGGGAATTATAAGGGTGTTCCAGTGTGCCAATCAGAATTGGTAAAATTTGTCACTAGCCTGCGGTGACAATTTTAAAAGCAGAGAGAGCATAAACACTGAGGTTCTGGTTAGCAGAGCCCCAGTGATTCAGTTAGGCACCACACAGGGAACACATACAGGGCATACTTTATGAGTACTGAGGTGCTGGCTAGTAGGATTCTAGTGACACATAGGCAAAAACAAACATACATACAGTAGAAATGGGGGTAACATGCCAGGCAAGATGGTACTTTCCTACAACCAGGTTTGCATTTTGACGCCAGATCGACATCCTGTGATTCTGGGCAAATCACTTAATCTCCCCATGCCTAAAGCCCAAATGGAATGTGTCCTTGAGTAATGTAACTGATGCTCACATAAAGCACTCCAATACCTTTGTGTCACGTCTGTGCTATATGAGACTGCAAACGAAAACAAGAAATTAAGTGTTTTGCACACTTCTGTCCTTGGGCTATACTTGGACTACATTTGGGTGATATTTGTGCTACATTTGGGATCTTTTTTCTCTTGTGGCCATCTTTGGAGACTTATTTGATATGAAGCTCCCTGTTCCCCCCTCATTTACAGCAGTATCCTCAGTAGAAAATGGTTTCAGTTTTCCACTTAAATTCCATCAAGATGGAGGTCAGATATGCCACACGTTTGGCTTATATTCAAAATGTTAGCACTCTAGTTACTCATTAGAACACTAAAGTCAACTGCTGATCTCCAGGGAGTTAACTGGCAGTCTGCTGATGCGGTTGAAAGTTTATGTTTCAGTCTACATGCCAGAATGTTTGAATGAACTAGAAAAGTAAGATAGTTGAGAACTTACTTAAAACCTGTCTCAAGTTCTACGGCACTAACCATAATTTCTATGTCCAAATTAAACCCCTTGTTTTGTTCCTTTCTAAATTAAATGTTTTAGATTTTACCAGTGTGATTCAATCAAGATGCCTTCAGGTGTGCCATACTTACTTTTGTCATAAAAGACTGTTAGCGCTCTAATTGTTCTTTACAAAACTCTGGGAGGCCACAGTAGGACACAAGGGAATCAATTGAAAGGCTACTCCTGTTGAAGTACAACAGGAGGATAGTTGAGAATTCACTTGAAACGTCCTAATTTTTCTTTCTACAGCACTAATCATAATTTCTATGACATAAAAATCCCCTCATTTTGTTCCCTTCGATATTATTAAATATTTTAAGTTTTACCCATTTGATTCAATCAAGATGGCTTCAGGTGTGTCATAAGTAAGACTGCTGGCGCTCTAGTTGTTTTTTAGAATACTGTAGGAGGCTGCAGTACAATACAATGGAATCAACTTTAAAATCTCCTCCTTTTGGAAGTACATGTTTTACTGAGAATGTCAACTTCATTCTCATATGGCTTAGAAAGATAGTGTGAATTTACAGAACATGTGCTCTCATTTTAGCTTCTGGAGCACCTTCCATAACTTCTGTGTGAAAATCATGAGAAAACTGTTTTCTCCCGAACATGATTCATGAATTCATAGCAAATGGCTTTTTCACTGGGTAAAATCACCATGCCAGCAAATGATTTATATTGTAACTAAAACCTGTTACCTCCCTGTATGCATTCTCCTTTTTGTGACCCTCAAAACCTGCCATTTACTAAAATGCATTTCTGTGGGATGCTATCATGTATATTGGTCCCAAGATGGCTGCTATAACTTTCTGGTTGAAGTGTTGACTGCCAATCAGATCTCACCATGAGATCTGTGCTTAGGCTCCGCCCAGATATACAAATTTGGATTTCCTTTAATATCGCAAACTACTGAACGGATTTACACCAAATAACAAAAAGCGTGCTTTCTGGACCAAGAGCTACGTTCCTGCAAAATGTGATGTAATTTCATTCAGTGGCTCGGGCTGCAGTCATGTCTAAAATCTCTATGGGAATTAACATGAGAAACATACTTTTTGTGGACCCCCCCCCTTTTTAACAGATTACCATGAAACTTTCCTTGCACAAGAAATAATGTGCTCCACCACCATCTTGTTTTTAAAGATATAAACAAAATCATCATCAGTGCTCATGATGTTTTTCGTTTAGAAAACAGATTGCATTTGGCTTTAAATTCAAAGATACATAACATGTAAAGACTTGATACAACTCCAAAACATGTTCATCAATCAAATTAGAAGTTTGAAACAAAAAGTGTAGTATGATCTACAAATCAGTGACAATAAACATATTTGGTTTATCATGTATGCATACACCTCACAGTCTCCGTGCTGCTATAGTCAGAACATTGAAACAGAGTCTCGAGCTGGGAAAATGGAAGCAAGTGTCTGATAACCATGTCTCTTTTCAAAGCGAGTTAGCAATTTAGCAACACCATCCTTGTTAATGGTGAGTTCGCTGATGTTGAGAGGCCAGAAACATATACTACTAAGCCCTAAGCTCACAAATCAATTACACATCAAGGCCTAGCGGCAAGAGATATTATTTCAATTTGCAAGGGAAATGCCTTAACAATTTCTTTCAGACATGTTGCTTAATAGAAGTGCCTTTTCCAGCAAAATAAATATACTATTTGGCAAAGTGGCCTTACTCGCACCATCTGTAATCTCTATTTAAATTCAAGAATCATACTCCATGACTGATCAAAGCATAAATTATTGGAAAATAAACAAAGGTTCAATTAGGAGCACCTAAGGTAAAAAAAATATATAATAAAACTGAGTAGTAAATTTTAATTACTCCGTGTAGCACAAAGACATTATATTTCTGTCTCAGAGATAACTGTGAAGATTATGGGAAAAATATATAGAAAGCATGTGTATCTTGAATCTTCAGATGGGGGCTAAACAATTTGTCACACAAAGAAATGAACAACAAAATTTTAACGTGTAATTCATTTTATAGATTGAAAGAATGTGGATGAAAATTCCACTACCCAACAGAAAGTCTCTGACCTAATGCTCCAAAAAAAAGGGAAGCCAAACATGGATTCACTGAAAAATATTAGTAAAACAGGCTGTACCTCATCTTTGTTTAACTTGCCCCAGCACATATGATCACCATAACTCTAGCTTAGCCCATATGAACGTGGAGTTCTTAGTCCAAATTCAAGCCTTAAGGTGCCTTGCTTTTGAGTGAAATTATGTATTCTGACTCAAAGGCAAAGCCTCCTTTCACGGTCACCTCCAAGAATAGATTTGTCAACCCTGTCAATTCCAAAAAAATGACAAAGTTCAGGGTTTTGTGCATGTTTTTCAGACTAATGTCTAACTACATGGTAACTTTGGTCACAATTATTTATAGCACTTAAGTGCTCAAGTATCCTCTTTTTTAACTGGGAATATAGTGCTTCGTAGGTATTGACAGACACAAGGGCATATTATGACATATAAGCAGTGGTCCCTGCTACAAGTCACTGCTTGTGCCTGATCACGGCCTGTTGGCCGAAACGCGTTGCAGGAGCTGCTGTTGGTGCCAATAATACTGCAGTGTCCTCAGTAGAAAATGCTTTCATTTTGCCACTTCAATTATATCAAGATGGTGTTTAGATGTGGCACCTTTGTGGCATAAATTTGGAATGTTAGCACTCTAGTTGTTCATTAGAACACTGTGGTAAAACTGCAGATCACCAGGGAGTTAACTGGCAGTCTGTTACTGGTGTTGAAACTGAATATTTCAGTCTGGTTGTCAGATGTTTGTAATGAAATAGAAGAGGAAGATATTTGAGAACTAATTTAAAATGTGTCTTAATTTTGTTTTGTACAGCCCTACCATAATTTCTATGATAAATGTACTTCCTCATTTTGCTCCTTTTCTAAATGAAATGTTTTAAGTTTTACCAGTTTGCGTCAATCAAGATGGCTTCAGGTGTGCCACGCTTTTGTCATAAGTAAGACTGTTTTGTTGTTCAGCTGTTCTTTAGAATACTTTAGGCGGCTACAGGCAAACACAGGGGAATCAGCTGACAGACTGCTGCTGTTTGAAGAAAGTGTTTTACTCAGAATATCAAACTTTATTCTCTCATGGCCGAGAAAGATAGTGTTAATTTACAGAAAATATGCTCTAATTTTAGCTTCTAGAGCATATTCCAGAACCTGTATGAGAAAATCATGCGAAAACAGTTTTCTCTCAGACATGATTAATTAAATCCCAATAGGTCAGCATTTTTCACATGGTAAAGTCACCTTGAAACACACCACAATTCTTTATATTATAACTAAAACCTGTTATCACCCTTTATACGTGACCCTCAAACCCTGACATCTACTGTAATGCATTTTAGTGGGGCCCGTGTCCCAGAGCATGATAACGGCTGCCACAGTATGCTGTCCATGTTGTGGCCATCCAATAAAGGGGGAGGTTCCCAATGTCCCCTGCCCTCCACACATGCCCTTTGGGATCTGGGTGTGATCACTCTACCCCTTACATATATTTGTTAATTAATTTACAGGACACAGGGACCAAGTCCCTGAGTCTTGGAATGACTGCCAAATTATATTGCTTCAGGTCAAAACCAATCATCAGGATTGACTAGTCCCCCTTTAAATTGGCCTATAAGAGCATATCTGGACACCACCTGTGCAGATATCTATTTTATTTTTAAATATTAATTTCTCAAAAACTACTGAACGGATTTACACCAAACCACAAAAAGCACGATCTGTGTACTGAGATCTAGCTTCCTGGCAAATGTGGTGTAAACGGGTTGAGTGGTTTTTGCTGTAGTCCTGTTTAAAGAAGTCTATGGAAAATACCTGAAGCTTTTGCGTTTTGGTACCCCATTTTTTTCTCAGCCCCCACTTAATGTATCACCCTGAATCTTTCCATGCTCAAACTAGTCAAAAGTTAGCACCTTGATAGGATGTTTTGTGGAGATTTGTTAAACGGGGCCAAAGTTATTAGCAACACAAAAATACCTATCCCGGAGCAACTGACCTAATCATAACTACCCAGAAAAATTTCAGTTTAAACGTAACATTAAAAAAAAAAAAAAATTCAACACTTCTAGATATTACAAGTACAAGTCAACTTGCCATGCACTGTGTTGTCATCAATGGTGTCAGTTCACTTGTCATCGGTAATGTTATCACTGATGTCACAGAAAATATCATGAGTGTTATAATATGTGAGGTCATACATATTGCTTTTGCCAGTTCACAGCAACACACCGCAGACTCTAATGCCCCACTCCCTTTAAAAAAAGAATATTTTGATCCCATGAGAATTTTGGCATCCCATGGGACTACCGATCCTGTCCAGCGGGCCTTCACTAGCTCCCACGGGACACACACGGGATCCTGGAAACCCAAAAAATATAGATTTATTTTTTAAACATTTGGTCCCTGGGAGGTCCCCCTGGGACCCCAAGCAAGGTCCAGGGTACTCCTACCCTACCCTTTATACCTCATTGTTTTCTATTTTTCAGGACACAGAGACTGAGTTCCCATTTTCGGAAAAAGGAGCCTCAACATTTCTCTTCATGTTGTGGCCAGCAAATTGGCGTGTGAGGAATGCACAAGCCTTTTGCACCCGCAAGAGCAAGGCGGGTGATGGGGGAAAGCTCTCCCAGCCAATCATATTGCTTTGTTATTCTGTGACTGCATATTGCTCTTTTATTAAAAGTTGCGTGATCGCAGGACTCCTGTGATCCTCCCAGGAACCCAGCCATCCAGATTTACAAAGGTTTTGAACCATAACATTTTCAGAAACTACTGAACAGATTTACACCAGATCACAAAAAGTATGCTTTCTTGACCAAGATCTAACTTTCTGCCAAATTTGGTGTTGTTTGTTTGTTCAAGGTAATGGTGTTCAATGTTCCTGTGGAAAGTTACATACGGAAATTGCGTTTTGGGACCCTCCACTCTCCTTTTTTCTTTTTCATTTGATGGACTACTTCAAAACTTTCTAAGAAGGAACTGAGGGGGGTGACCTTTTTTTGTGAAACATTTTGTGAAGATTCATCAAATGGCGCCAAAAGTTAATAGTAAACCAGAAATGCTCTTGCAATGGTGGTAGGTCCTAACTATAACTAACCAGTGACAACCAGGACTGTGGGAAAAATGTATGTATATAATTCACACACACAGACAGAGAAAGTCTTAAAATACCTATTTTATGTGGCATTTTTATACAAAAAATATTTTCTTAAACATTTATACAATATCAAATAATTGGCATTTACATCAAAGTCCTCCCATACACCGATGACCCACAACGCTCAAACAAGACGGCAGGCACCTGGAACATTTTCACTGCATACATGACCAAAATCACAGTCCATGAAGTCCAGTTGTCCGAAGCTAAACAGTGGCAAGACTGAAGTTGTAATCTTCTTCCAGAGTTCCAGAGCTACAGTTGACAACTACACCCCCGCCAATGATGCCAAGAATCTCTGATCTTAATCAGCAGCAAACTTGACATGACCGCCCAATTCAACGCTGTTACTGCCTAATGCTTCCATGCCCGGAAAATGTTCACGTGGCTTTCAACTAAAACCCAGGAAACCATCATCTATGCCATTGTCACTAGTGAGCTGGTCTGTGGAAACACTCTAAGTGCTGGGATCAACAAACAAATCACCATGAGGCTGCAGACCATCCACTGCTTTTCTGTACTCCTTCCACGACTACATGAGTATGGTGCTGCTGCCCTTGCACGAAAATTTATAGCTGCCAAGTATTCCCATATCAGGTTTCACACTTAGTCCTTACTTTTTAGACACAGGGTTTGAACTTTTGCTTTTAACATTCTAGATATGGGCTGAAAATCCTAACACTTACGTTTAGCTGGCTAAAAAGCCAGCATTAACTGAACGTGTCACATGATGTACTTCAGGAAAGCACTTGCATGTTAAGCAGAACATGTTGCTTTGAGAGGCCAATGACGTCTTTCCATCCTTGTTCACCAAATAGTTCTGCCACGTGGGGGAGAAATAATTTAACTGTTCCATTTCAATGGGAACACATCATAGGAGGCGTCATGACACACCAAACTGTGTGACAGAATGAGGTGACAGATTAATACCGCTCTGGCCTCATCCAGCACGTTTTTGACCAAGTCTCCACTAGTGACTAAAGTGGGTTGACTCAATCAAGCCAATGACCGAAAGGGTTGACCCAAAGCCGACTTTCTATAGTGGAAACAGTCAATATCCGTATACAGATGTGGTGTTAAGCCAGACCAAATAATGGTCTCCAGATTGAAGCCTCATCACAGTAGTATTCACTTCTTGGGCAATTCAAGTTGTAAATGTGTGGAATTGTTACTCTGTGGTGCCCAGCAACAGTTTGTTTATTATGACAGTTTTGTGTGCTATTGTATGTTAACGCCTGGAAAGATTTTTTATTTCTGCTGTAGATGGAAAGCCATTTTTCCTGTTGTAAAGAGATAAATTTGACATTTTTGTAAAATTACTATCTTCCTCAATTTTCTACACCCAGTGCACTTGTGAGAACTGTAGCTCCGAATTAACATTAGAATATAAGTTGTCAGGCACAGGGGACCCAGTTGTTCCATTATGGACAAAAAATACAATGTAGCTGTGTAAAAGAAAAAAGAGCAGGTAGGCTCCTGTGCACTCTTCCAGGATTTCCTTCGTGCACAGCCAAGCCTGGGTCCCCGACACTCTAACCTGCAGTGCACAACCTTCTGAGTTGTCCTCCGGTGTTGTGGGACTCCCTTTTGTTACTTCGGGTGGATTCCGGTTCACTTTTCTTCTAAGTGCCTGTTCAGGTACTTCTGCGGGTGCTGGCTGCTTCTGTGAGGGCTCCCTGACTTGCTGGGCGCCCCCTCTGTCTCCTCATCCAAGTGGCGACATCCTGGTCCCTGCTGGGCCACAGCAGCATCCAAAAACCCTAAGCTCGACTCTTGCAGCTAGCCAGGCTTGTTTGCGGTCTTTCTGTTTGGGAACACCTCGGCAAGCTTCTTCACGACGTGGGACATCCATCCTCCAAAGGGGAAGTTCTGAGTCCTCTTCGTTCTTGCAGAACACCAAGCTTCTTCCAACTTCCTTGCACCCTCAGCTGGCAGTTCCTGGGCTCCTGCCCACTCTCGACACTGTTGCGACTCTTGGACTTGGTCCCCTTGTCTTACAGGTACTCAGGTCCGGAAATCCAGTGTCGTTGCATTGCTGGTGTTTGTTCTTCCTGCAGAATCCCCATATCACAACTTCTCTGCTCTCTGGGGATAGTAGGTGCACTTTACACCTACCTTTCAGGGTTTTGGGGTGGGCTATTTTTCTAACCCTCACTGTTTTCTTACAGTCCCAGCGACTCTCTACAAGCTCACATAGGTTTGTGGTCCATTTGTGGTTCGCATTCCACTTTTGGAGTATATGGTTTGTGTTGCCCCTATACCTATGTGCTCCTATTGCAATCTACTGTAACTTTACATTGCTTGCATTACTTCCTTTTGCTATTATCTGCATAATTTTGGTTTGTGTACATATATCTTGTGTATATTTCTCATCCTCATACTGAGGGTACTCACTGAGATACTTTTGGCATATTGTCATAAAAATAAAGTACCTTTATTTTTAGTATATCTGTGTATTGTGTTTTCTTATGATATTGTGCATATGACACCAGTGATATAGTAGGAGCTTTACATGTCTCCTAGTTCAGCCTAAGCTGCTTTGCCATAACTACCTTCTATCAGCCTAAGCTGCTAGAAACACCTCTTCTACACTAATAAGGGATAACTGGACCTGGCACAAGGTTTAAGTACCTCTGGTACCCACTACAAGCCAGGTCAGCCTCCTACACTCTTCAATAGTGATGGGATCATCTAGTGTATCTGCGCTGTCTGTGATGTTTAGGTTTTGGGGAATCAACGATAGGAGTTCAGTCAGCTGTTGCTCAGTTGGGGAAGTAGTGGGCTGATAAAAGGAGCAGTAATACGTGTGAAAGGATTTCTTAATTTCAGCTTGCGTGTTAACCACATCTCCTGAGTGTGTTCTAATCGCGCCTATGGGCGAGGATTGCGATGGCTGACGCACTAGCCATGCTAGCAATTTGCCCGACCTATCTCCTTCCGCGTGCTGTCGCGTTCTAAAATGTCTATAGTCGTGTCTGCTGAGTCTGATGTCAGCCTCTCTATATTTAGACTTCAGCAAGTTTAATGTTTTAATTGAGGTTACGTTTGAAGCAACCTTGATCTCTGCCTTGCGCATTTCATATTCTAACACTAGTAGTTCCTTATTAAGCGTTCTTTTGACCCCTACCGAGGCTGCTAGGCAGTGACCTCTTACTATAACTTTGTGAGCGTCCCATTCCGTGGCGCGCACTGATGTTGTGTTTATGTTTAAGGCAAAATAGTCTGATAATCATTTAGCTAGTTCAGCATAAAAAGGAGGGTCTATGAGGGCATCTGGTTGTAGGCGCCATGTTGGAATACAAGTGTGCGTGCTGCCCCACATCAAGGTGGCTTGGAGCGGGTTGTGGTCTGATATGGTACGGACCAAATAGCCTAATGTGGTTATTTTGGGGATTATGTTGATTGATGCGAATAACATATCTATTCTAGTATGTAGTTTGTGCACCGGAGAGTGGAATGAGTATTCGCGGAGTGTGGGGTGGCCGATTTTCCAAATTTCTCTTTCCTGTTATTGGAGGCCCATTCTGCGAGTTTGAGTGAGGCTCGTTTAGCTGGGGTATTGTCTAGTGGAGGGATTGAACAGTCTTTCTGAGTGTCTAATATGCAATTGAAGTCACCACCCCATATGGTATCTATCTCCGGGTCGCTGAGTTTACTACTGTTGTATGACCGTAAAAATTCCCATTGATTTGAATTGGGGGCATATATTGTTGCCAATGCTATGGAGTTACCATCTAGGGCGCCCTCCAGGATCACATAACGTCCATTTGGGTGACATTGTACGCAAGACATAACATATGGGACCCCAGGGGCTATCCAGATCGATACTCCCCGGGCTATTGTTGAGAAGGTAGTGCCATATAATTGTCACTTCCATTTTGCTTTTGTGCTCTCTAGAGAGGGCTTAGCCAAGTGTGTCTCTTGCAACATGGCGAAATGTATTTGGTGTCTCCTGAGGTATGCATAGATCTGTTGCCGTTTACGCGAGGTTGCCATGCCTCTTATGTTTCATGTAAGCATTTTATATTGTGGGTTATACTGTTGCCTTTGGGAAGCCATAGAGTATTTGTGATTTTGTGTGAGCACGTTGCGAATTTGCGGATCCGTCCCTGCTTGTATAAATCATATACTTCATGCCTATTACGTCTAGCCATTTTGTGTTGCAACTAACCTAATATGTACCTGTTGCTAACGTAATAATGACTTTTACTTCTAACACCATAAGCTAAGATATGCATCGGGGGTGTGTCTCTTTTAATTAAAACGATAACATTAACTATATGTAACAATAACTGTGGTTGTAGCAAGGGCAGTGTTGGTATAGTACTTGCCAACCAGGTGTAACGGTCCATATGGTGCGGGGGGTCTTTCAAGTTAGTAAGTTCAAATCGATGATGATCCCGGCCCGTTGTACCCTTTTTGATATTGCTACTATCTAGGGGCATCCTAGAACCAGTTGATGTGGCCAGAAGTGACAGTTAATCAAAGGCAGAACCGGCTGCCTGCAAAAGGCATCACTGAGTGATTAGTGGCTCCATCTGCAGGGTTAGAAGCAATGAGCCATGGCCTATTGGTCTAATAGGCGCTAGCAGATGTCGTCTGCCGTCCGTGGAGTAAGAATGGGGCCGCAGACGGAGTCCGCGGAGTCAGTGTTTACCTCTAAATCAGGATCCATTTTTGTCTGTTTTGACATAGACGCTGGAGATGTGTTAGCAAAACGGGATGTAGTCTGTAATAGTAGAGAACGCTCCTCACAAGACTGCTCAGGGGTAGGTTTAGTGTCTTGTTTCCTGCAGGGACTGAGTTTGTCCTTAGGGGGATGTCTTTTGTCCATGAAACTTCTTGTGTTTATCGGATCAGCGAGTCCTTTTGCGTGTAGCCAGGTTTATGCATCCTCTGGCGAAGCGAAAAAAAACAGTGCGGGTACCATCCTGTATACAGAGTTTGGCAGGGAACAGCAGAGCGTATTTGATGTTGTGATCTTTTAATCGCTCTTTGACCCGGAAAAATGAATTGCGCTTTTTCTGTACCTCCACGGTGAAATCTGGGTAGTCCGATATTTCTGCACCTTCGAAGCATATTGGGCCTGCCTTACGAAACAATTGCAATATGAGGTCTCTATCGCGGTAATTAAGGAGTCTTGCTATGAGGGGGCGAGGTTGAGCGCCAGGTGGCAAGGGCCTTCCAGGAACCCTATGGGCACGTTCTACAGAGAAGAACTTTGGGATATTGTCTTTAAGTACCGTTTTTGTTAACCATTGGTCAATCAACAGTTCTGCGCTAGGGCCCTCAACACGTTCGTGGAATCCCACGAAACGGATGTTGTTACGTCGAGACCTGCATTCAGCGTCCTCAGCTCTGCGCTTTAATGCTTCCAACTCTGCCGTTACAGCCCCCATTTGTGACTGGAGCTGGATTACTGCTTGTGCAAGGTGTTATGTGTCTTTTTCCAGTCCTGCAACCTTTTCAGCCAGCGCTTGTTGGTCTGTGCGCAGTAGATTAACATCTTCGATTACTGAACCTATTTTCGCTTCCAAGGTGGTTTTAGTATCTAATATAGCTTGTAATATCTTTTCAAATTGTGTTGTGTGCATTTGAAGTATTATTTCCATCTTTTGTGCTTGGTGTGTGACCGAGGGTTCCTCAGGTGGGGGTCATGTTCCAGAGTCCATGTTTCCTGGGAGATACACGTGGGATCTTCGGTTTGCCCATTGATCGTCAATGTTGCGGTGTTGTTGCTAGCAATTGTGTTTTGCACGGCTTCAATTGATTAGCACTGCAGGGGTTTGTCCCTTTTCTGTGGGGAGCTTGCTGCGTGTTGGGTGTAGGAGGCTGGCCTGGCTTGTAGTGGGTACCAGAGGTACTCACACCTTGTGCCAGGTCCAGTTATCCCTTATTAGTGTAGGAGAGGTGTTTCTAGCAGCTTAGGCTGATAGAAGGTCGCTATAGCAGAGCAGCTTAGGCTGAACTAGGAGACATGCAAAGCTCCTACTATACCACTGGTGTCATATGCACAATATCATAAGAAAACACAATACACAGATATACTAAAAATAAAGGTACTTTATTTTTATGACAATATGCCAAAAGTATCTTTGTGAGTACCCTCAGTAGGAAGATGCCAAATATACACAAGATATATGTACAGAAACCAAAATTATGCAGATAATAGCAAAAGGAAGTAATGCAAGCAATGTAAAGTTACAGTAAATTGCAATAGATGCACATAGGTATAGGGACAACACAAACCATATACTCCAAAAGTGGAATGCGAACCACGAATGGACCCCAAACCTATGTGAGCTTGTAGAGGGTCGCTGGGACTGTAAGAAAACAGTGAGGGTTAGAAAAATAGCCCACCCCAAGACCCTGAAAGGTAGGTGTAAAGTGCACCTACTACCCCCAGAGAGCACAGAAGTCGTCATAGGGGGATTCTGCAGGAAGAACAAACACCAGCAATGCAACAACAGTGGATTTCCGGACCTGAGTACCTGTAAGACAAGGGGACCAAGTCCAATAGTCGCGACAGTGTCGAGAGTGGGCAGGAGCCCAAAAAATGCCAGCTGAGGGTGCAAGGAAGCTGCCACCTGTTGGAAGAAGCTTGGAGTTCTGCAAGAAAGAAGAGGACTAGGAACTTCCCCTTGGAGGATGGAGAAAGACCGCAAACAACCCTTGCTAGCTGCAAGGGTTGCGGTTAGTGTTTTTGGATGCTGCTGTGGCCCAGGAGGGACCAGGACATCGCCACTTGGATGAGGAGACAGAGGGGGCGCTCAGCAAGTCAGGAAGCCCTCACAGAAGCAGGCAGCACCCGCAGAAGTACCGGAGCAGGCACTTAGAAGAGGAGTGAACCGGAGTCCACCCGAAGTCACAAAAGGGAGCCCCACGACGCCGGAGGACAACTTAGAAGGTTGTGCACTGCAGGTTAGAGTGTCGGGACCCAGGCTTGGCTGTGCACGAAGGAAATCCTGGAAGAGTGCACAGGAGCCGGAGCAGCTGCAAATCACACGGTACCCAGGAATGCAGTCTAGCGTGGGGAGGCAAGGACTTACCTCCACCAAACTTGGACTGAAGAGTCACTGGACTGTGGGAGTCACTTGGACAGAGTTGCTGAGTTCCAGGGACCACGCTCGTCGCGCTGAGAGGGGACCCAGAGGACCGGTGATGCAGTCTTTTGTTGCCTGCAGTTGCAGGGGGAAGAGTCCGTCGACCCACGGGAGATTTCTTCAGAGCTCCTGGTGCAAGAAGAGGCAGGCTACCCCCAGAGCATGCACCACCAGGAAACAGTCGAGAAAGCTGGCAGGATGAAGCGATACAAGGTTGCAGTAGTCGTCTTTGCTACTTTGTTGCGGTTTTGCAGGCGTCCTGAGCAGTCAGCGGTCGATCCTTTGGCAGAAGGTGAAGAGGGAGATGCAGAGGAACTCTGATGAGCTCTTGCATTCGTTTTCTGGTGAGATCCCCAAAGCAGAGACCCTAACTAGCCAGAAAAGGAGGTTTGGCTACAGAGGATGGAGGATTGGCTACCAAGAGAGGTAAGAGCCTATCAGAAAGAGCCTCTGACGTCACCTGCTGACACTGGTCACTCAGAGCAGTCCAGTGTGCCACAGACACCTCTGTTTCCAATATGGCAGAGGTCTGGGACACACTGGAGGAGCTCTGGGCACCTCCCCTGGGAGATGCAGGTCAGGGGAGTGGTCACTCCCCTTTCCTTTGTCCAGTTTCGCGCCAGAGCAGGGCTGGGGGATCCCTGAACTGGTGTAGACGGGCTTATGCAGAGATGGGCACCATCTGTGCCCATCAAAGCATTTCCAGAGGCTGGAGGGGGCTACTCCTCCCCAGCCTTCACACCTATTTCCAAAGGGAGAGGGTGTTACACCCTCTCTCAGATGAAGTCCTTTGTTCTGCCTTCCTGGGCCAGGGCTGCCTGGACCCCAGGAGGGCAGAAACCTGTCCGAGGGGTTGGCAGCAGCTGCAGTGCAGACCTCGGAAAGGCAGTTTGGCAGTACCCGGGTTCTGTGCTAGAGACCCGGGGGATCATGGAATTGACAATTCCATGATCTTAGTCATTATACATGGCCATGTTCGGAGTTACCATTGTGACACTGTACATAGGTAGTGACCTATGTACAGTGCACACGTGTAATGGTGTCCCCGCACTCACAAAGTCTGTGGAATTTGCCCTGAACAATGTGGGGGCACCTTGGCTAGTGCCAGGGTGCCCACACACTAAGTAACTTTGCACCCAACCTTTACCAGGTAAAGGTTAGACATATAGGTGACTTATAAGTTACTTAAGTGCAGTGGTAAATGGCTGTGAAATAACGTGGACGTTATTTCACACAGGCTGCACTGGCAGGCCTGTGTAAGAATTGTCAGAGCTCCCTCTGGGTGGCAAAGGAAATGCTGCAGCCCAAAGGAATCTCCTGGAACCCCAATACCCTGGGTACCTCAGTACTATATACTAGGGAATTATATGGGTGTACCAGTATGCCAATGTGAATTGGTAAAGTTAGTCACTAGCCTGTAGTGACAAATTTGGAAAGCAGAGAGACCATAACCACTGAGGTTCTGGTTAGCAGAGCCTCAGTGAGCCAGTTAGGCATCACACAGGGAACACATACAGGGCACATACTTATGAGCACTGGGACCCTGCCTGGCAGGGTCCCAGTGACACATAGACTAAAACAACATATATACAGTGAAATATGGGGGTAACATGCCATGCAAGATGGTACTTTCCTACACCCATTATCATACCTTTGAGAGATTTATTAAACCTCTCTACCAGTCGATTAGTTTGTGGATGATAAGATGTGTAGTAGTAGGAGGGTCAAGGGGGCCAACTATGTCAACCCCTACCCTTTCAAAGGGGACCCCAACCACAGGTATTGGAATAAGGGGAGCCTTTGGTGTGCCACCAGTCTTGCCACTGGCTTTGCACGTCACACAAGACTTACAAAAATCTTTTGTGTCCTCGGACATCCTAGTCCAGTGAAACAGGGGGACAAGCCTTTCCCATGTTTTGATCTGGCCCAAATGCCCAGCTAAAGGAATGTCATGTGCCAGAGTTAGGAGGAACTCTCTAACTCTCTGTACTGCAGGGGACTGGGTCCCTTGCCTCTGTGTACAAGAGGTTGTCTTCCCAGTAAACTATGTGAGTCACTGACATCCCCATTTTCCTGCTTGACAGCTTGCTGTCTGAGACCCTCTAATGTGGGACAGGATTGCTGTGCAACACTCAGCTCTTCCCTGGCAGGCCCCCCTCCACCCAAAAGCTCAGCAGTGTCTGCTGGCACCTCATCTGGTGAAGGTTCTGCACAGGGAGGAAATTATTCTACCTCAGAAGGAGAATCATCTGTAGAGGGGAGGGATAGTGGGTAGGGATTTACCCTTGCTACCCCTAGCTTTAGGGAGCACTTGGTCCATTGTTCCAGGATCCAAGTTACCCTGTCTTTTTTGCTTTTTGGCCTGAGCCCTTGTCAAAGCAAAAATATGCCCAGAAATGCCCAGCATTGCTGCATGAGCCTCCAACTCCACTTCTGCCCAAGCTGATGTCTCTAAATCGTTCCCTAGTAGACAGTCTACAGGTAAATCTGAGGCAACCCCAACTTTCTTTTGACCAGTAACCCGCCCCAGTTGAGATTTACAACAGCCATGGGGTGGCTAAGATTGTTGTTATGAGCGTCTGTCACTTGGTACTGGTGACCAAGTAGGTGTTGTTCAGGGTGTACCAGTTTCTCTATCACCATGGTAACACTGGCACCTGTGTCCCTGCAGGCCTGAACCTCAACACCATTTATTATGGGAAGTTGCTTGTACTTATCCATATTAAGGGGACAAGAAACCAAGGTGGCCAAATCAATGACACCTTCAGAGACTAACACAGCCTCTGTGGTCTCCCTAACAAGACCAACCCCAACTAAATTACCAAAAGTGAGCCCAGCTACTCCCTTGGATTGTCTATTAGTAGGTTTGCTCCCACCACCACTGCTATTACTAGGGGCACTAGAATTTGCAGTAGGGGTTGTGGTAGTGGGAGGTTTGGTGTTTTTCTTTGGACAACTGGCATCAGTTGTCCAATGGCCTTTGACTTTACAGAAATAACACCAAGGCTTTTTAACTTGATTTGAATAGGATTTGGACCCACCACCCCCACCAGAGGATTTTTGTGGGCCTGATGAAGACTCCGTTTTAGTTGTGTCCCCACCCTTGTCAGAAGACTTACAATCCTTTTTCTTGCCATCCTTTTCACCCCCTGTATGAACTTTTCTGTTCACTCTTGTTCTGACCCATTTGTCTGCCTTCTTTCCCAATTCTTGGGGAGAGGTCAGATCTGAGTCCACTAGATATTGATGTAACAAGTCAGACACACAGTTATTCAGAATATGCTCTCTCAGAATAAGATTATACAGGCTTTCATAGTCAGAAACATTACTGCCATGTAACCACCCTTCCAAGGCCTTCACTGAACAGTCAACAAAGTATATCCAGTCTTGTGAGGACTCTTTTCTGGTGTCTCTGAACTTAATCCTGTATTGTTCAGTGGTTAAGCCAAATCCATCAAAGAGTGCATCATTCAAAACTGCAGAATTGTTAGCATCACTCTCTCTAACAGTAAGGAGCCTATCCCTACACTTTCCATGGAAAGATAGCCACAATATAGCAGCCCACTGCCTTTGAGGGACCCCCTGTACCATACAGGCCTTCTCAAGTGCAGCAAACCACTTTTTGATGTCATCCCCCTCCTTGTAAGGGGGGACTATCTTGTGCAGATTCCTGGAATCATGCTCTCTAACAGGATTACTATCAGGAATACTGCTATTGCTGCCACCATGGGGTCCTAACCCCAATCTCTGTCTCTCCTTCTCTAGGTCTAGGGATTCCCTATCTAGAGCCAGCTGTTGCTGTTTAAGTTTCATATGAGAATAACTATAAAGGGGTTCCCTAATAGAATGAGCGTAGCTCGAACAGGGAAATAATTAATGTAGGAAAAAACTACTAAACGAGCTACAATAATAGGCCTGAAGATATAATAATCTTGAGGAATGGATCACTGTGGATACGAATAATTACAACATGGTATACTAGAACCTAACACTGACACATAATACAGAGCTGTTGAACATAGATAGATAATAACAGATGAGAGTGTTCTATTACAAATTCGTACACTTTTATTAAATAGTTTTACAAAAATTAAAATACATGGAGAACAAATGGTAAGGTGAGTCAATAGAAAACAGAATACCTAACTCAGACAAACCACACTCATGCTAAGTGAAATTAAACAATGAAAGGAATACACAGGTGAAGATCTGCACTGAAGGTGCTAAAATTTACATAATGACACAAATAGACTAGAAAACGCAATAATAACAAATCAATACAGTAAAAAAGCGTAGTCAAAAAGGGATACACAAATACTTGATATTCTGAAACAAAAATAGTCTATACTGGAAAGAAAGCAGTAGTGACGTTGCTCTGTGAGAAAGGTACCGTGTGGACCAAAGGCCTATGTGCGTTTCGGTGTTCCTAGGTAATAAAGGTCACCTTCATCAGGGCCGTTCTCAATGGTACAATTCAGTGATAATCTAATCTTAGCAGCCTAACTTCCTGGTCAGTTTTGTAATAGGTTCTGGATATACATGGATAATGTAGTACTGAGATCTAATAAAGAAAAATATAATTATATAGAGATATAATACTAGCATCCAGAGAGTCACCAATTTTGTTTTTTTATGAAACTGAGGAGAGAGGTGGTAAAATAACATATTGTTGTGTTAAGATAAATACCTTAAGGGTCAAGATAGATATTCAACTGTAGAATTAATAGGAAAGTTAGAATTAAAAAGATGTAAAATAAGAACTAACAAGGTGATTAAAATAATTAGTTCAGAGTGGCACGAGAGAATCGGGTGGTTAGTATGTTCTAATTAAGAGGTGCCTTATGAAGTGCTGCTTCTACTCCTTATCCCAATTCTGTAGGGCCATGCATCCAAGTGTATTGTGAAACTAGTTATGGTAGACTAGTATTTATGTTCTTACTTGTGGTATCTTTTATATCAGTCTGAGCGATACGGCTGACAAGTAGCTGTTTCATTCTCATAATGAGGCATAGGAGTGCCTGTTGTTGTAAATGAAGATGAACTGACTAGTGGGTAAATGAAAAATACTCCAATCACAAAATGAAAGAACTAGATGGCAAAGTGTCTAAATAGTTATGCACTGTAGTGACTAATAGTCCAATTAATCAATAAATGCATGATTTTTATGTCTGTGAGAACTGATAGTCACCTGGAATTGGATGAGGTAGAACGTATTAGTAGGTTCCGTTCTATAGTTTTTACGGATCCTCGAATTCAAGTAGGGTCCAATGGCAGATCTGAAGTATATAAGTATGATGAAAAAACTAAGCAAAATAAAAAGGAGTTATTCAAATAGTCTGCTAGTATACTAGAAGAATCCCATTCTAATATGTGCTGGTCAATAAATGGGAAAAATAGAGTAGAAGCTCTTCTAGAGACGCTTACCGATATACTGGTTGGCTTCGCGTATGCTGGTTAGAATCGGCAGCCGCCGGTCGAGTTCGGTTTAATCAGGAGTCTAATTAGTGGATTCCTGGTGGTACTAGACCGCACGCAAAGAATGTAATGTGGCGATCCACGACGGTCGCCACATTGAAATCATAAAAATAAATGGACCTGCACTGGACGAAGCAAGCTAATGGAAATAAACTTAAGGAAAAGGATTATGGAAAATAAACTATATATTAGCAGCAAACATGTGAGCTAGAAATAATAACTTATAGGCATATAGGCCGGGTTAAATGGTCCATTTTTAGATAAACATAATAGCTTAAAGCTACGAATATGGATGGAACTGGTGGGAATCAAAAGGTCGCCATATTGGAACGGACTAAGTGCTAGGATGTTAACTGGATGGAAAAGTTTTTATTAAATGACAGAAGGGACTAATCGGACTAATGGCATTGAATAAGGGCTAAATAACAATTTTATCAATATTGCCAAGTTGAGAATTGAACGTCAAAAAATATTCCGGCTGGTTAGAATAAACACTGCTATAGATGTCCTCCAAAAGATAGTTCGTATGTCCACATGGGGGACTAGCAGGGGAATAGAAATAACGACAAGGGGGAAATAGGGATATCTCATAAGATGACTATACACAAATAAATGAATGTGAAAACATCATAACTCACTGTGAGTAATAGAGGGATAAATGACACTAATTAAATAGTAGCATTTTCCCAAGGAATGTATTCATTCAATCCTTTTTCACAACTGTCTAAAGTTAAGATCCAAAAGACTTCTCATTTTTTCCTGATTTAAGCTTCAGTCTGGTCTCTTCCACTCTCAACTTTTTGAGTTCCCTTTCTAACATGTTGTCTTCAGGGTGGGTGGGTTGGGAATGCTTGGACACAGAAGATACATTGGAAACAACAGAGGGAGATCTGTCCCTAACTGACTGGACTAGCAACCTGGCCTCCAGGAATAAATACACCCCTGCTATGATGGGAGTCTCTATTACTACCAGCATTCCTAGTTGGTCTGCTAGGGGGCAGCTTTGGAACAGAACCCTCCCCACCTCCCTAAAGGTGATCCCCTGAGTCAGAATGGGAGCCATCTATTAACTTCTCAATTGAAGTGCCTGCTTGGGACTCATCATTCACAATAAGCATGTTATATAGAAATTCTTTTGTGGGGTTCTTTCCTATCACTAAACCTCTATCTAAGCAGAGACTCCTTAGGCTCTTGTAATTCAAATTGTCATAGGTAGTATTGACCATTTTAAGAGCAGACTCTACATCAGACATGATAAAGTTTTAGAGACAGTGAGAAGAAAAAAAGTTTCAGAACTTTTTAAAGAACAGAGAAATAAAACTTTTTCCAACTTTTTGGAAACTTTTAGAAGTTTTAGAGTACTTTTCAGCACTCAGTAGAAAGTGTAAGAGGAGAAAAGCAAAAGCTCCCCCAGCCTCTGGAAATGCTTTGATGGGCACAGATGGTGCCCATCTCTGCATAAGCCAGTCTACACTGGTTCAGGGATCCCCCAGCCCTGCTCTGGCGTGAAACTGGACAAAGGAAAGGGGAGTGACCACTCCCCTGACCTGCACCTCCCAGGGGAGGTGCCCAGAGCTCCTCCAGTGTGCCCCAGACCTCTGCCATCTTGGATTCAGAGGTGTTGGGGGCACACTGGACTGCTCTGAGTGGCCAGTGGCAGCAGGTGACGTCAGAGACCCCCTCTGATAGGCTCTTACCTCTCTTGGTAGCCAATCCTCCTTTCTTGGTAGCCAAACCTCCTTTTCTGGCTATTTAGGGTCTCTCCTCTGGGGTATTCTTCAGATACCGAATGCAAGAGCTCACCAGAGTTCGTCTGCACTTCCCTCTTCGACTTCTGCCAAGGATCGACCGCTGACTGCTCCAGGATGTCTGCAAAACCGCAACAAAGTAGCAAGAGGACTACCAGCAACATTGTAGCGCCTCATCCTGCCGGCTTTCTCGACTGTTTCCTGGTGGTGCATGCTCTGGGGGCTGTCTGCCTTCACCCTGCACTGGAAGCTAGGAGGAAATGTCCTGTGGGTCATCGGAATCTTCCCCCTGCTAACGCAGGCACCAAAAGACTGCATCACCGGTCCTCTGGGTCCCCTCTCATCCTGACGAGCGTGGTCCCTGGAACACAGGAACTCTATCCAAGTGACCCTCACAGTCCAGTCAGCCTTTAGTCCAAGTTTGTGGAGGTAAGTCCTTGCCTCCCCATGCTAGACTGCAAACCTGTGTACTGCGTGATTGGCAGCTGCTCCGGCTTCTGTGCACTCCTCCAAGGATTCCTTCGTGCACAGCCTAGCCTGGGTCCCCAGCACTCCATCCTGCAGTGCTCAACCCTCTGAGTTGGACTCCGACTTCGTGGGACCCTCCTTTGTGACTCTGAGCCAGCTCTGGTTCACAAATCTTCTAAGTGCCTGCTCAGGCACTTCTGCGGGTGCTGCCTGCTTCTGTGGGGGCTCTCTGAGTTGCTGAGCGCCCCCTCTGTCTCCTTCTCCAAGGGGCGACAACCTGGTACTTCCTGGTCCCCAGCAGCACCCAAAAGCCTCTACCACAACCCTTGCAGCTAGCAAGGCTTGTTTGCAGTACTTTTGCATGGAAACACTTCTGCAACCTCCAGCACGCCGTGGGACATCTTCCATCCAAAGGAGAAGTTCCTAGCCCTTTTTGTTGTTGCAGAATCTTCGGCTTCTTCCACCCGGAGGCAGCCTTCTTGCACCTTCATCCGGGGTTTCCAGGGCTCCTGCCCCCCCTGGAAACTATTGCGACTCTTGGACTGGTCCCCTTGCCTTGCAGGTCCTCAGGTCCAGGAATCCGTCTTCAGTGCTTTGCTGGTGTTTGTGGTTCTTGCAGAATCCCCCTTATCACAACTATTGTGTCCTATTGGTATAGTAGGGGTACTTTACTTCTGCTTTTCAGGGTCTTGGGGTGGGGTTTCTTGGACACCCTGACTGTTTTCTTACAGTCCCAGCGACCCTCTACAAGCTCCCATAGGTCTGGGGTCCATTCGTGATTCGCATTCCACTTTTGGAGTATATGGTTTGTGTTGCCCCTAGACCTATGTTTGCCTATTGCATCCTATTGTAATTCTACACTGTTTGCATTACTTTTCTTACTATTACTTACCTGTTTTGGGTTTGTGTACATATAACTTGTGTTTATTACTTACCTTCTTACAGAGGGTACTCACTGAGATACTTGTGGCATATTGTCATAAAAATAAAGCACCTTTATTTTTAGTAACTCTGAGTATTGTGTTTTCTTATGATATTGTGCTATATGATATAAGTTGTATAGTAGGAGCTTTGCATGTCTCCTAGTTCGGCCTAAGCTTTGCCATAGCTACCTTCTATCAGCCCAAGCTGCTAGAAACACCTCTATTCTACTAATAAGGGATAACTGGACCTGGCACAGGGTGTAAGTACCACAAGGTACCCACTATAAGCCAGGCCAGCCTCCTACAATTGATTATTTTTTTCCATGTGTCCCTTTTACTTTTTGTCCTGATGAGACCCTTGTATCTTGTGCATGGGTTGAAACCCCGTCGAAATGCTCTAGTAACAAACAAACAGTGATACTGTAGACTGATGTAGATTCATTTGACATCCTTGTTTTGTGGTGTGTTACTATTACATTAGCCCATGCTCATTTGTATGGCTCTTGTAAATGTGTATTCCTGATGGATACAACTACTTGTGGATTCCTCACTCATTGAATTTTCCCCCCTGCGCCAGCTTCGACGGAAATTTTCTTCCTAGCTTCTGCACGTCGACGAGGACGTCACAATTGCCCACGCGACGCCGTCTGACATCATACAGGCAATAAGAGGTCCTTGCCGACGTCAAGTCCCTTTTTTGCATGCCTTCAAACGACGGTTATTCTTCGAGGGAGCTACTGTTTCTCATTCATTCATTAGCTTTATTTCGGTAAATATAAATACCATAAAAGCACATCACACAAAAAAGGAACAGCAAGCTACATGATAAACAATTTAAGTCATAAAAGATTAAAAAGGAGAGAAGAAAGAAAAAAGAAATATTTACACATAAGCAGTTCCCTACTAGAAAATCGCACCTTATAGTTATGTAAAAACACATTATAGGTAAAAGAATAAAATACAAGCCTGGCAAACCATATCAGATAAAAAGGACATTTCTATTTAAAAAAAATATCTAAGAACAAAATAAAATAAAAACAGCAGGTAGGGAATGCGTCTGAACCAATAGAAGAGATATGTGCATACAATGATAAATCCATCAATTGTTGTTTACCACGTTCATTGTTAAATTTCCCTCTGCTTTTTTAAGCGTGTTCAGTCTGATACGCCAGATTGAATCTAAATATTTTGACAAACAACAAACCACTAAAACCGATGAATCAGATTTAAAAATTCTCAAAGCTAGCAAGCAGTTTTTAAAACCCTTACTTCTGCACAGAGGAATAATCCAATGGGCTCTTTGTTTGGAGTATGCGGGGCATTGGAAGAGAATATGAGTTACTGATTCTTCTCTGGCACAGCCCATCGGACACATCTTAGAAGAACGACTAAAATTAGACCATTTATAAGTGAGGGAACGCAAAGGAAGAGAGCCCACCCTGAATCTAATGTATAATGAACGAGCAAACGGAGAAGATACTATATCCATATATTGTGCAAATTCATAATGGCATTTAAAATATAGGAAGTTTCCCGTCATGGATGATGACGAGACAGCGGACAATTGGGAAAGTTGAACGTGAAGCCAGAAAGCATCCTTTAGTGTCTGGGTAGCGTTCTTAGGGATAGATAATGGTTCCTTCCAATAGGACCCCAAACCAAGAAGCGAGAGGGTCCTTTCTACATATGCACACCACTTGATTTTGGAGCTAGTGTTGTTGGCCATCAAGTTAGCTAGCGCACATCTATAATGGACAAGAGAATCTGATGACCATAAGCGAATCCAGTACAACAGGGGCTTGAGTGCAACGATCTGGCTGATAGAAGGGAGATTTAGGTCCATGCGTATTGGGAGCAGTGGGGTACTGGAAGGAACTCTTAGCAATGACCTTAAAAAAGAGTTCTTCACTTTTATCAAATCATCCAGGCAACAGTGGCCCCACAGTTCAGCTCCATAGATTGCTCCCCCTCTTGCTTGTAGTTTATAAATTTCTACTGCGGGCGTCATGGCAAAGCTAGGAGATCTGGCTGCAAATCTTGCAATGCCACTCGCTCGCTGTTGCAATCGTAAAGTTGCCTTCTGGATGTGGCACTGCCACTTGTGCGAGTCTTCTAGTTTCAGGCCTAAATAATCAAAATCGCTGACTCTTTCCAGCGCGACACCCTCTAAATAGATAGGTCGTCTCATTCTGCCTTTCCTATCGCCAAACACCATGCACTTGGTTTTTAATCGGTTGATTTCGAGCCCATAATCATTGCAATAGTCAATGAATCTTGAAAGCAGGGTTGAAAGGCCTGTGGCTGTTTGAGAAACCAGCAGGGTGTCATCGGCAAAAAGGAGGCAGGGGATCTTCTGCCCTCCTATTTTGGGCGAGTCGTTAGAGCACTCCATAAGATAAGGGATGCATGCGTTTATGAAGAGAAGGAATAAGGTAGGGGCAAGAACACAACCTTGTCTTACGCCTCGGGCAGTAAGAAATTTTTCTGTTAATTCACCTTGTGGGCCCCATCTAATTCTACCATAGTTGCCAGTGTAAAGATCCCTGATAATATTTAAAATAGAGCACGGGACTCCTATTTTAGACAGAACTTCCCACAGTTTGGGGCGGGGTACTAGATCAAAGGCCGATTTTAGATCTACAAATGCTACATATAGGTGGCCTAAGTCAACATCGACAACTTTCCATTTAATAGAAGTAAAACGAAATATCTGATCTAATGTGCTAATTTTTTCTCTGAAGCCCGCTTGTAGATGATTTAGGATTTGATTTTCAACTAGCCACTTATTCAGCCTGCTCAACAACTGATAACAGAAAATTTTTTGAAGGTTGTCGAGGAGGCTGATGGGTCTATAATTACCCGGGTTGTTCCTCTCTCCTTTCTTATGGATGGGCACTATAATCGCCTCTTTCCATGAATCAGGATAAATTCTGCTAGTCAAGATGGCATTAGAAAGTCTGTTAATATATGGGCCCCAGGTGATCTGGTCCACCTTAAACATGTCAGAGGGGATCCCGTCCATCCCAGGGGCTTTTGCTGCTTTCTGGGCTGCAATGGCCGACACAGTTTCGTTCAGTGTAAAAGGGGGCAAGAGAGACATAGACTCGTCAAAAGTTGTTGGCTCCTCCAAAATTATGTCAGAAATATGACTTGCCAACAATGGACCATACAATTCCTTAAAGTAGGAGAGCCAGATGTCAGGAGAGATATAAGACTCCAGGTGAGATGCGCGGTTCTGGTCACCACAGGAAACTAGGAGCCAGAACCGTTTTGAATCATGGACGGTAGCTGCCTCAAGTAAATTGCTCCATAGCCCCTCTTCGTACTCGAATTTACTTTTATTGCAAGTAGAAGCATAATGACGTCTAGCAATGATGATGCCTGATCTGTCCTTGGTCTTTAGCGCAATGGCCAAAGTATTTTTGGCCTCCCTACACCTCTTGTTGAACCATTTAGTATGTGGTCGAATACAGGAAATAGTCAGTGGCCTTGAACGTTTAGTAAACAGCTCTTTCAAAGTAGAAAAAAGGTCCAAATGAAGAGGCAATATTTCTAATGGAGCCAGAATAAGGTTGGTATCAAATAACTGGTGAGAGGAGGTTAGGGCACGCAATTTTCCTTGAAGCTTGTTTGATTGCACAAAGGAGTCCCACCTGACTGTACGCCTATTACTAGACAGCTCCATGGCAGTAGAGGAGACAGGAGGAAGTGCGACCCCTACTAGGAGAGAACTCTTGTATGTGATCTGGAGGGGAGCATGATCACTAGTATGGGGAAGACCCACCTCTAAGTCTAGAATATGGTGCCATAGTCTTAAGTCAAAGAGGATATAATCCAGTTTGTTACTATATGAGCCCCTGAAGAAGGTTGGTCTGGCCGGAATGTCCGCTGGAAAGCGGCCATTACCCAAACGAAGGCCATGGGATATCATGAGGTCCACTATCTGTGAGGCCCTAACGCTTGGTTTATATGAATTTTGCTGGGTAGAATGAAAAGTCACAGGAGGAGGGATATTCCATACACTATCTTCAGACTGCATGACCTCTATGTGATCTGCATTAAGTTCAAGTAGAACGTTAAAGTCACCAGCTATTATGATATGATATTTGAGGCGAAGGTCTGAGATTAAAATATTCAGTAGCTCGACAATGGGAGATCGGTGATTTGAGGGTCCCGGTCTGCTATAAATATTTAGACAAAGGACAGGAGTGCCTGAGGCTGGGTAGATAGCAACGGCCAAAATATCATGGGAATCCACATATATCTCCTTTGTACCACTCCCCTCTATAAGTTTTACCCATGTGATTAAACCCCCTGCCGCCCTGCCAGCTAAAGATGGCTTAGCAGGCTTAAAAAAGGAACTATACCCTTGTTTGTATGTACAATGCGTTGCCCATGTTTCCTGGAACATGCAGACGTTAAAATTTCCAACGAGTGCCCCCCACTCAGTGTCAACAAGTTTGCTGTTAATGCCAGCCACATTCCAGGATAAAAGTTTTGCTGTGTGCTGGACACAAGAAATGTTTGAGTTCATGGTAGTATCAACTTGGACGTAACTGGCAACGGGGTTCGCCTTAAATAGACTTGTGGAATTATTAATAGTTCCAGGTTGTGAGTCCGATAAAAGAAGAGAGGCTGGGCAAGGTGAATTAGATGGAAAGTTCATGGCTGCTGTGGCTGTGCAAAGGTTGGTGAAGCATAGTCAGTCAATATCCGAGGTAGCCCCATGATCATGGGTTAGTTGGGCCCTTGAAGCAGGGCGAAAACAGAACTTAGGGGCCAAATCAGGGAGTGGATCTCTCTGGACCTGATGGCCTGTTAGTCTTATGTCTTGAGTAGTTGTAAAATGGTTCGGGGCCAAATTGGCTGATCTAGTGGAAGGATTCACACGCATATAGCTAGCAGTAGGACAGCTAGCTGAAAGAGTAATTGCTGAGGACTTCCTGCGTATAGACCGTGCTTCCATTTCCATGAGGCCTGCTACCAAATGTGGGCTTTTAAGGCTAAGTGTTATAAAGTCACTAGGACCAGAGAGACCAGGGGAACCATTAGATCGCTCGACAGATACAATGTCATCATAGATGATTGAGCCACAACCCCTGGTATGTCTCACCCAGTGCAAGACCTTGTTTGTTAGTGAGGCTTTGTCTTCTCTCACGTTTGGAGGCAAAGGTGGAACATTGCACATGTATATGTAGTTGTTGCTAATTAATTTATGATTATGGTATAAAGCTTTGGTAGTATCCCATTTGAAGGGAACATTAGGAAGGAGAGGGGTAGTTCTTCCAAAAGAGGACGTAAGCTGTTTTGCAGGACACTGATCGTCTATGGGACCTGCAGCACAAGCTAGTGGCAGAAGAGGCCCGTTTGGAAAAACGCCTTTTGCAGGTGGTTGCTTGGTAGGCAAAAGGTTTGAGTTAGGCTCGCTAATAGGGGAAGGATATTTGCTTTTAAGAAAGTTGGTGATTTCAAGTAATAATGCTCTCAACTCGCTAACTTCAGACTTAAGGCTACACACCAATGTGAACAAATCATTTTGTAGAGGAGGACTCACTGTACATGGCAGAGCTGAGACGGCTGGTTGCTGATTGTCCGAATCAATGGATGCCAGCGGAGAAAAACGATTAGAGCATAAAATTGAAGGGTGAGGTGTACAAGCTCTAAGAGCATCTACATCAGAATAGGGTGTAGGGAGGACAATAGGATCTTGACAAGGCAACGACTGTTGGAGTGGTTGGTGAGATGAGGCGACAGAATGAGAGTTAACAACAGTATGTGAACTAGATGTTAGAAATGGAATAAGCGTGCCAGATTTTGAGCCCTTTCGACTAGGCTTCTCCTTGTTGTTTAGAATCTGTTCTACCTCTTCTATTAAATCGTCTATTTCCTTGGCGACATGGCTAGTGTGGGGTAACATAGTCTTATTGATTTTGAGTATTTTGGATTTGCCAGAGCCTAAAGTCGGGCTGTCTTTGGCCTTACGCTTCCCCATTGGCGAATGGTACTATGTCACAATATAGAGGAGAGATTGGGGTACTTCCCTATGCAGAAGGGGCAATTGCCGTGCCTTAGGACCAAGAGGGGTGGCCCAGCCCGGCCTCCTTCGGCCTCTGACGGGCACGGACGGGCCCGCCCTTGGCCCGGGCTTTGCCCGGGCGCGCCCCGCGCGCGTCCCGCGAGCGGGAGCGCAAATGAAGAATTTAAAGGGCGCCTGCCCTTTAGCTCCGGTGCTCCGATGTCAGCCCCCAGGTGAGGAGAGTCAGGACAAACCAGCAGCGCAACCCGCGTCCCTGCGAGCGGGAGCGCAAATGAAGAATTTAAAGGGCGCCTGCCCTTTAGCTCCGGTGCTCCGATGTCAGCCCCCAGGTGAGGAGAGTCAGGACAAACCAGCAGCGCAACCCGCGTCCCCGCGAGCGGGAGCGCAAATGAAGAATTTAAAGGGCGCCTGCCCTTTAGCTCCGGTGCTCCGATGTCAGCCCCCAGGTGAGGAGAGTCAGGACAAACCAGCAGCGCAACCCGCGTCCCCGCGAGCGGGAGCGCAAATGAAGAATTTAAAGGGCGCCTGCCCTTTAGCTCCGGTGCTCCGATGTCAGCCCCCAGGTGAGGAGAGTCAGGACAAACCAGCAGCGCAACCCGCGTCCCCGCGAGCGGGAGCGCAAATGAAGAATTTAAAGGGCGCCTGCCCTTTAGCTCCGGTGCTCCGATGTCAGCCCCCAGGTGAGGAGAGTCAGGACAAACCAGCAGCGCAACCCGCGTCCCCGCGAGCGGGAGCGCAAATGAAGAATTTAAAGGGCGCCTGCCCTTTAGCTCCGGTGCTCCGATGTCAGCCCCCAGGTGAGGAGAGTCAGGACAAACCAGCAGCGCAACCCGCGTCCCCGCGAGCGGGAGCGCAAATGAAGAATTTAAAGGGCGCCTGCCCTTTAGCTCCGGTGCTCCGATGTCAGCCCCCAGGTGAGGAGAGTCAGGACAAACCAGCAGCGCAACCCGCGTCCCCGCGAGCGGGAGCGCAAATGAAGAATTTAAAGGGCGCCTGCCCTTTAGCTCCGGTGCTCCGATGTCAGCCCCCAGGTGAGGAGAGTCAGGACAAACCAGCAGCGCAACCCGCGTCCCCGCGAGCGGGAGCGCAAATGAAGAATTTAAAGGGCGCCTGCCCTTTAGCTCCGGTGCTCCGATGTCAGCCCCCAGGTGAGGAGAGTCAGGACAAACCAGCAGCGCAACCCGCGTCCCCGCGAGCGGGAGCGCAAATGAAGAATTTAAAGGGCGCCTGCCCTTTAGCTCCGGTGCTCCGATGTCAGCCCCCAGGTGAGGAGAGTCAGGACAAACCAGCAGCGCAACCCGCGTCCCCGCGAGCGGGAGCGCAAATGAAGAATTTAAAGGGCGCCTGCCCTTTAGCTCCGGTGCTCCGATGTCAGCCCCCAGGTGAGGAGAGTCAGGACAAACCAGCAGCGCAACCCGCGTCCCCGCGAGCGGGAGCGCAAATGAAGAATTTAAAGGGCGCCTGCCCTTTAGCTCCGGTGCTCCGATGTCAGCCCCCAGGTGAGGAGAGTCAGGACAAACCAGCAGCGCAACCCGCGTCCCCGCGAGCGGGAGCGCAAATGAAGAATTTAAAGGGCGCCTGCCCTTTAGCTCCGGTGCTCCGATGTCAGCCCCCAGGTGAGGAGAGTCAGGACAAACCAGCAGCGCAACCCGCGTCCCCGCGAGCGGGAGCGCAAATGAAGAATTTAAAGGGCGCCTGCCCTTTAGCTCCGGTGCTCCGATGTCAGCCCCCAGGTGAGGAGAGTCAGGACAAACCAGCAGCGCAACCCGCGTCCCCGCGAGCGGGAGCGCAAATGAAGAATTTAAAGGGCGCCTGCCCTTTAGCTCCGGTGCTCCGATGTCAGCCCCCAGGTGAGGAGAGTCAGGACAAACCAGCAGCGCAACCCGCGTCCCCGCGAGCGGGAGCGCAAATGAAGAATTTAAAGGGCGCCTGCCCTTTAGCTCCGGTGCTCCGATGTCAGCCCCCAGGTGAGGAGAGTCAGGACAAACCAGCAGCGCAACCCGCGTCCCCGCGAGCGGGAGCGCAAATGAAGAATTTAAAGGGCGCCTGCCCTTTAGCTCCGGTGCTCCGATGTCAGCCCCCAGGTGAGGAGAGTCAGGACAAACCAGCAGCGCAACCCGCGTCCCCGCGAGCGGGAGCGCAAATGAAGAATTTAAAGGGCGCCTGCCCTTTAGCTCCGGTGCTCCGATGTCAGCCCCCAGGTGAGGAGAGTCAGGACAAACCAGCAGCGCAACCCGCGTCCCCGCGAGCGGGAGCGCAAATGAAGAATTTAAAGGGCGCCTGCCCTTTAGCTCCGGTGCTCCGATGTCAGCCCCCAGGTGAGGAGAGTCAGGACAAACCAGCAGCGCAACCCGCGTCCCCGCGAGCGGGAGCGCAAATGAAGAATTTAAAGGGCGCCTGCCCTTTAGCTCCGGTGCTCCGATGTCAGCCCCCAGGTGAGGAGAGTCAGGACAAACCAGCAGCGCAACCCGCGTCCCCGCGAGCGGGAGCGCAAATGAAGAATTTAAAGGGCGCCTGCCCTTTAGCTCCGGTGCTCCGATGTCAGCCCCCAGGTGAGGAGAGTCAGGACAAACCAGCAGCGCAACCCGCGTCCCCGCGAGCGGGAGCGCAAATGAAGAATTTAAAGGGCGCCTGCCCTTTAGCTCCGGTGCTCCGATGTCAGCCCCCAGGTGAGGAGAGTCAGGACAAACCAGCAGCGCAACCCGCGTCCCCGCGAGCGGGAGCGCAAATGAAGAATTTAAAGGGCGCCTGCCCTTTAGCTCCGGTGCTCCGATGTCAGCCCCCAGGTGAGGAGAGTCAGGACAAACCAGCAGCGCAACCCGCGTCCCCGCGAGCGGGAGCGCAAATGAAGAATTTAAAGGGCGCCTGCCCTTTAGCTCCGGTGCTCCGATGTCAGCCCCCAGGTGAGGAGAGTCAGGACAAACCAGCAGCGCAACCCGCGTCCCCGCGAGCGGGAGCGCAAATGAAGAATTTAAAGGGCGCCTGCCCTTTAGCTCCGGTGCTCCGATGTCAGCCCCCAGGTGAGGAGAGTCAGGACAAACCAGCAGCGCAACCCGCGTCCCCGCGAGCGGGAGCGCAAATGAAGAATTTAAAGGGCGCCTGCCCTTTAGCTCCGGTGCTCCGATGTCAGCCCCCAGGTGAGGAGAGTCAGGACAAACCAGCAGCGCAACCCGCGTCCCCGCGAGCGGGAGCGCAAATGAAGAATTTAAAGGGCGCCTGCCCTTTAGCTCCGGTGCTCCGATGTCAGCCCCCAGGTGAGGAGAGTCAGGACAAACCAGCAGCGCAACCCGCGTCCCCGCGAGCGGGAGCGCAAATGAAGAATTTAAAGGGCGCCTGCCCTTTAGCTCCGGTGCTCCGATGTCAGCCCCCAGGTGAGGAGAGTCAGGACAAACCAGCAGCGCAACCCGCGTCCCCGCGAGCGGGAGCGCAAATGAAGAATTTAAAGGGCGCCTGCCCTTTAGCTCCGGTGCTCCGATGTCAGCCCCCAGGTGAGGAGAGTCAGGACAAACCAGCAGCGCAACCCGCGTCCCCGCGAGCGGGAGCGCAAATGAAGAATTTAAAGGGCGCCTGCCCTTTAGCTCCGGTGCTCCGATGTCAGCCCCCAGGTGAGGAGAGTCAGGACAAACCAGCAGCGCAACCCGCTACTGTTTCTACTCTGCGTAGTTACAGTTACTGTTTCTTTCTTCGGAACGTTGGGGGACGCGTTTCAGATGTCCTAGTGCGACCAGTTGCTTTACGCGTTTCCCCCCATACCTTTAATTCCTCGGGTTCTGAGAAAAATTTGCCAAGACCGGGCCCAAGTTATCTTAATAGCTCCCGATTGACCAAGGAGGGTATGGTATTCGGATCTTCTCCAACTCTCTCTGTGCCCCCCGCTCCGTTTCCCTCACAGGGCAGACCTCCTCTCTCAATCGCAGGGGCAGGTTTTACACCCCCACCTCCAGAGCCTGCACCTTCATGCCTGGAGATTGAACGGGGCAACCTGAGTTTCTTTTCTCTCCCACCTGAGGTAGTGGATGTTATTTTATCGGCCAGGCGACACTCCACTAAATCTATCTACACTAGCAGGTGGCCTAAATTTGTGAATTGGTGTGGAGAGAAGCAAATTGATCCCTTACATGCCCACTTATCGATTATCTTGTCTTTTGCGTTGTCCCTGGAACAGAGGGGTAGTGCAGTTGCTACAGTTAAGGGCTATTTGTCGGCTCTGTCAGCCTTTCTGTGTCTGCCTGACCAACCTTCTTTATTTAAATCTCCTTTAGTATTGAGGTTTTTACAAGGCCTCACTAATAGATATCCTCCCACTCCTTTCATTATGCCTCAGTGGGATTTGAACCTAGTCTTAACGTTTCTTATGGGCTCACCGTTTGAGCCGATGCATTCTTGCCCCATAAGGTTATTGGTTTTATAGACTGTTTTCCTTGTTGCGATTACTTCAGCTAGAAGAGTGAGTGAGCTGCAGGCTCTTTCTGTTAAGCCCCCGTATACATCCTTCTATGGGGATAAGGTGGTGTTGAGCACCAAGGATGCTTTCTTGCCGACAGTTGTTTCACCCTTCCATAGAGGTCAGTCTATTTCTCTCTCCTCTTTTTATCCTCTACCTCATCCTTCGAAAGAGGAAGAAAGACTGCATCGTGTTGACCCGAGAAGAGCGCTGAGCTTCTTCATAGACAGAACGAAGGAGTTTAGATTGGAGGATCAACTCTTCATCGGGTACGTGGGAAAGAGGAGAGGATGGGCAGTCCACAAGAGAACACTCTCCAGGTGGGTCATTCTTTGCATTAAGCTGTTTTATTCTCTGGCAAAGAAAGAACCCCCTGATGGAATAAGAGCTCATTCCACCAGAGCTAAGTCGGCCTCTTCGGCCTTTGCTAGGGGTGTTCCTGTTGTTGACATCTGCAAGGCTGCAACTTGGCCGTCCCTCCACACTTTTGCAAAGCATTACTGCTTGGATTCGGAGGTTAGGAGGGATGGCCATTTTGCACGGTCGGTGCTGCAGGATTTCTTGGTTTGACCATTCAGGCACCCTCCACCGAGTGCGGTACTGCTTTGGGACTCTATTAAGTGAGTGAGGAATCCACAGGTAGTTGTATCCATCAGAAGAACGAGTTACTTACCTTCGGTAACACCTTTTCTGGTGGATACACTAGCTACCTGTGGATTCCTCATGGTCCCACCCGCCTCCCCGTTGCCTGTCTGGTCTTACCAAGTTATCCTTGAGTGAGCTCCTGTTGGTATTATATTATTTTCATATGTATATGTGTATATATTTATGTGTATATATATATATATATATTTAAAAAAAAAAAAAGAATTTGTGAAGATGCTATATATAGTCTATATGTATATATTTTTGCGTATTTACATATTTGTGCTGATGTTTTATCTATTTGATTTAATTAAATATTGTTTTATAAGTATTTGTTTCAATTGTATATATATTTTGCTGGTATTTGCCTGTTCGTCTCAGAGGCACGTAAAAAATGTTGGTACTGACGTCGGCACGTCGGCGAGGACCTCTTATTGCCCTGTATGACGTCAGACGGCGTCGCGTGGGCAATTGTGACGTCCCCGTCGACGTGCAGAAGCTAGGAAGAAAATTTCCGTCGAAGCTGGCGCAGGGGGGAAAATTCAATGAGTGAGGAATCCACAGGTAGCTAGTGTATCCACCAGAAAAGGCGTTACCGAAGGTAAGTAACTCGTTCGTTGTGGCTTTTGCACTATGGACACATTGAACTGAGTTTTACTGTGGTTTTATGTGTACCTAACTCCAGTTAATAAAAAATATCTTGTGACTTTGAGGTGGTTTCTGTCCTATTTGAAAAGGATGATTTATTCATAAGGCGATGTAGCCTCAAATTATGTAATATATTGTTATAATTAATACCAATGAGAAATGCTATTGCCTAAAAGATTGATAATAAGGTGTGGCATTATAGTATCGGCTGCCAAATGTGTACATGAATGATAGAGGCTATTAGTGATGACTCGACCACTACAATATGTTTTTTATTAGACTGCCCTTTGAAGATGAAGTGATTTATCTGGGCCAAATTGGGAGGTGACGTGTTTTTAAAATGGTTATCTTGCTTTCGCGACCTGGATTTACTTAGGTCTATACTTCTGTATTTTTTTTATTTAAAAAAAACAAAACAGCTTTTTAATCTTTTCGCTGCCAGGTCTTTTCCCCCTCATGCAGCAGGCATTTTTTTGGCTATTTTGGGCAGTTCGCGCTTAGGCCCTCATAACTTTTTGTCCACGTAAGCTACCCACGCCAAATTTGCTTCCTTTTTTCCAGCATCCTAGGGATTCTAGAGGTACCCAGAGTTTGTGGGTTCCTCTGGAGAAGACCAAGAAATTAGCCAAAATACAGTGAAAATATATATTTTTTTTTGTATAGATGGGAAAATGGGCTGCAGAAGAAGGCTTGTTGTTTTTCCCCTGAAAATGGCATCATCAGAGGCTTGTGGTTTTTCCCCTAAAATTGGCATCAGCAAAGGGTTGTTTGAGCTAAAATCACCATCTTCCCAGCTTTCAGAAACAGGCAGGCTTTAATCAGAAAACCACATTTTCCTGCACAATTTTGGCATTTTACTGGAACATACCCAATTTGTACTTAAAGCCTCCTTCCAGTTAGTGACAGAAATGGGCTTGAAACCAGTGCTGGATCCCTGACAGCTCAACATTTCAGAAAAGTAGACAAGATTCTGAATTAAGCAAGGGGTCATTTGTGTAGATCCTACGAGGTTTTTCTACAGAAAATAACAGCTGAAATAAAAAGAAATTGAAATTGAGGTGAAAAAACAGCCATTTCTCTTTTACTCTGTAACTTTTTCCTGCGATGTCAGATTTTCAAAAGCAACCTACCGTTACGTCTGCTGGACTCTTCTGGTTGCGGGGATATATAGGGCTTGTAGGTTCCCAGAGCCAATAAAGGAGCTTCACCTTGCAATGGGTTTTCATTGTAAACCGGGTATACAACAATTCATTTTGTGAAATATAAAGAGTGAAAAATAGGTGTCAAGGAAACCTTTGTACTTCCAAAATGGGCACAAGGTAAGGTGTTGAGAAGCAGTGGTTATTTGCACATCTCTGAATTCTGGGGTCCCCATACCAGCATATGAATTACACGGCATTTCTCAAATAGTTGTGTTTTTTTTACACACTGTCTTACATTTGGAAAGAAAAAATGTAGAGAAAGACAAGTCGCAACAACACTTGTTCTTCTATTCTGTGTTCCCCTGAGTCTCCCAATAAAAATGGTGCCAGACTTGTGTGGGTAGGGCTAGTGCCCGCGGCAGAAAACGCAACATAAACACATCATATTTTTACATCTAGCTCAGCCGGCACCTAGGGAAACCTACCAAACCTGTGTATTTTTTTAAACGTGACTTATGGGGCTCTCACCATATTCTGTTACCCGGAATCCTTTGCAAACCTCAACATTTGGCAAAAAAAACACTTTTTCCTTACATTTCAGCGATAGAAAGTTCTGGAATCTGAGACGAGCCACACATTTCCTTCCCCCCAACACTCCCCAAGACTCCTGATAAAAATGGTGTGGTGTGGGTAGGCCCAGTGCCCGCGACAGGAAATGCCCCAAAACACTACGAGGACACATCAAAATGATCAAATACAAAACTACTTGTTTTTGAGGTGGGGGGATGAGGGGGGCTCTTACATTTTTGCTCCTGGGCCCAACTGCCTTCTAAGAAAACCTACCAAACGCAGACATTTCTGAAAACTAGACACCCGAGGGAGCCCAGGGAGGGGTGACTTGCCTGGATCCCCCAGTGTTTTCTTACCCAGAATCCTCCGCAAACCTCAAATTTAGCTTAAGAAAATCACATTTTCCCCACATTTCTGTGTGAGATCATTGCACTGGCACAAATTTCCTACCACCCGGCGTTCTCCTCAGTCTTTTGATAAAAATGATACCTCACTTGTGTAGGTGGGCCAAGTGCCTGTGACAGGGAAGAGCCAAAAAATAGGTCGAAATTGGGGGGTGGACCCACTATTTTGTTTTTAATTCCCTGGCATCTAGTAGGCTTTCTGCCCCCATGGGAGTGGATCGGGGGTAATTGCCCCAGCTGCCCACCGGTGGGCAGAACAGCTTTGTCCCCATTTATTTAGGATGGGGGTATTGCCATACCCCCACCCTCTTTTTTTGAAAAAACAAATCTTCCCTGATCTCTGGTGGGCTTCTGCCCTGTTTGGGGACAGATAGGCCTTACAAAAATAGGCTGATCTGCCCCCAAGGGGGTGGGGGGGGGTGCAGAAATGGCCAACAGTAATGTTTCCCCATGGGGAGAAACCTTTGCCTATGGGGCTTCCCCCTCAAACAAAACACACACACTAGTCCCTGGTGCCTAAGTGGTTTCTGCCCCCCTGGGGGCAAATCGGCCTAACAGAAATAGGCCGGAAATGGCCTAAAATAAATCCCCCCCCCCCCCCAGGGTAGAGACCCTTGCCTAAGGGGTTGCTCCCCATCTCTGTATCTAGTGGTTGCTGCTGTCCTTTTTGGGGGGGAGGGGGATGGCCTAATAAAAATTGCCCCCCAGGGGAGCGAGCCTTGCTCAAGGGGTCGCTCCCCTTCATTCTTAACATTAAAAAAAAAACTCCCTGGAGTCTAGTGGCTTGAAAAGGCCTCGTAATATATTGCCCCCCCCCCCCCCCCCTGGGGATTGACCCTTGCCAAGGGGGCCGCTCCCCTCATACATAAATAGTAAAATAAACAAACAAAAACAGAAATCCCTGGTGCCTAGTTGGCATTTCTGCAGCCCAGTCGCTTCAAGATCTGGCTGCAGAAATGCTCCGAGAAACATGAAAGGAAAGGAAAGGCCTTTCCTTAACTTTCATGTCTCTGTGCCGCCCCCAGCCCAAGGATCAAAAGAGAAATGCTTTGCATTTCTCTCCAATCGCGCTGGGAGCTGAGCTTCCAGTGCGGTGGGGGCGGCCTCCGATGAGGTCAGCGTGCAGTCGCGCGCTGACGTCATCAGATGTTTCTGGGGATGTTGGGGGGGACGGGGCGAGGGTGGAAGGGGAAGCGATTCCCCTTCCATCCCTGCCCATGGGAGGAGGGTTGAAGGCCCTCAGGGGGAGCGCTAGCGCTTCCCCCGAGGGGCCTATACGAGGATGAGGTGGTTACGTCCCTGGCGCCTCAGCTCCACTGCAGAGGACGTAACCACTGGCGCCTGAGCGCCACGGCAGAGGATGTAACCACCTCGTCCCCGCACCCAAGGGGTTAAAAGGGTGAAAGGAGCTGGCAAAAATATATCTGGGCACATAAAAAACTTTGCTGAACTATCCACCACCTTCAGCTGCCCAGGGAGGGGGGTGGTGGTGGTTTGGAGCTCCCTTTACAGTGGCATTATTGCTTTGCAGCCTTTATGCTTTGACTTTCCGCAGTCATTGGACTTACCCTTTGGCACCTGGCAGGTCTATTCTCTGTGTACCAGATACTTTCAACAGGAATTGGGAGGTTGCAAGGAATTGTTGAAACTGCTTATTTTTGGCACACACTATTCAAAACACTTAGCCTGCCAAATCTGATAGTAGACTATCTTCTCTACTTGTAATGTAGCTCGATTCTATCGGTACACCTTACTAGGGAATAATCCCAGCCTTCCATCTTCACTCCAAGACATATTTTTTTTAGCTGCTGAGAACATCCTACCATTCCGCGTTTGGGCCACATCTTTAAGAATAGAATCTTTGAGGTCAGAGGCTGCCCAAAGAAACAGGAGAAAATATGGGGTAAAAAGTGTGAATATTATTGTTGGTCTTCGTGAGGTGTGGAAAGGGAACTGTGTTTTAAATCTTTGTAATGGGGACTGGTTTGTCTGGTGCCTGGTATGTACATGTGACAATGATTCTTTGGTGTTTATCGCAATGAAATTGTTTATCAAAAAAAGAATGGGATCTTTGGATCTTTTCCAGCTCTGAGTTTTGACTGTAGACGTCTCAAAATTGCGGCCCTTCTGCTACCTTTGTGCAGCAGCTACGGGCTGTAAAATCAGTATGAACCACAATGAGTTCTTAGACGCTTCATTAAACTTTTAAAAAAACACGGTTACATTTATACTTTCTCCTCGAGCATAAAGGGTTGCAAGAGTAATTGGTTCGTGCTGCTCGCTGCTAAATGATCTCGACGGCTGCAGTGTAATGTATCTGTGTCTGAGATACGACACATTATTAAATTGCCCCAAGATGCTCTTAACATCTCGAGACTTAAAGCACATTCCTTCAAAATCCTGAACGACACGTATTAAACTCTCCTTAAGCTACACAATTGGGCATGCGGGAAGCATTGGCATTTTTCAGGTGTGGGAGTTTAGAGGCGCCGATACAGTGCATATTTTCGCAGCCTGCAATCCTGTCTCGCAGTCTTGACACAAAGCGTTTGCACTAATAAATCAATGATGCAAAATTAATATCACTCCTGACCCCCAAAAAGTGTTGTTTGTGCACACCCCCAATGTTCAGGCGGAGGTGGCGGGGGTCTTTTTCATTGCGATGACTTCTGCAAGACTCACGATTGCTCGCTCCTGGCTCCAAAAGGAGGCTCCGGATCCTTTATTGTGGTAGCGGGAGCTAATATTCCTTTCTGGACTGGAGCTTGCAATTATTGATAACCACCTGAATCACCATAAGCTGAGAACACTTGGCGGTCAAAGGTGCCCTTTTAGAACTTAAGTCTGGCCGTGATGGGGATGGTGTGATTTATGGATACAGGCTAAAGAGGCCTTGGTTTTCCCTCGGAGAATGGTTTCTTTTGCTGTTAGTCATATTCAATGGTATTTATTGTATTTACGTATGCCTGATTGTACTCCAATGAGTACTATTTATGTTATGGAAATGATGTTACGTTTGTATGTGCTATTATGGCGGAAGATGATAATGAATCTGTTCTCTTAAAACAAATGTTTAGTTAAGTGCCAAAGCTTGAATTGGAACCCAGTGTTCAAATTCACAAGTCTGCAATTTAGCATCTAGCTTGATGTTAGTTTTAAATGTGGAGATAGTAACAGAGCAAATAACTCGTTTTTGCAGGTTAAGTATTTTGAAAAAAGAAGAGACTACTTGAAATATAAAGAACAACTTGAAACAGGAGAGTTTCAACCTTCCGACACAACTGAGAAGTCCTGAATTGACATCAAGACATGAAGCAACAATAAAGAACAGTCATAACTGTTTCTTTGAACTGGACCTTATTTCACATTTCGTGTACCAACCTTGATAATCACAGTTAGCTGCTGAAGAATGAAAGCCAAACGTAACTACGTCGACCGAGAAGCATCCTTTCCAGTACAGCGTTAATGTTGAGCATATAAGGGGAAATTCTAAGTGTCCGTGTTGCTCTTAGGAGACCGTGTTTTCAGTCATTACCTTGAAGGCAGATATGAATTCAACCCTTTTGTCACTTATGTCTTAGGATGCCTTTAAACTTTGTGAACAACTTTAATTTCCTGACACTTATGTAAGATCACTAAGTGTGTTTGTTTATTTTTATTAATTATGTTTATTTGCCACTCATTGCTACGTTTTTACATTATTTATAGGTTAAAAATGCTGTGGTAAATTCACTGTACTGCATGGATTTTGCAACTCTGCAGATCGGTTGGAGATGTGCCTGTGCAAAGTAGTAGGCGTATTTAAGTAATGTTTCTATGTAAAAAAAAGGATTTCTAATCAAATATGTACATCATTCGATAAAACCTTTTAGTGAAGATTTGTGGAGAAATAATGAGTAGTGGTTTCATCCCAACTGACAATGGAACTGTCATTTGTTTCATCGTGATCCCTCTTCCAGTTATTATATACCTTCATTTAAATGTTTTACATAGTAAAGCAGGGGTTCCCAACCTGTGGTCCAGGGACCCCTGCAGGTCCACGAAGACTCCAGGGGTCTGTGAATGCTTAGAAAATTAAATAATAGTAACAAATTAATAAAGTGTATATAAATAAAGTGGCTAAATGTACAATTGAACATTTTCAAACTTACTGTAAATGTTAAGGAATTTGTAATTTGAAGCTAAACATTAAATTTGTATCCTCAGATAGATCTGTGAGAGTAGTGGAGGTGCATCAAACAGAATATAGTATAGATGATGTGTGACTTCAATTAAATTTAGAAAATTTACAAACGGATTATTAAAATTTGTATTTTTTTTATTTATAGTTAACATATTTAATGTGTAATCATTGTTGTATTTGATGTGATGCTTGTTTCTGTAGTTTTTGTGTATTGTTTTGCGGTTCATCATCGACAATGTTAAGGCTGAGGTCCCCACCTTCTAGTAATGACTCAGTAGGGGGGCCCCCAGATTCTAATAGTGATTCAGTGGGGGTCCCCGGGTTTCAGTAATGATAAAGTGGGGGTTTACAGAAGTCAAAAGGTTGACAACCACCATACTAAATCAGTCAACCATTTATAGGGCACAGAAAATCACTCATGAGGGTCTCAAGACGCTGGAGCTTTATGCTGCTGGGTGGAGGCATGCTCATTAGTACTTCCAGGTCTTTAGTTCTCTTTGAATTGCTGGAGTGGGAGCCAGTATAGTCTTTAGGTCGAGCGCCAGCGCTTGCGACTTGTTGTAAATATTATGGGCTTTTAACCACGCCCACCTCACACCCATCATTCTTACTCCTTAGTGGGCTTGCCTTTCAAAAATCCCTTGATGTTATTGGTAAATGCTTTACATTTGTCCCGCCTTGAGGCTGCTTTGTTACCGACTTGGGTACCCACCCTGTTACATGGATAATTACACGACTGCTGATATGCTCTACTGTGAGCGAACTACTTTTTTATTTGGTCTCTCCCCATGGCACTTTCAAGTCTTACACAGCTGAACTCAGTCAGCAATATTGGAGCGCTTTGCATAACTACCAGTTACTTCACATTATTTCTTTTGTTTATTTGTAACTGTTGCAGTGTGGCATGCTGCGTGTATCCTATGCATGGAGGCCGCACCGCTCGCTTTACTTCCTCTAGGCGTTCTCCCCACGGGAGTCGTTTGCAGGCATTCTACATTTATCATTTTGTGTTGTTTAACATTAGCAATGTATTTAATTTTTTTTTTTTTTTTTATTTTTTAAATTTTTTTTTAGGCAGGAACCCAGTTCCTCACTTCCAGAGTCGGTAGCTCTAGCCATTATGCCACATCCTCTCTATATTTATATGTGATTACGAAGAGTTTCATGCTCTGTGTTTGATTCGTAGAGGCTCATTGTTGTATCTGTAGCCATACGCCATTGTCCCTTTGCGGTGTGTCCTGGGATATCCGAAAATATTGTTTTCAACTCTTAAAATAGGAACACATTACTGCAATATTTTTGCCTGTCTCGTTTATTTGTGTATAGCAGCAGTGTAGATGTCACCCTATCCTGGACAATTTCTTTCACTGTTTCTTATTAAAAGTTCCCTTTTGTCATTCATGGTCTTGCAGGGCTGCTTGTTTTTAGAGTGTTTCTCAAAACAAGCGATTGTCGCGAGGGAAATAATTCTTGCTATAAGCTTTAGCTGTATCCAGCTGAAATATGTGCCGCCTCTAGCCTCAAACTACCTTTAGTCTGCTGTTTTTCTGGTTAGTGTACTCGTTGTTTTGTTCTCTGTGCCTTCTAGAGGTTGTTGTGTTGACTTAGTCTCATCTTTTCCCATTCCCATTCTGCATCCCGCAAGCTGCTTATCTCGGCAGGGAACGTGCCAGAGATATGTCGTTTCTGGTTGGTGTGCAGCTGCTGCTAGTCCGCCCTGGAAGGGAATTTCCAGCTCTCTGTATTCCTGAATGGCCACGATCGTACAGGGGCAGTGTTCTCTGCTTCAGGTTTTAGAACAGAAACAATGTAACCTGCACTACCTGTTGTTAAAAGTGTGTGTGTGTTTGTGTGTATGCTTGTCTGTACTTTATACTACAACCATACACCGGTACTGAATGGTTGAATTAGAAATCATCGAGGTGTAGGTACTTACTGCACCAAAGTACCTGTTATCTATGAAAAGTGCCAGTGCTCTCCCATTAAACGTTATGAACGCATGCCGCAATGTGCAGGTATCCCCCTATGCATAGCAGAAAAGAGCGCGTAGTCAGTACCTGCCTACTTAAAGTGCTGTCATTGTACAGCTATCTCTCTGTAGATTAGCTGAGTGAAAACATGAGTTTTATGAGGTGCTTGTCTGTTATAAAAATATGTTTGCAATACCCATCTGCTGCCTGAGGCTTAACCTCAGTTCCCTCCTTTATTTTGACATTTTCTCAGAACACACCTCTTCTCTCCCATTTTGTCTCTTTTTGCTCTCTCCTTAATCTTTTCTCTAATGTTTCCTGTTTCTCAGCATCTCTCTGGTTCCCCAAACTGCCTGTAGCATCTACATCCTGCCTTGCAACCTCTTCATTTATTGTGAATGCTATTTTAAACTCTCATTATACACTTCTTTCTATTAAGTCCCACACTCCACATCTGTCTCTCCACCCTCCTGCTTCCTTCTCTCTTTCTCTCCCCTTCTTCTCTCTTTCTCTCCCCTTCTTCTCTCTTTCTCTCCCCTTCTTCTCTCTTTCTCTCCCCTTCTTCTCTCTCTATTACTCTCATACTCATTCTCTCAACCCTCATCTTCCCACCATCTCGATCCCTGCCTCAACCCCTTTTTTCTGCTTTTTCCAGCCTCTTCTCTTTCCCCCTCTCACTTGTTCTCACCATCTCTCAAACACGCTCTTTCGTCCTCTTTTTCCTCATTCCTCTAACTCGCCTTCGCCCCTCTCACTTTTTATGTTCAAGCCCATCACGTTGTTGCGCTCCTCATCCTTTTCTCTCTCGCTATCTCTCTTGTCTCCATCTGTCACCAACACACACTCACCATCTCCCTCCCTCTCGCACTGTTTACTTTATTCCATCTTCTTTTACCTTACCTCCAGCTTACTATCCCGGCATTGTTTAGCCCCCCGCCCCCATCTCTTCTACTTGCCGGTGAGCACCTGCCACTTCCCTGCCAACTCTGGAAAACAAGCCTATGTTAAGCGTGACACTCAGTCCCAGTCTTGACCCTATATCTAGCTGCACTTTCCAAATTGGAACTTTTTGCCCCCAGCATGGTAATTTGAAAATTGAACTACAAGTCCCAGAATGCCTAGACCTGTTGTCTTTACAGTCAGGACTGGCTGAAGGTGTGGGTCATGACAAATATGCACTCTGCCTAGCAGTCGATAAAACCCATCCCCATCACCCATATAAAACAGGCACAGAGTAACTGTAGGAGGCTGGCCTGGTTTGTAGTGGTACCAAGTGGTACTTACACTCTGCACCAGGTCCAGTTATCCCTTATTAGTGTAGAAGAGGTGTCTAGCAGCTTAGGCTGATAGAAAAGGGTAGCTTAGCAGAGCAGCTTAGGCTGAACTAGGAGACGTGTAAAGCTCCTACTATACCACTGGTGTCATATGCACAATATCATAAGAAAACACAATACACGGATATACTAAAAATAAAGGTACTTTATTTTTATGACAACATGCCAAAAGTATCTCAGTGAGTACCCTCAGTATGAGGATAGCAAATATACACAAGATATATGTACACAATACCAAAATTATGCAGTAATAGCAATAGAAAACAGTGCAAGCAATGTACAGTCACAATAGATTGCAATGGGAGCACATAGATATAGGGGCAACACAAACCATATACTCTAGAAGTGGAATGCGAACCACGAATGGACCCCAAACCTATGTGAACTTGTAGAGGGTCGCTGAGACTGTAAGAAAACAGTGAGGGTTAGAACAATAGCCCACCCCAAGACCCTGAAAAGTGGGTGCAAAGTGCACTAAAGTTCCCCAGAGAGCACAGAAGTCGTGATAGGGGAATTCTGCAAGGAAGACCAACACCAGCAATGCAACAAAGATGGATTTCCAGACGAGAGTACCTGTGGAAGAAGGGGACCAAGTCCAAGAGTCACACTCAAGTCGGGAGTGGGCAGATGCCAAGGAAATGCCAGCTGTGGGTGCAAAGAAGCTGCCACCGGATGGTAGAAGCTGTGGATTCTGCAAGAACGAAGAGGACTAGGAACTTCCCCTTTGGAGGATGGATGTCCCACGTCCTGAAGAAGCTTGCAGAGGTGTTTCCATGCAGAAAGACCGCAAACAAGCCTTGCTAGCTGCAAGGGTCGCGGCTAGGGTGTTTGGATGCTGCTGTGGCCCAGGAGGGACCAGGATGTCGCCAATTGCGTGAGGAGACAGAGGGGGCGTCCAGCAAGACAAAGAGCTCACTCAGAAGCAAGCAGCACATGCACTACGAAGAAGAGTGAACCGGAGCTCACCGAAGTCACAAAAGAAGGTCCCACTACGCCGGAGGACAACTCAGGAGGTCGTGCACTGCAGGTTAGAGTGTCGGGACCCAGGCTTGGCTGTGCACAAAGGAAATCCTGGAAGAGTGCACAGGAGCCGGAGCAGCTGCAAATCACGCGGTACCCAGCAATGCAGTCTAGCGTGGGAAGGCAAGGACTTACCTCCACCAAACTTGGACTGAAGAGTCACTGGACTGTGGGAGTCACTTGGACAGAGTTGCTGAGTTCCAGGGACCACGCTGGTCGTGCTGAGAGGGGACCCAGAGGACCGGTGATGCAGTCTTTTGTTGCCTGCGGTTGCAGGGGGAAGATTCCGTCGACCCACGGGAGATTTCTTCAGAGCTTCTAGTGCAGAGAGGAGGCAGACTACCCCCACAGCATGCACCACCAGGAAAACAGTCGAGAAGGCGGCAGGATCAGCGTTACAAGGTCGCAGTAGTCGTCTTTGCTACTTTGTTGCAGTTTTGCAGGCTTCCAGCGCGGTCAGCAGTCGATTCCTTGGCAGAAGGTGAAGAGAGAGATGCAGAGGAACTCTGATGAGCTCTTGCATTCGTTGGAATTCCCCAAAGCCAGAAAAGGAGGTTTGGCTACCTAGGAAGGAGGATAGGCTAGCAACACAGGTAAGAGCCTATCAGAAGGAGTCTCTGACGTCACCTGCTGGAACTGGCCACTCAGAGCAGTCCAGTGTGCCAGCAGCACCTCTGTTTCCAAGATGGCAGAGGTCTGGAGCACACTGGAGGAGCTCTGGGCACCTCCCAGGGGAGGTGCAGGTCAGGGGAGTGGTCACTCCCCTTTCCTTTGTCCAGTTTCGCGCCAGAGCAGGGCTGAGGGATCCCTGAACCGGTGTAGACTGGCTTATGCAGAGATGGGCACCATCTGTGCCCATCAAAGCATTTCCAGAGGCTGGTGGAGGCTACTCCTCCCCAGCCCTGACACCTTTTTCCAAAGGGAGAGGGTGTAACACCCTCTCTCTGAGGAAGTCCTTTGTTCTGCCTTCCTGGGCCAAGCCTGGCTGGACCCCAGGAGGGCAGAAACCTGTCTGAGGGGTTGGCAGCAGCAGCAGCAGCTGCAGTGAAACCCCGTGACATATGTATATTGCACACGTGTAATGGTGTCCCCGCACTCACAAAGTCCGGGGAATTTGCCCTGAACAATGTGGGAGCACCTTGGCTAGTGCCAGGGTGCCCACACACTAAGTAACTTAGCACCCAACCTTTACCAGGTAAAGGTTAGACATATAGGTGACTTATAAGTTACTTAAGTGCAGTGGTAAATGGCTGTGAAATAACGTGGACGTTATTTCACTCAGGCTGCACTGGCAGGCCTGTGTAAGAATTGTCAGATCTCCCTATGGGTGGCACAAGAAATGCTGCTGCCCATAGGGATCTTCTGGAACCCCAATACCCTAGGTACCTCAGTACCATATACTAGAGAATTATAAGGGTGTTCCAGTATGCCAATGTAAATTGGTGAAATTGGTCACTAGCCTGTTAGTGACAATTTGGAAAGAAATGAGAGAGCATAACCACTGAGGTTCTGAATAGCAGAGCCTCAGTGAGACAGTTAGTCATAACACAGGTAACACATACAGGGCACACTTATGAGCACTGGGGCCCTGGCTGGCAGGCAGGGTCCCAGTGACACATACAACTAAAACAACATATATACAGTGAAACATGGGGGTAACGTGCCAGGCAAGATGGTACTTTCCTACAGTAACCACGTCTCAATAGACAGTGAAAGCCCTTCAAGACTGACTGCTGGTCCTCAGCTGCCAGCAACTCTGATGGTGGAGTGGTGAAAGTAGTATTGTATTGGAATAAGCATGGCAGATTTAAATTAGAGTGCTGAATGGCAACATTTTCATTTTTTTGTTGCAGATAGAGGAAGAAATAAAATAGAAGTGCTTTAGTTATACGCAGGGCCACTTGGATTATGTGGCAGGAAAATACAAAAATTCTTAAATTGGATCTCTAGTTGGCATAGTTATACACCCTGTGTAGGAACGTACCATCTTTCTTGGCATGTTACCCCCAATGTCTGCCTGTTTGTCAGTATGTTTTGCCTCTCTCACTGGGATCCTGCTAGCCAGGACCCCATTCCTCATAGTTTGTGGCCTTATGTGTGAGTTGTCAGTATGCTTAACTATCACTGAAGTTCTGCTAACCAGTACTCCAGTGCTTATGCTCTCTCTACTTAACAAATTATTCACTATAGTTTAGTGACTTCATATTCCAATTCCAATTGGCACACTCGACCCCCCCTTATAGGTCCCTAGTATATGGTACCTAGGTACCCAGGGCATTGGGGTTCCAGGAGATCCTTATGGGCTGCAGCATTTCTTTTGCCATCCATAAGGCACTCAGACAAACCTTTCTTCAGGACTGCCACAGCAGCCCAAGTGAAATAGTGCACACAGTATTTCACAACCATTTTCACTGCACTTAAGTAACTTATAAGTCACCTATATGTCTAACCTTCATTTACTGAAGGCTTAGGTGCAAAGTTACTAAGTTTGAGGGCACCCTTGCACTAGCAAAGGTGCCCCCATATTGTCCAGGGCCAATTCCCCAGAGTTCGTGAGTCCTGTGATACCATTACACATGTGCACTTCATATATGTCAATACATACATATAGCTTCACAATGGTAACTCTGAATATGGCCCTGTAACATGTCTAAGATCATGGAATTGTCCCCCCACTCCAAATCTGGTATTGGGGAGCCAATTCCATGCATCCTGGGGGCTCAACCATGGACGCCCAGTACTGCGAAGACAGCTCTCTGAGGCTTGCACTGCAGCTACAGTTGCTGCCACCTCACAGAGAGGGTTCTGCCCTCCTGGGGTCTGGGGGGCCCAGTCCCAGGAAGGCAGAACAAATCATTTTCTCTGAGAGCAGGGTGTTACACCTTCTCTCTTTGGAAATAGGTGTTACAAGCTGGGGAGGGGTAGCCACCCCCAGCCTCTGGAAATACTTTGAAGGGCACAGATGGTTCCCTCCTTGCATAAACTAGTCTACACCGGTTCAGGGATCCCCCAGCCCCTGCTCTGGCGCGAAACCGGACAAAGGAAAGGGGAGTGACCACTCCCCTGTCCATCACCACCCAGGGGTCGTGCCCAGAGCTCCTCCAGTGTGTCCAAGACCTCTGCCATCTTGAATGCGGTGGTGTGAGGGCATAATGGAGGCATCTGAGTGGCCAGTGCCAGCAGGTGACGTCAGAGACCCCTCCAGATAGGTGCTTACCTGACTAGGTGGCCAATCCTCCTCTGAGGGCTATTTAGGGTCTCTCCTGTGGGTTTCTCATCAGATAACGAATGCAAGAGCTCACCAGAGTTCCTCTGCATCTCCCTCTTCGACTTCTGCCAAGGAATGACCGCTGACTGCTCCAGGACGCCTGCAAAACCTCAACAAAGTAGCAAGAAGACTTCCAGCAACATTGTAGCGCCTAATCCTGCCAGCTTTCTCGACTGTTTCCTGGTGGTGCATGCTCTGACCTCCTGGTCCTTCCTGGGCCGGGCATCACCCATTTTCTTCAACCGCGACCTTTGCAGCTGGCAAGGCTTGTTTGCGGGCTTTCTGCGTGGAAACAACTCTGCATCCTCCAGCACGCCGTGGGACATCTGCGCAAAGGAGAAGTTCCTGCCATCTTCCTTTGTTTCAGAATCTTCAGCTTCTTCCACCTGGAGGCAGCCATTTTGGCTTTGGGGGGACAATTCCATGATCCCCGGGGTCTGTAGCATAGTACCTGGGTACTGCCAAACTGCCTTTCCGGGGTCTTCACTGCACCTGCTGCTGCTGCCAACCCCTCAGACATGCTTCTGCCCTCCTGGGGTCCAGACAGCCCTGGCCCAGGAAGGCAGAACAAAGGATTTCCTCTGAGAGAGGGTGTAACACCCTCTCCCTTTGGAAATAGGTGTCAGGGCTGGGGAGGAGTAGCCTCCCCCAGTCTCTGGAAATGCTTTGATGGGCACAGATGGTGCCCATCTCTGCATAAGCCAGTCTACACCGGTTTAGGGATCCCCCAGCCCTGCTCTGGCACAAAACTGGACAAAGGAAAAGGGAGTGACCACTCCCCTGACCTGCACCTCCCAGGGGAGGTGCCCAGAGCTCCTCCAGTGTGTCCCAGACATCTGCCATCTTGGAAACAGAGGTGTTTGTGGCACACTGGACTGCTCCTTCTGATAGGCTCTTACCTCTCTTGGTAGCCAATCCTCCTTCCTTGGTAGCCAAACCTCCTTTTCTGGCTATTTAGGGTCTCTGCTTTGGGGAATTCTTCAGATAATGAATGCAAGAGCTCACAAGAGTTCCTCTGCATCTCCCTCTTCATCTTCTGCCAAAGGATCGAACGCTGACTGCTCAGGACGCCTGCAAAACCGCAACAAAGTAGCAAGACGACTACTAGCAACCTTGTATCACTTCATCCTGCCGGCTTTCTCAATTGTTTCCAGGTGGTGCATGCTCTGGGGGTAGCCTGCCTCCTTTCTGCACCAGGAGCTCTGAAGAAATCTTTTGCGGGTCGACAGAATCTTTCCCCCTGCATCCGCAGGCACCAAAAGACTGCATCAGTGGTCCTCTGGGTCCCCTCTCAGCATGACAAGCGTGGTCCCTGGAACTCAGCAACTCTGTCCAAGTGACTCCCACAGTCCAGTAACTCTTCAGTCCAAGTTTGGTGGACGTAAGTCTTTGCCTCCCCACACTAGACTGCATTGCTGGGTACCGTGTGATTTGCAGCTGCTCCGGCTCCTGTGCACTCTTCCAGGATTTCCTTCGTGCACAGCCAAGCCTGGAACCCCGACACTCTAACCTGCAGTGCACAACCTTCTGAGTTGTCCTCCGGCGTCGTGGGACTCCCTTAGCTGACTTCCGGTGGACTCCGGTTCACTCCTCTTCTAAGTGCCTGATCCGGTACTTCTGTGGGTTCTGCCTGCTTCTGTGGGGGCTCCCTGACTTGCTGGGCGCCCCCTCTGTCTCCTCATCCAAGTGGCGATATCCTGGTCCCTCCTGGGCCACAGCAGCACCCAAAAACCTTTACCACGACCCTTGCAGCTAGCAAGGCTTGTTTGCGGTCTTTCTGCGTGGGAACACCTCTGCAAGCTTCATTGTGACGTGGGACAAAAGTCTTCCAAAGGAGAAGTCCCTAGCTCTCTTCTTTCTTGCAGAACTCCAGGCTTCTTCCATCCGGTGGCAGCTTCCTTGCACCCTCAGCTGGCATTTCCTGGGCTCCTGCCCACTCTCGACACTGTCGCGACTATTGGACTTGGTCCCCTTGTCTTACAGGTACTCAGGTCCGGAAATCCACTGTTGTTGCATTGCTGGTGTTTGTTCTTACTGCAGAATCCCCCTATCACGACTTCTGTGTTCTCTGAGGGTAGTAGGTGCACTTTACACCTACCTTTAAGGGTGTTGGGGTGGGCTATTTTTCTAACCCTCACTGTTTTCTTACAGTCCCAGCTACCCTCTACAAGCTCACATAGGTTTGGGGTCCATTCGTGGTTCGCATTCCACTTTTGGAGTATATGGTTTGTGTTGCCCCTATATCTGTGTGCTCCTATTGCAATCTATTGTAATTCTACACTGTTTGCATTACTTTTCTTGCTATTACTTACCTAAGTTTGGTTTGTGTACATATATCTTGTGTATATAACTTATCCTCATACTGAGGGTACTCACTGAGATACTTTTGGCATATTGTCATAAAAATAAAGTACCTTTATTTTTAGTCCTCCTGTGTATTGTGTTTTCTTATGATATTGTGCATATGACACCAGTGGTATAGTAGGAGCTTTACATGTCTCCTAGTTCAGCCTAAGCTGCTTTGCCATAGCTACCTTCTATCAGCCTAAGTTGCTAGAAACACCTCTTCTACACTAATAAGGGATAGCTGGACCTGGCACAAGGTGTAAGTACCTCTGGTACCCACTACAAGCCAGGCCAGCCTCCTACACCTGCTAAACACACTTGTGGCTGATCTACTTCCCTCGAATTTTGTTATCATAACCGCCGACTAACGCTTCCCTAGAGCCCAATTCCCTAGTTGCAGTGTTAACCCTGGAAGAGGATGCAATATGGGGAATTCCATCCTTTTCCATGGTGAGAAACCAGCCTAAATCTAGCCCAAGGGTGTTGCAGATTATTGAGCTAATGCTGCTATATGGCCTACGGCCAGGGAATCGGAGTGTTCCTTCAGATATTCCAGCACGTTCCTCCTTTTTTAGAGGGTCCTATAGCAGTCTGATTGACTATCTGCTCATTGATGTTAGGATCTGGCATGAAATTAAGGACCTTAAAGTGGGAGACCAGTGTTATAGTGATCACTTCCCCCTTTTGTTAGAGTGGGTCAGATGGTTTCCTGGTTCTGGGACAAATAACCAAGATCAGAGTGTCATGCCCTCTTCGGAGATGGCTAGCAATCAGCATATATTAAGATGGGAGGCTTTCACGAATAAAGGAGCCCTAGTAGCTCATATGTCTGATTTGGTTTCTAGGCATTCAGTTGGCTTTGTATCCAACCCCTATTCCGCTGACCGAATCATGGCCAAACATGTTGAGCTCTTTGCTTCCCTGAAGGCCCCTTTTATTAGGGAAAACCGGGGAAGCGGGAGGCGTAAAGCTCTTAAACTAAATCCATGGTTTAACAATGCCTGCAGGAGGGCCAAGCATGGCCTTTTGGAAGCAGTTAGATAACAGGATAGATCTGCTATAATGATGGCAAGGCGTGACTATGCTGCTGTAATTAAGTCTAGTAAGGCCCAGTGGGTGGAGGATATATGGCAAGATTTGCTTGTAGCAGCCAGGGATTCAGATACAAAGCGATTTTGGTTCCTGGTTTCCCAAGAAGGACAAAATCTGAGCCCTGGGCCGGATTGCCACATCCCTGCAAAGACTTGGATCTCTTATTTTACTAAACTCTACAGCCAGGATTCTGCTTCCTTAGTGGATATAGAGGTTGCATATATGGATATGTTCAATGGGGCAGGTACTATTGCACCGTTCACTAGGAAAGAAACGGAGGCAGCTATTATGGCCCAAAACCCAGGGAAGGCTCCTGGGCTAGATGGGATCCCATCTGACCTGTATAAGTCTGATTTAATACTATGGGGCCCTTATATTAATAGAGTCTCAAATGCTATTCTGGAGAGCAACATCTTTCCCCACTTGTGGAAGGGTGCAATAATTGTCCCTATCTACAAAAAAGGGACAAATCGGCTCTGGGAAATTGTAGACCGATTAGCCTTTTAGACAATCTCCAGAAAATGTTTTCCTTTCAGGTTTTGGGTAGGCTCAGAGCCTGGATGAAAGAAAATGGGGGCGAAAGCCATTTGCAGGCAGACTTTAGGCGAGGGAGGGTCACGGTGGAACAGGTCTTGCGCTTTCTTACAATCAAATGGAAGGTGATGGACCTGGATGGTGGTAGGCTGTTTGTCGCCTTTGTTGATCTCAGACCTGCTTTTGATCTGTTACCCCGTCCCAAGTTATGGGAGATTCTGGCAAAAATTGGAGTCCCAGGCCCGTGTTAAATTTGATTAGGGAGCTGTATTCAGGGAGTTTTACTGGAGTAAGGTGGGGAAGGACGGAGAGATATCTGACAAGTTTCCCATACAGAAAGGTGTTAGGCAGGGATGTGTTTTGGCTCCAACTCTTTTCTTAATTTTTATAAATGCCTGTATCCCGTACTTACTTGATGATGACGCCCCGAAATTGGGTGGTATCAAGACACTGTGTTTGCTGTTCGCTGATGATACCTTGCTTTTATCCCAAACCGCCTCTGGATTATCTAGGCTTCTAGAGAGATTTTTGGGGTTTTGAAAGGATTATGGCTTAGAAATAAATTGCACCAAAACAAAATGCATGGCATTTGGTGACCCAAAATTTAGAGCAAAGAAGAATATAGTGCTGGACGGTGAGGTTCTTGGAACGTGTTAGTGATTTTGACTATTTGGGAATTAGACTAGAAAATTCTCACAAATGGACATCACACCTGACAAAGTGTGTTATGTCCCTTAAACAAAAGGCAGGGGGCATTTTGAGATTTACTGCTAGAACGCCCGCCTTACCTATCACACCTGCAGTGGATATTTATAAAGTGCAGGCCAGAGCGGGTGCTTTGTATGGTGCTGAGATGTGGGGCCATAGTAAGCTCGATAATATGGAAAGAGAAGAGAGCCTCTTTATCAAAGCCCTGCTAACAGATCCCTCGAGTTCTCCTACCTTGCCTATCTGAATGGATTTAAATTTGTATTCTATCGCTGATATTGCCACCTTGAGACTGCTGCAATATTGGATTCGGAATTGGTCCACTGCAGTGCTAGATCCTTATAGGATATGGCTAGGAGCGCTTTTAAGAGAATCTCAGGTTGGAAAAATCCCATGGTGTCAGTATTTGAAAAGAGGGTTTCTCAAACTTGGGCTGGGCTCCAATTGGACGGATCCTTTCCATCTTCCAAAAAATGCCCCACAGATTTTGAAAGATGCATATTCGGTGAGTGTACAAACATCAACCCTAGCAGCTGTTCCATTGGGTAGTAGGACAGACAGCTTTTTATCATTTAAGTGTTATTATGAGTGAGCATTTTTTTTTATACTGTCTTACATCCTGCAACACGTGCACTTTATCTAAAGTTCAGATTAGGATCCCTACCAGTGCGCGATCTTACTTCCAGATGGAAGCAAACTGCTAGTCTGTCAGACCTTTGCCCGATGGGGTGCAATATTAGGGAAACAATTAGCCATCTTTTATTTTACTGCCCGCAAATAAAAACCAAAGGGCCCGCTGGATAACGCCTCTTTGTAACTCCATGGGAATTAGGGATCGCCATTCGGCTCATAGGATTTGTTGTACTAGTACCCACGGGGCTGTGGTGTGTGCTGTGGCAAAGTTTTCAGAAGCCACATAGCGAATTAGAGCAAGCTTTTTGACACAATATTTATTTAAAAATAGAGACTGTGTTTTGAACTGATTTAATATTGTTATTTTTAGATTTTGACTATATAATTGTATTATACCAGACTTTTTCCTAGTATGGGAAAAACATTTAAGGTTTTTAGGAATGTAATTTATTTGCTTAAGTTTGTGTTATTTGTTTGATCTAGAATATAAGCTTGGTTAAATATTTTATGCCATAGGCTCACGAATATTAAGAAAAACTAAGCCACATGCATCTCTTTATAGAGTAATTTGGTGTCTGATTTGCATGCCCTGGGTTTTGGCAATGTACATAGTTTCTTTTTTATCTTAAGGATTTTAGTATTGTATTTTTATATTTTGTATTGAGAAATATTGTTTTAAGTGTGTATTTGTACTGCTTTTATGGTAGCTGCTGCCGAAATAAAGCTCAAATGAATGAAGTGCAGCAAACCACTTGTTGATGTCATCACCATCCTTGTAAGGAGGGACAACTTTGTGCAGATTTCTAGAATCAAATGAAGGTCCCCTAACATTTGTATTTCTAAAACTGCTGCTGCCACCATGGGGAACTAACCCCAAACCCTGCCTCTCTTTCTCCACATCCAGGGATTCCCCCCAATGTAGGAGGCTGGCCTGGGTTGTAGTTGGTACCTTGGGTACTTACACCTTACACCAGGTCCAGTTATCCCTTATTAGTGAAATGTAGTAGTGTTCTAGCAGCTTAGGGTGATAGAGGTAGCTATAGCAGAGCAGCTTAGGCTGAACTAGGAGACATGGAAAGCTATGGCAATACCACTTATAGTTACACAGTACTTATACACAAGTAAAGACAATACTCAGTGTTACCAAAAATAAAGGTAGTTTATTTGGGTGACACAAGGCCAAAAATATCTTAGAGGCAATACTCCTTCTGGAGGTAGGTATTATACACAATATATACACTGGACACCAAAATAAGGTAAGTAATTAGACATAGGATAGTACAAACAATAGGAACTGCTATAGAATGCAATGGGAGAAATTAGATCTAGGGGCAACACAAACCATATACTAAGAAAGTGGAATGCGAATCACGAATTGAGAGAAGGTAAGACTCTTTCTAGCATGGTTACCTCCACTTTTGGCCTGCTTCTGAGTGTGGGTCAGTGTGTTTTTACTGTGTCACTGGGATCCTGCTAGCCAGATCCCCAGTGTTCATAGTTTGTGGCCTAATGCGTGTTGAGCAATGCAGGATGGAGTGCTGGGGACCTGGGCTGTGCTGTGCATGAAGGATTCCTTGCAAAAGTGCACAGAAGCCCTAGCAACTGCAGATCACGCAGTACACAGGATTACTGTCTGCCGTGGGGAGGCAAGGACTTACCTCCACCAAATGTGGACATATGGACCACTGGACTGTCGGGGTCACTTGGATCCAGCTCCTGTGTTCCAGGGACCATGCTCGTCAAGATGAGAGGAGACCCAAAGGACCGGTGATGCAGAAGTTTGGTGCCTGCGTTAGCAGGGGGAAGATTCTGTCGACCCACGGGCGATTTCTTCCTGGCTTCTAGTGCACGGTGAAGGCAGACAGCCCTCGGAGCATGCACCACCAGGAAACAGTTGAGAAAGCCTGCAGGATTAAGCGCTACAATGTTGCTGGTAGTCGTCTTGCTACTTTGTTGCGGTTTTGTGCGTGTCCTGGAGCAGTCAGCGGTCGAGCCTTGGCAGAAGTCGAAGAGGGAGATGCAGAGGAACTCTGGTGAGCTCTTGCATTCGTTATCTGATGAGAAACCCACAGGAGAGACCCTAAATAGGCCTCAGAGGAGGATTGGCCACCTAACCAGGTAAGCACCTATCAGGAGGGGTCTCTGACGTCACCTGCTGGCACTGGCCACTCAGAGGCATCCATTGTGCCCTCACACCTCTGCATTCAATATGGCAGAGGTCTGGGACACACTGGAGGAGCTCTGGGCACCACCTCTGGGGTGGTGATGGACAGGGGAGTGGTCACTCCCCTTTCCTTTGTCCAGTTTTGCACCACAGCAGGGGCTGGGGGATATCTGAACCGGTGTAGACTGGTTTATGCAAGTAGGGCACGATCTGTTCCCTTCAAAGCATTCCCAGAGACCAGGAGAGGCTACTCCTCTCAGGCCCTTAACACCTATTTTCAAAGGGAGAGGGTGTAACACCCTCTCTCAGAGGAAATCCTTTGTTCTTCCTTCCTGGGACTGGGCTGCCCAGACCCCAGGAGGGCAGAAGCCTGTCTGTGGGTTGGCAGCAGCAGTAGCTGCAGTGAAAACCCCAGAGAGCTAGTTTGGCAGTACCCGGTGTCTATGCTGGAGCCCCAGGGATGCATGGGATTGGCACCCCAATACCAGAATTGGCATGGCGGGACAATTCCATGATCTTAGACATGTTACATAGCCATATTCGGAGTTACCATTGTGAAGCTACATATAGGTATTGACCTATATGTAGTGCACACGTGGCCATGTTCGGACTTACCATTGTGACGCTACATATAGGTAATGACCTATATGTAGTGCACGCGTGTAATGGTGTCCCTGCACTCACAAAGTCCGGAGAAATTGCCCTGAACTAGGTGGGGGCACCTTGGCTCGTGCCAGGGTGTCCTCACACTTAGTAACTTTGCACCTAACCTTCACTAAGTGAGGGTTAGACGTATAGGTGACTTATAAGTTACTTAAGTGCAGTGTAAAATGGCTGTGAAATAACATGGATGTTATTTCACTCTCAGGCTGAAGTGGCAGTCCTGTGTAAGAATTGTCTGAGCTCCCTATGGGTTGCAAAAGAAGTGCTGCAGCCCATAGGGATCTCCTGGAACCCCAGTACCCTGGGTACCTAGGTATCATATATTAGGGAATTTTAAGGGTGTTCCAGTATGCCAATTAGAATTGGTAAAAATGGTCACTAGCCTCCAGTGACAATTTTAAAAGCAGAGAGAGCATAAACACTGAGGTTCTGGTTAGCAGAGCCTCAGTGATACAGTTAGGCACCACATAGGGAACGCATACAGGGCATACTTTATGAGCATTGGGGTCCTGACTAGCAAGATCCCAGTGACACATAGGCAAAAAAAAAACATACATACAGTAACAAGCATTTACAATGCATCGGGTCTCGCGTTTGCACATGTTAGAGCTGATCGCGTTGTAAACTCCTAACCCGACTTTTCACCTATCGGGAAAAAGTGCATTTATGTACATAACCCGAAAAAGTGAAATCAAGTATGTAAAGCGCTCGACTTCTGCCAAGCGAGATCAGGCTCGTAAATTAGAGAAAAAAAAGTCCACGAGCCCGATGGAAAACAGCGAGCCTCGCATGTTTTCTGTACTTGGTCGCTGCGCTGGAGGAGGGCTAGCCACCGGAAAAGGCATGACATATGCGTGCCTTCGACTAATGAAAGCAAGCAGATTTTATTAGGGAAGCCCACCAACCAATAAAAAACACTGCCGTGAAGTTGACAGGGCTCCGAGCCCTTTTCTAAATACAAAAGAGTCTCCCTGCGAAACGCATGCGCAAGCGCATGCAACGCAGGCTCGACCCTAAAAATGGTAACATGCCAGAGAAGGTGGTACTTTCCTACATGTGGTGACCAATGGTTATGGTGGTAGTTTAAATCAGGGTTTGTTATTTGATTTTTATGAGATTTGATTTTTGTTTTTCGTAATGGAAATTGTAGCAAGAATGATGTCCCCTTAAGCCCAGAAATGACTTTCCCAGATCCTAGATCCTGCAAATAGAGTTGGGTATGTTCTCAGCGTTTTAGTGATACTGGGAAAGTGGTAAGTTGCGTTTGTAAGGGCTTATGCAAATCTCAGGGGAATTGTGATTTATGTGAGGGAAGTAGGGGGTCTGCCTACTCCACTTGAGGTTTAGTAGGAGTGTGCGTACTCCGCAGTATGAGAGTAGGGAAGTTGTCAAACTTCATATGTTTGTGGCGCTTTGTGCTAAAAAAAAATCCACATGATTGTTGGTGATGTACGGACCCTGTGTGGTCTAAAACTCCGGAGCACATTGACAAGTGTAGGAGACACTTGGGGGGTCATTCTGACCCTGGCGGCCGGTGGCCGCCAGGGCCACCGACCACGGGAGCACCGCCAACAGGCTGGCGGTGCTCCCACGAGCATTCTGACCGCGGCGGTTCAGCCGCGGTCAGAAGCGGCAAGTCGGCGGGCTCCCGCCGACTTACCGCTGCTCGGGGGAATCCTTCATGGCGGCGGAGTGCGCTCCGCCGCCATGAAGATTCTGACCCCCCCTACCGCCATCCTGTTCATGGCGGGAAAGCCGCCATGAACAGGATGGCGGTAGGGGGGGTCGCGGGGCCCCTGGGGGCCCCGCAAAGTATTTCAGTGTCTGCCTTGCAGACACTGAAATACGCGACGGGTGCCACTGCACCCGTCGCACCTTCCCACTCCGCCGGCTCGATTACGAGCCGGCATCCTCGTGGGAAGGGAGTTTTTCCCTGGGCTGGCGGACGGTCTTTTGCAGACCGCCCGCCAGCCCAGGGAAAAACTCATAATACCCTCCGCGGTCTTCTGACCGCGGAGCGGTATAATGGGGGCGGAATTCTGGCGGGCGGCCTCCGCCGCCCGCCAGAATCAGAATCACCCCCTAGGTTTTATGTTTTAATCTGTCTGGTTTAGTAGGTTGATTGGGCGTGGTCAACAAGTTGGTGTGTGAGTCAAGTGGGTAAGAGAAATTTGCGACTGAGATTTGGTGAGTCCTATGTTCACCAGGACAAACCCATTAATCAGTTGAGAGTAAAATTTGCGTGACGAATTTTGCTTGCGAATGTGGGACACTGGGAAAGAGTTATAGCTGCATGAGCTAAAAGGGTCATCAGTGAAAATCCGTAAGGTCTTTGAAGCGATTGTGTACCTTCCTGTAGTAAACCAGCTGATTTGTTTTGGTTATTGTTTTTTGGTTAGTGCTCGCAATAATTTGCATTTATTTTGTGTGAATCGGAGAATAGGAGGACGGGGCGCAAGATTTTGTCAGCCGCAGTGTGTGAATGTGATATCAGAGTGAGCCGCGCTAGGATAGGTTGGTTAGTAAGAAGAGTCGCAAGCGGATTGGCAGCTGTCTGTGAGAGACAATTGGCTGAGAAAGCGGGTGACGGGAATCCTGGGAGTAAAAGTAATTTCCTTATTGAATCGAATAAAAACAACAAAGAAAGATGAAGTTTTCCAAAACGTTTAGGATTGCCATGAAGGGTGATACATACATTAAGGCAACAGTTGGGGAGCCCACCCCACTGGAAAATTGTCCGGCTTATATTGTGATGGAGGAGCGAGGTGTCACGCCATGTCTTTGGTTAAAGTAGTGGTGCAAATTGGCAGAGAAACAGGGAGCTTTGGCGTTTCCAGAGCATGGAACGTTCAATTTGAGAATTTCCCATCAATTGCGAATGACACTGTATGAGACAAAGCCTCTTCTGAGAACAGCACAGTTTGAGGCATTAGCAGTTTGTGAGCTCATAACGAGACAGCAACAAGAAATCAAATTCCAGAGGAGAATAGGGAAGGTAGGAAGTCTTTAGCAGAGGCAAGATGGGATTGGGAACAGAAAAGGTGGAGAACAGAGACGTTGCAGGGTGTTAAGTTGTTTCCTGCTATCACAGAGGAAGATGGGCCAGAAGGGAAAGAGGAAACTAGCAAGAGTGATAAGAGTTCGTCAGGGAGTAAGAAGAAGAAAACGACCTATGTAGAAGAGGAAGATTCAGATGTTGAGGATCTTATTACTCAGGTGTTGAGAGACTGACCAACACCATATGTGGTGCATGAAGGGAGACCAAGTACTAGTTCTGCTCCAACTGCCCCAGCTCAAGTGTCGGGGACATCGGGACCAGTCCAAACAAATAATGGACAGGTACAAGAGGTAGTGCAGAGTACTTCTAATGCAGTGACTACTTCGGTAGTCCAAGCGCAGATGCACCCACCACCGATACAGAGAATTTATCCAGAGATACCAATACTTGAGACAACCTCGAACTTATTGGTACCTACGGAGCAAGTGGTTCTGAGGCCAATGTTAGTTCAGACCGAGCAAACTCTAATGTTGGTACCCCAGGCACAGCCACAGGGTTGCCGAAGTTCAAACCAATGACCGGGACACAGTCAAATGTGACACCAGTAATGAATCAGAACATGGAAGTAGCCCTTCCACAAAATGCAGGTGTCAGAGCGGCACCAGGTGCAATATCGCTGCCAATTACTGTTGGTCCAGTGGTACCATGATTTGCTCCAAAAAAGCCGATTGCAGGAGAACCGCGTGAAATGTCACAAAGCCTCTTGAGGAGGGTGGTGAGAGCATATGCAGGTTGTTTCATCTATGGTATAAACCTTTGACAGATCTAGGTCATTAATGGACCTTAGTCCACTTGTTGTGCTTCCAGATGCTGTAAATGGCCAGAGTGTAAGTCAGAGCTTGAAGCTTTTGACACCGCAAACTCCAGGAGCAGTGGTGCAACAGGTGCCACTGCTGATCATAAGTGATATTTCACTGCAAGGATTGACAGCACAGCAGTTAAATGAGTGGGTAGATAGTCTGAATACCCAACGAAACACATCAAAGGGTGAAGAGCAAATTGATCGCGTAAGGCTGGCTACAGAACTGACTGAACTGGTTGAGGGATCAATGGGATTGAATAGGTTATAATCCTATATTGAAGAGGAGCTGAGATACTTGTGTCCGAGAATTACGAAAGAAGTGGGGCAAGACGCATCAGAAATTGGCAGACTTAGCAGAGAAGCATGACATAGAAATTGAGAAAACAAAGCATTTGAAACGAAGTTATAGGTTAGATTTTGAGGCAAAAGACTTCGAACACATGAGGTCAGCTGGGATGAAAGCGCATCTTAAAGAACTATTGCAGAGTACCCAGATCTGGGAAGCTTTAGAGAAGTGGGAAGGCAGATGGGCAAAGAAGAAGGATAAATGGAAATGAGAGTCACAGGAAGGGTCTGAAAGTGCTCAGAAAGAAAAGGATCCAGTAAAAATTTTACCAATGAGGAAAATTCCAGGAGGGCAATATGTTCATGTTCCTTGGCAGAGCAGTGATATTCTGTCATTCACAAATGATTATCCAAATTGAGGGAGAAACCGGTTGAATGGTACTAGCAGACAGATAGATTTGTGAAACTTTCGAAATGTCTGTGGGAAGACCTGAATACTCTGTTGGACATAGTAGTGCCAGCTGATTTGTGGGTTGAATGCAAGAGAGCAGTGGATTGGCCGATGAGTGAACTGGAAAGAGATAGATTTACAGGTGCACCATCACCCGAAGTGATGAAACATTATCATAAGGTGATTGAGTTCCTGAAGACAAGAATCTCGCCTAAAAATATTGACTGGCAGAGAAATGACAGGACAGTGCAGGAGGTAAAAGAGTCGATACATGCGTACTATGAGTGGTTGTTGAAAGCGTTCAAGGAGTACAGTGGCAAGGAAGCGATTGAGCCGAAAGAAATGCTACACTTTGTGTTCAGGTTCGTGGAAGGATTGAGACCTGAAATAGGTCAGATGATTAAGAGTCATTTGATTTGTTGGCAAGCAAAACCGATTGATGAGGTGTTGCAGTATGCAAAATACTGTAGTGACAAGATTGAGCTGAAGCAAAAAAAGCTGAAGGAGAAAGCGATGGTGATGCAAATTAAGGCAGCTCAAACAGGCGTGCAGGAAGCTTTAGTGCAGCAGATGCTGTAGCAGCAGGGAACTGTTATGTTCCAACTGCAGGTCAGAGGTGGAGGCCGTGGAGCTAATATGAATCGTGGTCCAGATTTGAATACGATAGTGGTTCAAAGTGATGTGGAAGGGATGAAAAAGATGTTGCTGTGTCATCTTTGTGGAAACATGGGACACTGGAAGCGGGAGTGTCTAATGATGGTGCAGGATGGTGTTGTTCAGCAAAATGGTGATGTCAATATGTTTCAAACTGTAAAAGTCCCTAGAATGAGAGGACCTAATCTAAATTTCCATAATAATATGAACCAAGTGCAGAATTTTCAACCCATGCAGCAGATTCAAATGCCACATGCGCAAATGACACATTTGCAACCAATGCAACAGCAGGTTCTTATGGTACCTAGACAGCAAATGCAGATACCTCAAGCACCTATAGAGCAGCAACAGATGATGCTTACTCAGCAGGTCACAGATCAGAGACAAGACAGAAGTAGTGATACATTGAACCAATTCCCATTACATAGTGAGAATGAAATAAACGACAAATAGATGTGTGATAGTTCGGATGAGGAGCCATGCATGCTTGCAGTGTCCCTAGAGGTAGATCAGAGAGGACCCTTTGTGAGAGGAAAGATGATAGGTCATAGTGTCTCATTTCTGGTGGACACAGGAGCTACGCACTCTACAGTAAGAAGTGCAGAAGTTGCAAACTTACCTCTTTCAGGCAGGACAGTTCAGGTTGTAGGGGTAGCGAATAGACAGTTGATAAATCCAGTACAGATTGAGATTGGCAATTTTCAGGGATTGAATACGTTTTTAGTCTGTGATTTAAGTCCTTTATCCCAACTGGGAAGGGCCTTGTTGTGCAAGACCAGATGTTCGATTAATTGTTCAACTGCTGGAATAGTGGTTCAAACAAATAGTGATGACGAGGAAGAACAAACTCCTGAAACTGAGAATAAAACCACTAATGAAGAGTACCCGTTGATTGAGTTTTTCCAGATATTTACTGTGAAAGAATTACAGACTTGCAGGGAACAGTGCAGGAACATGTGTGGAACCTGACAGGTAAAGAAGTGGGTTTGATTTAGGGAGTAGAGACGATTGATTACTTTGAAGCCGAATGCAGTGTTTCCGCAGCTTCCACAGTATAACATGGCACAAGATGTTCTGATGAAAGTGACACAGATAACTGTAGATTTTCTGAAACAAGGGGTTATAAAGGAAGTGTTGAACAGTCCATGTAATTCATCAATAATGGGCTTGAAGAGGCCTGGAAGGAAAGTATGAATTGTGCAAGATTTGCAAAAAGTGAATGACATGGTGTTCAAGTGTTGTCCTGTGGTGCAAAACCCAGCAGTAATATTGTTTCAAATTCCCTGCAATGCAGAATAGTTCACAGTGTTTGATTTGTCGTAATCTTTCTTTTCTGTGCCTCTTGATGAGGATAGTCGGTTTCTTTTTAGTTTCAAATTCCTAGATAGAGTCTACAGCTGGTGCAGGCTTCCTCAAGGGTACACAGAGTCACCATCCTTGTTCAAACTGATTTTGAAAAAGAATCTGGAGTCACTGGAATTGCCATACCAATCGACTCTGGTGCAGTACATTGATGACTTACTGATTGCATCCAAAACAAGGGGTGAGTGTAAGTATGACTCGATTGCCCTGTTGAATCATTTAGGAATATTCAGACATAAAATGTCACCATTGAAATTGCAGCACTTTCAGAAGTCAGTGAAGTATTTGGGACACCAACTTGAGAAGGGGTTGAGGAGAATTTCCAGAGAAAGGATTACAATATTGCAGAGAAGTACCAGACTTCACAGAGAGATGTCAGAATGTTTCTGGGAATGGTAGGTTATTGTCGTCAATGGATTCCAAATGTTGCTGAGATTGCCAAACTATTGCAGCTGCTGACACATAAAGATGCTACAGATCCCATTACCTTAGATCAGGATCAGATGAAGGCATTCACTGAGTTGAGAGAGAGTTTGTACAGGGCTCCAGCGTTGGGAATGCCTGATAACACGAAGCCATTCATATTGTTTTGTCATGAACATGATGCTTGTTCTTTGTCTGTCTTGACACTGGTCCATGGGGGTGCTTATTGCCCAGTAGCCTATTTTTCAGATAGCTTGGACCCAGTTGCAGCAGCCTTACCAGGTTGTTTGCATGAAGTTGCTGCAGTTGGTCAAAGCCTTTCACAGTGTGAGGGAGTAGTGATGGGATACCCTCTAACGGTAATGGTACCTCATTCTGTTGAGATCTTACTGACAAGAACGAAAACACAGTATTTGACTGGTACCAGACTGACGAGGTATGAGACAAGCATTCTAGGGGCTCCAAATGTAACATTGAAAAGATGTACAGTGCTGAACCCGGCAACATTACTTCCAAGTGGTACTGTTGAAATTGAAAAGGAAGAAGACACTGATCATGATTGTCTTGAGGTAACTGAGTTGTGCACGAAACCCGGACCTGATATCAGAGAGACACGATTGAAGAACATGATCAAATTGTCTTTGTTGATGGCTCATGTCTCAGAGATGGTACAGGAACATTTGAGAGCAGGATATGCTGTGTGCACAATTACAGGTACTTTAGAAGCTTCTTGGCTTTGAGGTGTATATTCTGCACAAGTAGCAGAACTGGTAGCACGTACTAGAACATGCCACATATCTGCAAGATTGAGAGTTATAATCTATACAGATAGCCAATATGGATTTGTAATCGTCCATGATTTTGGTCAGTTGTGGTCGCAAAGAGGTTTCCTAACCTCTACTGGTACACCAGTAAGAAATGGTGACAGAATAAAGGATTTGTTGTATGCAATACAGTTACCTGAAGAAATTGCCATGGTGAAATGCAGTGCACATTTAAAGTCACAAGACTACATCTCACTAGGAAACGGATATGCGGATCAAGTCGCAAGGTTTTGGTTATTGAACTGTATATCGTTCAAAGACAAGTGGAAACTGATGTCAGAAGAAGATAATACATGTACAAGTTTTGCATTGAAAATGATTGATATTTTGGAAGAGTTGAAAACTCTGCAAAATAATGTTGATAAAGAAGAAAAATGACTTTGGTCCAAACTGAACTGTGTTCAAAGGCCTGATGAGATCTGGGTTTCTGAGGAATGTCAGAGGGTCCTGCCAAATCGGTTATTGTCGCAAATGGCCAGGTATTATCATGGACAGGCACACATTGGGAGGGATGCAATGGTTCGGTTGTTCAAGATTGACTGGTTCAATCCTAAGTTTAGGCAGGCAATAGAAGCAGTAGGTCATCGCTGTATAATCGGTCAGCAGCTAAATGTGAGAAAAGGGACAGTGGTGAATTTGAGCCGGGCAGGAGGTCCATTCTGCAGAATGCAATTGGATTTCATTGAGATGCCTACGTGTGGAGGTTTGAAGTATGTGTTGGTGATTGTGTGCATTTTTAGTCACTGGATTGAATCATACCCCACAAGAAGGAATGACAGTCTCACATTAGCAAAGTTATTGCTCAGGGAGTTGATACCACGTTTCGGGTTTCTGATCTCTTTAGAATCAGATAGGGGAACTCACTTCAATAACGAGGTGATTAAACTCTTGTGTGCTTCACTAAACATTGAGCAGACGTTGCATTGCAGCTATCGCCCTGAAGCATCAGGACTAGTGGAACAGGTGAATGGTACCTTGAAATCGAGACTTGCTAAGATGTGTGCAGCCACGAATCTGAAATGGCCATATGCATTGCCTTTGGTGTTGATGAGAAATACACCTGACAGGAAGACAGGGCTGTCACCCCACGAGATCCTCATGGGCAGAGCAATGAGATTACCATCAGGTCCAGCAAATGCACTTGTCAGCATTACAGATGATATGGTGTTGGACTACTGGAAGGGTCTGGCTGATGTGGTTCGCTCTTCCTCTCAGCAGGTGCAGGCCACTACCCTGCTGTAGGAGGCTGGCCTGGCTTGTAGTGGGTACCAGAGGTACTTACACCTTGTGCCAGGTCCAGTTATCTCTTATTAGTGTAGAAGCGGTGTTTCTAGCAGCTTAGGCTGATTGAAGGTAGCTATAGCAGAGCAGCTTAGGCTGAACTAGGAGACATGCAGAGCTCCTACTATACTACTGGTGTCATATGCACAATATCATAAGAAAACACAATACACAGATATACTAAAAATAAAGGTACTTTATTTTTATGACAATATGCCAAAAGTATCTCAGTGAGTACCCTCAGTATGAGGATGCCAAATATACAGAAGATATATGTACACAATACCAAAAATATGCACTAATAGCAAAAGGAAGTAATGCAAGCAGTGTAAAGTTACAATAGATTGCAATAGGAGCACATAGGTATTAGGGCAACACAAACCATATACTCCAAAAGTGGAATGCGAACCACGAATGGACCCCAAACCTATGTGAGCTTGTAGAAGGTCACTGGGACTATAGGAAAACAGTGAGGGTTAGAAAAATAGCCCACCCCAAGACCCTGTAAGGTAGGTATAAATTGCACCTACAACCCCCAGAGAGCACAGAAGTCGTGATAGGGGGATTCTGCAAGGAAAACCAACACCAGCAATGCAACAACAGTGGATTTCCGGACCTGAGTACCTGTAAGACAAGGGGACCTAGTCCAAGAGTCGCGACAGTGTCGAGAGTGGGCAGGAGCCCAGGAAATACCAGCTGAGGGTGCAAGGAAGCTGCTACCGGATGGAAGAAGCTTGGTTTTTTGCAAGAACGAAGAGGACTAGGAACTTTCCCTTTGGAGGATGGATGTCCCACGTCGTGAAGAAGCTTGCAGAGGTGTTCCCACGCAGAAAGACTACAAACAAGACTTGCTAGCTGCAAGGGTGGTGGTTAGGGTTTTTGGATGCTGCTGTGGCCCAGGAGGGACCAGGATGTCGCCACTTGGATGAGGAGACATAGAGGGCGCCCAGCAAGTCAGGGAGCCCTCACAGAAGCAGGCAGCCCCCGCAAAAGTACTGGATCAGGCACTTAAAGGAGGAGTGAACCGGAGTCCACCTGAAGTCAGAAAAGGGAGTCCCATGACGCCGGAGGACAACTCAGAAGGTTGTGCACTGCAGGTTAGAGTGTCGGGGACCCAGGCTTGGCTGTGCACAAAGGAAATCCTGGAAGAGTGCACAGGAGACGGAGCAGCTGCAAATCACACGGTACCCAGCAATGCAGTCTAGCGTGGGGAGGCAAGGACTTACCTCCACCAAACTTGGACTGAAGAGTCACTGGACTGTGGGAGTCACTTGGACAGAGTTGCTGAGTTCCAGGGACCATGCTCGTCGTGCTGAGAGGGGACCCAGAGGACCGGTGATGCAGTCTTTTGTTGCCTGCGGTTGCAGGGGGAAGATTCCGTCAACCCACGGGAGATTTCTTCAGAGCTCCTGGTGCAAGAAGGAGGCAGGCTACCCCCAGAGCATGCACCACCAGGAAACAAGCGAGAAAGCCGGCAGGATGAAGCGATACAAAGTTGCAATAGCCGTCTTTGCTACTTTCTTGCGGTTTTGCAGGCGTCCTGAGCAGTCAGCGGTCGATCCTTTGGCAGAAGGTGAAGAGGGAGATGCAGAGGAACTCTGGTGAGCTCTTGCATTCCGTATCTGAAGAATTCCCCAAAGCAGAGACCCTAAATAGCCAGAAAAGGAGGTTTGGCTGCCTAGGAAGGAGGATAGGCTAGTAAGAAAGGTAAGAGCCTATCAGAAGGAGTCTCTGACGTCACCTGCTGGCACTGGCCACTCAGAGCAGTCCAGCGTGCCAGCAACACCTCTGTTTCCAAGATGGCAGAGGTCTGGGGCACACTGGAGGAGCTCTGGGCACCTCCCCTGGAGGTGCAGGTCAGGGGAGTGGTCACTCCCCTTTCCTTTGTCCAGTTTCGTGCCAGAGCAGGGCTGGGGGATCCCTAAACCGGTGTAGACTGGCTTATGCAGAGATGGGCAGCATCTGTGCCCATCAAAGCATTTCCAGAGGCTGGGGGAGGCTACTCCTCCCCAGCCATCACACCTATTTCCAAAGGGAGAGGGTGTCACACCCTCTCTCAGAGGAAATCCTTTGTTCTGCCTTCCTGGGCCAGGGCAGAAACCTGTCTGATGGGTGGGCAGCAGCAGCAGCTGCAGTGGAGACCCCGGAAAGGCAGTTTGGCAGTACCCGGGTTATGTGCTAGAGACACAGGGATCAGAATAGCATTGGGGTGACAATTCCATGATCTTAGACATGTTACATAGCCATGTTCGGAGTTATCATTGTGATGCTATACATAGGTAGTGACCTATGTATAGTGCAAGTGTGTAAGGGTGTCCCCGAACTCACAAAGTCCGGGGAATTTGCCCTGAACAATGTGGGGGCACTGTGGCTAGTGCCTGGGTGCCCACACACCAAGTAACTTTGCACCCAACCTTCACCAGGTGAAGGTTAGACATATAGGTGACTTATAAGTTACTTAAGTGCAGTGGTAAATGGCTGTGAAATAACATGTACGTTATTTCACTCAGGCTGCAGTGGCAGGCCTGTGTAAGAGTTGTCAGATCTCCCTATGGGTGGCAAAAGAAATGCTGCAGCCCATAGGGATCTCCTGGAACCCCAATACCCTGGGTACCTCACTACCGTATACTAGGGAATTATAAGGGTGTTCCAGTATGCCAATGTGATTTGGTGAAATTGGTCACTAGCCTGTTAGTGACAATTCGGAAAGCAGAGAGAGCATAACCACTGAGGTTCTGGTTAGCAGAGCCTCAGTGAGACAGTTAGTCATCACACAGGGAACACATACAGGGCACATACTTATGAGCACTGGGGCCCTGCCTGGCAGGGTCCCAGTGACACATAGACTAAAACAATATATATACAGTGAAATATGGGGGTAACATGCCCGGCAAGATGGTACTTTCCTACACTATGGGTGGCAAAAGAAATGCTGCAGCCCATAGGGATCTCCTGGAACCCCAATACCCTGGGTACCTCAGTACCATATACTAGGGAATTATATGGGTGTACCAGTATGCCAATGTGAATTGGTAAATTTAGTCACTAGCCTGTTAGTGACAAATTTGGAAAACAGAGAGAGCATAACCACTGAGGTTCTGGTTAGCAGAGCCTCGTTGAGACAGTCAGGCATTACACAGGGAACACATACAGGGCACATGCTCATGAGCACTGGGGCCCTGCCTGGCAGGGTCCCAGTGACACATAGACTAAAACAACATATATACAATGAAATATGGGGGTGACATACCAGGCAAGATGGTACTTTCCTACAGGCGTGTTATTTGGGGATAGTTTTCCCAAAGATTTATCAGATAGATGACTTAAAGAAGTAGAGGAAGGAAGAACGAAACAGGGAAAGAATTTATAGGGAGGATTTGAGAAAGAGACAAAACTCTGAAGAAATTGAGCTATGAAATTGTTAAGGGAAAAGTAGTGTGATGACATATTTAGTCATCAGAGGAGGGACTGTTAAAGCAAATATGTTAATTAGAGATATTAGTAAGTGTTTATGCATTTTTTATAATAATAAAATGTAGAAATAAATAATGTAGACAATTAATGTGCACGTTTGAAAATGTGCCCTCGGAGAGTGGTCACCAAGATTCACAAATGTACTAATAAAATGAATAACATGTATGAAATATAGAATGTATTAAAACAATGTATAAGTATGTCATATTGAGATATGTACCGTATGTTTTGCATTATATTGTAGAGTTAACTTAGCCTAAGTTGTGGCCTAGTTTTGCCAGGCCTCATGCAGAAGCTGAATTGCTAGCGCAATGTAGAGAAGCTATTGTGCTGAACTGACCCTGAACTGCTTATTGTTTAATAAAATCTGCTCAGCAAATATCCTATGCGTGAACCGACGGATAGGAGATGATGGAATCATAAATGTATCATAAATGTATCAAGGAATGTGTAAAGCAGACGAGACATACTTTCCCAGGACTCGGACAAGGGAGACACTGACTAGAGAAGAAGATGCAACACTTTTGATACCTGACGAGCCGGATGATGAGGACATCGTACAGTGAACCAATTGACACCTTGAGAACTTTGTAATACTAGAGTTCATAGATTTGAAAAACTAAGGCCCATATTTATACTTTTTTAGCGCTGCATTTGCGCTGCTTTTTGACGCAAAAACGGCGCAAACTAACAAAATACAATTGTATTTCGTAAGTTTGCGCCGATTTTGCATCAAAAACCGACACAAATGCGGCACTAAAAAAGTATAAATATGGGCCTAAGATCATTGGAAAGAGCAATAACTGGTGATTAACTGACCAATTAGGAATTGGGGGATAGTTTGGGTGACTTTGATATGATGCCGTGAAATGGGAGAAAACTTCAGATGTTTGAGGTTAGGTGTGGACGTTTGAAGAGATTCAAGATTCTGTCATTGGGCTCAAGCTCTTGACAGCCTGATATGATGCTGATCAATTGATGACCTGAAGACAAAGACTGACTTTGTTGCTGAACCATTCCGTGGATAGATAGCTATGACAATGTAACTGATTGACTTTTTGTGCCTTTTCTTTCTAGGTACCAACTGCGCTGTCTAAATAGTTTTTCCTAAGCTAGATGCTTTTCCAAATTCATGTTCTAAACTGTTTTTCACATGAAGTCCCACATGCTAATGCTAATCTAGGTTAGGTAGGGTTCCTATTCTGAGACGCTGACATAAACGGTGACGAATGATTGACGAACTGATTTGCTGAACTCTGCTACTCATGTTAACATATTCATCATTATTGGCTTACTTGGAGGCATTAGAAAGCATGTTTTCTCAAGTTCTGATTAGATTATGTTATTGGTGGTCACTAATGAATTAATCTTGAGTGGATTTGAATAAAGTTTGAATTAACCTCATGACTTAGTATTGCAACCAATAGGGAAATAAAAATTGCTAAATGCATATTGGGTTGTGGTTATTCATGAATGTTGATGTTAATAACTACTGATTAATGTTTTGCTTAATGGTTATTGGGTGGTGTATTGATTATTGATGAACATTGGTTACACCGTAGCTAGGATACTCCATGCGAATCAAAAGGTTCATCGACCTATATGCGTCCCCTTGTCAGTTTACTTACTGAGGACTAGGCGTGCTAGCACATATGTGTAATGGCATCCCCGCACTCACAAAGTCCCAGGAATTGGCCCTGAACTATGTGGGGGCACCTTTGCTGGTGTAAGGGTGCCCTCACACTTAGTAACTTCGCACCTAGCCTTCATTAAATGAAGGTTAGACACATAGGTGAGTTATAAGTTACTTAAGAACAGTGAAAATGGCTGTGAAATAATGTGTACACTATTTCACGCTGGCTGCAGTGGCAGTCCTGTGAAAGGGTTTGTCTGAGCTCCTTATGTGTGGCAAAAGAAATGCTACAGCCCATAAGGATCTCCTGGGACCCCAATGCCCTGGGTGTAGGAGGCTGGACTGGCTTGTAGTGAGTACCAAGGGGTACTTGCACCTTGCACCAGGCCCAGTTATCCCTTATTAGTGTATAGGGTGTCTAGCAGCTTAGGCTGATAGATAATGGTAGCTTAGCAGAGCAGCTTAGGCTGAACTAGGAGACGTGTGAAGCTACTACAGTACCACTTAGTGTCATATGCACAATATCATAAGAAAATACAATACACAGTTATACTAAAAATAAAGGTACTTTATTTTTATGACAATATGCCAAAGTATCTTAGAGTGTACCCTCAGTGAGAGGATAGGAAATATACACAAGATATATATACACAATAGCAAAAATATGCAGTATAGTCTTAGAAAACAGTGCAAACAATGTATAGTTACAATAGGATGCAATGGGGACACATAGGGATAGGGGCAACACAAACCATATACTCCAAAAGTGGAATGCGAACCACGAATGGACCCCAAACCTATGTGACCTTGTAGAGGGTCGCTGGGACTATTAGAAAATAGTGAGAGTTAGAAAAATAACCCTCCCCAAGACCCTGAAAAGTGAGTGCAAAGTGCACTAAAGTTCCCCTAAGGACAAAGAAGTCGTGTTAGAGGAATAATGCAGGAAAGACACAAACCAACAATTCAACAACGATGGATTTCCAATCTTGGGTACCTGTGGAACAAGGGGACCAAGTCCAAAAGTCACAAGCAAGTCGGAGCTGGGCAGATGCCCAGGAAATGCCAGCTGTGGGTGCAAAGAAGCTTCTACTGGACAGAAGAAGCTGAGGTTTCTGCAGGAACGAAAAGGGCTAGAGACTTCCCCTTTGGTGGACGGATCCCTCTCGCCGTGGAGAGTCGTGCAGAAGTGTTTTCCCGCCGAAAGAACGCCAACAAGCCTTGCTAGCTGCAAATCGTGCGGTTAGCGTTTTTGGATGCTGCTGTGGCCCAGGAGGGACCAGGAGGTCGCAAATTGGACCAGGAGGTAGAGGGGACGTCGAGCAAGATAAGGAGCCCTCTTAGCAGCAGGTAGCACCCGGAGAAGTGCCAGAAACAGGCACTACGAGGATGCGTGAAACGGTGCTCACCCGAAGTCGCACAAAGAAGTCCCACGTCGCCGGAGAACAACTTAGGAGGTCGTGCAATGCAGGTTAGAGTGCCGTGGACCCAGGCTGGACTGTGCACAAAGGATTTCCGCCGGAAGTGCACGGAGGCCGGAGTAGCTGCAAAAGTCGCGGTTCCCAGCAATGCAGTCTAGCGAGGTGAGGCAAGGACTTACCTCCACCAAACTTGGACTGAAGAGTCACTGGACTGTGGGGGCCACTTGGACAGAGTTGCTGGATTCGAGGGACCTCGCTCGTCATGCTGAGAGGAGACCCAAGGGACCGGTAATGCAGCTTTTTGGTGCCTGCGGTTGCAGGGGGAAGATTCCGTCGACCCACAGGAGATTTCTTCGGAGCTTCTAGTGCAGAGAGGAGGCAGACTACCCCCACAGCATGCACCACCAGGAAAACAGTCGAGAAGGCGGCAGGATCAGCGTTACAGAGTTGCAGTAGTCGTCTTTGCTACTATGTTGCAGTTTTGCAGGCTTCCAGCGCGGTCAGCAGTCGATTCCTTGGCAGAAGGTGAAGAGAGAGATGCAGAGGAACTCGGCTGAGCTCTTGCATTCGTTATCTAAAGTTTCCCCAGAGACAGAGACCCTAAATAGCCAGAAAAGAGGGTTTGGCTACCTAGGAGAGAGGATAGGCTAGCAACACCTGAAGGAGCCTATCACAAGGAGTCTCTGACGTCACCTGGTGGCACTGGCCACTCAGAGCAGTCCAGTGTGCCAGCAGCACCTGTTTCCAAGATGGCAGAGGTCTGGAGCACACTGGAGGAGCTCTGGACACCTCCCAGGGGAGGTGCAGGTCAGGGGAGTGGTCACTCCCCTTTCCTTTGTCCAGTTTCGCGCCAGAGCAGGGCTAAGGGGTCCCCTGAAGCGGTGTAGACTTGCTTATGCAGAATTGGGCACATCTGTGCCCAAGAAAGCATTTCCAGAGGCTGGGGGAGGCTACTCCTCCCCTGCATTCACACCATTTTCCAAAGGGAGAGGGTGTCACACCCTCTCTCAGAGGAAGTTCTTTGTTCTGCCATCCTGGGCCAGGCCTGGCTGGACCCCAGGAGGGCAGATGCCTGTCTGAGGGGTTCGCAGCAGCAGCAGCTGCAGTGAAACCCCAGGAAGGGCAGTTTGGCAGTACCAGGGTCTGTGCTACAGACCACTGGGATCATGGGATTGTGCCAACTATGCCAGGATGGCCTAGAGGGGGCAATTCCATCATCATAGACATGTTACATGGCCATATTCGGAGTTACCATTGTGAAGCTACATATAGGTAGTGACCTATATGTAGTGCACGCGTGTAATGGTGTCCCCGCACTCACAAAGTTCAGGGAATTGGCTCTGAACAATGTGGGGGCACCTTGGCTAGTGCCAGGGTGCCCTCACACTAAGTAACTTTGCACCTAACCTTTACCAGGTAAAGGTTAGACATATAGGTGACTTATAAGTTACTTAAGTGCAGTGTAAAATGGCTGTGAAATAACGTGGACGTTATTTCACTCAGGCTGCAGTGGCAGGCCTGTGTAAGAATTGTCAGAGCTCCCTATGGGTGGCAAAAGAAATGCTGCAGCCCATAGGGATCTCCTGGAACCCCAATACCCTGGGTACCTCAGTACCATATACTAGGGAATTATAAGGGTGTTCCAGTAAGCCAATGTAAATTGGTAAAATGGTCACTAGCCTGTTAGTGACAATTTGGAAAGAAATGAGAGAGCATAACCACTGAGGTTCTGATTAGCAGAGCCTCAGTGAGACAGTTAGTCACTACACAGGTAACACATTCAGGCACACTTATGAGCACTGGGGCCCTGGGTTACCAGGGTCCCAGTGACACATACAACTAAAACAACATATATACAGTGAAAAATGGGGGTAACATGCCAGGCAAGATGGTACTTTCCTACACAACCCCCCCCAAACGAAGGACAATAAGACTAGCCATGACCTGATGAGTCTTCATTGTCTAAGTGGAAATATCTGGAGAGTCCATCTGCATTGGAGTGGCTACTCCCAGGTCTATGTTCCACTGTATAGTCCATTCCCTGTAGGGATATGGACCACCTCAACAATTTAGGATTTTCACCTTTCATTTGTTTTAGCCAAAGTAGAGGTTTGTGGTCTGTCTGAACAATGAAGTGAGTGCCAAACAGGTATGGCCTCAACTTCTTCAGAGCCCAGACCACAGCAAAGGCCTCCCTCTCTATGGCAGACCAACGCTTTTCTCTAGGGGTCAACCTCCTACTAATAAAAGCAACAGGTTGATCCTGGCCCTCAGAATTAAGTTGTGATAGGACTGCCCCTACTCCTAATTCAGATGCATCAGTTTGGACATAGAATTTTTTAGAGTAACAAGGGCTTTTCAGGACAGGTGCAGAGCACATGGCCTGCTTCAGCTCCTCAAAAGCTTTCTGACAGTTTGCTGTCCATAATACCTTTTTAGGCATTTATTTGGATGTGAGGTAATTAAGAGGGGCTGCAATGGAGCCATAGTTCTTAATGAACCTCCTGTAATACCCAGTGAGGCCTAGGAAGGCTCTCACCTGAGTCTGAGTGGTAGGGGGAACCCAATCAATAATTGTTTGGATTTTCCCCTGTAGTGGTGCAATCTGTTCCCCACCAACAAGGTGTCCCAGATAAACCACCTTCCCCTGCCCTATCTGTCACTTTGAAGCCTTGATAGTGAGGCCTGCCTTTTGCAGGGCCTCCAAAACTTTCCATAGGTGGACCAGGTGATCATCCCAGCTGGAGCTAAAGACAGCTATATCGTCCAAATATGCTGCACTGAAAGCTTCCAGCCCTTGCAGGACTGTGTTCACCAACCTCTGAAAAGTGGCAGGTGCATTTTTCAAACCAAAAGGCATTACAGTAAACTGGTAATGGCCTCCAATGGTTGAAAATGCAGTCTTAGGTTTAGCATCTTCTGACAATTTGATCTGCCAATACCCTGCAGTCAAATCAAAAGTGCTTAGATACTTGGCAGATGCCAGTGTATCTATGAGCTCATCTGCCCTGGGTATAGGGTGAGCATCAGTTTTGGTTACCAAGTTGAGACCTCTATAGTCTACACAAAACCGCATTTCCTTCTTTCCATCTTTGGAATGGGGTTTTGGTACAAGTACCACAGGAGAAGCCCATGGACTTTCAGAGTGCTCAACCACTCCTAGTTCTAACATTTTCTGCACCTCTTGCTTTATGCAGTCCCTGACATGGTCAGGCTGCCTATAGATCTTACTTTTGACAGGTAAACTGTCTCCAGTATCTATAGTGTGCTCACACCAAGAAGTGGTACCTGGCACAGTAGAGAAGAGTTCAGAGAATTGATCTAGGAGATTTATGCAATGGTCTTTCTGCTCAGCAGTAAGACAATCAGCCAAAACTACACCTTCCACAAGAGCATCTTGTTCTGTGGAAGAGAAGAGATCAGGTAGAGGATCACTGTCTTCTTCCTGTCCCTCATCAGTTGCCATGAGCAGGGTGAGATCAGCCCTGTCATAGTAGGGTTTCAGGCGGTTGACATGGAGCACCCTAAGGGGACTCCTGGCAGTGCCTAAGTCAACTAAATAGGTGACTTCTCCCTTCTTTTCAACAATTGTGTGGGGTCCACTCCATTTATCTTGGAGTGCTCTTGGGGCCACAGGCTCCAAGACCCACACTTTCTGCCCTGGTTGGTACTGAACCAAAACAGCCTTCTGATCATGCCATTGCTTCTGGAGCTCTTGGCTGGCCTGAAGGTTCTTGCTGGCCTTTTTCATGTACTCAGCCATCCTTGATCTGAGGCCATGTACATAATCCACAATATCCTGCTTAGGAGTTTTTAAAGGTTGTTCCCAACCCTCCTTTACAAGTGTGAGTGGACCCCTAACAGGGTGTCCAAAAAGAAGTTCAAAGGGGCTGAAGCCCACTCCTTTCTGGGGTACCTCCCTGTAGGCAAAAAGGAGGCATGGTAGAAGGATATCCCATCTCCTGCGGAGTTTTTCAGGGAGACCCATAATCATGCCTTTGAGAGTTTTATTAAATCTCTCCACCAGTCCATTTGTTTGTGGATGATAGGGTGTAGTGAACTTGTAAGTTACACCACACTCCTTCCACATGGCCTTTAAGTATGCAGACATGAAATTGCTTCCCCTGTCTGATACTACTTCCTTTGGGAAGCCCACTCTGGAAAATATTCCCAGGAGGGCCTTTGCCACTGCAGGTGCTGTAGTGGTCCTTAAAGGAATTGCTTCAGGGTATCTTGTGGCATGGTCCACTACCACCAAGATAAATCTATTGCCTGAAGCAGTAGGAGGGTCAAGGGGGCCAACTATGTCAACCCCTACCCTTTCAAAGGGAACCCCAACCACAGGCAGTGGAATAAGGGGTGCCTTTGGAGTGCCACCTGTCTTGCCACTGGCTTGACAGGTTTTACAGGACTTACAAAATTCCTTTGTATCCTCAGACATCCTAGGCCAATGAAACAGGGGAACAAGCCTGTCCCAAGTTTCCATTTGCCCCAGATGTCCAGCTAGGGGAATGTCGTGGGCTAGAGTTAGGAGGAACTTTCTGTACTCCTGAGGAATCACTAATCTCCTGGCAGCTCCAGGTTTAGGATCCCTATGCTCAGTGTACAAGAGGTTGTCCTCCCAGTAAACTCTGTGAGAGTCACTGACATCCCCATTAGCCTGTTTGACAGCTTGCTGTCTTAGACCCTCTAATGTGGGACAGGTTTGCTGTGCCACACTCAGCTCCTCCCTGGCAGGCCCCCCTTCACCCAAAAGCTCAGCAGTGTCTGCTTCAAGCTCCTCTGGTGTAGGTTCTGCACAGGGAGGTAATTCTTCTTCCTCAGAAGTTGAATCCACTGTAGAGGGAGGGATAGTAGGAAGTGGTTTGCTTCTACTAGCCCTAGCTTTAGGGAGCACTTGGTCCATTGTTCCAGGATCCAAGCTTCCCTGTCCTTTTTGCTTTTTGGCCTGAGCCCTTGTCAAAGCAAAAATATGCCCTGGGATGCCCAGCATTGCTGCATGGGCCTCCAACTCCACATCTGACCAAGCTGATGTCTCCAAATCATTTCCTAGTAGACAGTCTACAGGTAAATCTGTGGCTACCACAACTTTCTTTGGACCAGTAACCCCCCCCCCCCCCCCCAGTTGAGATTAACAACAGCCATGGGGTGGCTAAGTGTGTTGTTGTGAGCATCGGTTACTTGGTACTGGTGACCAAGTAGGTGTTGTTCAGGGTGGACCAGTTTCTCTATGACCATAGTCACACTGGCACCAGTGTCCCTGTAGGCCTGAACCTCAACACCATTTATTAGGGGTAGCTGCTTGTACTTATCCATATTAAGGGGACAAGCAACTAAGGTGGCTAAATCAATAGCCCCCTCAGAGACTAACACAGCCTCTGTGGCCTCCCTAACAAGGCCAACCCCAACTAAGTTACCAATAGTGAGCCCAGCTACTCCCTTGGATTGGCTATTAGTAGGTTTGCTCCCACCACCACTGCTATTAGTAGGGACACTAGGGGTAGCAGTAGGGGTTGTAGTGGTAGGAGCATTGGTGCTTTTCTTCGGACAACTGGGATCTGTTGTCCAATGGCCTTTTATTTTACATAAATAGCACCATGGTTTCTTTTCCTTGTTCTGATTAAAGTAGGATTTGGACCCACCACCCCCACCAGAGTGTTTTTGTGGGCCTGATGAAGACTCATTTTTAGATTTGTCCCCACCCTTGTCTGAAGACTTACCATCCTTCTTTTTGTTGCCATCTTTGTCACCCCCTGTATGAACTTTTCTGTTCACCCTTGTTCTGACCCATTTGTCTGCCTTCTTTCCCAAATCTTGGGGAGAGGTCAGATCAGAGTCCACCAAGTACTGGTGCAACAAATCAGACACACAATTATTAAGAATATGCTCTCTCAGGATTAAGTTATACAGGCTGTCATAATCAGTAACTTTACTGCCATGTAACCACCCCTCCAAGGCCTTCACTGAATGGTCAATGAAATCAACCCAGTCTTGTGAAGACTCCTTTTTGGTCTCTCTGAACTTTATCCTGTATTGTTCAGTGGTTAAGCCATAACCATCCAGGAGTGCATTCTTAAGAACTTGGAAATTATTGGCATCATTTTCTTTCACAGTAAGGAGCCTATCCCTACCTTTTCCACTAAATGATAGCCATAGGATAGCAGCCCACTGCCTTTGAGGGACATCCTGTACAACACAGGCCCTCTCAAGTGCAGCAAACCACTTGTTAATGTCATCCCCCTCCTTATAAGGGGGAACTATCTTGTGCAGATTCCTGGAATCATGCTCTTTTGCAGGATGACTATGGGGAATACTGCTGCTGCCACCATGGGTATCTAAACCCAACTTCTGTCTTTCCTTCTCTAGTTCAAAAGACTGTCTATCCAAATCCAGCTGTTGCTTTTTAAGCTTCAGTCTGGTTTGTTCCACCCTCAACTTATTGAGTTCCCTCTCTAACATTCTGTCATCAGGTTGGTGGGAGGGGCATTCCTAGATACAGAGGTATGATGGGAATGAACAGAAGGAGACCTGTCCCTTACAGAAGCCACCCTAACTGCTTGGCTAACAGAAACATCACTACCAGTATGGTGAGAATAAATGCTTTTGCTATGATGTGAGACAACACTATTTGTATGGTGTGGCTCATCATCATTACCAACTATGCTAGACTGTCTAGTAATGGGCAGGCTTGGAAGTTTCTTTCCTGAATCTTTTCCTGGGGGAGTCCCTGGATCAGATTGAGAACCATTAGCTACTTTTTCAACAGATGGGGCACTTTTAGCCTTATCATGTTCTCTAAGCATGTTAAGTAACAGTTCCAAGGAAGGATTCTTCCCTACACTCAAACCTCTCTCTATGCAGAGACTCCTTGCTTCTTTCCAGCTAAGGTGATCATATGCAAGTTTGGACAGATCAACATTTTGGCCTGTGCCAGACATTTTTAGAGAGAGTTAAAGTGATAGAAAAAGAGAAAAAAAGTTTGTCAGAGCTTTTAGAAAGACAGAGAAAAAAACTTTTTAGTACTTTTTAGAAAGTTTAGAAGTACTTTTCAGCACTTAGAAAAGAGTGAAAACAGGAAATGCAAAACTTTTTGGCTATGTGTATATACACTGACCTTGTTTTGTATATTTTTCTCTTATGAAAAGTACAATGACAAGAGTGGTAAGTAGTCTCAAAGCACTTATCCCACCGCTGCACAACCAATGTAGGAGGCTGGACTGGCTTGTAGTGAGTACCAAGGGGTACTTGCACCTTGCACCAGGCCCAGTTATCCCTTATTAGTGTATAGGGTGTCTAGCAGCTTAGGCTGATAGATAATGGTAGCTTAGCAGAGCAGCTTAGGCTGAACTAGGAGACGTGTGAAGCTACTACAGTACCACTTAGTGTCATATGCACAATATCATAAGAAAACACAATACACAGTTATACTAAAAATAAAGGTACTTTATTTTTATGACAATATGCCAAAGTATCTTAGAGTGTACCCTCAGTGAGAGGATAGGAAATATACACGAGATATATATACACAATAGCAAAAATATGCAGTATAGTCTTAGAAAACAGTGCAAACAATGTTCAGTTACAATAGGATGCAATGGGGAAACATAGGGATAGGGGCAACACAAACCATATACTCCAAAAGTGGAATGCGAGCCACGAATGGACCCCAAACCTATGTGACCTTGTAGAGGGTCGCTGGGACTATTAGAAAATAGTGAGAGTTAGAAAAATAACCCTCCCCAAGACCCTGAAAAGTGAGTGCAAAGTGCACTAAAGTTCCCCTAAGGACAAAGAAGTCGTGTTAGAGGAATAATGCAGGAAAGACACAAACCAACAATGCAACAACTGTGGATTTCCAATCTAGTGTACCTGTGGAACAAGGGGACCAAGTCCAAAAGTCACAAGCAAGTCGGAGATGGGCATATGCCCAGGAAATGCCAGCTGTGGATGCAAAGAAGCTTCTACTGGACAGAAGAAGCTGAGGTTTCTGCAGGAACGAAAAGGGCTAGAGACTTCTCCTTTGGTGGACGGATCCCTCTCGCCGTGCAGAGTCGTGCAGAAGTGTTTTCCCGCCGAAAGACCGCCAACAAGCCTTGCTAGCTGCAAATCGTGCGGTTAGCGTTTTTGGATGCTGCTGTGGCCCAGGAGGGACCAGGAGGTCGCAAATTGGACCAGGACAGAGAGGGGACGTCGAGCAAGACAAGGAGCCCTCTCAGCAGCAGGTAGCACCCGGAGAAGTGTCAGAAACAGGCACTACGAGGATGCGTGAAACAGTGCTCACCTGAAGTTACACAAAGGAGTCCCACGTCGCCTGAGACCAACTTAGAAAGTCGTGCAATGCAGGTTAGAGTGCCGTGGACCGAGTCTTGGCTGTGCACAAAGGATTTCCGCCGGAAGTGCACAGGTGCCGGAGTAGCTGCAAAAGTCGCGGTTCCCAGCAATGCAGTCTAGCGAGGTGAGGCAAGGACTTACCTCCACCAAACTTGGACTGAAGAGTCACTGGACTGTGGGGGCCACTTGGACAGAGTTGCTGGATTCGAGGGACCTCGCTCGTCGTGCTGAGAGGAGACCCAAGGGACTGGTAATGCAGCTTTTTGGTGCCTGCGGTTGCAGGGGGAAGATTCCGTCGACCCACGGGAGATTTCTTCGGAGCTTCTAGTGCAGAGAGGAGGCACACTACCCCCACAGCATGCACCACCAGGAAAACAGTCGAGAAGGCGGCAGGATCAGCGTTACAGAGTTGCAGTAGTCATCTTTGCTACTATGTTGCAGTTTTGCAGGCTTCCAGCGCGGTCAGCAGTCGATTCCTTGGCAGAAGGTGAAGAGAGAGATGCAGAGGAACTCGGATGAGCTCTTGCACTCGTTATCTAAAGTTTCCCCAGAGACAGAGACCCTAAATAGCCAGAAAAGAGGGTTTGGCTACCTAGGAGAGAGGATAGGCTACTAACACCTGAAGGAGCCTATCAGAAGGAGTCTCTGACGTCACCTGGTGGCACTGGCCACTCAGAGCAGTCCAGTGTGCCAGCAGCACCTCTGTTTCCAAGATGGCAGAGGTCTGGAGCACACTGGAGGAGCTCTGGACACCTCCTAGGGGAGGTGCAGGTCAGGGGAGTGGTCACTCCCCTTTCCTTTGTCCAGTTTCGCGCCAGAGCAGGGCTAAGGGGTCCCCTGAACCGGTGTAGACTGGCTTATGCAGAATTGGGCACATCTGTGCCCAACAAAGCATTTCCAGAGGCTGGGGGAGGCTACTCCTCCCCTGCCTTCACACCATTTTCCAAAGGGAGAGGGTGTAACACCCTCTCTCAGAGGAAGTCCTTTGTTCTGCCATCCTGGGCCAGGCCTGGCTGGACCCCAGGAGGTCAGATGCCTGTCTGAGGGGTTGGCAGCAGCAGCAGCTGCAGTGAAACCCCAGAAAGGGCAGTTTGGCAGTACCAGGGTCTGTGCTACAGACCACTGGGATCATGGGATTGTGCCAACTATGCCAGGATGGCATAGAGGGGGCAATTCCATGATCATAGATATGTTACATGGCCATATTCGGAGTTACCATTGTGAAGCTATATATAGGTAGTGACCTATATGTAGTACACACGTGTAATGGTGTCCCCGCACTCACAAAGTTCAGGGAATTGGCTCTGAACAATGTGGGATCACCTTGGCTAGTGCCAGGGTGCCCTCACACTAAGTAACTTTGCACCTAACCTTTACCAGGTAAAGGTTAGACATATAGGTGACTTATAAGTTACTTAAGTGCAGTGTAAAATGGCTGTGAAATAACGTGGACGTTATTTCACTCAGGCTGCAGTGGCAGGCCTGTGTAAGAATTGTCAGAGCTCCCTATGGGTGGCAAAAGAAATGCTGCAGCCCATAGGGATCTCCTGGAACCCCAATACCCTGGGTACCTCAGTACCATATACTAGGGAATTAGAAGGGTGTTCCAGTAAGCCAATGTAAATTGGTAAAATTAGTCACTAGCCTGTTAGTGACAATTTGGAAAGAAATGAGAGAGCATAACCACTGAGGTTCTGATTAGCAGAGCCTCAGTGAGACAGTTAGTCACTACACAGGTAACACATTCAGGCACACTTATGAGCACTGGGGCCCTGGTGAACAGGGTCCCAGTGACACATACAACTAAAACAACATATATACAGTGAAAAATGGGGGTAACATGCCAGGCAAGATGGTACTTTCCTACACTCTGCTAACCAGAACTTCAGTGGTTATGCTCTCTCTGCTTTCCACATTTGTCACTAACAGGCTAGTGACTAAATTTACCAATTTACATTGGCCTACTGGTACACCCATATAATTCCATAGTATATGGTACTGAGGTACCCAGGGTATTGGGGTTCCAGAAGATCCCTATGGGCTGCAGCATCTCTTTTGCCACCCATAGGGAGCTCTGACAATTCTTACAAAGGCCTGCCAGTGCAGCCTGAGTGAAATAACGTCCACGTTATTTCACAGCCATTTACCACTGCACTTAAGTATCTTATAAGTCACCTATATGTCTAACCTTCACCTGGTGAAGGTTGGGTGCAAAGTTTCTTAGTGTGTGGGCACCCTTGCACTAGCCAAGGTGCCCCCACATCGTTCAGGGCAAATTCCCCGCACTTTGTGAGTGTGGGGACACCATTACACGTGTGCACTACACATAGGTCACTACCTATGTATAGCATCACAATGGTTAACTCCAAACATGGCCATGTAACATGTCTAAGATCATGGAATTGTCACCCCAATAGCATTCTGGTATTGGGGGGACAATTCCATGATCCCCCGGGTCTCTAGCACAGTACCCGGGTACTGCCAAACTGCCTTTCCGGGATCTCCACTGCAGCTGCTGCTGCTGCCAACCCCTCAGACAGGTTTCTGCCCTCCTGGTGTCTAGGCAGCCCTGGCCCAGGAAGGCAGAACAAAGGATTTCCTCTGAGAGAGTGTGTTACACCCTCTCCCTTTGGAAATAGGTGTGAAGGCTGGGGAGGAGTAGCCTCCCCCAGCCTCTGGAAATGCCCATCTCTGCATAAGCCAGTCTACACCGGTTTAGGGATCCCCCAGCCCTGCTCTGGCGCGATACTGGACAAAGGAAAGGGGAGTGACCACTCCCCTGACCTGCACCTCCCAGGGGAGGTGCCCAGAGCTCCTCCAGTGTGTCCCAGACCTCTGCCATCTTGGAAACAGAGGTGTTGGGGGCACACTGGACTGCTCTGAGTGGCCAGTGCCAGCAGGTGACGTCAGAGGCTCCTTCTGATAGGCTCTTACCTCTCTTGGTAGCCAATCCTTATTCCTAGGTAGCCAAACCTCCTTTTCTGGCTATTTAGGGTCTCTGCTTTGGGGAATTCTTCAGATAACGAATGCAAGAGCTCACCAGAGTTCCTCTGCATCTCCCTCTTCACCTTATGCCAAAGGATGGACCGCTGACTGCTCAGGACACCTGCAAAACCGCAACAAAGTAACCAGACGGCTACTAGAAACATTGTAGCACCTCATCCTGCCGGCTTTCTCGACTGTTTCCAGGTGGTGCATGCTCTGGTGGTAGCCTGCCTTCACCCTGCACCAGAAGCTCAGAAGAAATCTCCTGTGTGTCGACGGAATCTTCCCGCTGCTAACGCAGGCACCAAAAGACTGCAACACTGGTCCTCTGGGTCAACTCTAATCCTGACGAGCGTGGTCCCTGGAACTCAGCAACTCTGTCCAAGTGACTCCCACAGTCCAGTGACTCTTCAGTCCAAGTTTGGTGGAGGTAAGTCCTTGCCTCCCCACAATAGACTGCGTTGCTGGGTACCGCGTGATTTGCAGCTGCTCCGGCACATGTGCACTCTTCCAGGATTTCCTTTGTGCACAGCCAAGCCTGGGTCCCTGAAACTCTAACCTGCAGTGCACAACCTTCTGAGTTGTCCTCCGGCGTCCTCAGACTCCCTTTTGTGACTTCGCATGGACTCCGGTTCACTCTTCTTCCAAGTGCCTGTTCAGGTACTTCTGCGGGTGCTGCCTGCTTCTGTGAGTGCTCCCTGAGTTGCTGGGCGCCCCCTCTGTCTCCTCCTCCAAGTGGTGACATCCTGGCCCTTCCTGGGCCACAGCAGTACCCAAAAACCTCTACCACGACCCTTGCGCCTAGCAAGGCTTTTTTGCAGTCTTTCTGCGTGGGAACACCTCTGCAAGCTTCATCGCGACGTGGGACATCCGTCTTCTAAAGGAGAAGTCCCTAGCTCTCTTCTTTCTTGCAGAACTCCAAGCTTCTTCCATCCGGTGGCAGCTTCCTTGCACCCTCAGCTGGCATTTCCTGGGCTCCTGCCCACTCTCGACACTGTTGCGACTATTGGACTTGGTCCCCTTGTCTTACAGGTACTCAGGTCCGGAAATCCACTGCTGTTGCATTGCTGGTGTTTGTTCTTCCTGCAGAATCCCCCTATCACGACTTCTGTGCTCCCTGGGGGTAGTAGCTGCACTTTACACCTACTTTTCAGGGTCTTGGGGTGGGCTATTTTTCTAACCCTCACTGTTTTCTTACAGTCCCAGCGACCCTCTACAAGCTCATATTGGTCTAGGGTCCATTCGTGGTTCGCATTCCACTTTTGGAGTATATGGTTTGTGTTGCCCCTATACCTATGTGCTCCTATTGCAATCTATTGTAATTCCACACTGTTTGCATTACTTTTCTTGCTATTACTTACCTAATTTTGGTTTGTGTACATATATCTTGTGTATATAACTTATCTTCATACTGAGAGTACTCACTGAGATACTTTTGGCATAGTGTCATAAAAAGAAAGTACCTTTATTTTTAGTAACTCTGTGTAGTGTGTTTTCTTATGATATTGTGCATATGGCACCAGTGGTATAGTAGGAGCTTTACATGTCTCCTAGTTCAGCCTAAGCTGCTTTGCCATAGCTACCTTCTATCAGCGTAAGCTGCTAGAAACACCTCTTCTACACTAATAAGGGATAACTGGACCTGGCACAAGGTGTAAGTACCTCTGGTACCCACTACAAGCCAGGCCAGCCTCCTACATTGGTTGTGCAGCGGTGGGATAAGTACTTGTAACTACTTACCACTATGTCATTTTGTACTTTTCATAGGAGAATAATATACAAAACAGTTCAGTGTATGTACACCTAACTAAAAAATGTTGCTTTTCTCCACTTAAACTTTTTACAAAGTGGTGAAAAGTATTCTAAAACTTCTAAAAGTTTCTAAAGGTTAGAAAATGTTTTTTTCTCTGTTCTTTAAAAAGTCCTGAAACTTTTTCTTCCTTCTCACTGTCTCGAAACCTTTTGCTATCATGTCTGTAGAAGACTCTACTCTTAAAATGGTCAGTACTACTGATGACAATTTGAATTACAAGAGCCTAAGGAGTCTCTGCTTAGAAAGAGGTTTAGTGATAGGAAAGTACCCTACCAAAGAATTTCTATTTAACATGCTTATTGTAAATGATGAGTCCCAAGCAGGCACATCAAATGAGAGGTTAATAGAAGGTTCCCAATCTGACTCAGGTGATATCCTTGAGGGAGGTAGGGAGGGTTCTGAACAGGATCTGCACCCTAGCAGGACACCCAGTAATGTTGGTAGTAATGGAAGTTCCCATCACAGTAGGGAAGTCTTTATTCCTACAGGCCAAGTTGCTAGGGTCCAGTCAGTTAGGGACAGACCCCCCTCTGTTGTTTCAAACTTGTCTTCTGTGTCCAAGCATTCCCAACCCACCCACCCTGAGGGTAACTTGTTAGAAAGGGAACTCAAAAATGTGAGGGTTGAAGAGACCAGACTGAAGCTTAAACAGCAACAGCTGGCCTTAGATAGGGAATCCCTAGACTTTGAGAAGGAGCGACAGAGGTTGGGGTTAGGACCCCATGGTGGCAGCAGCAGTATTCCTAATAGTAATCCTGTTAGAGAGCATGATTCCAGGAATCTGCACAAGATAGTCCCCCCTTACAAGGAGGGGGATGACATCAACAAGTGGTTTGCTGCACTTGAGAGGGCCTGTATGGTGTAGGGGGTCCCTCAAAGGCAGTGGGCTGCTATAATATAGCTATCTTTCACTGGAAAGGGTAGGGATAGGCTCCTTACTGTTACAGAAGGTGATGCTAACAATTTTGCAGTTTTGAAGGATGCACTCTTGGATGGATTTGGCGTAACCACTGAACAATACAGGATTAAGTTCAGAGACACCAGAAAAAAGTCCTCACAAGACTGGACAGACTTTGCAGACTGTTCAGTGAAGGCCTTGGAGGGGTGGTCACATGGTAGTAGAGTTTCTGACTATGAAAGCCTGTATAATCTTATTCTGAGAGAGCATATTCTGAATAACTGTGTCTGACTTGTTACACCAATATCTAGTGGACTCAGATCTGACCTCTCCCCAAGAATTGGGAAAGAAAGCAGACAAATGGGTCAGAACAAGAGTAAACAGTAAAGTTCATACAGGGGGTGACAAGGATGGCAAGAAGAAAAATGGTGAGAAATCTCAGGATAAGCATGGGGATAAGGGTAAAACCAAGATCCTTCTTCAAATCCTAAACACTCTTCAGGGGGTGCGGATAAATTAAATTCTTCCTCTTCTTCACAACACACACACTTTAAAAAGTCTTGGTGCTATGTGTGTAAAAATAAAGGCCATTGGCAAGGGGATAAGTCCTCTCCAGGTAAACCCCTTGAGCCAACCACCACTAATACATCAAAATCTAGTGCCCCTAGCAGTAGTGGTAATAGTGGTGGTACTGCTGGCAACAGTCAAAGTAAGGGTGTAGTTGGGTTCACTTATGGGTCCATCATAGAAACTGGGGTAGTCAGTCCCAAGACAGTTTCTGTCACAGCTAGTGGCATTGGCCTTGCCACACTGGCTGCTTGTCCCCTTATAATAGATAAGTAGAGGCAGACAGTTTCAATAAATGGTGTTGAGGCCCAGGCCTACAGGGACACAGGTGCCAGTATCACTTTGGTGACTGAAAACCTAGTGTCTCCTGAACAACACATCATTGGACAACAGTACAAGATTATTGATGTCCATAACTCCACTAAGTTTCTTCCCTTAGCTATAGTTCAGCTTAGTTGGGGTGGAGATACTGGCCCTAACCAGGTGGTAGTGTCACCTAGCTTACCTGTAGACTGTCTCTTAGGTAATTGTAGGAAAGTACCATCTTGCCTGGCATGTTACCCCCATTTTTCACTGTATATTTGTTGTTTTAGTTGTATGTGTCACTGGGACCCTGCCAGCCAGGGCCCCAGTGCTCATAAGTGTGCCTGAATGTGTTACCTGTGTTATGACTGTCTCACTGAGGCTCTGCTATCCAGAACCTCAGTGGTTATGCTCTCACATTGCTTTCCAAATTGTCACTAACAGGCTAGTGACCAATTTCACCAATTCACATTTGCATACTGGAACACCCTTATAATTCCCCAGTATATGATACTGAGGTACCCAGGGTATTGGGGTTCCAGGAGATCCCTATGAGCTGCAGCATTTCTTTTGCCACCCATAGGGAGCTATGACAATTCTTACACAGGCCTGCCACTGCAGCCTGAGTGAAATAACGTCCACGTTATTTCACAGCCATTTACCACTGCACTTAAGTAACTTATAAGTCACCTATATGTCTATCCTTTACCTGGTAAAGGTTAGGTGCAAAGTTACTTAGTGTGTGGGCACCCTGGCACTAGCCAAGGTGGCCCCACATTGTTCAGGGCAAATTCCCCGGACTTTGTGAGTGCGGGGACACCATTACACGTGTGCACTACACATAGGTCACTACCTATGTGTAGCTTCACAATGGTAACTCCGAATATGGCCATGTAACATGTCTATGATCATGGAATTGCCCCTCTATGCCATCCTGGCATAGTTGGCACAATCCCATGATCCCACGGGTCTGTAGCACAGACCCTGGTACTGCCAAACTGCCTTTTCAGGGGTTTCACTGCAGCTGCTGCTGCTGCCAACCCCTCAGACAGGTTTCTGCCCTCCTGGGGTCCAGCCAGGCTTGGCCCAGGATGGCAGAACAAAGGACTTCCTCAGAGAGAGGGTGTTACACCCTCTCCCTTTGGAAAAAGGTGTTAAGGCAGGGGAGGAGTAGCCTCCCCCAGCCTCTGGAAATGCTTTCATGGGCACAGATGGTGCCCATTTCTGCATAAGCCAGTCTACACCGGTTCAGGGGCCCCTCAGCCCTGCTCTGGCGCGAAACTGGACAAAGGAAAGGGGAGTTACCACTCCCCTGACCTGCACCTCCCCTGGGAGGTGCCCAGAGCTCCTCCAGTGTGGTCCAGACCTCTGGCATCTTGGAAACAGAGGTGCTGCTGGCACACTGGACTGCTCTGAGTGGCCAGGGCCAGCAGGTGACGTCAGAGACTCCTTCTGATAGGCTCCTTCAGGTGTTGCTAGCCTATCCTCTCTCCTAAGTAGCCAAACCCTCTTTTCTGGCTATTTAGGGTCTCTGCTTTGGGGAATTCCTTAGATAAAGAATGCAAGAGCTCATCAGAGTTCCTCTGCATCTCTCTCTTCACCTTCTGCCAAGGAATCGACTGCTGACCGCGCTGGAAGCCTGCAAAACTGCAACAAAGTAGCGAAGATGACTACTGCAACTCTGTAACGCTGATCCTGCCGCCTTCTCGACTGTTTCCAGGTGGTGCATGCTCTGGGGGTAGCCTTCCTCCTCCCTGCACCAGGAGCTCTGAAGAACTCTTCCGTGGGTCGACGGAATCTTCCCCCTACAACCGCAGGCACCAAAAGGCTGCATCACTGGTCCTCTGGGTCCCCTCTCAGCACGACAAGCGTGGTCCCTGGAACTCAGCAACTCTGTCCAAGTGACACCCACAGTCCAGTGACTCTTCAGTCCATGTTTGGTGGAGGTAAGTCCTTGCCTCCCCACGCTAGACTGCATTGCTGGGTACCGAGTGATTTGCAGCTGCTCCGGCTCCTGTGCACTCTTCCAGGATTTCCTTCGTGCACAGCTAAGCCTGGGTCCCCGACACTCCTTCCTGCAGTGCACAACCTTCTGAGTTGTCCTCCAGTGTCGTGGGACTCCCTTTTGTGACTTCAGGTGGACTCTGGTTCACTTTTCTTCCAAGTGCCTGTTCAGGTACTTCTGCGGGTGCTCCCTGCTTCTGTGAAGGCTTCCTGCATTGCTGGGCACCCCCTCTGTCTCCTCCTCCAAGTGGCGACATCCTGGTCCCTCCTGGGCCACAGCAGCACCCAAAAACCTTTACCGCGACCCTTGCAGCTAGCAAGGCTTGTTTGCGGTCTTTCTGCGTGGGAACCCCTCTGCAAGCTTCATCGCGACTTGGGACATCCGTCTTCCAAAGGAGAAATCCCTAGCTCTCTTCTTTCTTGCAGAACTCCAAGCTTCTTCCATCCGGTGGCAGCTTCCTTGCACCCTCAGCTGGCATTTCCTGGGCTCCTGCCCACTCTCAACACTGTCTCAACTATTGGACTTGGTCCCCTTGTCTTACAGGTACTCAGGTCCGGAAATCCACTGTTGTTGCATTGCTGGTGTTTGTTCTTCCTGCAGAATCCCCCTATCACGACTTCTGTGCTCTCTGGAGGTAGTAGGTGCACTTTACACCTACCTTTCAGGGTCTTGGGGTGGCCTATTTTTCCAACCCTCACTGTTTTCTTACAGTCCCAGCGACCCTCTACAAACTCACATAGGTTTGGGGTCCATTCGTGATTCGCATTCCACTTTTGGAGTATATGGTTTGTGTTGCCCCTATACCTATGTGCTCCTATTGCAATCTATTGTAATTCTACACTGTTTGCATTACTTTTCTTGCTATTACTTACCTAAGTTTGGTTTGTGTACATATATCTTGTGTATATAACTTATCCTCATACTGAGGGTACTCACTGAGATACTTTTGGCATATTGTCATAAAAATAAAGTACCTTTATTTTTAGTACTTCTGTGTATTGTGTTTTCTTATGATATTGTGCAAATGACTCCAGTGGTATAGTAGGAGCTTTACATGTCTCCTAGTTCAGCCTAAGCTGCTTTGCCATAGCTACCTTCTATCAGTCTAAGCTGCTAGAAACACTTCTTCTACACTAATAAGGGATAACTGGACCTGGCACACGGTGTAAGTACCTCTGGTACCCACTACAAGCCAGGCCAGTCTCCTACATTGGTTGTGTAGCGGTGGGATAATAACTTGTAACTACTTACCACTTTGTCATTGTGTACTTTGCATAAGAATACAAAACAGTTCAGTGTATGTACACCTAACCAAAAAGTTTCTTTCTAGCCTTGTTACCCCCACTTTTGGCCTGTTTGTGAGCATATGTCAGGGTGTTTTAACTGTCTCGCTGGGATCCTGTTATCCAGAGCCCAGTGCTCATAGTGAAAACCCTATGTTATCAGTATGTTTGATATGTGTCACTGGGACCCTGCTAGCCAGGACCCCAGTGCTCATAAGTTTGTAGCCTATATCTCTTCCCTGTGTGATGCCTAACCGTCTCACTGAGGCTCTGCTAATCAGAACCTCAGTGTTTATGCTCTCTCTTTACTTCCAAATTTGTCACTAACAGGCTAGTGACTAAATTCACCAATTCACATTGGCATACTGGTACACCCATACACTTCCCTAGTATATGGTTCTGAGGTACCCAGGGTATTGGGGTTCCAGGAGATCCCTATGGGCTGCAGCATTTCTTTTGCCACCCACAGGGAGCTCTGACAATTCTTACACAGGCCTGCCATTGCAGCCTGTGTGAAATAACGTCCATGTTATTTCACAGCCATTTACCACTGCACTTAAGTAACTTATAAGTCACCTATATGTCTAACCTTCACCTGGTGAAGGTTGGGTGCAAAGTTACTTAGTGTATGGGCACCCTGGCACTAGCCAAAGTGCCCCCACATCGTTCAGGGCGAATTCCCCGGACTTTGTGAGTGCGGGGACACCATTACACGCGTGCATTATACATAGGTCACTACCTATGTACAGCGTCACAATGGTAACTCTGAACATGGCCATGTAACATGTCTAAGATCATGGAATTGTCACCCCAATATCATTCTGGTATTGGGGGGACAATTCCATGATCCCCCGGGTCTCTAGCACAGTACCCGGGTTCTGCCAAACTGCCTTTCCGGGGTCTCCACTGCAGCTGCTGCTGCTGCCAACCCCTCAGACAGGTTTCTGCCCTCCTGTGGTCCAGGCAGCCCTGGCCCAGGAAGGCAGAACAAAGGAGTTCCTCTCAGAGAGGGTGTTACACCCTCTCCCTTTGGAAATAGGTGTGAAGGCTGGGGAGGAGTAGCCTCCCCCAGCCTCTGGAAATGCTTTGATGGGCACATATGGTGCCCGTCTCTGCATAAGCCAGTCTACACTGGTTCAGGGATCCCCCAGCCCTGCTCTGGCGCGAACCTGGACAAAAGAAAGGGGAGGGACCACTCCCCTGTCCTGCACCTCCCAGGGGAGGTGCCCAGAGCTCCTCCAGTGTGTCCTAGACCTCTGCCATCTTGGAAACAGAGGTGTTGGGGGCAAACTGGACTGCTCTGAGTGGCCAGTGCCATCAGGTGACGTCAGAGGCTCCTTCTGATAGGCTCTTACCTCTCTTGGTAGCCAATCCTCCTTCCTAACCTGGTAGCCAAACCTCCTTTTCTGGCTATTTAGGGTTTCTGCTTTGGGGAATTCCTTAGATAATGAATGCAAGAGCTCATCAGAGTTCCTCTGCATCTCTCTCTTCACCTTCTGCCAAGGAATCGACTGCTGACCGCGCTGGAAGCCTGCAAAACTGCAACAAAGTAGCAAAGACGACTACTGCGACCTTGTAATGCTGATCCTGCCGCCTTCTGGACTGTTTTCCTGGTGGTGCATGCTGTGGGGGTAGTCTGCCTCCTCTCTGCACTAGAATCTCCGAAGAAATCTCCTGCGGGTCGACGGAATCTTCCCCCTGCAACCGCAGGCACCAAAGAACTGCATCACCGGTCCCCTGGGTCTCCTCTCAGCACGACGAGCGAGGTCCCTTGAACTCAGCACCTAAGGTCCAAGTGACTCCCACAGTCCAGTGACTCTTCAGTCCAAGTTTGGTGGAGGTAAGTCCTTGCCTCCCCGCGCTAGACTGCATTGCTGGGAACCACATGTTTTGCAGCTACTCCGGCTCCTGTGCACTCTCCGAGGATTTCCTTTGTGCACAGCCAAGCCTGGGTCCCCAGCACTCTAACCTGCATTGCACAACCTCCTGAGTTGTCCTCCGGTGTCGTGGGACTCTCTTGTGCAACTTCGGGTGAGCACCGATTCACTCCACTTCGTAGTGCCTGTTCCGGCACTTCTGCGGGGGCTGCTTGCTTCTGAGTGGGCTCTTTGTCTTGCTGGATGCCCCCTCTGTCTCCTCACGCAATTGGCGACATCCTGGTCCCTCCTGGGCCACAGCAGCATCCAAAAACCCTAACCGCGACCCTTGCAGCTAGCAAGGGTTGTTTGCGGTCTTTCTGCGGGAAAACACTTCTGCACGACTCTTCACGACGTGGGACATCTATCCTCCAAAGGGGAAGTTCCTAGCCCTTGTCGTTCTTGCAGAATCCTCAGCTTCTACTGCCTAGTAGCAGCTTCTTTGCGCCCACAGCTGGCATCTCCTGGGCATCTGCCCATCTCCGACTTGCTTGTGACTTTTGGACTTGGTCCCCTTGTTCCACATGTTCCCTCGTTTGGAAATCCAGTGTTGTTGCATTGCTGGTTTGTGTCTTTCCTGCAGAATTCCCCTATCACGACTTCTGTGCTCTTTGGGGAACTTTAGTGCACTTTGCACTCACTTTTCAGGGTCTTGGGGTGGGCTATTTTTTTAACCCTCACTGTTTTCGTACAGTCCCAGCGACCCTCTACAAGGTCACATAGGTTTGGGGTCCATTCGTGGTTCGCATTCCACTTTTGAAGTATATGGTTTGTGTTGCCCCTATCCCTATGTCTCCCCATTGCATCCTATTGTAACTATACATTGTTTGCACTGTTTTCTAAGACTATACTGCATATTTTTGGTATTGTGTACATATATCTTGTGTATATTTGCTATCCTCATACTGAGGGTACTCACTGAGATACTTTGGCATATTGTCATAAAAATAAAGTACCTTTATTTTTAGTATATCTGTGTATTGTGTTTTCTTATGATATTGTGCAAGTGACACTAGTGGTACTGTAGGAGCTTCACTCGTCTCCTAGTTCAGCCTAAGCTGCTCTGCTAAGCTACCATTATCTATCAGCCTAAGCTGCTAAACACCCTATACACTAATAAGGGACACCTGGGCCTGGTGCAAGGTGTAAGTACCCCTTGGTACTCACTAAAAGCCAGTCCAGCCTCCTAAATTGGTTGTGCAGCGGTGGGATAAGTGCTTTGTAACTACTTACCACTTTTGCCATTGTACTTTTCATAAGAGACAAATATACAAAACAAGTTCAGTGTATGTACACCTAACCAAAAAGTTTTGCATTTCCTCTTTTCACTTGTTTTCTAAGTGCTGAAAAGTACCTCTAAACTTTCTAAAAGTTCTTAAAAAGTTTTAAAAGTTTTTTTTCTGTCTTTCAAAAAGTTCTGAAAAACGTTTTTCTCACTTTTTCTATCACTTAAACACTTTCTAAAATGTCTAGCACAGGCCAAACTGTTGATCTGTCCAAACTTGCTTATGATCACCTTAGCTGGAAAGGAGCAAGGAGTCTCTGCATAGCAAGAGGTTTAAGTGTAGGGAAGAATCCCTCTACAGAACTGTTAGTTAACATGCTTGTTGAACAGGATAAGGCCAGAAGTGCCACTTCTGTTGAAAAGTTAGCTGATGGTTCCCAATCTGACCCTGGGGCACCCCTAGCAAAAGATTTAGAAAGCCTGCCCATTATCAGACAACCTAGCATAGCTGGTACTGATGTAGAGTCACACCATACTGATAGTGTTGTCTCACATCATAGCAAGAGTATTCCTTCTCATCATAGTAGAAGTGATGTTTCTGTTAGCCAGGCTGTTAGAGTGCCATCTGTTAGGGACAGGTCTCCTGTTTATTCTCACCATACTTCTGTTTCTAGGCATGTCCCTCCCACCCACCCTGATGACAGAGTGTTAGAAAGGTGTGAGAAAGTAGCCTCTTTCTAGCCTTGTTACCCCCACTTTTGGCCTGTTTGTGAGTGTATGTCAGGGTGTTTTCACTGTCTCACTGGGATCCTGCTCGCCAGGGCCCAGTGCTCATGGGGAAAACACTATGGGGGTTATTCTAACTTTGGAGGAGGTGTTAATCCGTCCCAAAAGTGACGTAAAAGTGACGGATTTACCACCAGCCGTATTACGAGTCCATTATATCCTATGGAACTCGTAATACGGCTGGTGGTATATCCGTCACTTTACCGTCACTTTTGGGACGGATTAACACTCCTCCAAAGTTAGAATAACCCCCTATGTTTCCAGTAGGTTTGTTATGTGTCACTGGGACCCTGCTAGTCAGGACCCCAGTGCTCATACGTTTGTGGCCTATATGTATATGTTCCCTGTGTGGTGCCTAACTGTCTCACTGAGGCTCTGCTAACCAGAACCTCAGTGGTTATGCTCTCTCATTTCTTTCCAAATTGTCACTAACAGGCTAGTGAACAATTTTACCAATTTACATTGGCTTACTGGAACACCCTTATAATTCCCTAGTATATGGTACTGAGGTACCCAGGGTATTGGGGTTCCAGGAGATCCCTATGGGCTGCAGCATTTCTTTTGCCACCCATAGGGAGCTCTGACAATTCTTACACAGGCCTGCCACTGCAGCCTGAGTGAAATAACGTCCACGTTATTTCACAGCCATTTTACACTGCACTTAAGTAACTTATAAGTCACCTATATGTCTAACCTTTACATGGTAAAGGTTAGGTGCAAAGTTACTTAGTGTGAGGGCACCCTGGCACTAGCCAAGGTGCCCCCACATTGTTCAGGGCCAATTCCCCGGACTTTGTGAGTGCGGGGACACCATTACACGCGTGCACTACATATAGGTCACTACCTATATGTAGCTTCACAATGGTAACTCCGAATATGGCCATGTAACATGTCTATGATCATGGAATTGCCCCCTCTATGCCATCCTGGCATAGTTGTCACAATCCCATGATCGCAGTGGTCTGTAGCACAGACCCTGGTACTGCCAAATTGCCTTTTCAGGGGTTTCACTGCAGCTGCTGCTGCTGCCAACCCCTCAGACAGGTTTCTGCCCTCCTGGGGTCAAGCCAGGCTTGTCACAGGATGGCAGAACAAAGGACTTCCTCTGAGAGAGGGTGTTACACCCTCTCCCTTTGGAAAATGGGGTGAAGGCAGGGGAGGAGTGGCCTCTCCCAGCCTCTGGAAATGCTTTCATGGGCACATTTGGTGCCCATTTCTGCATAAGCCAGTCTACACCGGTTCACGGACCCCTTAGCCCTGCTCTGGCGCGAAACTGGACAAAGGAAAGGGGAGTGACCACTCCCCTGACCTGTACCTCCCCTGGGAGGTGCCCAGAGCTCCTCCAGTGTGCTCCAGACCTCTGCCATCTTGGAAACAGAGGTGCTGCTGGCACACTGGACTGCTCTGAGTGGCCAGTGCCACCAGGTGACGTCAGAGACTCCTTCTGATAGGCTCCTTCAGGTGTTGCTAGCCTATCCTCTCTCCTAGGTAGCCAAACCCTCTTTTCTGGCTATTTAGGGTCTCTGTCTCTGGGGAAACTTTAGATAACGAATGCAAGAGCTCATCCGAGTTCCTCTGCATCTCTCTCTTCACCTTCTGCCAAGGAATCGACTGCTGACCGCACTGGAAGCCTGCAAAACTGCAACATAATAGCAAAGACGACTACTGCAACTCTGTAACGCTGATCGTGCCGCCTTCTCAACTGTTTTCCTGGTGGTGCATGCTGTGGGGGTAGTCTGCCTCCTCTCTGCACTAGAAGCTCCGAAGAAATCTCCCGTGGGTCGACGGAATCGTCCCCCTGCAACCGCAGGCACCAAAGAACTGCATCACCGGTCCCCTGGGTCTCCTCTCAGCACGACGAGCGAGGTCCCTTGAATCCAGCAACTCTGTCCAAGTGACTCCCACAGTCCAGTGACTCTTCAGTCCAAGTTTGGTGGAGGTAAGTCCTTGCCACCCCACGCCAGACTGCATTGCTGGGAACCGCGACTTTTGCAGCTACTCCGGCCTCCGTGCACTTCCGGCGGAAATCCTTTGTGCACAGTCCAGCCTGGGTCCACAGCACACTAACCTGCATTGCACGACCTCCTAAGTTGTTCTCCGGCGACGTGGGACTCCTTTGTGCGACTTCGGGTGAGCACCGTTTCACGCATCCTCGTAGTGCCTGTTTCTGGCACTTCTCCGGGTGCTACCTGCTGCTGAGAGGGCTCCTTGTCTTGCTCGACGTCCCCTCTGTCTCCTGACGCAATTTGCGACATCCTGGTCGCTCCTGGGCCACAGCAGCATCCAAAAACCCTTACCGCACGATTTGCAGCTAGCAAGGCTTGTTGGCGGTCTTTCGGTGGGAAAATACTTCTGCACGACTCTCCACAGCGTGAGGGATCCGTCCTCCAAAGGGGAAGTCTCTAGCCCTTGTCGTTCCTGCAGAAACCTAAGCTTCTACAGTCCAGTAGCAGCTTCTTTGCACCCACAGATGGCATTTCCTGGGCATCTGCCCATCTCCGACTTGCTTGTGACTTTTGGACTTGGTCCCCTTGTTCCACAGGTACCCTTGACTGGAAATCCATCGTTGTTGCATTGCTGGTTTGTGTCTTTCCTGCAGAATTCCCCTATCACGACTTCTATGTCCTTTGGGGAACTTTAGTGCACTTTGCACTCACTTTTCAGGGTCTTGGGGTGGGCTATTTTTCTAACCCTTACTATTTTCTAATAGTCCCAGCAACCCTCTACAAGGTCACATAGGTTTGGGGTCTATTCGTGGTTCGCATTCCACTTTTGGAGTATATGGTTTGTGTTCCCCTATCCCTATGTGTCCCCATTGCATCCTATTGCAACTATACATTGTTTGCACTGTTTTCTAAGACTATACTGCATATTTTTGGTATTGTGTATATATATCTTGTGTATATTTGCTATCCTCATACTGAGGGTACACTCTGATATACTTTGGCATATTGTCATAAAAATAAAGTACCTTTATTGTTAGTATAACTGTGTATTGTGTTTTCTTATGATATTGTGCATATGACACTAGGTGGTACTGTAGGAGCTTCACTCGTCTCCTAGTTCAGCCTAAGCTGCTCTGCTAAGCTACCATTATCTATCAGCCTATGCTGCTAGACACCCTATACACTAATAAGGGATAACTGGGCCTGGTGCAAGGTGCAAGTACCCCTTGGTACTCACTACAAGCCAGTCCAGCCTCCTACATTGGTTGTGCAGCGGTGGGATAAGTGCTTTGAGACTACTTACCACTCTTGTCATTGTACTTTTTATAAGAGAAAAATATACAAAACAAGTTCAGTGTATATACACATAACCAAAAAGTTTTGCATTTCCTTTTTTCACTCTTTTCTAAGTCCTGAAAAGTACTTCTAACTTTCTAAAAAGTTCTAAAAAGTTTTAAAAGTTTTTTCTGTCTTTCTAAAAGTTCTGAAAACTTTTTTTCTCTTTTTCTATCACTTTAACTCTCTCTAAAAATGTCTGGCACAGGCCAAAATGTTGATCTGTCCAAACTTGCATATGATCACCTTAGCTGGAAAGGAGCAAGGAGTCTCTGCATAGAGAGAGGTTTGAGTGTAGGGAAGAATCCTTCCTTGGAATTATTGCTTAACATGCTTAGAGAACAAGATAAGGCTAAAAGTGCCCCATCTGTTGAAAAAGTAGCTAATGGTTCCCAATCTGATCCAGGGACTCCCCCAGGAAAAGATTCAGGAAAGAAACTTCCAAGCCTGCCCATTACTAGACAGTCTAGCATAGTTGGTACTGATGTTGAGTCACACCATACAGATAGTGTTGTCTCACATCATAGCAAGAGCATTCATTCTCATCACAGTAGAAATGATGTTTCTGTTAGCCAAGCTGTTAGGGTGCCCTCTGTAAGGGACAGGTCTCCTTCTGTCCATTCTCATCATACTTCTGTTTCAAGACATGTCCCTCCCACCCACCATGATGTCAGATTGTTAGAAAGGGAGTTCAATAGATTGAGAGTGGAACAAACCAGACTGAAGCTCAAGAAGCAACAGCTGGATTTGGAGAGACAGACTTTAGAAGTAGAGAAGGAAAGACAGAAACTGGGTTTAGAAACCCATGCTGGCAGCAGCAGTATTCCCCATAGTCATCCTGCAAAAGAGCATGATTCCAGGAATCTGCACAAGATAGTTCCCCCTTATAAGGAGGGGGATGACATTAACAAGTGGTTTGCTGTACTTGAGAGGGCCTGTGCTGTACAGGATGTCCCTCAAAGGCAGTGGGCTGCTATCCTATGGCTATCATTTAGTGGAAAAGGTAGGGATAGACTCCTTACTGTGAAAGAAAATGAAGCTAATGATTACAAAGTTCTTAAGAATGCACTCCTGGATGGTTATGGCTTAACCACTGAACAATACAGGATAAAGTTCAGAGAGACCAAAAAGGAGTCTTCACAAGACTGGGTTGATTTCATTGACCATTCAGTGAAGGCCTTGGAGGGGTGGTTACATGGCAGTAAAGTTACTGATTATGACAGCCTGTTTAACTTGATCCTGAGAGAGCACATTCTTAATAATTGTGTGTCTGATTTGTTGCACCAGTACTTGGTGGACTCTGATCTGACCTCTCTCCAAGAATTGGGAAAGAAGGCAGACAAATGGGTCAGAACAAGGGTGAACAGAAAAGTTCATACAGGGGGTGACAAAGAGAACAATAAGAAGAAAGATGGTGAAAAATCTCAAGATAAGCATGGGGATAAGGGTAAAACCAAAGATCCCACTTCAAATCTTAAACACTCTTCAGGGGGTGGGGATAAAACAAATTCTTCCTCTTCTTCTCAACCTACACAATTTAAAAAGCCTTGGTGCTTTGTGTGTAAAAATAGAGGCCATAGGCCAGGGGATAAGTCCTGTCCAGGTAAACCCCCTGAGCCTACCACCACTAATACATCAAGCTCTAGTGCCCCTAGCAGTAGTGGTACTAGTGGTGGGACTGCTGGCAACAGTCAAGTTAAGGGTGTAGATGGGTTCACTTATGGGTCCATAGTAGAAACTGGGGTAGTCAGTCCCAAAACAGTTTCTGTCACACCTAGTGGCATTGGCCTTGCCACACTGGCTGCTTGTCCCCTTACAATGGATAAGTACAGGCAGACAGTTTCAATAAATGGTGTTGAGGCCTTGGCCTACAGGGACACAGGTGCCAGTATCACTTTAGTGACTGAAAACCTAGTGGCTCCTGAACAACACATCATTGGACAACAGTATAAAATTATTGATGTCCATAACTCCACTAAGTTTCTTCCCTTAGCTATAATTCAGTTTAGTTGGGGTTGAGTTACTGGCCCTAAGCAGGTGGTGGTATCACCTAGCTTACCTGTAGACTGTCTCTTAGGTAATGACCTAGAGGCCTAAGGTTGGGCTGATGTAGAGTTTTATGCCCATGCAGCCATGCTGGGCATCCCTGAGGAATTGTTCCCTCTCATTTCTACTGAAATGAAAAAGCAAAGGAGAGAAGGCCGGAAAACTCAGGATCCCTCTCCATCAACAGGTAAAAAGGGTATCACAGTATCCCTTAACCACCCTGCCATTCAGGATACCATTCGTGTGGTGGGAGAAACCTCTCCTGGGGTGGCACCTGTTCCAAGGGAAGCATCAGCTGGCAAAGCTGTACTCCCTGAGGTAGAAGTACCTCTCTGTGGGATAACTAACATTGGTGAGAAAAAGAGCACCATTTTAGTTAACATGGAGCATCCCTCCAACCCTCCCAGAGAAACTTTAGTGCAGAAACTCTGCACTGCCTCACAACACTTAGGACAGCATCCCTGCCCTAGTGTGGAGCTCAGAGGACAGCATCCCTGCCCTGCTCCAACTCAAGAGAAACAGCATCCCTGTTCTCTCTTCCAGCCATATGGACAAAGTTTTTGCCCAGCTATGGCTTTATTGAGACAGCATCCCTGTCTGGCATTTCCATCATTACAAATAGGTTCAGTGGACAATTCCCACTGCTCTAAACCACAACGTACTGATAGAAACTGTGAAAATACATCTTCACATTGTTGCTTAGCTAAAAAACTTCAAACAGGGTGGTTTACATCCCCAAAGGGAAGTAACCATATAGTGGATGATAAAGGGAGTAACCAGTCTATTGCAGAGCTACTCTCTACTTATCACCACTTAGACAATAAAGTCTCAACTGGCCAAGGTTAGCCTTATTGTCCTTCGTTTGGGGGGGGGGGGGTGAGAAAGTAGCCTCTTTCTAGCCTTGTTACCCCCACTTTTGGCCTGTTTGTGAGTGTATGTCAGGGTGTTTTCACTGTCTCACTGGGATACTGCTAGCCAGGGCCCAGTGCTCATGGGGAAAACACTATGTTTCCAGTAGGTTTGTTATGTGTCACTGGGACCCTGCTAGTCAGGACCCCAGTGCTCATAAGTTTGTGGCCTATATGTATATGTTCCCTGTGTGGTGCCTAACTGTCTCACTGAGGCTCTGCTAACCAGAACCTCAGTGGTTATGCTCTCTCATTTCTTTCAAATTGTCACTGACAGGCTAGTGACCAATGTTACCAATTTACATTGGCTTACTGGAACACCCTTATAATTCCCTAGTATATGGTACTGAGGTACCCAGGGTATTGGGGTTCCAGGAGATCCCTATGGGCTGCAGCATTTCTTTTGCCACCCATAGGGAACTCTGACAATTCTTACACAGGCCTGCCACTGCAGCCTGAGTGAAATAACGTCCACGTTATTTCACAGCCATTTTACACTGCACTTAAGTAACTTATAAGTCACCTATATGTCTAACCTTTACCTGGTAAAGGTTAGGTGCAAAGTTACTTAGTGTGAGGGCACCCTGGCACTAGCCAAGGTGCCCCCACATTGTTCAGGGCCAATTCCCCAGACTTTGTGAGTGCGGGGACACCATTACACGCGTGCACTACATATAGCTCACTACCTATATGTAGCTTCACAATGGTAACTCCGAATATGGCCATGTAACATGTCTATGATCATGGAATTGCCCCCTCTATGCCATCCTGGCATAGTTGGCACAATCCCATGATCCCAGTGGTCTGTAGCACAGACCCTGGTACTGCCAAACTGCCTTTTCAGGGGTTTCACTGCAGCTGCTGCTGCTGCCAACAACTCAGACAGGTTTCTGCCCTCCTGGGGTCAAGCCAGGCTTGTCACAGGATGGCAGAACAAAGGACTTCCTCTGAGAGAGGGTGTTACACCCTCTCCCTTTGGAAAATGGTGTGAAGGCAGGGGAGGAGTAGCCTTCCCCAGCCTCTGGAAATGCTTTCATGGGCACATTTGGTGCCCATTTCTGCATAAGCCAGTCTACACCGGTTCAGGGACCCCTTAGTCCTGCTCTGGCGCGAAACTGGACAAAGGAAAGGGGAGTGACCACTCCCCTGACCTGTACCTCCCCTGGGAGGTGCCCAGAGCTCCTCCAGTGTGCTCCAGACCTCTGCCATCTTGGAAACAGAGGTGCTGCTGGCACACTGGACTGCTGTGAGTGGCCAGTGCCACCAGGTGACGTCAGAGACTCCTTCTGATAGGCTCCTTCAGGTGTTGCTAGCCTATCCTCTCTCCTAGGTAGCCAAACCCTCTTTTCTGGCTATTTAGGGTCTCTGTCTCTGGGGAAACTTTAGATAACGAATGCAAGAGCTCATCCGAGTTCCTCTGCATCTCTCTCTTCACCTTCTGCCAAGGAATCGACTGCTGACCGCGATGGAAGCCTGCAAAACTGCAACATAGTAGCAAAGACGACTACTGCAACTCTGTAACGCTGATCCTGCCACCTTCTCGACTGTTTTTCTGGTGGTGCATGCTGTGGGGGTAGTCTGCCTCCTCTCTGCACTAGAAGCTCCAAAGAAATCTCCAGTGGGTCGACGGAATCGTCCCCCTGCAACCGCAGGCACCAAAGAACTGCATCACCGGTCCCCTGGGTCTCCTCTCAGCACGACGTGCGAGGTCCCTTGAATCCAGCAACTCTGTCCAAGTGACTCCCACAGTCCAGTGACTCTTCAGTCCAAGTTTGGTGGAGGTAAGTCCTTGCCTCCCCACGCCAGACTGCATTGCTGGGAACCGCGACTTTTGCAGCTACTCCGGCCTCCGTGCACTTCCGGCGGAAATCCTTTGTGCACAGTCCAGCCTGGGTCCACGGCACTCTAACCTGCATTGCACGAACTCCTAAGTTGTTCTCCGGCGACGTGGGACTCCTTTGTGCGACTTCGGGTGAGCACCGTTTCACGCATCCTCGTAGTGCCTGTTTCTGGCACTTCTCTGGGTGCTACCTGCTGCTGAGAGGGCTCCTTGTCTTGCTCCACGTCCCCTCTGTCTCCATTACGCAATTTGCGACATCCTGGTCCCTCCTGGGCCACAGCAGCATCCAAAAACACTTACCGCACGATTTGCAGCTAGCAAGGCTTGTTGGCGGTCTGTCAGCGGGAAAACACTTCTGCACGACTCTCCACGGCGTGAGGGATCCGTCCTCCAAAGGGGAAGTCTCTAGCCCTTGTCGTTCCTGCAGAAATATAAGCTTCTACAGTCCAGTAGCAGCTTCTCTGCACCCACAGCTGGCATTTCCTGGGCATCTGCCCATCTCCGACTTGCTTGTGACTTTTGGACTTGGTCCCCTTGTTCCACAGGTACCCTCGACTGGAAATCCATCGTTGTTGCATTGCTGGTTTGTGTCTTTCCTGCAGAATTCCCCTATCACGACTTCTATGTCCTTTGGGGAACTTTAGTGCACTTTGCACTCACTTTTCAGGGTCTTGGGGTGGGCTATTTTTCTAACCCTTACTATTTTCTAATAGTCCCAGCGACCCTCTACAAGGTCACATAGGTTTGGGGTCCATTCTTGGTTCGCATTCCACTTTTGGAGTATATTGTTTGTGTTGCCCCTATCCCTATGTGTCCCCATTGCATCCTATTGTAACTATACATTGTTTGCACTGTTTTCTAAGACTATACTGCATATTTTTGGTATTGTGTATATATATCTTGTGTATATTTGCTATCCTCATACTGAGGGTACACTCTGAGATACTTTGGCATATTGTCATAAAAATAAAGTACCTTTATTTTTAGTATAACTGTGTATTGTGTTTTCTTATGATATTGTGCATATGACACTAAGTGGTACTGTAGGAGCTTCACTCGTCTCCTAGTTCAGCCTAAGCTGCTCTGCTAAGCTACCATTATCTATCAGCCTAAGCTGCTAGACACCCTATACACTAATAAGGGATAACTGGGCCTGGTGCAAGGTGCAAGTACCCCTTGGTACTCACTACAAGCCAGTCCAGCCTCCTACAAAAGGGAGCTCAATAGATTGAGAGTGGAACAAATCAGACTGAAGGTCAAGAAGCAACAGCTGGATTTGGATAGATAGTCCTTAGAAGTGGAAAGAGAATGACAGAAATTGGGTTTAGAAACCCATGGTGGCAGCAGCAGTATTCCCAATAGTCATCCTGCAAGACAGCATGATTCTAGGAATCTGCGTCAGATAGTTCCCCCTTATAAGGAGGGGGATGACATTAACAAGTGGTTTGCTGCACTTGAGAGGGCCTGTGTTGTACAGGACGTCCCTCAAAGGCAGGGGGCTGCTATCCTAAGGCTATCATTTAGTGGAAAGGGTAGGGATAGGCTCCTTACTGTGAAAGAAAGTGATGCCAATAATTTTACAGTTCTTAAGAATGCACTCCTGGATGGTTATGGCTTAACCACTGAACAGTACAGGATGAAGTTCAGAGAGACCAAAAAGGAGTCTTCACAAGACTGGGTAGACTTTGTTGACCCTTCAGTGAAGGCCTTGGAGGGGTGGTTACATGGCAGTAAAGATACTGATTATGAAAGCCTGTATAACTTGATCCTGACAGAGCATATTCTTAATAATTGTGTGTCTGATTTGTTGCACCAGTACTTGGTGGACTCTGATCTGACCTCTCCCCAAGAATTGGGAAAGAAGGCAGACAAATGGGTCAGAACAAGGGTGAACAGAAAAGTTCATACAGGGGGTGACAAAAATGGCAATAAGAAGAAGGATGGTAAGTCTTCTGACAATGGTGGGGACAAATCTAAAAATGAGTCTTCATCAGGCCCACAAAAACACTCTAGTGGGGGTGGTGGGCCCAAATCCTCTTCTAATCAAAACAAAGAAAAGAAACCAGGTGCTATTTATGTAAAATAAAAGGCCATTGGACAACAGATCCCAGTTGTCCAAAGAAAAGCACCAAGCCTCCTACCACTACAACCCCTACTGCTACACCTAGTGTCCCTACTAATAGCAGTGGTGGTGGGAGCAAACCTACTAATAGCCAATCCAAGGGAGTAGCTGGGCTCACTATTGGTAACTTAGTTGGGGTTGGTCTGATTAGGGAGACCACAGAGGCTGTGTTAGTCTCTGAGGGGTCTATTGATTTAGCCGCCTTGGTTGCTTGTCCCCTTAACATGGATAAGTACAAGCAACTACCCCTAATAAATGGTGTTGAGGTTCAGGCCTACAGGGACAAAGGTGCCAGTGTTACAATGGTAATAGAGAAACTGGTCCACCCTGAACAACACCTACTTGGTCACCAGTACCAAGTAACCGACGCTCATAACAACACCCTTAGCCACCCCATGGCTGGGGTGAATCTCAACTGGGGGGGGTTTACTGGCCCAAAGAAAGTTGTGGTTGCCTCAGATTTACCTGTAGACTGTCTATTAGGAAATGATTTAGAGACATCAGCTTGGGCAGAAGTGGAGTTGGAGGCTCATGCAGCAATTCTGGGCATTCCAGGGCATATTTGTGCTTTGACCAGGGCTCAGGCCAAAAAGCAAAAAGGACAGGGTGACTTGGATCCTGGAAGAATGGACCAAGTGCTCCCTAAAGCTAGGTCTAGTAGAAGTAAATCACTACCTACTATCCCTCTGTAGGAGGCTGGACTGGCTTGTAGTGAGTACCAAGGGGTACTTGCACCTTGCACCAGGCCCAGTTATCCCTTATTAGTGTATAGGGTGTCTAGCAGCATAGGCTGATAGATAATGGTAGCTTAGCAGAGCAGCTTAGGCTGAACTAGGAGACGAGTGAAGCTCCTACAGTACCACTTAGTGTCATATGCACAATATCATAAGAAAACACAATACACAGATATACTAAAAATAAAGGTACTTTATTTTTATGACAATATGCCAAAGTATCTCAGAGTGTACCCTCAGTATGAGGATAGCAAATATACACAAGATATATGTACACAATACCAAAATATGCAGTAATAGTATTAGAAAACAGTGCAAACAATGTATAGTTACAGTAGGATGCAATGGGGACACATAGGGATAGGGGCAACACAAACCATATACTCCAAAAGTGGAATGCGAACCACGAATGGACCCCAAACCTATGTGACCTTGTAGAGGGTCGCTGGGACTATTAGAAAATAGTAAGGGTTAGAAAAATAGCCCACCCCAAGACCCTGAAAAGTGAGTGCAAAGTGCACTAAAGTTCCCCAAAGGACATAGAAGTCGTGATAGGGGAATTCTGCAGGAAAGACACAAACCAACAATGCAACAACGATGGATTTCCAGTCGAGGGTACCTGTGGAACAAGGGGACCAAGTCCAAAAGTCACAAGCAAATCGGAGATGGGCAGATGCCCAGGAAATGCCACCTGTGGGTGCAAAGAAGCTGCTACTGGACAGTAGAAGCTTAGGTTTCTGCAGGAACGACAAGGGCTAGAGACTTCCCCTTTGGAGGACGAATCCCTCACGCCGTGGAGAGTCGTGCAGTAGTGTTTTCCCGCCGAAAGACCGCCAACAAGCCTTGCTAGCTGCAAATCGTGTGGTAAGGATTTATGGATGCTGCTGTGGCCCAGGAGGGACCAGGATGTCGCCAATTCCGTCAGGGGACAGAGGGGGCGTCGAGCAAGACAAGGAGCCCTCTCAGCAGCTGGCAGCACCCACAGAAGTGCCAGAAACAGGCACTACGAGGATGCGTGAAACAGTGCTCACCCGAAGTCGCACCAAGGAGTCCCACGTCGCCGGAGAACAACTTAGGAGGTCGTGCAATGCAGGTTAGAGTGCCGTGGACCCAAGCTTGGCTGTGCACAAAGGATTTCCGCCGGAAGTGCACAGGGGCCGGAGTAGCTTCAAAAGTCGCAGTTCCCAGCAATGCAGTCTAGCGAGGTGAGGCAAGGACTTACCTCCACCAAACTTGGACTGAAGAGTCACTGGACTGTGGGAGTCACTTGGACAGAGTTGCCGGATTCAAGGGACCTCACTCGTCGTGCTGAGAGGAGACCCAGGGGACCGGTGATGCAGTTCTTTGGTGCCTGCGGTTGCAGGGGGACGATTCCGTCGACCCACGGGAGATTTCTTCGGAGCTTCTAGTATAGAGAAGAGGCAGACTACCCCCACAGCATGCACCACCAGGAAAACAGTTGAGAAGGCGGCAGGATCAGCGTTACAGAGTTGCAGTAGTCGTCTTTGCTACTTAGTTGCAGTTTTGCAGGCTTCCAGCGCGGTCAGCAGTCGATTCCTTGGCAGAAGGTGAAGAGAGAGATGCAGAGGAACTCGGATGAGCTCTTTCATTCGTTATCTAAGGAATCCCAAGAGACAGAGACCCTAAATAGCCAGAAAAGAGGGTTTGGCTACCTAGGAGAGAGGATAGGCTAGCAACACCTGAAGGAGCCTATCAGAAGGAGTCTCTGACGTCACCTGATGGCACTGGCCACTCAGAGCAGTCCAGTGTGCCAGCAGCACCTCTGTTTCCAAGATGGCAGAGGTCTGGAGCACACTGGAGGAGCTCTGGACACCTCCCAGGGGAGGTGCAGGTCAGGGGAGTGGTCACTCCCCTTTCCTTTGTCCAGTTTCGCGCCAGAGCAGGGCTAAGGGGTCCCTGAACCGGTGAAGACTGGCTTATGCATAAATGGGCACCATCTGTGCCCATGAAAGCATTTCCAGAGGCTGGGAGAGGCTACTCCTCCCCTGCCTTCACACCATTTTCCAAAGGGAGAGGGTGTAACACCCTCTCTCAGAGGAAGTCCTTTGTTCTGCCAACCTGGGTCAAGCCTGGCATGACCCCAGGAGGGCAGAAACCTGTCTGAGGGGTTGGCAGCAGCAGCAGCTGCAGTGAAACCCCAGGAAAGGCAGTTTGGCAGTACCAGGGTCTGTGCTACAGACCACTGGGATCATGGGATTGTGCCAACTATGCCAGGATGGCATAGAGGGGGCAATTCCATGATCATAGACATGTTACATGGCCATATTCGGAGTTACCATTGTGAAGCTACATATAGGTAGTGACCTATATGTAGTGCACGCGTGTAATGGTGTCCCCGCACTCACAAAGTCCGGGGGATTGGCCTTGAACAATGTGGGGGCACCTTGGCTAGTGCCAGGGTGCCCTCACACTAAGTAACTTTGCACCTAACCTTTACCAGGTAAAGGTTAGACATATAGGTGACTTATAAGTTACTTAAGTGCAGTGTAAAATGGCTGTGAAATAACGTGGACGTTATTTCACTCAGGCTGCAGTGGCAGGGCTGTGTAAGAATTGTCAGAGCTCCCTATGGGTGGCAAAAGAAATGCTGCAGCCCATAGGGATCTCCTGGAACCCCAATACCCTGGGTACCTCAGTACCATATACTAGGGAATTATAAGGGTGTTCCAGTAAGCCAATGTAAATTGGTAAAATTGGTCACTAGCCTGTTAGTGACAATTTTAAAGAAATGAGAGAGCATAACCACTGAGGTTCTGATTTGCAGAGCCTCAGTGAGACAGTTAGTCACTACACAGGTAACCCATTTAGGCACACTTATGAGCACTGGGGCCCTGGCTGACAGGGTCCCAGTGACACATACAACTAAAACAACATATATACAGTGAAAAATGGGGGTAACATGCCAGGCAAGATGGTACTTTCCTACACAACCCCCCCCCCCCAAACGAAGGACAATAAGACTAGCCATGACCTGATGAGTCTTCATCGTATAAGTGGAAATATCTGGAGAGTCCATCTGCATTGGAGTGGCTACTCCCAGGTCTATGTTCCTCTGTATAGTCCATTCCCTGTAGGGATATGGACCACCTCAACAATTTAGGATTTTCACCTCTCATTTGTTTTAGCCAAAGTAGAGGTTTGTGGTCTATCTGAACAATTAAGTGAGTGCCAAACAGGTATGGCCTCAACTTCTTCAATGCCCAGACCACAGCAAAGGCCTCCCTCTCAATGGCAGACCAACGCTTTTCTCTAGGTGTAGGAAAGTACCATCTTGCCTGGCATGTTACCCCCATTTTTCACTGTATATATGTTGTTTTAGTTGTATGTGTCACTGGGACCCTGGTAACCCAGGGCCCCAGTGCTCATAAGTGTGCCTGAATGTGTTACCTGTGTAGTGACTAACTGTCTCACTGAGGCTCTGCTAATCAGAACCTCAGTGGTTATGCTCTCTCATTTCTTTCCAAATTGTCACTAACAGGCTAGTGACCAATTTTACCAATTTACATTGGCTTACTGGAACACCCTTATAATTCCCTAGTATGTGGTACTGAGGTACCCAGGGTATTGGGGTTCCAGGAGATCCCTATGGGCTGCAGCATTTCTTTTGCCACCCATAGGGAGCTCTGACAATTCTTACACAGGCCTGCCACTGCAGCCTGAGTGAAATAACGTCCACGTTATTTCACAGCCATTTTACACTGCACTTAAGTAACTTATAAGTCACCTATATGTCTAACCTTTACCTGGTAAAGGTTAGGTGCAAAGTTACTTAGTGTGAGAGCACCCTGGCACTAGCCAAGGTGCCCCCACATTGTTCAGAGCCAATTCTCTGAACTTTGTGAGAGCGGGGACACCATTACACGCGTGCACTACATATAGGTCACTACCTATATGTAGCTTCACCATGGTATCTCCGAATATGGCCATGTAACATGTCTATGATCATGGAATTGCCCCCTCTATGCCATCCTGGCATAGTTGGCACAATCCCATGATCCCAGTGGTCTGTAGCACAGACCCTGGTACTGCCAAACTGCCCTTCCTGGGGTTTCACTGCAGCTGCTGCTGCTGCCAACCCCTCAGACAGGCAGCTGCCCTCCTGGGGTCCAGCCAGGCCTGGCCCAGGATGGCAGAACAAAGAACTTCCTCTGAGAGAGGGTGTGACACCCTCTCCCTTTGGAAAATGGTGTGAAGGCAGGGGAGGAGTAGCCTCCCCCAGCCTCTGGAAATGCTTTGTTGGGCACAGATGTGCCCAATTCTGCATAAGCCAGTCTACACCGGTTCAGGGACCCCTTAGCCCCTGCTCTGGCGCGAAACTGGACAAAGGAAAGGGGAGTGACCACTCCCCTGACCTGCACCTCCACTGGGAGGTGTCCAGAGCTCCTCCAGTGTGCTCCAGACCTCTGCCATCTTGGAAACAGAGGTGCTGCTGGCACACTGGACTGCTCTGAGTGGCCAGTGCCACCAGGTGACGTCAGAGACTCCTGCTGATAGGCTCCTTCAGGTGTTAGTAGCCTATCCTCTCTCCTAAGTAGCCAAACCCTCTTTTCTGGCTATTTAGGGTCTCTGTCTCTGGGGAAACTTTAGATAACGAATGCAAGAGCTCATCCGAGTTCCTCTGCATCTCTCTCTTCACCTTCTGCCAAGGAATCGACTGCTGACCGCGCTGGAAGTCTGCAAACCTGCAACATAGTAGCAAAGACGACTACTGCAACTCTGTAACGCTGATCCTGCCGCCTTCTCGACTGTTTTCCTGCTTGTGCATGCTGTGGGGGTAGCCTGCCTCCTCTCTGCACCAGAAGCTCCGAAGAAATCTCCCGTGGGTCGACGGAATCTTCCCCCTGCAACCGCAGGCACCAAAAAGCTGCATTACCGGTCCCTTGGGTCTCCTCTCAGCACGACGAGCGAGGTCCCTCGAATCCAGCGACTCTGTCCAAGTGACCCCCACAGTCCAGTGACTCTTCAGCCCAAGTTTGGTGGAGGTAAGTCCTTGCCTCACCTCGCTGGGCTGCATTGCTGGGAACCGCGACTTTGCAGCTACTCCGGCCCCTGTGCACTTCCGGCGGAAATCCTTGGTGCACAGCCAAGCCTGGGTCCACGGCACTCTAACCTGCATTGCACGACTTTCTAAGTTGGTCTCCGGCGACGTGGGACTCCTTTGTGCAACTTCGGCGAGCACCGTTTCACGCATCCTCGTAGTGCCTGTTTCTGGCACTTCTCAGGGTACTACCTGCTTCAGTGAGGGCTCTTTGTCTTGCTCGACGTCCCCTCTCTCTTCAGGTCCAATTTGCGACCTCCTGGTCCCTCCTGGGCCCCGGCAGCGTCCAAAAACGCCAAACGCACGATTTGCGGCTAGCAAGGCTTGTTGGCGTCCTTTCAGCGGGAAAACACGTCTGCACGACTCTCCAAGGCGAGATGGATCCGTCCACCAAAGGGGAAGTCTCTAGCCCTTTTCGTTCCTGCAGAAACCTCAGCTTCTTCTGTCCAGTCGAAGCTTCTTTGCACCCGCAGCTGGCATTTCCTGGGCATCTGCCCATCTCCGACTTGCTTGTGACTTTTGGACTTGGTCCCCTTGTTCCACAGGTACCCTAGATTGGAAATCCACAGTTGTTGCATTGCTGGTTTGTGTCTTTCCTGCATTATTCCTCTAACACGACTACTTTGTCCTTAGGGGAACTTTAGTGCACTTTGCACTCACTTTTCAGGGTCTTGGGGAGGGTTATTTTTCTAACTCTCACTATTTTCTAATAGTCCCAGCGACCCTCTACAAGGTCACATAGGTTTGGGGTCCATTCGTGGTTCGCATACCACTTTTGGAGTATATGGTTTGTGTTGCCCCTATCCCTATGTTTCCCCATTGCATCCTATTGTAACTATACATTGTTTGCACTGTTTTCTAAGACTATACTGCATATTTTTGCTATTGTGTATATATATCTTGTGTATATTTCCTATCCTCTCACTGAGGGTACACTCTAAGATACTTTGGCATATTGTCATAAAAATAAAGTACCTTTATTTTTAGTATAACTGTGTATTGTGTTTCCTTATGATATTGTGCATATGACACTAAGTGGTACTGTAGTAGCTTCACACGTCTCCTAGTTCAGCCTAAGCTGCTCTGCTAAGCTACCATTATCTATCAGCCTAAGCTGCTAGACACCCTATACACTAATAAGGGATAACTGGGCCTGGTGCAAGGTGCAAGTACCCCTTGGTACTCACTACAAGCCAGTCCAGCCTCCTACATTGGTTGTGCAGTGGTGGGATAAGTGCTTGAGACTACTTACCACTCTTGTCATTGTACTTTTCATAAGAGAAAAATATACAAAACAAGGTCAGTGTATATACACATAGCCAAAAAGTTTTGCATTTCCTATTTTCACTCTTTTCTAAGTGCTGAAAAGTACTCCTAAACTTTCAAAAAGTTCTTAAAAGTTTAAAAAGTTTTTTTCTGTCTTTCCAAAAAGTTCTGAAAACTTTTTTCTCTTTTTCTGTCACTTTAACTCTCTCTAAAAATGTCTGGCACAGGCCAAAGTGTTGATCTGTCCAAACTTGCATATGACAACCTTAGCTGGAAAAGAGCAAGGAGTCTCTGTATAGAGAGAGGTTTGAGTGTAGGGAAGAATCCTTCCTTGGAACTGTTACTTAACATGCTTAGAGAACAGGATAAGGCCATAGGTGCCCCATCTGTTGAAAAAGTACCTAATAGTTCTCAATCTGATTCAGGGACTCCCCCAGGAAAAGATTCAGGAAAGAAACTTCCTAGCCTGCCCATTACTAGACAGTCTAGCATAGATGGTAATGATGATGACCCACACCAGAGAAATAGTGTTGTCTCACATCATAGCAAAAGCATATATTCTCACCATACTGGTAGTAATGTTTCTGTAAACCAAGCTGTTAGGGTGCCTTCTGTAAGGGACAGGTCTCCTTCTGTTAATTCCCATCATAGCTCTGTTTCTAGAAATGTCCCTCCCACCAACCCTGATGACAGAATGTTAGAGAGGGAACTCAATAAGTTGAGGGTGGAACAAACCAGACTGAAGCTTAAAAAGCAACAGCTGGATTTGGATAGACAGTCTTTTGAATTAGAGAAGGAAAGACAGAAGTTGGGTTTAGATACCCATGGTGGCAGCAGCAGTATTCCCCATAGTCATCCTGCAAAAGAGCATGATTCCAGGAATCTGCACAAGATACTTCCCCCTTATAAGGAGGGGGATGACATTAACAAGTGGTTTGCTGCACTTGAGAGGGCCTGTGTTGTACAGGATGTCCCTCAAAGGCAGTGGGCTGCTATCCTATGGCTATCATTTAGTGGAAAAGGTAGGGATAGGCTCCTTACTGTGAAAGAAAATGATGCTAACAATTTCCAAGTTCTTAAGAATGCACTCCTGGATGGTTATGGCTTAACCACTGAACAGTACAGGATAAAGTTCAGAGAGACCAAAAAGGAGTCTTCACAAGACTGGGTTGATTTTATTGACCATTCAGTGAAGGCCTTGGAGGGGTGGTTACATGGCAGTAAAGTTACTGATTATGACAGCCTGTATAACTTGATCCTGAGAGAGCATATTCTTAATAATTGTGTGTCTGATTTGTTGCACCAGTACTTGGTGGACTCTGATCTGACCTCTCCCCAAGAATTGGGAAAGAAGGCAGACAAATGGGTCAGAACAAGAGTGAACAGAAAAGTTCATACAGGGGGTGACAAAGATGGCAACAAAAAGAAGGATGGTAAGTCTTCTGACAAGGGTGGGGACAAATCTAAAAATGAGTCTTCATCAGGCCCACAAAAACACTATGGTGGGGGTGGTGGGTCCAAATCCTCCTTTAATCAGAACAAGGAAAAGAAACCATGGTGCTATTTATGTAAAATAAAAGGCCATTGGACAACAGATCCCAGTTGTCCAAAGAAAGGCACCACAGCTCCTACCACTACAACCCCTACTGCTACACCTAGTGTCCCTACTAATAGCAGTGGTGGTGGGAGCAAACCTACTAATAGCCAATCCAAGGGAGTAGCTGGGCTCACTTTTGGTAATTTAGTTGGGGTTGGTCTGATTAGGGAGACCACAGAGGCTACTCTAGTCTCTGAAGGGGCTATTGATTTAGCCACTTTGGTTGCTTGCCCCCATAACTTGGAGAAGTACAAGCAACTAACCCTAATAAATGGTGTTGAGGTCCAGGCCTACAGGGACACAGGTGCCAGTGTCACAATGGTGATTGAGAAACTGGTGCACCCTGAACAACACATACTTGGACACCAGTACCAAGTAACCGATGCTCACAACATAACACAAAGCCACCCCATGGCTGTTGTAAATCTCAACTGGGGGGGGGGGGGGTAACTGGTCCAAAGAAAGTTGTGGTAGCTTCAGATTTACCTGTAGACTGTCTATTAGGGAATGATTTGGAGACATCAGCTTGGTCAGATGTGGAGTTGGAGGCCCATGCAGCAATGCTGGGCATCCCAGGGCATATTTTTGCTTTGACAAGGGCTCAGGCCAAAAAGCAAAAAGGACAGGGAAGCTTGGATCCTGGAACAATGGACCAAGTGCTCCCTAAAGCTAGGGCTAGTAGAAGCAAACCACTTCCTACTATCCCTCCCTCTACAGTGGATTCTACTTCTGAGGAAGAAGAATTCCCTCCCTGTGCTGAACCTACACCAGAGGAGCTAGAAGCAGACACTGCTGAGCTTTTGGGTGAAGGGGGGCCTGCCAGAGAGGAGCTGAGTGTGGCACAGCAAACCTGTCCCACATTAGAGGGTCTCAGACAGCAAGCTGTCAAACAGGCTAATGGGGATGTCAGTGACTCTCACAGAGTTTACTGGGAGGACAACCTCTTGTACACTGAGCATAGGGATCCTAAACCTGGAGCTGCCAGGAGATTAGTGATTCCTCAGGAGTACAGAAAGTTCCTCCTAACCCTGGCACATGACATTCCCCTAGCTGGACACCTGGGTCAAATGAAAACTTGGGACAGATTGGTTCCCTTGTTTCATTGGCCTAGGAGGACACAAAGGAATTTTGTAAGTCCTGTGAAACCTGTCAAGCCAGTGGCAAGACAGGTGGCACTCCAAAGGCACCCCTTATCCCACTGCCTGTGGTTGGGGTTCCCTTTGAAAGGGTAGGGGTTGACATAGTTGGCCCCCTTGACCCTCCTACTGCTTCAGGCAATAGGTTTATCTTGGTGGTAGTGGACCATGCCACAAGATATCCTGAAGCAATTCCTTTAAGGACCACTACAGCTCCTGCAGTGGCAAAGGCCCTCCTGGGAATATTTTCCAGGGTGGGCTTCCCAAAGGAAGTAGTATCAGACAGAGGAAGCAATTTCATGTCTGCATACTTAAAGGCCATGTGGAAGGAGTGTAGTGTAACGTACAAGTTCACAACACCCTATCATCCACAAACAAATGGACTGGTGGAGAGATTTAATAAAACTCTCAAAGGCATGATTATGGGTCTCCCTGAAAAACTCCGCAGGAGATGGGATATCCTTCTACCATGCCTCCTTTTTGCCTACAGGGAGGTACCCCAGAAAGGAGTGGGCTTCAGCCCCTTTGAACTTCTTTTTGGACACCCTGTTAGGGGTCCACTCACACTTGTAAAGGAGGGTTGGGAACAACCTTTAAAAGCTCCTAAGCAGGATATTGTGGACTATGTACTTGGCCTCAGATCAAGGATGGCGGAGTACATGAAAAAGGCCAGTAAAAACCTTCAGGCCAGCCAAGAGCTCCAGAAGCAATGGCATGATCAGAAGGCTGTTTTGGTTCAGTACCAACCAGGGCAGAAAGTGTGGGTCTTGGAGCCTGTGGCCCCAAGAGCACTCCAAGATAAATGGAGTGGACCCCACACAATTGTTGAAAAGAAGGGTGAAGTCACCTACTTGGTTGACTTAGGCACTGCCAGGAGTCCCCTTAGGGTGCTCCATGTCAACCGCCTGAAACCCTACTATGACAGGGCTGATCTCACCCTGCTCATGGCAACTGATGAGGGACAGGAAGAAGACAGTGATCCTCTACCTGATCTCTTCTCTTCCACAGAACAAGATGCTCTTGTGGAAGGTGTAGTTTTGGCAGATTGTCTTACTGCTGAGCAGAAAAACCATTGCATAAATCTCCTAGGACAATTTTCAGAACTCTTCTCTACTGTGCCAGGCACCACTTCTTGGTGTGAGCACACTATAGATACTGGAGACAGTTTACCTGTCAAAAGTAAGATCTATAGGCAGCCTGACCATGTCAGGGACTGCATAAAGCAAGAAGTTCAGAAAATGTTGGAACTAGGAGTGGTTGAGCACTCTGACAGTCCATGGGCTTCTCCTGTGGTACTGGTACCAAAACCCAATTCTAAAGATGGAAAGAAAGAAATGCGGTTTTGTGTAGACTATAGAGGTCTCAACTTGGTAACCAAAACTGATGCTCACCCTATACCCAGGGCAGATGAGCTTATAGATACACTGGCATCTGCCAAGTATCTAAGCACTTTTGATTTGACTGCAGGGTATTGGCAGATCAAATTATCAGAAGATGCTAAATCTAAGACTGCATTTTCTACCATTGGAGGACATTACCAGTTTACTGTAATGCCTTTTGGTTTGAAAAATGCACATGCCACTTTTCAGAGGTTGGTGAACACAGTCCTGCAAGGGCTGGAAGCTTTCAGTGCAGCATATTTGGACGATATAGCTGTCTTTAGCTCCAGCTGGGATGATCACCTGGTCCACCTATGGAATGTTTTGGAGGCCCTGCAAAAGGCAGGCCTCACTATCAAGGCTTCAAAGTGCCAGATAGGGCAGGGTAAGGTGGTTTATCTGGGACACCTTGTTGGTGGGGAACAGATTGCACCACTTCAGGGGAAAATCCAAACAATTATTGATTGGGTTCCCCCTACCACTCAGACTCAGGTGAGAGCCTTCCTAGGCCTCACTGGGTACAAGTACCACAGGAGAAGCCCATGGACTTTCAGAGTGCTCAACCACTCCCAGTTCTAACATTTTCTGCACCTCTTGCTTTATGCAGTCTCTGACATGGTCAGGCTGCCTATAGATCTTACTTTTGACAGGCAAGCTGTCTCCAGTATCTATAGTGTGCTCACACCAAGAAGTGGTACCTGGCACAGTAGAGAAGAGTTCAGAAAACTGACCCAGGAGATTTATGCAATGGTCTTTCTGCTCAGCAGTAAGACAATCAGCCAAAACTACCCCTTCCACCAGAGCATCTTTTTCTGTGGAAGAGAAGAGATCAGGTAGAGGATCACTGTCTTCTTCCTGTCCCTCATCAGTTGCCATGAGCAGGGTGAGATCAGCCCTGTCATAGTAGGGTTTCAGGCGGTTGACATGGAGCACCCTAAGGGGACTCCTGGCAGTGCCTAAGTCAACTAAGTAGGTGACTTCACCCTTTTTCTCAACAATTGTGTGGGGTCCACTCCATTTATCTTGGAGTGTTCTTGGGGCCACAGGCTCCAAGACCCACACTTTCTGCCCTGGTTGGTACTGAACCAAAACAGCCTTCTGGTCATGCCATTGCTTCTGGAGCTCTTGGCTGGCCTGAAGGTTTTTACTGGCCTTTTTCATGTACTCAGCCATCCTTGGTCTGAGGCCAAGTACATAGTCCACTATGTCTTGCTTTGGAGCTTTTAAAGATTGTTCCCAACCCTCCTTAACAAGTGTTAGAGGACCTCTCACAGGGTGACCAAATAGGAGTTCAAAGGGGCTAAAGCCCACTCCTTTCTGGGGTACCTCCCTGTAGGCAAAAAGGAGGCATGGTAAAAGGATATCCCATCTCCTGCGGAGTTTTTCAGGGAGACCCATAATCATGCATTTGAGAGTTTTGTTAAATCTCTCCACCAGTCCATTTGTTTGTGGATGATAGGGTGTAGTGAACTTGTAAGTCACACCACACTCCTTCCACATGGCCTTTAAGTAAGCAGACATGAAATTGCTTCCCCTGTCTGATACTACTTCCTTTGGGAAGCCCACCCTGGAAAATATTCCCAGGAGGGCCTTTGCCACTGCAGGTGCTGTAGTGGTCCTTAAAGGAATTGCTTCAGGATATCTTGTGGCATGGTCCACTACCACCAGGATAAACCTATTGGCTGAAGCAGTAGGAGGGTCAAGGGGGCCAACTATGTCAACCCCTACCCTTTCAAAGGGAACCCCAACCACAGGCAGTGGAATAAGGGGTGCCTTTGGAGTGCCACCTGTCTTGCCACTGGCTTGACAGGTTTCACAGGACTTACAAAATTCCTTTGTGTCCTCAGACATTATAGGCCAATGAAACAAGGGAACAAGCCTGTCCCAAGTTTTCATTTGTCCCAGATGTCCAGCTAGGGGAATGTCGTGGGCTAGAGTTAGGAGGAACTTTCTGTACTCCTGAGGAATCACTAACCTCCTGGCAGTTCCAGGTTTAGGATCCCTTGCTTCAGTGTACAAGAGGTTGTCCTCCCAGTAAACTCTGTGAGAGTCACTGACATCCCCATTAGCCTGTTTGACAGCTTGCTGTCTTAGACCCTCTAGTGTGGGACAGGTTTGCTGTGCCACACTCAGCTCCTCCCTGGCAGGCCCCCATTCACCCAAAAGCTCAGCATGTCTGCTTCCAGCTCCTCTGGTGTAGGTTCTGCACAGGGTGGAAATTCTTCTTCCTCAGAACAAGAATCCACTGTAGAGGGAGGGATAGTAGGAAGTGCTTTACTTCTACTAGCCCTAGCTTTAGGGAGCACTTGGTCCATTGTTCCAGGATCCAAGCTTCCCTGTCCTTTTTGCTTTTTGGCCTGAGCCCTGGTTAAAGCAAAAATATGCCCTGGGATGCCCAGCATTGCTGCATGGGCCTCCTACTCCACATCTTACCAAGCTGATGTCTCCAAATCATTTCCTAGTAGACAGTCTACAGGTAAATCTGTGGCTACCACAACTTTCTTTGGACCAGTAGCCTCCCCCCAGTTGAGATTTACAACAACCATGGGGTGGCTAAGTGTGTTGTTGTGAGCATCGGTTACTTGGTACTGGTGACCAAGTAGGTGTTGTTCAGGGTGGACCAGTTTCTCTATGACCATAGTCACACTGGCACCAGTGTCCCTGTAGGCCTGAACCTCAACACCATTTATTAGGGGTAGCTGCTTGTACTTATCCATATGAAGGGGACAAGCAACTAAGGTGGCTAAATCAATAGCCCCCTCAGAGACTAATACAGCCTCTGTGGTCTCCCTAACAAGACCAACCCCAACTAAGTTACCAAAAGTGAGCCCAGCTCCTCCCTTGGATTGGCTATTAGTAGGTTTGCTCCCACCACCACTGCTATTAGTAGGGACACTAGGTGTAGCAGTAGGGGTTGTAGTGGTAGGAGGCTTGGTGCTTTTCTTTGGACAACTGGGATCTGTTGTCCAATGGCCTTTTATTTTACATAAATAGCACCATGGTTTATTTTCTTTGTTTTGATTAGAAGAGGATTTGGGCCCACCACCCCCACCAGAGTGTTTTTGTGGGCCTGATGAAGACTAATTTTTAGATTTGTCCCCACCTTTGTCAGAAGACTTACCATCCTTCTTTTTGTTGCCATCTTTGTCACCCCCTGTATGAATGTAGGAGGCTGGACTGGCTTGTAGTGAGTACCAAGGGGTACTTGCACCTTGCACCAGGCCCAGTTATCCCTTATTAGTGTATAGGGTGTCTAGCAGCTTAGGCTGATAGATAATGGTAGCTTAGCAGAGCAGCTTAGGCTGAACTAGGAGACGTGTGAAGCTACTACAGTACCACTTAGTGTCATATGCACAATATCATAAGAAAACACAATACACAGTTATACTAAAAATAAAGGTACTTTATTTTTATGACAATATGCCAAAGTATCTTAGAGTGTACCCTCAGTGAGAGGATAGGAAATATACACAAGATATATATACACAATAGCAAAAATATGCAGTATAGTCTTAGAAAACAGTGCAAACAATGTATAGTTACAATAGGATGCAATGGGGAAACATAGGGATTGGGGCAACACAAATCATATACTCCAAAAGTGGAATGTGAACCACGAAGGGACCCCAAACCTATGTGACCTTGTAGAGGGTAGCTGGGACTATTAGAAAATAGTGAGAGTTAGAAAAATAACCCTCCCCAAGACCCTGAAAAGTGAGTGCAAAGTGCACTAAAGTTCCCCTAAGGACAAAGAAGTCGTGTTAGAGGAATAATGCAGGAAAGACACAAACCAACAATGCAACAACTGTGGATTTCCAATCTAGGGTACCTGTGGAACAAGGGGACCAAGTCCAAAAGTCACAAGCAAGTCGGAGATGGGCAGATGCCCAGGAAATGCCAGCTGCGGGTGCAAAGAAGCTTCTACTGGACAGAAGAAGCTGAGGTTTCTGCAGGAACGAAAAGGGCTAGAGACTTCCCCTTTGGTGGACGGATCCCTCTCGCCGTGGAGAGTCGTGCAGAAGTGTTTTCCCGCCGAAAGAACGCCAACAAGCCTTGCTAGTCGCAAATCGTGGGGTTAGAGTTTTTGGACGCTGCTGTGGCCCAGGAGGGACCAGGAGGTCGCAAATTGAACCAGCAGAGAGAGGGGACGTCGAGCAAGAAAAGGAGCCCTCTCTGAAGCAGGTAGCACCCGGAGAAGTGCCAGAAACAGGCACTACGAGGATGCGTGAAACGGTGCTCGCCGAAGTTGCACAAAGGAGTCCCACATCGCCGGAGACCAACTTAGAAAGTCGTGCAATGCAGGTTAGAGTGCCGTGGACCCAGGCTTGGATGTGCACAAAGGATTTCCGCCGGAAGTGCACAGGGGCCGGAGTAGCTGCAAAAGTCGCGGTTCCCAGCAATGCAGCCCAGCGAGGTGAGGCAAGGACTTACCTCCACCAAACTTGGACTGAAGAGTCACTGGACTGTGGGGGTCAATTGGACAGAGTCGCTGGATTCGAGGGACCTCGCTCGTCGTGCTGAGAGGAGACCCAAGGGACCTATAACGCAGCTTTTTGGTGCCTGCGGTTGCAGGGGGAAGATTCCGTCGACCCACGGGAGATTTTGTGAGAAGGTAGCCTCTTTCTAGCCTTGTTACCCCCACTTTTGGCCTGTTTGTGAGTGTATGTCAGGGTGTTTGTCACTGTTTTCACTGTCTCACTGGGATCCTGATAGCCAGGCCTCAGTGCTCATAGTGAAAACACCATGTTTTCAGTATGGTTGTTATGTGTCACTGGGATCCTGCTGGTCAGGACCCCAGTGCTCATAGGTTTGTGGCCTATATGTATGTGTCACTGGGACCCTGTCACACAGGGCCCCAGTGCTCATAGGTGTGCATGTGTATGTTCCCTGTGTGGTGCCTAACTGTCTCACTGAGGCTCTGCTAACCAGAACCTCAGTGGTTATGCTCTCTCATTACTTTCAAATTGTCACTGACAGGCTAGTGACCATTTTTACCAATTTACATTGGCTTACTGGAACACCCTTATAATTCCCTAGTATATGGTACTGAGGTACCCAGGGTATTGGGGTTCCAGGAGATCCCTATGGGCTGCAGCATTTCTTTTGCCACCCATAGGGAGCTCTGACAATTCTTACACAGGCCTGCCACTGCAGCCTGAGTGAAATAACGTCCACGTTATTTCACAGCCATTTTACACTGCACTTAAGTAACTTATAAGTCACCTATATGTCTAACCTTTACCTGGTAAAGGTTAGGTGCAAAGTTACTTAGTGTGAGGGCACCCTGGCACTAGCCAAGGTGCCCCCACATTGTTCAGAGCCAATTCACTGAACTTTGTGAGTGCGGGGACACCATTACACGCGTGCACTACATATAGGTCACTACCTATATGTAGCTTCACCATGGTAACTCCGAATATGGCCATGTAACATGTCTATGATCATGGAATTGCCCCCTCTATGCCATCCTGGCATTGTTGGTACAATTCCATGATCCCAGTGGTCTGTAGCACAGACCCAGGTACTGCCAGACTGCCCTTCCTGGGGTTTCACTGCAGCTGCTGCTGCTGCCAACCCCTCAGACAGGCAGCTGCCCTCCTGGAGTCCAGCCAGGCCTGGCCCAGGACGTCAGAACAAAGAACTTCCTCTGAGAGAGGGTGTAACACCCTCTCCCTTTGGAAAATGGTGTGAAGGCAGGGGAGGAGTAGCCTCCCCCAGCCTCTGGAAATGCTTTGTTGGGCACAGATGTGCCCAATTCTGCATAAGCCAGTCTACACCGGTTCAGGGACCCCTTAGCCCCTGCTCTGGCGCGAAACTGGACAAAGGAAAGGGGAGTGACCACTCCCCTGACCTGCACCTCCCCTGGGAGGTGTCCAGAGCTCCTCCAGTGTGCTCCAGACCTCTGCCATCTTGGAAACAGAGGTGCTGCTGGCACACTGGACTGCTCTGAGTGGCCAGTGCCACCAGGTGACGTCAGAGACTCCTGCTGATAGGCTCCTTCAGGTGTTAGTAGCCTTTCCTCTCTCCTAGGTAGCCAAACCCTCTTTTCTGGCTATTTAGGGTCTCTGTCTCTGGGGAAACTTTAGATAACGAATGCATGAGCTCAGCCGAGTTCCTCTGCATCTCCCTCTTCACCTTCTGATAAGGAATCGACCGCTGACCGCGCTGGAAGCCTGCAAACCTGCAACATAGTAGCAAAGACGACTACTGCAACTCTGTAACGCTGATCCTGCCGCCTTCTCGACTGTTTTCCTGCTTGTGCATGCTGTGGGGGTAGTCTGCCTCCTCTCTGCACCAGAAGCTCCGAAGAAATCTCCCGTGGGTCGACGGAATCTTCCCCCTGCAACCGCAGGCACCAAAAAGCTGCATTACCGGTCCCTTGGGTCTCCTCTCAGCACGACGAGCGAGGTCCCTCGAATCCAGCGACACCGTCCAAGTGACCCCCACAGTCCAGTGACTCTTCAGCCCAAGTTTGGTGGAGGTAAGTCCTTGCCTCACCTCGCTGGGCTGCATTGCTGGGAACCGCGACTTTGCAAGCTACTCCGGCCCCTGTGCACTTCCGGCGGAAATCCTTCGTGCACAGCCAAGCCTGGGTCCACGGCACTCTAACCTGCATTGCACGACTTTCTAAGTTGGTCTCCGGCGACGTGGGACTCCTTTGTGCAACTTCGGCGAGCACCGTTTCACGCATCCTCGTAATGCCTGTTTCTGGCACTTCTCCGGGTGCTACCTGCTTCAGTGAGGGCTCTTTGTCTTGCTCGACGTCCCCTCTCTCTGCAGGTCCAATTTGCGACCTTCTGGTCCCTTCTGGGCCCCAGCAGCGTCCAAAAACGCCAAACGCACGATTTGCGTGTAGCAAGGCTTGTTGGCGTCCATCCGGCGGGAAAACACTTCTGCACGACTCTCCAAGGCGTGGGGGCTCCATCCTCCAAAGGGGAAGTCTCTAGCCCTTGTCGTTCCTGCAGTATTCACAGTTCTTCAGCCTAGTAAGAGCTTCTTTGCACCAACCGCTGGCATTTCTTGGGCATCTGCCCATCTCCGAGTGGCTTGTGACTTTTGGACTTGGTCCCCTTGTTCCACAGGTACCCTCAGTCAGGAATCCATCGTTGTTGCATTGCTGATTTGTGTTTTCCTTGCATTTTCCCTCTAACACAACTATTTTGTCCTTAGGGGAACTTTAGTGCACTTTGCACTCACTTTTCAGGGTCTTGGGGAGGGTTATTTTTCTAACTCTCACTATTTTCTAATAGTCCCAGCGACCCTCTACAAGGTCACATAGGTTTGGGGTCCATACGTGGTTCGCATTCCACTTTTGGAGTATATGGTTTGTGTTGCCCCTATCCCTATGTTTCCCCATTGCATCCTATTGTAACTATACATTGTTTGCACTGTTTTCTAAGACTATACTGCATATTTTTGCTATTGTGTATATATATCTTGTGTATATTTCCTATCCTCTCACTGAGGGTACACTCTAAGATACTTTGGCATATTGTCATAAAAATAAAGTACCTTTATTTTTAGTATAACTGTGTATTGTGTTTTCTTATGATATTGTGCATATGACACTAAGTGGTACTGTAGTAGCTTCACACGTCTCCTAGTTCAGCCTAAGCTGCTCTGCTAAGCTACCATTATCTATCAGCCTAAGCTGCTAGACACCCTATACACTAATAAGGGATAACTGGGCCTGGTGCAAGGTGCAAGTACCCCTTGGTACTCACTACAAGCCAGTCCAGCCTCCTACATTGGTTGTGCAGCGGTGGGATAAGTGCTTTGAGACTACTTACCACTCTTGTCATTGTACTTTTCATAAGAGAAAAATATACAAAACAAGGTCAGTGTATATACACATAGCCAAAAAGTTTTGCATTTCATCTTTTCACTCTTTTCTAAGTGCTGAAAAGTACTCCTAAACTTTCAAAAAGTTCTTAAAAGTTTAAAAAGTTTTTTCTGTCTTTCCAAAAAGTTCTGAAAACTTTTTTCTCTTTTTCTATCACTTTAACTCTCTCTAAAAAATGTCTGGCACAGAAAAAAATGTTGAACTGTCCAAACTTGCATATGATCACCTTAGCTGGAAAGGAGCAAGGAGTCTCTGCATAGAGAGAGGTTTGAGTGTAGGGAAGAATCCTTCCTTAGAACTGTTAATTAATTTGCTTAGAGTACAGGATAAGGCCATAAGTGCCCAATCTGTAGAAAAAGTAGCTAATGGTTCTCAATCTGATCCAGGGACTCCCCCAGGAAAAGGTTCAGGAAATAAACTTCTCAGCCTGCCCATTACTAGACAGTCTAGCATAGTTGGTACAGAGGTTGAATCACACCATACTAATGGTGTGCTCTCACATTATACTGGTAGCCAAGCTGTTAGGGTGCCCTCTGTAAGGGACAGGTCTCCTTCTGTTCATTCCCATCACACCTCTGTATCTAGAAATGTCCCTCCCACCCACCCTGATGACAGATTGTTAGAAAGGGAGCTCAATAGATTGAGAGTGGAGCAAACCAGACTGAAGCTCAAGAAGCAACAGCTGGATTTGGATAGACAGTCTTTAGAAATAGAGAGGGAAAGACAGAAAATGGGTTTAGATACCCATGGTGGCAGCAGCAGTATTCCCCATAGTCATCCTGCAAAAGAGCATGATTCCAGGAATCTGCATAAGATAGTTCCCCCTTACAAGGAGGGGGATGACATTAACAAGTGGTTTGCTGCACTTGAGAGGGCCTGTGTTGTACAGGATGTCCCTCAAAAGCAGTGGGCTGCTATCCTATGGCTATCATTTACTGGAAAAGGTAGGGATAGGCTCCTTACTGTAAAAGAAAATGATGCTAACAATTTCCAAGTTCTTAAGAATGCACTCCTGGATGGTTATGGCTTAACCACTGAACAGTACAGGATAAAGTTCAGAGAGACCAAAAAGGAGTCTTCACAAGACTGGGTTGATTTCATTGACCATTCAGTGAAGGCCTTGGAGGGGTGGTTACATGGCAGTAAAGTTACTGATTATGAAAGCCTGTATAACACAATCCTGAGAGAGCATATACTTAATAATTGTGTGTCTGATTTGTTGCACCAGTACCTGGTAGACTCTGATCTGACCTCTCCCCAAGAATTGGGAAAGAAGGCAGACAAATGGGTCAGAACAAGGGTGAACAGAAAAGTTCATACAGGGGGTGACAAAGATGGCAATAAGAAGAAAGATGGTGAAAAATCTCAAGATAAGCATGGGGATAAGGGTAAAACCAAAGATCCCACTTCAAATCTTAAACACTCTTCAGAGGGTGGGGATAAAACAAATTCTTCCTCTTCTTCCCAACCTGCACACATTAAAAAGCCTTGGTGCTTTGTGTGTAAAAATAGAGGCCATAGGCCAGGGGATAAGTCCTGTCCAGGTAAACCCCCTGAGCCTACCACCACTAATATATCAAGCTCTAGTGCCCCTAGCAGTAGTGGTACTAGTGGTGGGACTGCTGGCAACAGTCAAGCAAAGGGTGTAGTTGGGTTCACTTATGGGTCCATAGTGGAAACTGATATAATCAGTCCCAAGACAGTTTCTGTCACACCTAGTGGCATTGGCCTTGCCACACTGGCCGCTTGTCCCCTTACAATGGATAAGTACAGGCAGACAGTTTCAATAAATGGTGTTGAGGCCTTGGCCTACAGGGACACAGGTGCCAGTTTCACTTTGGTGACTGAAAACCTAGTGCCTCCTGAACAACACATCATTGGACAACAGCATAAGATTATTGATGTCCATAACTCCACTAAGTTTCTTCCCTTAGCTATAATTCAGTTTAGTTGGGGTGGAGTTACTGGCCCTAAGCAGGTGGTGGTATCACCTAGCTTACCTGTAGACTGTCTCTTAGGTAATGACCTAGAGGCCTCAGGTTGGGCTGATGTAGAGTTTTATGCCCATGCAGCCATGCTGGGCATCCCTGAGGAATTGTTCCCTCTCATTTCAAGTGAAATGAAAAAGCAAAGGAGAGAAGGCCTGAAAACTCAGGATCCCTCTCCATCAACAGGTAAAAAGGGTATCACAGTATCCCCTAACCACCCTACCATTCAGGATACTATTCCTGTGGTGGGAGAAACCTCTCCTGGGGTGGCACCTGTTCCAAGGGAATCATCAGCTGGCAAAGCTGGACTCCCTGAGGTGGAAGTACCTCTCTGTGGGATAACTAACATTGGTGAGAAAAACAGCACCATTTTAGTTAACATGGAGCATCCCTCCAACCCTCCCAGAGAAACTTTAGTGCAGAAACCCTGCACTACCTCACAACACTTAGGACAGCATCCCTGCCCTAGTGTGGAGCTCATAGGACAGCATCCCTGCCCTGCTCCAACTCAAGAGAAACAGCATCCCTGTTCTCTCTTCCAGCCAGATGGACAAAGTTTTTGCCCAGCTATGGCTTTTCTGAGACAGCATCCCTGTCTGGCATTTCCATCACTACAAATAGGTTCAGTGGACAATTCCCACTGCTCTAACCTAAAACTTACTGATAGAAACTCTGAAAATACATCTTCACATTGTTGCTTAGCTAAAAAACTTCAAACAGGGTGGTTTACATCCCCACAGGGAAGTAACCATATAGTGGATGATAAAGGGAGTAACCAGTCTATTGCAGAGCTACTCTCTACTTATCACCACTTAGACAATAAAGTCTCAACTGGCCAAGGTTAGCCTTATTGTCCTTCGTTTGGGGGGGGGTTGTGTGAGAAGGTAGCCTCTTTCTAGCCTTGTTACCCCCCACTTTTGGCCTGTTTGTGAGTGTATGTCAGGGTGTTTGTCACTGTTTTCACTGTCTCACTGGGATCCTGATAGCCAGGCCTCAGTGCTCATAGTGAAAACACCATGTTTTCAGTATGGTTGTTATGTGTCACTGGGATCCTGCTGGTCAGGACCCCAGTGCTCATAGGTTTGTGGCCTATATGTATGTGTCACTGGGACCCTGTCACACAGGGCCCCAGTGCTCATAGGTGTGCATGTGTATGTTCCCTGTGTGGTGCCTAACTGTCTCACTGAGGCTCTGCTAACCAGAACCTCAGTGGTTATGCTCTCTCATTACTTTCAAATTGTCACTGACAGGCTAGTGACCATTTTTACCAATTTACATTGGCTTACTGGAACACCCTTATAATTCCCTAGTATATGGTACTGAGGTACCCAGGGTATTGGGGTTCCAGGAGATCCCTATGGGCTGCAGCATTTCTTTTGCCACCCATAGGGAGCTCTGACAATTCTTACACAGGCCTGCCACTGCAGCCTGAGTGAAATAACGTCCACGTTATTTCACAGCCATTTTACACTGCACTTAAGTAACTTATAAGTCACCTATATGTCTAACCTTTACCTGGTAAAGGTTAGGTGCAAAGTTACTTAGTGTGAGGGCACCCTGGCACTAGCCAAGGTGCCCCCACATTGTTCAGAGCCAATTCACTGAACTTTGTGAGTGCGGGGACACCATTACACGCGTGCACTACATATAGGTCACTACCTATATGTAGCTTCACCATGGTAACTCCGAATATGGCCATGTAACATGTCTATGATCATGGAATTGCCCCCTCTATGCCATCCTGGCATTGTTGGTACAATTCCATGATCCCAGTGGTCTGTAGCACAGACCCTGGTACTGCCAGACTGCCCTTCCTGGGGTTTCACTGCAGCTGCTGCTGCTGCCAACCCCTCAGACAGGCAGCTGCCCTCCTGGAGTCCAGCCAGGCCTGGCCCAGGACGGCAGAACAAAGAACTTCCTCTGAGAGAGGGTGTAACACCCTCTCCCTTTGGAAAATGGTGTGAAGGCAGGGGAGGAGTAGCCTCCCCCAGCCTCTGGAAATGCTTTGTTGGGCACAGATGTGCCCAATTCTGCATAAGCCAGTCTACACCGGTTCAGGGACCCCTTAGCCCCTGCTCTGGCGCGAAACTGGACAAAGGAAAGGGGAGTGACCACTCCCCTGACCTGCACCTCCCCTGGGAGGTGTCCAGAGCTCCTCCAGTGTGCTCCAGACCTCTGCCATCTTGGAAACAGAGGTGCTGCTGGCACACTGGACTGCTCTGAGTGGCCAGTGCCACCAGGTGACGTCAGAGACTCCTGCTGATAGGCTCCTTCAGGTGTTAGTAGCCTTTCCTCTCTCCTAGGTAGCCAAACCCTCTTTTCTGGCTATTTAGGGTCTCTGTCTCTGGGGAAACTTTAGATAACGAATGCATGAGCTCAGCCGAGTTCCTCTGCATCTCCCTCTTCACCTTCTGATAAGGAATCGACCGCTGACCGCGCTGGAAGCCTGCAAACCTGCAACATAGTAGCAAAGACGACTACTGCAACTCTGTAACGCTGATCCTGCCGCCTTCTCGACTGTTTTCCTGCTTGTGCATGCTGTGGGGGTAGTCTGCCTCCTCTCTGCACCAGAAGCTCCGAAGAAATCTCCCGTGGGTCGACGGAATCTTCCCCCTGCAACCGCAGGCACCAAAAAGCTGCATTACCGGTCCCTTGGGTCTCCTCTCAGCACGACGAGCGAGGTCCCTCGAATCCAGTGACACCGTCCAAGTGACCCCCACAGTCCAGTGACTCTTCAGCCCAAGTTTGGTGGAGGTAAGTCCTTGCCTCACCTCGCTGGGCTGCATTGCTGGGAACCGCGACTTTGCAAGCTACTCCGGCCCCTGTGCACTTCCGGCGGAAATCCTTCGTGCACAGCCAAGCCTGGGTCCACGGCACTCTAACCTGCATTGCACGACTTTCTAAGTTGGTCTCCGGCGACGTGGGACTCCTTTGTGCAACTTCGGCGAGCACCGTTTCACGCATCCTCGTAGTGCCTGTTTCTGGCACTTCTCCGGGTGCTACCTGCTTCAGTGAGGGCTCTTTGTCTTGCTCGACGTCCCCTCTCTCTGCAGGTCCAATTTGCGACCTTCTGGTCCCTTCTGGGCCCCAGCAGCGTCCAAAAACGCCAAACGCACGATTTGCGTGTAGCAAGGCTTGTTGGCGTCCATCCGGCGGGAAAACACTTCTGCACGACTCTCCAAGGCGTGGGGGCTCCATCCTCCAAAGGGGAAGTCTCTAGCCCTTGTCGTTCCTGCAGTATTCACAGTTCTTCAGCCTAGTAAGAGCTTCTTTGCACCAACCGCTGGCATTTCTTGGGCATCTGCCCATCTCCGAGTGGCTTGTGACTTTTGGACTTGGTCCCCTTGTTCCACAGGTACCCTCAGTCAGGAATCCATCGTTGTTGCATTGCTGATTTGTGTTTTCCTTGCATTTTCCCTCTAACACAACTATTTTGTCCTTAGGGGAACTTTAGTGCACTTTGCACTCACTTTTCAGGGTCTTGGGGAGGGTTATTTTTCTAACTCTCACTATTTTCTAATAGTCCCAGCGACCCTCTACAAGGTCACATAGGTTTGGGGTCCATACGTGGTTCGCATTCCACTTTTGGTGTATATGGTTTGTGTTGCCCCTATCCCTATGTTTCCCCATTGCATCCTATTGTAACTATACATTGTTTGCACTGTTTTCTAAGACTATACTGCATATTTTTGCTATTGTGTATATATATCTTGTGTATATTTCCTATCCTCTCACTGAGGGTACACTCTAAGATACTTTGGCATATTGTCATAAAAATAAAGTACCTTTATTTTTAGTATAACTGTGTATTGTGTTTTCTTATGATATTGTGCATATGACACTAAGTGGTACTGTAGTAGCTTCACACGTCTCCTAGTTCAGCCTAAGCTGCTCTGCTAAGCTACCATTATCTATCAGCCTAAGCTGCTAGACACCCTATACACTAATAAGGGATAACTGGGCCTGGTGCAAGGTGCAAGTACCCCTTGGTACTCACTACAAGCCAGTCCAGCCTCCTACAGATTTCTTCGGAGCTTCTGGTGCAGAGAGGAGGCAGGCTACCCCCACAAAATGCACAAGCAGGAAAACAGTCGAGAAGGCGGCAGGATCAGCGTTACAGAGTTGCAGTAGTCGTCTTTGCTACTATGTTGCAGTTTTGCAGGCTTCCAGCGCGGTCAGCAGTCGATTCCTTATCAGAAGGTGAAGAGAGAGATGCAGAGGAACTCGGCTGAGCTCATGCATTCGTTATCTAACGTTTCCCCAGAGACAGAGACCCTAAATAGCCAGAAAAGAGGGTTTGGCTACTTAGGAGAGAGGATAGGCTAGCAACACCTGAAGGAGCCTATCACAAGGAGTCTCTGACGTCACCTGGTGGCACTGGCCACTCAGAGCAGTCCAGTGTGCCAGCAGCACCTCTGTTTCCAAGATGGCAGAGGTCTGGAGCACACTGGAGGAGCTCTGGACACCTCCCAGGGGAGGTGCAGGTCAGGGGAGTGGTCACTCCTCTTTCCTTTGTCCAGTTTCGCGCCAGAGCAGGGCTAAGGGGTCCCCTGAACCGGTGTAGACTGGCTTATGCAGAATTGGGCACATCTGTGCCCAAGAAAGCATTTCCAGAGGCTGGGGGAGGCTACTCCTCCCCTGCCTTCACACCATTTTCCAAAGGGAGAGGGTGTCACACCCTCTCTAAGAGGAAGTTCTTTGTTCTGCCATCCTGGGCCAGGCCTGGCTGGACCCCAGGAGGGCAGGTGCCTGTCTGAGGGGTTGGCAGCAGCAGCAGCTGCAGTGAAACCCCAGGAAGGGCAGTTTGGCAGTACCAGGGTCTGTGCTACAGACCACTGGGATCATGGGATTGTGCCAACTATGCCAGGATGGCATAGAGGGGGCAATTCCATGATCATAGACATGTTACATGGCCATATTCGGAGTTACCATTGTGAAGCTACATATAGGTAGTGACCTATATGTAGTGCACGTGTGTAATGGTGTCCCCGCACTCACAAAGTTCAGGGAATTGGCTCTGAACAATGTGGGGGCACCTTGGCTAGTGCCAGGGTGCCCTCACACTAAGTAACTTTGCACCTAACCTTTACTAGGTAAAGGTTAGACATATAGGTGACTTATAAGTTACTTAAGTGCAGTGTAAAATGGCTGTGAAATAACGTGGACGTTATTTCACTCAGGCTGCAGTGGCAGGCCTGTGTAAGAATTGTCAGAGCTCCCTATGGGTGGCAAAAGAAATGCTGCAGCCCATAGGGATCTCCTGGAACCCCAATACCCTGGGTACCTCAGTACCATATACTAGGGAATTATAAGGGTGTTCCAGTAAGCCAATGTAAATTGGTAAAATTGGTCACTAGCCTGTTAGTGACAATTTGAAAGAAATGAGAGAGCATAACCACTGAGGTTCTGATTAGCAGAGCCTCAGTGAGACAGTTAGTCACTATAGAGGTAACCCATTTAGGCACACTTATGAGCACTGGGGCCCTGGCTGACAGGGTCCCAGTGACACATACAACTAAAACAACATATATACAGTGTAAAATGGGGGTAACATGCCAGGCAAGATGGTACTTTCCTACACTCTCCCTCTACAGTGGATTCTTATTCTGAGGAAGAAGAATTTCCAACCTGTGCAGAAGCTACACCAGAGGAGCTGGAAGCAGACACTGCTGAGCTTTTGGGTGAAGGGGGGCCTGCCAGGGAGAAGCTGAGTGTGGTACAGCAGACCTGCCCCACACTAGAGGGTCTAAGACAGCAAGCTGTCAAACAAGCAAATGGGGATGTCATTGACTCTCGCAGAGTTTACTGGGAGCACAACCTCTTGTACACTGAAGCAATGGATCCAAAACCTGGAGCTGCCAGGAGATTGGTGATCCCTCAGGAGTACAGAAAGTTCCTCCTAACTCTTGCTCACGACATTCCCTTAGCTGGACATTTGGGGCAAATAAAAACTTGGGACAGGCTTGTTCCCCTGTTTCATTGGGCTAGAATGTCAGAGGACACAAAAGAATTTTGTAAGTTCCGTGAAACCTGTCAAGCCAGTGGCAAGACAGGTGGCACTCCAAAGGCACCCCTTATTCCACTGCCTGTGGTTGGGGTTTCCTTTGAAAGGGTAGGGGTTGACATAGTTGGCCCCCTTGACCCTCCTACTGCTTCAGGCAATAGATTTATCTTGGTGGTAGTGGACCATGCCACCAGATATCCTGAAGCAATTCCTCTAAGGACCACTACAGCTCCTGCAGTGGCAAAGGCCCTCCTGGGAATATTTTCCAGGGTGGGCTTCCCAAAAGAGGTGGTATCAGACAGGGGAAGCAATTTCATGTCTGCTTACTTAAAGGCCATGTGGAAGGAGTGTGGTGTTACATACAAGTTCACCACACCCTATCATCCACAAACAAATGGACTGGTGGAGAGATTTAACAAAACTCTCAAAGGCATGATTATGGGACTCCCTGAAAAACTCCGCAGGAGATGGGATATCCTTTTACCATGCCTCCTTTTTGCTTACAGGGAGGTACCCCAGAAAGGAGTGGGCTTTAGCCCCTTTGAACTCCTATTTGGTCACCCTGTGAGAGGTCCTCTAACACTTGTTAAGGAGGGTTGGGAACAACCTTTAAAAGCTCCAAAGCAAGACATAGTGGACTATGTACTTGGCCTCAGACCAAGGATGGCTGAGTACATGAAAAAGGCCAGTAAAAACCTTCAGGCCAGCCAAGAGCTCCAAAAGCAATGGCATGACCAGAAGGCTGTTTTGGTTCAGTACCAACCAGGGCAGAAAGTGTGGGTCTTGGAGCCTGTGGCCCCAAGAACACTCCAAGATAAATGGAGTGGACCCCACATAATTGTTGAGAAAAAGGGTGAAGTCACCTACTTAGTTGACTTAGGCACTGCTAGGAGTCCCCTTAGGGTGCTCCATGTTAATCGCCTGAAACCCTACTATGCCAGGGCTGATCTCACCCTGCTCATGGCAACTGATGAGGGACAGGAAGAAGAGAGTGATCCTCTCCCTGATCTCTTCTCTTCCACAGAACAAGATGCTCTAGTGGAAGGTGTTGTACTGGCAGATTGTCTTACTGCTGAGCAGAAAGACCACTGCATAAATCTCCTGGGTCAGTTTTCTGAACTCTTCTCTACTGTGCCAGGTACCACTTCTTGGTGTGAGCACACTATAGATACTGGAGACAGCTTGCCTGTCAAAAGTAAGATCTATAGGCAGCCTGACCATGTCAGAGACTGCATAAAGCAAGAGGTGCAGAAAATGCTAGAACTAGGAGTGGTTGAGCACTCTGAAAGTCCATGGGCTTCTCCTGTGGTACTTGTACCAAAACCTCATTCCAAAGATGGAAAGAAGGAAATGCGGTTTTGTGTTGACTACAGAGGTCTCAACCAGGTAACCAAAACTGATGCTCACCCTATACCCAGGGCAGATGAGCTCATAGATACACTGGCATCTGCCAAGTATCTAAGCACTTTTGATTTGACTGCAGGGTATTGGCAGATCAAATTATCAGAAGATGCAAAAGCAAAAACTGCATTTTCAACCATTGGAAGCCATTACCAATTCACAGTAATGCCTTTTGGATTGAAAAATGCACCTGCCACTTTTCAGAGGTTGGTGAACACAGTCCTGCAAGGGCTGGAAGCTTTTAGTGCAGCATATCTGGACGATATAGCTGTCTTTAGCTCCAGCTGGGATGATCACCTGGTCCACCTATGGAAAGTTTTAGAGGTCCTGCAAAAGGCAGGCCTCACTATCAAGGCTTATAAGTGCCAGATAGGGCAGGGGAAGGTGGTTTATCTGGGACACCAGATTGGTGGAGAACAGATTGCACCACTTCAGGGGAAAATCCAAACTATTATAGATTGGGTTCCCCCTACTACTCAGACTCATGTGAGAGCCTTTTTAGGCCTCACTGGATACTATAGGAGGTTCATAAAGAACTATGGCTCCATTGCAGCCCCTCTTAATGACCTCACTTCAAAGAAAATGCCTAAGAAGGCATTATGGACAGCAAACTGTCAGAAAGCTTTTGGGGAGCTGAAGCAGGCCATGTGCTCTGCACCTGTCCTGAAAAGCCCCTGTTACTCTAAAAAATTCTATGTCCAAACTGATGCATCTGAATTAGGGGTAGGGGCAGTCTTATCACAACTTAATTCTGAGGGCCAGGATCAACCGGTTGCTTTTATCAGCAGGAGGTTGACCCCTAGAGAAAAGCGTTGGTCTGCCATAGAGAGGGAGGCCTTTGCCGTGGTCTGGGCACTGAAGAAGTTGAGGCCATACCTGTTTGGCACTCACTTCATTGTTCAGATAGACCACAAACCTCTACTTTGGCTAAAACAAATGAAAGGTGAAAATCCTAAATTGTTGAGGTGGTCCATATCCCTACAGGGAATGGACTATACAGTGGAACATAGACCTGGGAGTACCCACTCCAATGCAGATGGACTCTCCAGATATTTCCACTTAGACAATGAAGACCCATCAGGTAATGACTAGTCTTATTGTCCTTCGTTTGGGGGGGGGGGGTTGTTTAGCAAAGTACCATCTTGCCTGGCATGTTACCCCCATTTTTCACTGTATATATGTTGTTTTAGTTGTATGTGTCACTGGGACCCTGCCAGCCAGGGCCCCAGTGCTCATAAGTGTGCCTGAATGTGTTACCTGTGTTATGACTAACTGTCTCACTGAGGCTCTGCTATTCAGAACCTCAGTGGTTATGCTCTCTCATTTCTTTCCATATTATCACTAACAGGCTAGTGACGAATTTCACCAATTCACATTTGCATACTGGAACACCCTTATAATTCCCTAGTATATGGTACTGAGGTACCCAGGGTATTGGGGTTCCAGGAGATCCCTATGGGCTGCAGCATTTCTTTTGCCACCCATAGGGAACTCTGACAATTCTTACACAGGCCTGCCACTGCAGCCTGAGTGAAATAACGTCCACGTTATTTCACAGCCATTTGCCACTGCACTTAAGTAACTTATAAGTCACCTATATGTCTATCATTTACCTGATAAAGGTTAGGTGCAAAGTTACTTAGTGTGTGGGCACCCTGGCACTAGCCAAGGTGCCCCCACATTGTTCAGGGCAAATTCCCCGGACTTTGTGAGTGCGGGGACACCATTACACACGTGCACTACACATAGGTCACTACCTATGTGTAGCTTCACAATGGTAACTCCGAATATGGCCATGTAACATGTCTAAGATCATGGAATTGCCCCCTCTATGCCATCCTGGCATAGTTGGTACAATCCCATGATCCCACAGGTCTGTAGCACAGACCCTGGTACTGCCAAACTGCCTTTTCAGGGGGTTCACTGCAGCTGCTGCTGCTGCCAACCCCTCAGACAGGTTTCTGCCCTCCTGGGGTCCAGCCAGTCTTGGCCCAGGATGGCAGAACAAAGGACTTCCTCAGAGAGAGGGTGTTACACCCTCTCCCTTTGGAAAAAGGTGTTAAGGCAGGGGAGGAGTAGCCTCCCCCAGCCTCTGGAAATGCTTTCATGGGCACAGATGGTGCCCATTTCTGCATAAGCCAGTCTACACCGGTTCAGGGACCCCTCAGCCCTGCTCTGGCGCGAAACTGGACAAAGGAAAGGGGAGTGACCACTCCCCTGACCTGCACCTCCCCTGGGAGGTACCCAGAGCTCCTCCAGTGTGCTCCAGACCTCTGCCATCTTGGAAACAGAGGTGCTGCTGGCACACTGGACTGCTCTGAGTGGCCAGGGCCAGCAGGTGACGTCAGAGACTCCTTCTTATAGGCTCCTTCAGGTGTTGCTTCCCTATCCTCTCTCCTAAGTAGCCAAACCCTCTTTTCTGGCTATTTAGGGTCTCTGCTTTGGGGAATTCCTTAGATAACGAATGCAAGAGCTCATCAGAGTTCCTCTACATCTCTCTCTTCACCTTCTGCCAAGGAATCGACTGCTGACCGCGCTGGAAGCCTGCAAAACTGCAACAAAGTAGCGAAGACTACTACTGCAACTCTGTAACGCTGATCCTGCCGCCTTCTCAACTGTTTTCCTGGTGGTGCATGCTGTGGGGGTAGTCTGCCTCCTCTCTGCACTAGAAGCTCCGAAGAAATCTCCCGTGGGTCGACTGAATCTTCCCCCTGCTACTGCAGGCACCAAAGAACTGCATCACTGGTCCCCTGGGTCTCCTCTCAGCACGATGAACGAGGTCCCTTGAATCCAGCAACTGTGTCCAAGTGACTCCCACAGTCCAGTGACTCTTCAGTCCAAGTTTGGTGGAGGTAAGTCCTTGCCTCCCCACGCCAGACTGCATTGCTGGGAACTGCGTCTTTTGCAGCTACTCCGGCCTCTTTGCACTTCCGGCGGAAATCCTTTGTGCACAGCCAAGCCTGGGTCCACGGCACTCTAACCTGCATTGCACGACTTTCTAAGTTGTCCTCCGGCGGCGTGGGACTCCTTTGTGCAACTTCGGGTGAGCACCGTTTCACTCCTCTTCGTAGTGCCTGTTCCGGCACTTCTGCGGGTGCTGCCTGCTTCTGAGAGGGCTCCTTGTCTTCCTGGTCGCCCCCTCTGTCCCCTGACGCAATTGGCGACATCCTGGTCCCTCCTGGGCCACAGCAGCATCCAAAAACCCTAACCGCACGATTTGCAGCTAGCAAGGCTTGTTGGCAGTCTTTCGGCGGGAAAACACGTCTGCACGACTCTTCACGACGTGGGACATCCATCCTCCAAAGGGGAAGTTCCTAGCCCTTGTCGTTCTTGCAGAATCCTCAGTTTCTACTGCCTAGTAGCAGCTTCTTTGCACCCACAGCTGGCATTTCCTGGGCATCTGCCCATCTCCGACTTGCTTGTGACTTTTGGACTTGGTCCCCTTGTTCCACAGGTACCCTCGTTTGGAAATCCATTGTTGTTGCATTGCTGCATACCTGCGAAACAAGGGGACCAAGTCCAAAAGTTACAAGCAAGTCGGAGATGGGCAGATGCCCAGGAAATGCCAGCTGTGGGTGCAAAGAAGCTGCTACTGGACTGTAGAAGCTTAGGTTTCTGCAGGAACGACAAGGGCTAGAGACTTCCCGTTTGGAGGACAGATCCCTCACGCCGTGGAGAGTCGTGCAGAAGTGTTTTCTCGCCGATAGACCACCAACAAGCCTTGCTAGCTGCAAATCGTGCGATAAGGGTTTTTGGACGCTGCTGTGGCCCAGGAGAGACCAGGATGTCGCAAATTGCGTCAGGAGTCAGAGGGGACGTCGAGCAAGCCAAGGAGCCCTCTCCGCAGCAGGTAGCACCTGGAGAAGTGCCAGAAACAGGCACTACGAGGATGCGTGAAATGGTGCTCACCCGAACTCGCACAAAGGAGTCCCACGTTGCCGGAGAACAACTTAGGAGGTCGTGCAATGCAGGTTAGAGTGCCGTGGACCCAGGCTGGACGGTGCACAAAGGATTTCCGCCGGAAGTGCACGGAGGCCGGATTAGCTGCAAAAGTCGCGGTTCCCAGCAATGCAGTCTGGCGTGGAGAGACAAGGACTTACCTTCACCAAACTTGGACTGAAGAGTCACTGGACTGTGGGAGTCACTTGGACAGAGTTGCTGGATTCAAGGGACCTCGCTCGTCGTGCTGAGAGGAGACCCAGGGGACCGGTGATGCAGTTCTTTGGTGCCTGCGGTTGCAGGGGGACGATTCCATCGACCCACGGGAGATTTCTTCGGAGCTTCTAGTGCAGAGAGGAGGCAGACTACCCCCACAGCATGCGACACCAGGAAAACAGTTGAGAAGGCGGCAGAATCAGCGTTACAGAGTTGCAGTAGTTGTCTTTGCTACTATGTTGCAGTTTTGCAGGCTTCCAGCTCGGTCAGCAGTCGATTCCTTGGCAGAAGGTGAAGAGAGAGATGCAGAGGAACTCGGATGAGCTCTTGCATTCGTTATCTAAAGTTTCCCCAGAGACAGAGACCCTAAATAGCCAGAAAAGAGGGTTTGGCTACCTAGGATAGAAGATAGGCTAGCAACACCTGAAGGAGCCTATCAGAAGGAGTCTCTGACGTTATCTGGTGGCACTGGCCACTCAGAGCAGTCCAGTGTGCCAGCAGCACCTCTGTTTCCAAGATGGCAGAGGTCTGGAGCACACTGGAGGAGCTCTGGACACCTCCCAGGGGAGGTGCAGGTCAGGGGAGTGGTCACTCCCCTTTCCTTTGTCCAGTTTCACGCCAGAGCAGGGCTAAGGGGTCCCTGAACCGGTGTAGACTGGCTTATGCAGAAATGGGCACCAAATGTGCCCATGAAAGCATTTCCAGAGGCTGGGGGAGGCTACTCCTCCCCTGCCTTCACACCATTTTCCAAAGGGAGAGGGTGTAACACCCTCTCTCAGAGGAAGTCCTTTGTTCTGCCATCCTGGGCCAGGCCTGGCTGGACCCCAGGAGGGCAGAAACCTGTCTGAGGGATTGGCAGCAGCAGCTGCAGTGAAACCCCAGATAAGGCAGTTTGGCAGTACCAGGGTCTGTGCTACAGACCACTGGGATCATGGGATTGTGCCAACTATGCCAGGATGGCATAGAGGGGGCAATCCCATGATCATAGACATGTTACATGGCCATATTCGGAGTTACCATTGTGAAGCTACATATAGGTAGTGACCTATATGTAGTGCACGCGTGTAATGGTGTCCCTGTAGGAGGCTGGACTGGCTTGTAGTGAGTACCAAGGGGTACTTGCACCTTGCACCAGGCCCAGTTATCCCTTATTAGTGTATAGGGTGTCTAGCAGCTTAGGCTGATAGATAATGGTAGCTTAGCAGAGCAGCTTAGGCTGAACTAGGAGACGTGTGAAGCAACTACAGTACCACTTAGTGTCATATGCACAATATCATAAGAAAACACAATACACAGTTATACTAAAAATAAAGGTACTTTATTTTTATGACAATATGCCAAAGTATCTCAGAGTGTACCCTCAGTGAGAGGATAGGAAATATACACAAGATATATATACACAATACTAAAAATATGCAGTATAGTCTTAGAAAACAGTGCAAACAATGTATAGTTACAATAGGATGCAATGGGGACACATAGGGATAGGGGCAACACAAACCATATACTCCAAAAGTGGAATGCGAACCACGAATGGACCCCAAACCTATGTGACCTTGTAGAGGGTCGCTGGGACTATTAGAAAATAGTGAGAGTTAGAAAAATAACCCTCCCCAAGACCCTGAAAAGTGAGTGCAAAGTGCACTAAAGTTCCCCTAAGGACAAAGAAGTCGTGTTAGAGGAATAATGCAGGAAAGACACAAACCAACAATGCAACAACGATGGATTTCCAGTCGAGGGTCCCTGTGGAACAAGGGGACCAAGTCCAAAAGTCACAAGCAAGTCGGAGATGGGCAGATGCCCAGGAAATGCCAGCTGCGGGTGCAAAGAAGCTTCTACTGGACAGAAGAAGCTGAGGTTTCTGCAGGAACGAAAAGGGCTAGAGACTTCCCCTTTGGTAGACGGATCCCTCTCGCTGTGGAGAGTCGTGCAGAAGTGTTTTCCCGCCGAAAGAACGCCAACAAGCCTTGCTAGCTGCAAATCGTGCAATTAGCGTTTTTGGACGCTGCTGTGGCCCAGGAAGAACCAGGAGGTCGCAAATTGGACCAGGAGGTAGAGGGGACGTCGAGCAAGACAAGGAGCCCTCTTAGCAGCAGGTAGCACCCGGAGAAGTGCCAGAAACAGGCACTACGAGGATGCGTGAAATGGTGCTCACCCGAAGTCGCACAAAGAAGTCCCACGTCGCCGGAGAACAACTTAAGAGGTCGTGCAATGCAGGTTGGAGTGCGGTGGACCCAGGCTGGACTGTGCACAAAGGATTTCCGCCGGAAGTGCACGGAGGCCGGAGTAGCTGCAAAAGTCGCGGTTCCCAGCAATGCAGTCTGGCGTGGGGAGGCAAGGACTTACCTCCACCAAACTTGGACTGAAGAGTCACTGGACTGTGGGAGTCCCTTGGACAGAGTTGCTGGATTCGAGGGACCTCGCTCGTTGTGCTGAGAGGAGACCCAAGGGACCGGTAATGCAGCTTTTTGGTGCCTGCGGTTGCAGGGGGAAGATTCCGTCGACCCACGGGAGATTTCTTCGGAGCTTCTAGTGCAGAGAGGAGGCAGACTACCCCCACAGCATGCACCACCAGGAAAACAGTTGAGAAGGCGGCAGGATCAGCGTTACAGAGTTGCAGTAGTCGTCTTTGCTACTATGTTGCAGTTTTGCAGGCTTCCAGCGCGGTCAGCAGTCGATTCCTTGGTAGAAGGTGAAGAGAGAGATGCAGAGGAACTCGGATGAGCTCTTGCATTCGTTATCTGAAGTTTCCCCAGAGACAGAGACCCTAAATAGCCAGAAAAGAGGGTTTGGCTACCTAGCAGAGAGGATAGGCTACTAACACCTGAAGGAGCCTATCAGAAGGAGTCTCTGATGTCACCTGGTGGCACTGGCCACTCAGAGCAGTCCAGTGTGCCAGCAGCACCTCTGTTTCCAAGATGGCAGAGGTCTGGAGCACACTGGAGGAGCTCTGGACACCTCCCAGGGGAGGTGCAGGTCAGGGGAGTGGTCACTCCCCTTTCCTTTGTCCAGTTTCGTGCCAGAGCAGGGCTAAGGGGTCCCCTGAACCGGTGTAGACTGGCTTATGCAGAATTGGGCACATCTGTGCCCAAAAAAGCATTTCCAGAGGCTGGGAGAGGCTACTCCTCCCCTGCCTTCACACCATTTTCCAAAGGGAGAGGGTGTAACACCCTCTCTCAGAGGAAGTTCTTTGTTCTGCCATCCTGGGCCAGGCCTGGCTGGACCCCAGGAGGGCAGATGCCTGTCTGAGGGGTTGGCAGCAGCAGCAGCTGCAGTGAATCCCCAGGAAGGGCAGTTTGGCAGTACCAGGGTCTGTGCTACAGACCACTGGGATCATGGGATTGTGCCAACTATGCCAGGATGGCATAGAGGGGGCAATTCCATGATCATAGACATGTTACATGGCCATATTCGGAGTTACCATTGTGAAGCTACATATAGGTAGTGACCTATATGTAGTGCACGCGTGTAATGGTGTCCCCGCACTCACAAAGTCCGGGGAATTGGCCCTGAACAATGTGGGGCACCTTGGCTAGTGCCAGGGTGCCCTCACACTAAGTAACTTTCCACCTAACCTTTACCAGGTAAAGGTTAGACATATAGGTGACTTATAAGTTACTTAAGTGCAGTGTAAAATGGTTGTGAATTAACGTGGACGTTATTTCACTCGGGCTGCAGTGGCAGGCCTGTGTAAGAATTGTCAGAGCTCCCTATGGGTGGCAAAAGAAATGCTGCAGCCCATAGGGATCTCCTGGAACCCCAATACCCTGGGTACCTCAGTACCATATACTAGGGAATTATAAGGGTGTTCCAGTAAGCCAATGTGAATTGGTAAAATTGGTCACTAGCCTGTTAGTGACAATTTGAAATAAATGAGAGAGCATAACCACTGAGGTTCTGGTTAGCAGAGCCTCAGTGAGACAGTTAGGCATCACACAGGGAACACATACATATAGGCCACAAACTTATGAGCACTGGGGTCCTGGCTAGCAGGGTCCCAGTGACACATAACAAACATAGTGAAAACATAGGGATTTCACTATGAGCACTGGGCCCTGGCTAGCAGGATACCAGTGAGACAGTGAAAACACCCTGACATACACTCACAAACAGGCCAAAAGTGGGGGCAACAAGGCTAGAAAGAGACTACTTTCTCACACAAACCCCCCCCCCCCAAACGAAGGACAATAAGGCTAACCTTGGCCAGTTGAGACTTTATTGTCTAAGTTGTGATAAGTAGAGAGTAGCTCTGCAATAGACTGGTTACTCCCTTTATCATCCACTATATGGTTACTTCCCTGTGGGGATGTAAACCACCCTGTTTGAAGTTTTTTAGCTAAGCAGCAATGTGAAGATGTATTTTCAGAGTTTCTATCAGTAAGTTTTAGTTTAGAGCAGTGGGAATTTTCCACTGAACCTATTTGTAGTGATGAAAATGCCAGACAGGGATGCTGTCTCAGTAAAGCCATAGCTGGGCAAAAACCTTGTCCATATGGCTGGAAGAGAGAACAGGGATGCTGTTTCTCTTGAGTTGGAGCAGAGCAGGGATGCTGTCCTATGAGCTCCACACTAGGGCAGGGATGCTGTCCTAAGTGTTGTGAGGCAGTGCAGAGTTTCTGCACTAAAGTTTCTCTGGGAGGGTTGGAGGGATGCTCCATGTTAACTAAAATGGTGCTCTTTTTCTCACCAATGTTAGTTATCCCACAGAGAGGTACTTCTACCTCAGGGAGTCCAGCTTTGCCAGCTGATGATTCCCTTGGAACAGGTGCCACCCCAGGAGAGGTTTCTCCCACCACAGGAATGGTATCCTGAATGGTAGGGTGGTTAGGGGATACTGTGATACCCTTTTTACCTGTTGATGGAGAGGGATCCTGAGTTTTCAGGCCTTCTCTCCTTTGCTTTTTCATTTCAGTAGAAATGAGAGGGAACAATTCCTCTGGGATGCCCAGCATGGCTGCATGGGCATAAAACTCTACATCAGCCCAACCTGAGGCCTCTAGGTCATTACCTAAGAGACAGTCTACAGCTAAGCTAGGTGATACCACCACCTGCTTAGGGCCAGTAACTCCACCCCAACTAAACTGAATTATAGCTAAGGGAAGAAACTTAGTGGAGTTATGGACATCAATAATCTTATACTGTTGTCCAATGATGTGTTGATCAGGGTGCACTAGGTTTTCAGTCACCAAAGTGATACTGGCACCTGTGTCCCTGTAGGCCAAGGCCTCAACACCATTTATTGAAACTGTCTGCCTGTACTTATCCATTGTAAGGGGACAAGCAGCCAGTGTGGCAAGGCCAATGCCACTAGGTGTGGCAGAAACTGTCTTGGGATTGACTACCCCAGTTTCTACTATGGACCCATAAGTGAACCCAACTACACCCTTAACTTGACTGTTGGCAGCAGTCCCACCACTAGTACCACTACTGCTAGGGGCACTAGAGCTTGATGTATTAGTGGTGGTAGGCTCAGGGGGTGTACCTGGACAGGAATTATCCCCTGGCCTATGGCCTCTGTTTTTACACACAAAGCACTAAGGCTTTTTAAATTGTGTAGGTTGAGAAGAAGAGGAAGAATTAGTTTTATCCCCACACCCTGAAGAGTGTTTAAGATTTGAAGTGGGATCTTTGGTTTTACCCTTATCCCCATGCTTATCTTGAGATTTTTCACCATCTTTCTTCTTATTGTTCTCTTTGTCACCACCTGTATGAACTTTTCTGTTCACCCTTGTTCTGACCCATTTGTCTGCCTTCTTTCCCAATTCTTGGGGAGAGGTCAGATCAGAGTCCACTAAGTACTGGTGCAACAAATCAGACACACAATTATTAAGAATATGCTCTCTCAGGATCAAGTTATACAGGCTGTCATAATCAGTAACTTTACTACCATGTAACCACCCCTCCAAGGCCTTCACTGAATGGTCAATGAAATCAACCCAGTCTTGTGAAGACTCCTTTTTGGTCTCTCTGAACTTTATCCTGTATTGTTCAGTGGTTAAGCCATAACCATCCAGGAGTGCATTCTTAAGAACTGTAAAATTATTGGCATCACTTTCTTTCACAGTAAGGAGCCTATCCCTACCTTTTCCACTAAATGATAGCCATAGTATAGCAGCCCACTGCCTTTGAGGGACATCCTGTACAACACAGGCCCCCTCAAGTGCAGCAAACCACTTGTTAATGTCATCCCCCTCCATATAAGGGGGAACTATCTTATGCAGATTCCTGGAATCATGCTCTTTTGCAGGATGACTATGGGGAATACTGCTGCTGCCACCATGGGTTTCTAAACCCAACTTCTGGCTTTCCTTCTCTAATTCTAAAGACTGTCTATCCAAATCCAGCTGTTGCTTTTTAAGCTTCAGTCTGGTTTGTTCCACCCTCAACTTATTGAGTTCCCTCTCTAACAATCTGTCATCAGGGTTGGTGGGAGGGACATTCCTAGATACAGAGGTATGATGGGAATGAACAGAAGGAGACCTGTCCCTTACAGAGGGCACCCTAACAGCTTGGCTAACAGAAACATCAGTACCACTGTGGTGAGAATGAATGCTTTTGCTGTGATGTGAGACAACACTATTTGTATGGTGTGGCTCTTCATCATTACCAACTATGCTAGACTGTCTAGTAATGGGCAGGCTTGGAAGTTTCTTTCCTGAACTTTTTCCTGGGGGAGTCCCTGGATCAGATTGGGAACCATTAGCTACTTTTTCAACAGATGGTGCACTTTTAGCCTTATCTTGTTCTCTATGCATGTTAAGTAACAGTTCCAAGGAAGGATTCTTCCCTACACTCAAACCTCTCTCTATGCAGAGACTCCTTGCTCCTTTCCAGCTAAGGTGGTCATATGCAAGTTTGGACAGATCAACATTTTGGCCTGTGCCAGACATTTTTAGAGAGAGTTAAAGTGATAGAAAAAGAGAAAAAAGTTTGTCAGAACTTTTTAGAAAGACAGAAAAAAAACTTATAAAACTTTTTAGAACTTTTTAGAAAGTTTAGAAGTACTTTTCAGCACTTAGAAAAGAGTGAAAAGAGGAAATGCTAAACTTTTTGGTTATGTGTATATACACTGAACTTGTTTTGTATATTTTTCTCTTATGAAAAGTACAATGACAAGAGTGGTAAGTAGTCTCAAAGCACTTATCCCACCGCTGCACAACCAATGTAGGAGGCTGGACTGGCTTGTAGTGAGTACCAAGGGGTACTTGCACCTTGCACCAGGCCCAGTTATCCCTTATTAGTGTATAGGGTATCTAGCAGCTTAGACTGATAGATAATGATAGCTTAGCAGAGCAGCTTAGGCTGAACTAGGAGACGTGTGAAGCTACTACAGTACCACTTAGTGTCATATGCACAATATCATAAGAAAACACAATACACAGTTATACTAAAAATAAAGGTACTTTATTTTTATGACAATATGCCAAAGTATCTCAGAGTGTTCCCTCAGTGAGGGGATAGGAAATATACACAAGATATATATACACAATACCAAAAATATGCAGTATAGTCTTAGAAAACAGTGCAAACAATGTATAGTTACAATAGGATGCAACTGGGACACATAGGGATAGGGGCAACAGAAACCATATACTCCAAAAGTGGAATGCGAACCACGAATGGACCCCAAACCTATGTGACCTTGTAGAGGGTCGCTGGGACTATTAGAAAATAGTGAGAGTTAGAAAAATAACCCTCCCCAAGACCCTGAAAAGTGAGTGCAAAGTGCACTAAAGTTCCCCTAAGGGCAAAGAAGTCGTGTTAGAGGAATAATGCAGGAAAGACACAAACCAACAATGCAACAATGATGGATTTCCAGTCAGGGGTACCTGTGGAACAAGGGGACCAAGTCCAAAAGTCACAAGCAAGTCGGAGATAGGCAGATGCCCAGGAAATGCCAGCTGCGGGTGCAAAGAAGCTTCTATCGGACAGAAGAAGCTGAGGTTTCTGCAGGAACGACAAGGGCTAGAGACTTCCCCTTTGGTGGACGGATCCCTCTCGCCGAGGAGGGTCGTGCAGAAGTTTTTTACCGCCGAAAGAATGCCAACAAGCCTTGCTAGCTGCAAATCGTGCGGTTAACGTTTTTGGACGCTGCTGTGGCCCAGGAATGACCAGGAGGTCGCAAATTGGACCAGGAGGTAGAGGGGACGTCGAGCCAGACAAGGAGCCCTATTAGCAGCAGGTAGCACCCGGAGAAGTGCCAGAAACAGGCACTACGAGGATGTGTGAAACGGTGCTCACCCGAAGTCGCACAAAGAAGTCCCACGTCGCCGGAGAACAACTTAGGAGGTCGTGCAATGCAGGTTAGAGTGCCGTGGACCCAGGCCGGACTGTGCACAAAGGATTTCCGCCGGAAGTGCACGGAGGCCGGAGTAGCTGCAAAAGTCGCGGTTCCCAGCAATGCAGTCTGGCGTGGGGAGGCAAGGACTTACCTCCACCAAACTTGGACTGAAGAGTCACTGGACTGTGGGAGTCACTTGGACAGAGTTGCTGGATTCGAGGGACCTCGCTCGTCGTGCTGAGAGGAGACCCAAGGGACCGGTAATGCAGCTTTTTGGTGCCTGCTGTTGCAGGGGGAAGATTCCGTCGACCCACGGGAGATTTCTTCGGAGCTTCTAGTGCAGAGAGGAGGCAGACTACCCCCACAGCATGCACCACCAGGAAAACAGTTGAGAAGGCGGCAGGATCAGCGTTACAGAGTTGCGGTAGTCGTCTTTGCTACTATGTTGCAGTTTTGCAGGCTTCCAGCGCGGTCAGCAGTCGATTCCTTGGCAGAAGGTGAAGAGAGAGATGCAGAGGAACTCGGATGAGCTCTTGCATTCATTATCTGACGTTTCCCCAGAGACATAGACCCTAAATAGCCAGAAAAGAAGGTTTGGCTACCTAGGAGAGAGGATAGGCTACTAACACCTGAAGGAGCCTATCAGAAGGAGTCTCTGACGTCACCTGGTGGCACTGGCCACTCAGAGCAGTCCAGTGTGCCAGCAGCACCTCTGTTTCCAAGATGGCAGAGGTCTGGAGCACACTGGAGGAGCTCTGGACACCTCCCAGGGGAGGTGCAGGTCAGGGGAGTGGTCACTCCTCTTTCCTTTGTCCAGTTTCGCGCCAGAGCAGGACTAAGGGGTCCCCTGAAACGGTGTAGACTGGCTTATGCAGAATTGGGCACATCTGTGCCCAAGAAAGCATTTCCAGAGGCTGGGGGAGGCTACTCATCCCCTGCCTTCACACCATTTTCCAAAGGGAGAGGGTGTAACACCCTCTCTCAGAGGAAGTTCTTTGTTCTGCCATCCTGGGCCAGGCCTGGCTGGACCCCAGGAGGGCAGATGCCTGTCTGAGGGGTTGGCAGCAGCAGCAGCTGCAGTGAAACCCCAGGAAAGGCAGTTTGGCAGTACCAGGGTCTGTGCTACAGACCACTGGGATCATGGGATTGTGCCAACTATGCCAGGATGGCATAGAGGGGGCAATTCCATGATCATAGACATGTTACATGGCCATATTCGGAGTTACCATTGTGAAGCTACATATAGGTAGTGACCTATATGTAGTGCACGCGTGTAATGGTGTCCCCGCACTCACAAAGTCCGGGGAATTGGCCATGAACAATGTGGGGACATCTTGGCTAGTGCCAGGGTGCCCTCACACTAAGTAACTTTGCACCTAACCTTTACCAGGTAAAGGTTAGACATATAGGTGACTTATAAGTTACTTAAGTGCAGTGTAAAATGGCTGTGAAATAACGTGGACGTTATTTCACTCGGGCTGCAGTGGCAGGCCTGTGTAAGAATTGTCAGAGCTCCCTATGGGTGGCAAAAGAAATGCTGCAGCCCATAGGGATCTCCTGGAACCCCAATACCCTGGGTACCTCAGTACCATATACTAGGGAATTATAAGGGTGTTCCAGTAAGCCAATGTGAATTGGTAAAATTTGTCACTAGCCTGTTAGTGACAATTTGAAAGAAATGAGAGAGCATAACCACTGAGGTTCTGGTTAGCAGAGCCTCAGTGAGACAGTTAGGCATCACACAGGGAACACATACATATAGGCCACAAACTTATGAGTACTGGGGTCCTGGCTAGCAGGGTCCCAGTGACACATAACAAACATACTGAAAACATAGGGATTTCACTATGAGCACTGGGCCCTGGCTAGCAGGATACCAGTGAGACAGTGAAAACACCCTGACATACACTCACAAACAGGCCAAAAGTGGGGGCAACAAGGCTAGAAAGAGGCTACTTTCTCACAGTCCCCGCACTCACAAAGTCCGGGGAATTGGCCCTGAACAATGTGGGGGCACCTTGGCTAGTGCCAGGGTGCCCTCACACTAAGTAACTTTGCACCTAACCTTTACCGGGTAAAGGTTAGACATATAGGTGACTTATAAGTTACTTAAGTGCAGTGTAAAATGGCTGTGAAATAACGTGGACGTTATTTCACTCAGGCTGCAGTGGCAGGCCTGTGTAAGAATTGTCAGAGCTCCCTATGGGTGGCAAAAGAAATGCTGCAGCCCATAGGGATCTCCTGGAACCCCAATACCCTGGGTACCTCAGTACCATATACTAGGGAATTATAAGGGTGTTCCAGTAAGCCAATGTAAATTGGTAAAATTGGTCACTAGCCTGTTAGTGACAATTTGGAAAGAAATGAGAGAGCATAACCACTGAGGTTCTGGTTAGCAGAGCCTCAGTGAGACAGTTAGGTATCACACAGGGAACACATACCTATAGGTCACAAACTTATGAGCACTGGGTTCCTGACTAGCAGGGTCCCAGTGACACATAACAAACATACTGAAAACATAGGGTTTTCACTATGAGCACTGTGAGAAGGTAGCCTCTTTCTAGCCTTGTTACCCCCACTTTTGGCCTGTTTGTGAGTGTATGTCAGGGTGTTTGTCACTGTTTTCACTGTCTCACTGGGATCCTGATAGCCAGGCCTCAGTGCTCATAGTGAAAACACTATGTTTTCAGTATGTTTGTTATGTGTCACTGGGATCCTGCTGGTCAGGACCCCAGTGCTCATAGGTTTGTGGCCTATATGTATGTGTCACTGGGACCCTGTCACACAGGGCCCCAGTGCTCATAGGTGTGCATGTTTATGTTCCCTGTGTGGTGCCTAACTGTCTCACTGAGGCTCTGCTAACCAGAACCTCAGTGGTTATGCTCTCTCATTACTTTCAAATTGTCACTAACAGGCTAGTGACCAATTTTTACCAATTTACATTGGCTTACTGGAACACCCTTATAATTCCCTAGTATATGGTACTGAGGTACCCAGGGTATTGGGGTTCCAGGAGATCCCTATGGGCTGCAGCATTTCTTTTGCCACCCATAGGGAGCTCTGACAATTCTTACACAGGCCTGCCACTGCAGCCTGAGTGAAATAACGTCCACGTTAGTTCACAGCCATTTTACACTGCACTTAAGTAACTTATAAGTCACCTATATGTCTAACCTTTACCTGGTAAAGGTTAGGTGCAAAGTTACTTAGTGTGAGGGCACCCTGGCACTAGCCAAGGTGCCCCCACATTGTTCAGAGCCAATTCCCTGAACTTTGTGAGTGCGGGGACACCATTACACGCGTGCACTACATATAGGTCACTACCTATATGTAGCTTCACCATGGTAACTCCGAATATGGCCATGTAACATGTCTATGATCATGGAATTGCCCCCTCTATGCCATCCTGGCATTGTTGGTACAATTCCATGATCCCAGTGGTCTGTAGCACAGACCCTGGTACTGCCAAACTGCCCTTCCTGGGGTTTCACTGCAGCTGCTGCTGCTGCCAACCCCTCAGACAGGCATCTGCCCTCCTGGGGTCCAGCCAGGCCTGGCCCAGGATGGCAGAACAAAGAACTTCCTCTGAGAGAGGGTGTGACACCCTCTCCCTTTGGAAAATGGTGTGAAGGCAGGGGAGGAGTAGCCTCCCCCAGCCTCTGGAAATGCTTTGTTGGGCACAGAGGTGCCCAATTCTGCATAAGCCAGTCTACACCGGTTCAGGGACCCCTTAGCCCCTGCTCTGGTGCGAAACTGGACAAAGGAAAGGGGAGTGACCACTCCCCTGACCTGCACCTCCCCTGGGAGGTGTCCAGAGCTCCTCCAGTGTGCTCCAGACCTCTGCCATCTTGGAAACAGAGGTGCTGCTGGCACACTGGACTGCTCTGAATGGCCAGTGCCACCAGGTGACGTCAGAGACTCCTGCTGATAGGCTCCTTCAGGTGTTAGTAGCCTTTCCTCTCTCCTAGGTAGCCAAACCCTCTTTTCTGGCTATTTAGGGTCTCTGTCTCTGGGGAAACTTCAGATAACGAATGCATGAGCTCAGCCGAGTTCCTCTGCATCTCTCTCTTCACCTTCTGATAAGGAATCAACCGCTGACCGCGCTGGAAGCCTGCAAACCTGCAACATAGTAGCAAAGACGACTACTGCAACTCTGTAACGCTGATCCTGCCGCCTTCTCGACTGTTTTCCTGCTTGTGCATGCTGTGGGGGTAGTCTGCCTCCTCTCTGCACCAGAAGCTCCGAAGAAATCTCCCGTGGGTCGACGGAATCTTCCCCCTGCAACCGCAGGCACCAAAAAGCTGCATTACCGGTCCCTTGGGTCTCCTCTCAGCACGACGAGCGAGGTCCCTTGAATCCAGCGACGCTGTCCAAGTGACCCTCACAGTCCAGTGACTCTTCAGCCCAAGTTTGGTGGAGGTAAGTCCTTGCCTCACCTCGCTGGGCTGCATTGCTGGGAACCGCGACTTTGCAGCTACTCCGGCCCCTGTGCACTTCCGGCGGAAATCCTTTGTGCACAGCCAAGCCTGGGTCCACGGCACTCTAACCTGCATTGCACGACTTTCTAAGTTGGTCTCCGGCGACGTGGGACTCCTTTGTGCAACTTCGGCGAGCACCGTTTCACGCATCCTCGTAGTGCCTGTTTCTGGCACTTCTCCGGGAGCTACCTGCTTCAGTGAGGGCTCTTTGTCTTGCTCGACGTCCCCTCTCTCTTCAGGTCCAATTTGCGACCTCCTGGTCCCTCCTGGGCCCCAGCAGCGTCCAAAAACGCCAAACGCACGATTTGCGTGTAGCAAGGCTTGTTGGCGTCCTTCCTTCGGGAAAACACGTCTGCACGACTCTCGAAGGCGAGGGGGATCCGTCCACCAAAGGGGAAGTCTCTAGCCCTTTTCGTTCCTGCAGAAACCTCAGCTTCTTCTGTCCAGTCGAAGCTTCTTTGCACCCGCAGCTGGCATTTCCTGGGCATCTGCCCATCTCCGACTTGCTTGTGACTTTTGGACTTGGTCCCCTTGTTCCACAGGTACCCTAGATTGGAAATCCACAGTTGTTGCATTGCTGGTTTGTGTCTTTCCTGCATTATTCCTCTAATACGACTATTTTGTCCTTAGGGGAACTTTAGTGCACTTTGCACTCACTTTTCAGGGTCTTGGGGAGGGTTATTTTTCTAACTCTCACTATTTTCTAATAGTCCCAGCGACCCTCTACAAGGTCACATAGGTTTGGGGTCCATTCGTGGTTCGCATTCCACTTTTGGAGTATATGGTTTGTGTTGCCCCTATCCCTATGTTTCCCCATTGCATCCTATTGTAACTATACATTGTTTGCACTGTTTTCTAAGACTATACTGCATATTTTTGCTATTGTGTATATATATCTTGTGTATATTTCCTATCCTCTCACTGAGGGTACACTCTAAGATACTTTGGCATATTGTCATAAAAATAAAGTACCTTTATTTTTAGTATAACTGTGTATTGTGTTTTCTTATGATATTGTGTATATGACACTAAGTGGTACTGTAGTAGCTTCACACGTCTCCTAGTTCAGCCTAAGCTGCTCTGCTAAGCTACCATTATCTATCAGCCTAAGCTGCTAGACACCCTATACACTAATAAGGGATAACTGGGCCTGGTGCAAGGTGCAAGTACCCCTTGGTACTCACTACAAGCCAGTCCAGCCTCCTACATTGGTTGTGCAGTGGTGGGATAAGTGCTTGAGACTACTTACCACTCTTGTCATTGTACTTTTCATAAGAGAAAAATATACAAAACAAGGTCAGTGTATATACACATAGCCAAAAAGTTTTGCATTTCCTCTTTTCACTCTTTTCTAAGTGCTGAAAAGTACTTCTAAAACTTTCAAAAAGTTCTTAAAAGTTTAAAAAGTTTTTTCTGTCTTTCCAAAAAGTTCTGAAAACTTTTTTCTCTTTTTCTATCACTTTAACTCTCTCTAAAAAAATGTCTGGCACAGGCAAAAATGTTGAACTGTCTAAAATTGCATATGATCACCTTAGCTGGAAAGGAGCAAGGAGTCTCTGCATAGAGAGAGGTTTGAGTGTAGGGAAGAATCCTTCCTTAGAACTGTTAATTAATATGCTTAGAGTACAGGATAAGGCCATAAGTGCCCAATCTGGTGAAAAAGTAGCTAATGGTTCTCAATCTGATCCAGGGACTCCCCCAGGAAAAGGTTCAGGAAAGAAACTTCTCAGCCTGCCCATTACTAGACAGTCTAGCATAGTTGGTACAGAGGTTGAATCACACCATACTGATGGTGTGCTCTCACATTATACTGGTAGCCAAGCTGTTAGGGTGCCCTCTGTAAGGGACAGGTCTCCTTCTGTTCATTCCCATCATACCTCTGTATCTAGAAATGTCCCTCCCACCCAACCTGATGACAGATTGTTAGAAAGGGAGCTCAATAGATTGAGAGTGGAACAAACCAGACTGAAGCTCAAGAAGCAACAGGTGGATTTGGATAGACAGTCTTTAGAATTAGAGAAGGAAAGACAGAAGTTGGGTTTAGATACCCATGGTGGCAGCAGCAGTATTCCCCATAGTCACCCTGCAAAAGAGCATGATTCCAGGAATCTGCACAAGATAGTTCCCCCTTATAAGGAGGGGGATGACATTAACAAGTGGTTTGCTGCACTTGAGAGGGCCTGTGTTGTACAGGATGTCCCTCAAAGGCAGTGGGCTGCTATCCTATGGCTATCATTTAGTGGAAAAGGTAGGGATAGGCTCCTTACTGTGAAAGAAAATGATGCCAATAATTTCCAAGTTCTTAAGAATGCACTCCTGGATGGTTATGGCTTAACCACTGAACAGTACAGGATAAAGTTCAGAGAGACCAAAAAGGAGTCTTCACAAGACTGGGTTGATTTCATTGACCATTCAGTGAAGGCCTTGGAGGGGTGGTTACATGGCAGTAAAGTTACTGATTATGACAGCCTGTATAACTTAATCCTGAGAGAGCATATTCTTAATAATTGTGTGTCTGATTTGTTGCACCAGTACCTGGTAGACTCTGATCTGACCTCTCCCCAAGAATTGGGAAAGAAGGCAGACAAATGGGTCAGAACAAGGGTGAACAGAAAAGTTCATACAGGGGGTGACAAAGATGGCAATAAGAAGAAAGATGGTGAAAAATCTCAAGATAAGCATGGGGATAAGGGTAAAACCAAAGATCCCACTTCAAATCTTAAACACTCTTCAGAGGGTGGGGATAAAACAAATTCTTCCTCTTCTTCCCAACCTGCACACATTAAAAAGCCTTGGTGCTTTGTGTGTAAAAATAGAGGCCATAGGCCAGGGGATAAGTCCTGTCCAGGTAAACCCCCTGAGCCTACCACCACTAATACATCAAGCTCTAGTGCCCCTAGCAGTAGTGGTACTAGTGGTGGGACTGCTGGCAACAGTCAAGCAAAGGGTGTAGTTGGGTTCACTTATGGGTCCATAGTGGAAACTGATGTAATCAGTCCCAAGACAGTTTCTGTCACACCTAGTGGCATTGGCCTTGCCACACTGGCTGCTTGTCCCCTTACAATGGATAAGTACAGGCAGACAGTTTCAATAAATGGTGTTGAGGCCTTGGCCTACAGGGACACAGGTGCCAGTTTCACTTTGGTGACTGAAAACCTAGTGCCTGCTGAACAACACATCATTGGACAACAGTATAAGATTATTGATGTCCATAACTCCACTAAGTTTCTTCCCTTAGCTATAATTCAGTTTAGTTGGTGTGGCGTTACTGGCCCTAAGCAGGTGGTGGTATCACCTAGCTTACCTGTAGACTGTCTCTTAGGTAATGACCTAGAGGCCTCAGGTTGGGCTGATGTAGAGTTTTATGCCCATGCAGCCATGCTGGGCATCCCTGAGGAATTGTTCCCTCTCATTTCAAGTGAAATGAAAAAGCAAAGGAGAGAAGGCCTGAAAACTCAGGAACCCTCTCCATCAACAGGTAAAAAGGGTATCACAGTATCCCCTAACCACCCTACCATTCAGGATACCATTCCTGTGGTGGGAGAAACCTCTCCTGGGGTGGCACCTGTTCCAAGGGAATCATCAGTTGGCAAAACTGTACTCCCTGAGGTGGAAGTACCTCTCTGTGGGATAACTAACATTGGTGAGAAAAAGAGCACCATTTTAGTTAACATGGAGCATCCCTCCAACCCGCCCAGAGAAACTTTAGTGCAGAAACTCTGCACTGCCTCACAACACTTAGGACAGCATCCCTGCCCTAGTGTGGAGCTGATAGGACAGCATCCCTGCCCTGCTCCAACTCAAGAGAAACAGCATCCCTGTTCTCTCTTCCAGCCATATGGACAAAGTTTTTGCCCAGCTATGGCTTTACTGAGACAGCATCCCTGTCTGGCATTTCCATCACTACAAATAGGTTCAGTGGACAATTCCCACTGCTCTAAACTAAAACTTACTGATAGAAACTCTGAAAATACATCTTCACATTGTTGCTTAGCTAAAAAACTTCAAACAGGGTGGTTTACATCCCCACAGGGAAGTAACCATATAGTGGATGATAAAGGGAGTAACCAGTCTATTGCAGAGCTACTCTCTACTTATCACCACTTAGACAATAAAGTCTCAACTGGCCAAGGTTAGCCTTATTGTCCTTCGTTTGGGGGGGGGTTGTGTGAGAAGGTAGCCTCTTTCTAGCCTTGTTACCCCCACTTTTGGCCTGTTTGTGAGTGTATGTCAGGGTGTTTGTCACTGTTTTCACTGTCTCACTGGGATCCTGATAGCCAGGCCTCAGTGCTCATAGTGAAAACACTATGTTTTCAGTATGTTTGTTATGTGTCACTGGGATCCTGCTGGTCAGGACCCCAGTGCTCATAGGTTTGTGGCCTATATGTATGTGTCACTGGGACCCTGTCACACAGGGCCCCAGTGCTCATAGGTGTGCATGTTTATGTTCCCTGTGTGGTGCCTAACTGTCTCACTGAGGCTCTGCTAACCAGAACCTCAGTGGTTATGCTCTCTCATTACTTTCAAATTGTCACTAACAGGCTAGTGACCAATTTTTACCAATTTACATTGGCTTACTGGAACACCCTTATAATTCCCTAGTATATGGTACTGAGGTACCCAGGGTATTGGGGTTCCAGGAGATCCCTATGGGCTGCAGCATTTCTTTTGCCACCCATAGGGAGCTCTGACAATTCTTACACAGGCCTGCCACTGCAGCCTGAGTGAAATAACGTCCACGTTATTTCACAGCCATTTTACACTGCACTTAAGTAACTTATAAGTCACCTATATGTCTAACCTTTACCTGGTAAAGGTTAGGTGCAAAGTTACTTAGTGTGAGGGCACCCTGGCACTAGCCAAGGTGCCCCCACATTGTTCAGAGCCAATTCCCTGAACTTTGTGAGTGCGGGGACACCATTACACGCGTGCACTACATATAGGTCACTACCTATATGTAGCTTCACCATGGTAACTCCGAATATGGCCATGTAACATGTCTATGATCATGGAATTGCCCCCTCTATGCCATCCTGGCATTGTTGGTACAATTCCATGATCCCAGTGGTCTGTAGCACAGACCCTGGTACTGCCAAACTGCCCTTCCTGGGGTTTCACTGCAGCTGCTGCTGCTGCCAACCCCTCAGACAGGCATCTGCCCTCCTGGGGTCCAGCCAGGCCTGGCCCAGGAGGGCAGAACAAAGAACTTCCTCTGAGAGAGGGTGTGACACCCTCTCCCTTTGGAAAATGGTGTGAAGGCAAGGGAGGAGTAGCCTCCCCCAGCCTCTGGAAATGCTTTGTTGGGCACAGAGGTGCCCAATTCTGCATAAGCCAGTCTACACCGGTTCAGGGACCCCTTAGCCCCTGCTCTGGCGCGAAACTGGACAAAGGAAAGGGGAGTGACCACTCCCCTGACCTGCACCTCCCCTGGGAGGTGTCCAGAGCTCCTCCAGTGTGCTCCAGACCTCTGCCATCTTGGAAACAGAGGTGCTGCTGGCACACTGGACTGCTCTGAATGGCCAGTGCCACCAGGTGACGTCAGAGACTCCTGCTGATAGGCTCCTTCAGGTGTTAGTAGCCTTTCCTCTCTCCTAGGTAGCCAAACCCTCTTTTCTGGCTATTTAGGGTCTCTGTCTCTGGGGAAACTTCAGATAACGAATGCATGAGCTCAGCCGAGTTCCTCTGCATCTCTCTCTTCACCTTCTGATAAGGAATCGACCGCTGACCACGTTGGAAGCCTGCAAACCTGCAACATAGTAGCAAAGACGACTACTGCAACTCTGTAACGCTGATCCTGCCGCCTTCTCGACTGTTTTCCTGCTTGTGCATGCTGTGGGGGTAGTCTGCCTCCTCTCTGCACCAGAAGCTCCGAAGAAATCTCCCGTGGGTCGACGGAATCTTCCCCCTGCAACCGCAGGCACCAAAAAGCTGCATTACCGGTCCCTTGGGTCTCCTCTCAGCACGACGAGCGAGGTCCCTCGAATCCAGCGACGCTGTCCAAGTGACCCCCACAGTCCAGTGACTCTTCAGCCCAAGTTTGGTGGAGGTAAGTCCTTGCCTCACCTCGCTGGGCTGCATTGCTGGGAACCGCGACTTTGCAGCTACTCCGGCCCCTGTGCACTTCCGGCGGAAATCCTTTGTGCACAGCCAAGCCTGGGTCCACGGCACTCTAACCTGCATTGCACGACTTTCTAAGTTGGTCTCCGGCGACGTGGGACTCCTTTGTGCAACTTCGGCGAGCACCGTTTCACGCATCCTCGTAGTGCCTGTTTCTGGCACTTCTCCGGGTGCTACCTGCTTCAGTGAGGGCTCTTTGTCTTGCTCGACGTCCCCTCTCTCTTCAGGTCCAATTTGCGACCTCCTGGTCCCTCCTGGGCCCCAGCAGCGTCCAAAAACGCCAAACGAACGATTTGCGTGTAGCAAGGCTTTTTGGCGTCCTTCCGGCAGGAAAACACTCTCCAAGGCGAGAGGGATCCGTCCACCAAAGGGGAAGTCTCTAGCCCTTTTCGTTCCAGCAGAAACCTCAGCTTCTTCTGTCCAGTCGAAGCTTCTTTGCACCCTCAGCTGGCATTTCCTGGGCATCTGCCCATCTCCGACTTGCTTGTGACTTTTGGACTTGGTCCCCTTGTTCCACAGGTACCCTAGATTGGAAATCCACAGTTGTTGCATTGCTGGTTTGTGTCTTTCCTGCATTATTCCTCTAATACGACTATTTTGTCCTTAGGGGAACTTTAGTGCACTTTGCACTCACTTTTCAGGGTCTTGGGGAGGGTTATTTTTCTAACTCTCACTATTTTCTAATAGTCCCAGCGACCCTCTACAAGGTCACATAGGTTTGGGGTCCATTCGTGGTTCGCATTCCACTTTTGGAGTATATGGTTTGTGTTGCCCCTATCCCTATGTTTCCCCATTGCATCCTATTGTAACTATACATTGTTTGCACTGTTTTCTAAGACTATACTGCATATTTTTGCTATTGTGTATATATATCTTGTGTATATTTCCTATCCTCTCACTGAGGGTACACTCTAAGATACTTTGGCATATTGTCATAAAAATAAAGTACCTTTATTTTTAGTAAAACTGTGTATTGTGTTTTCTTATGATATTGTGTATATGACACTAAGTGGTACTGTAGTAGCTTCACACGTCTCCTAGTTCAGCCTAAGCTGCTCTGCTAAGCTACCATTATCTATCAGCCTAAGCTGCTAGACACCCTATACACTAATAAGGGATAACTGGGCCTGGTGCAAGGTGCAAGTACCCCTTGGTACTCACTACAAGCCAGTCCAGCCTCCTACAAGCACTGGGCCCTGGCAAGCAGGATACCAGTGAGACAGTGAAAACACCCTGACATACACTCACAAACAGGCCCAAAGTGGGGGTAGCAAGGCTAGAAAGAGGCTACTTTCTCACAACCTGCACTTGAGGGGGGATCCCTGTGGGATGGCGGATAGCTGACATCAGGTCAGGCTCCAACTGGGTACACAGTTCCTGGATTGTGGCACGGTCAAACCTGTAGGTGATGATTAAATGCCGCTCCTCCATTGTCAACAGGTCCACCAGCAGTCGGTACACCGGAGGATTCCGCCATCTCCTCACATGTCCCAGCTGACGGTGCCTAGGAAGGACAACAGCGACCACAGAGTCAAACAACTCAGAGGTATGTACCCACAGTCTACACAGAACACGAAACATAATCCAAAAAGTTGTCTGTATGTGTGTTGAGTCCAGGCCTAGGTATGTGTGACACAGTTGGTAATTTGGCCATGTGGGCCCCTGAAATGGCGGCTGCCTGACCTCTAAACTGGGACAAACGGATGTGAGGTAACTGCACTGGCGCTGTACACCGTCGCGGTAGGCGGTCGAAGACCGCGGCGCAGTGCTGCATTGGTTAAGATTGGACCCTATGGGTCCCAGGAGCCAATGACGAAGTGCGCCGGCGGTGATGATACGCACTGCCGCGGACGTCACCGCCGCGGACGTGACCGCCATTTTCTATCTGTTGAATCGCTCGATACCTAATCTTCGACAGGAGAGGACCTACACTGCAAGTGCTGCTGTGACCTCGGTCTGGAAGAGACAATGGCTTGTGCATCTGGGGAAAGGGCCCCTGCCTTCACTGCACAGGATTTGGAGAAGCTCGTGGACGGGGTCCTCCCCCAGTACACGCTACTCTACGGTCCTCCAGACCAACAGGTGAATACACAGGAAGCAAGTTGTATGGGCTATGCCTGTGTGGAGAGGGCTGGTTGTAAGAAGGAAGGGGGCAGAGTTCTGTGTGCATGAAAGACTATGAATGCATGTGCCACATGGCAAGGGTAGGGATGTGGGCCACTCACTTAGACGGTGCTGTTGGTAATGACTTCTCTTCTTCCCCTGTACATTTAATCTAGGTCAGCACCCACCAGAAGAAGGATATTTGGCGTGCCATCGCCAAGGACGTCCGGACCCTGGGGGTCCACCAGAGACAGAGCACCCACTGCCGTAAAAGATGGGAGGACATTCGCCGCTGGAGCAAGAAGACGGCGGAGGCTCAGCTGGGGATGGCCTCCCGATGTGGGAGGGGTGCTGTAGGAGGCTGGACTGGCTTGTAGTGAGTAACAAGAGGTACTTGCACCTTCACCAGGCCCACTTATCCCTTATTAGTGTATAGGGTGTCTTGCAGCATAGGCTGATAGATAATGGTAGCTTAGCAGAGCAGCTTAGGCTGAACTAGGAGACGAGTGAAGCTCCTACAGTACCACTAGTGTCACTTGCACAATATCATAAGAAAGCACAATACACAGATATACTAAAAATAAAGGTACTTTATTTTTATGACAATATGCCAAAGTATCTCAGAGTGTACCCTCAGTATGAGGATAGCAAATATACACAAGATATATGTACACAATACCAAAAATATGCAGTATAGTCTTAGAAAACAGTGCAAACAATGTATAGTTACAATAGGATGCAATGGGGACACATAGGGATAGGGGCAACACAAACCATATACTCCAAAAGTGGAATGCGAACCACGAATGGACCCCAAACCTATGTGACCTTGTAGAGGGTCGCTGGGACTATTAGAAAATAGTGAGGGTTAGAAAAATAGCCCACCCCAAGAACCTGAAAAGTGAGGGCAAAGTGCACTAAAGTTCCCCAAAGGACATAGAAGTCGTGATAGGGGAATTCTGCAGGAAAGACACAAACCAACAATGCAACAACGATGGATTTCCAGTCGAGGGTACCTGTGGAACAAGGGGACCAAGTCCAAAAGTCACAAGCAAGTCGGAGATGGGCAGATGCCCAGGAAATGCCAGCTGTGGGTGCAAAGGAGCTGCTACTGGACAGTAAAAGCTGAGGTTTCTGCAGGAACGACAAGGGCTAGAGACTTCCCCTTTGGAGGACGGATCCCTCACGCCGTGGAGAATCGTGCAGAAGTGTTTTCCCGCCGAAAGATCGCCAACAAGCCTTGCTAGCTGCAAATCGTGCGGTTAGGGTTTTTGGATGCTGCTGTGGCCCAGGAGGGACCAGGATGTCGCCAATTGCGTCTGTGGACAGAGGGGACGTCGAGCAAGACAAGGAGCCCTCTCAGCAGCAGGCAGCACCCGCAGAAGTGCCAGAAACAGGCACTACGAGGATGCGTGAAACGGTGCTCACCCGAAGTCGCACAAAGGAGTCCCACGTCGCCGGAGGATAACTTAGGAAGTCGTGCAATGCAGGTTAGAGTGCCATGGACCCAGGCTGGACTGTGCACAAAGGATTTCCGCCGGAAGTGCACGGAGGCCGGAGTAGCTGCAAAAGTTGCGGTTCCCAGCAATGCAGTCTGGCGTGGGGAGGCAAGGACTTACCTCCACCAAACTTGGACTGAAGAGTCACTGGACTGTGGGAGTCACTTGGACAGAGTTGCTGGATTCGAGGGACCTCGCTCGTCATGCTGAGAGGAGACCCATGGGACTGGTGATGCAGTTCTTTGGTGCCTGCGGTTGCAGGGGGACGATTCCGTCGACCCACGGGAGATTTCTTCGGAGCTTCTAGTGCAGAGAGGAGGCAGACTACCCCCACAGCATGCACCACCAGGAAAACAGTCGAGAAGGCGGCAGGATCAGCGTTACAGAGTTGCAGTAGTCGTCTTTGCTACTTAGTTGCAGTTTTGCAGGCTTCCAGCGCGGTCAGCAGTCGATTCCTTGGCAGAAGGTGAAGAGAGAGATGCAGAGGAACTCGGATGAGCTCTTGCATTCGTTATCTAAGGAATCCCCAAAGACAGAGACCCTAAATAGCCAGAAAAGAGGGTTTGGCTACCTAGGAGAGAGGATAGGCTAGCAACACCTGAAGGAGCCTATCAGAAGGAGTCTCTGACGTCACCTGGTGGCACTGGCCACTCAGAGCAGTCCAGTGTGCCAGCAGCACCTCTGTTTCTAAGATGGCAGAGGTCTGGAGCACACTGGAGGAGCTCTGGACACCTCCCAGGGGAGGTGCAGGTCAGGGGAGTGGTCACTCCCCTTTCCTTTGTCCAGTTTCGCGCCAGAGCAGGGCTAAGGGGTCCCTGAACCGGTGTAGACTGGCTTATGCAGAAATGGGCACCATGTGTGCCCAGGAAAGCATTTCCAGAGGCTGGGGGAGGCTACTCCTCCCCTGCCTTCACACCATTTTCCAAAGGGAGAGGGTGTAACACCCTCTCTCAGAGGAAGTCCTTTGTTCTGCCATCCTGGGCCAAGCCTGGCTGGACCCCAGGAGGGCAGAAACCTGTCTGAGGGGTTGGCAGCAGCAGCAGCTGCAGTGAAACCCCAGGAAAGGCAGTTTGGCAGTACCAGGGTCTGTGCTACAGACCACTGCGATCATGGGATTGTGCCTACTATGCCAGGATGGCATAGAGGGGGCAATTCCATGATCATAGACATGTTACATGGCCATATTCGGAGTTACCATTGTGAAGCTACATATAGGTAGTGACCTATATGTAGTGCACGCGTGTAATGGTGTCCCCGCACTCACAAAGTCAGGGGAATTGGCCCTGAACAATGTGGGGGCACCTTGGCTAGTGCCAGGGTGCCCTCACACTAAGTAACTTTGCACCTAACCTTTACCAGGTAAAGGTTAAACATATAGGTGACTTATAAGTTACTTAAGTGCAGTGTAAAATGGCTGTGAAATAACGTGGACGTTATTTCACTCAGTCTGCAGTGGCAGGCCTGTGTAAGAATTATCAGAGCTCCCTATGGGTGGCAAAAGAAATGCTGCAGCCCATAGGGATCTCCTGGAACCCCAATACCCTGGGTACCTTAGTACCATAAACTAGGGAATTATAAGGGTGTTCCAGTAAGCCAATGTAAATTGGTAAAATTGGTCACTAGCCTGTTAGTGACAATTTGAAAGAAATGAGAGAGCATAACCACTGAGGTTGTGGTTAGCAGAGCCTCAGTGAGACAGTTAGTCACTACACAGGTATTACATTCAGGCACACTTATGAGCACTGGGGCCCTGGCTGGCCGGGTCCCAGTGACACATACAACTAAAATAACATATATACAGTGAAAAATGGGGGTAACATGCCAGGCAAGATGGTACTTTCCTACACAACCCCCCCCCCCAAACGAAGGACAATAAGACTAGTCATTCCCTGATGGGTCTTCATTGTCTAAGTGGAAATATCTGGAGAGTCCATCTGCATTGGAGTGGCTACTCCCAGGTCTATGTTCCACTGTATAGTCCATTCCCTGTAGGGATATGGACCACCTCAACAATTTAGGATTTTCACCTTTCATTTGTTTTAGCCAAAGTAGAGGTTTGTGGTCTGTCTGAACAATGAAGTGAGTGCCAAACAGGTACGGCCTCAACTTCTTCAGTGCCCAGACCACAGCAAAGGCCTCCCTCTCTATGGCAGACCAACGCTTTTCTCTAGGGGTCAACCTCCTACTAATAAAAGCAACAGGTTGATCCTGGCCCTCAGAATTAAGTTGTGATAGGACTGCCCCTACTCCTAATTCAGATGCATCAGTTTGGACATAGAATTTTTTAGAGTAACAAGGGCTTTTCAGGACAGGTGCAGAGATCATGGCCTGCTTCAGCTCCTCAAAAGCTTTCTGACAGTTTGCTGTCCATAATACCTTTTTAGGCATTTTCTTGGATGTGAGGTCATTAAGAGGGGCTGCTATGGAGCCATAGTTCTTAATGAACCTCCTGTAATACCTAGTGAGGCCTAGGAAGGCTCTCACCTGAGTCTGAGTATTAGGGGGAACCCAATCTATAATAGTTTGGATTTTCCCCTGAAGTGGTGCAATCTGTTCCCCACCAACAAGGTGTCCCAGATAAACCACCTTACCCTGCCCTATCTGGCACTTTGAAGCCTTGATAGTGAGGCCTGCCTTTTGCAGGGCCTCTAAAACTTTCCATAGGTGGACCAGGTGATCATCCCAGCTGGAGCTAAAGACAGCTATATCGTCCAAATATGCTGCACTAAAAGCTTCCAGCCCTTGCAGGACTGTGTTCACCAACCTCTGAAAAGTGGCAGGTGCATTTTTCAATCCAAAAGGCATTACTGTAAATTGGTAATGGCCTCCAATGGTTGAAAATGCAGTTTTAGGTTTAGCATCTTCTGATAATTTGATCTGCCAATACCCTGCAGTCAAATCAAAAGTGCTTAGATACTTGGCAGATGCCAGTGTATCTATGAGCTCATCTGCCCTGGGTATAGGGTGAGCATCAGTTTTGGTTACCTGGTTGAGACCTCTGTAGTCTACACAAAACCGCATTTCCTTCTTTCCATCCTTGGAATGTGGTTTTGGTACAAGTACCACAGGAGAAGCCCATGGACTTTCAGAGTGCTCAACCACTCCCAGTTCTAACATTTTCTGCACCTCTTGCTTTATGCAGTCCCTGACATGGTCAGGCTGCCTATAGATCTTACTTTTGACAGGCAAGCTGTCTCCAGTATCTATATTGTGCTCACACCAAGAAGTGGTACCTGGCACAGTAGAGAAGAGTTCAGAAAACTGACCCAGGAGATTTATGCAATGGTCTTTCTGCTCAGCAGAAAGACAATCAGCCAAAACTACACCTTCCACTAGAGCATCTTGTTCTGTGGAAGAGAAGAGATCAGGTAGAGGATCACTGTCTTCTTCCTGTCCCTCATTGTGAGAAAGTAGCCTCTTTCTAGCCTTGTTACCCCCACTTTTGGCCTGTTTGTGAGTGTATGTCAGGGTGTTTTCACTGTCTCACTGGGATCCTGCTAGCCAGGGCCCAGTGCTCATAGTGAAAACCCTATGTTTTCAGTATGTTTGTTATGTGTCACTGGGACCCTGCTAGGCAGGACCCCAGTGCTCATAAGTTTCTGACCTATAGGTATGTGTTCCCTGTGTGATGCCTAACTGTCTCACTGAGGCTCTGCTAATCAGAACCTCAGTGGTTTTGCTCTCTCATTTCTTTCAGATTGTCACTAACAGGCTAGTGACCAATTTTACCAATTTACATTGGCTTACTGGAACACCCTTATAATTCCCTAGTATATGGTACTAAGGTACCCAGGGTATTGGGGTTCCAGGAGATGAGGTACTGGGTTTTTCAGAACCGGTACTGATCCGGTAACCCAGTGGTGCCAGGGTACACCCAAAGACCTCGGGTACTTTCCTGATTCAGACCACAGAAACTCAGAGTCTTCTAGGTGAAGTCAAAGATCGAATTTATTGGCTGCAACCAAGTAACATGCGTCCTAGAAGTACAACAGCACGGTTTGTATGTTCTCAGGAGACTGTGTGTCAATGCAAAGTCAGGTTTCCTTATATACAGTTTTTTAAGCTTCAGGCAAACATTCTTGACATTTTGGTTGGTCATTCACATGTTTTCACTACAAAGGAAAAAACTGTGTCATGATGAAACCTCATATTTCATGTCATCCAACCCATAATAAATTACCCGGCAAGGCCTGGTATTTTACATCAGATAAGTGTGGACCCCCAATAAAAACGGGCACCTCCCCCTCGTAAAGTAAGAAGAAGAAAAGAGCAGGTGCAGGTGTGAGCAAGATTAGGCAGGGTTTGTGAGCGATAATAAGGGTTTTATGGCATGGTGTGCCTTGATGCTATCTGATTCGGCCACTGGGAGAGGGACTGACCAAACAGGTTTGGCCTGAGGCAATGGTTCCAGCTTGCCCAGGTCAGAGAAAAGTCAATCAAGGTGTACGTGTCCTTGGAATCAAATCTGACTGTCTTATAATCCTATGTGAGGGCAATTTTTAAAAATGGCTGCCGTGTATAAAATGGGAGCCACGAGTGCAGGACGAAAATGGCGATTTCGAGGTGAAAACGCTGCTGGAATTGAGCGAAAATGCTCATGCTTAGTGTACTAGTCATTATCGGTCTTTTGATACTAAAATCGTACTGCTGTGGCAAACTAAATTACATGGGTCCAGAATTTTTAGAACCACAAACCCTCCTTTTGCCCTTACATAGGCAATAAACCTATTCTCATGCTAATCTGAGTCCAGGTCTATGTTTCTAAAGTCGTTGAGATGTTGCTGTAACATCATCCTAGTATTTAGCTCGTCTCTTGGTGGAGGTTTCCTCCTTATGCATGATGTAACACAGAGGCCACATATCGCAGGAGCACACTGCACGCATAGACAGAACAGGAAAAGAATGGCCAAGATCATCCCAATGACCATCAGTATCTTCCATCCCCATGCTGATATCAGTTCCCAGAACCATCCCATTAATGACCAATCTCCTCTATCTAAATGAATAGATTCGGAAATTCCATGCAGTTTGGAGATGGCCTGGTATACTGTTGGAGCGTTATCTGGGACAAAAACACAGCAACTCGATTGGATCAATGTACATACTCCACCCCGGTCTGCAAGTATGACATCTAATGCGACCCTGTTCTGAAGGGTCATAAGACGATCCGACTGGAGCTCAGCAGTCAAGTTACCAAGGGCACCAGCGGTTTCAGCCACGGTGGATTCAACCACTCTTATCAATTGCCTTATGCTCCTGCTGTTACCTATTTGTCCCCAGAACGGCAGAAAACCCTTTACGAAGTCCCCAAATTCTTGTCCTGCAGTGTCTTCTTCACTGAAGACGCCTCTAACTATCCTTGTCTTGTGGTAATCTGCCGCTGCTGTGTAGGTAGGGGGCAACAGGAACGAAACGAAGCATGTGCCCGAAAAGTCAGGGGGCAACCATGTAAAGGCTCTATCATGGCAGATGAAATAGGTACCCTTAGCTGCCAAGAGCGGAGGGGAGGTCTGAGATGCGAAGACATATGTCTCAGTGCAGACGCTTTCCCCTAGCTGAGCTCTGGGATTCTTGCCAGTACCTTGCAGACACAGGTGACCCTGATGGGGTACAACCCAAATCAGGGAAGATATCTTAGCTTGCTGTTTCTCACTCATTGTGGCTTCATATCCGGTCATGTTCCATCCTATATATGCCATTTTCTCATCTCTGGGGATAGTCTCGTAGAAGATATTGTCCTTCATCATGTCTATGATACCTTTAACTAAAGCATTTTTCTTAGGGTTGTCTTCCGCAAAACGTAGGGGGTAGTGTGCATAGATGAATATCGTTCTGAATGCCCACACGGAACCATTGTGGCTGAAAGGCAGGATCAGATAAGGGATACCTTTATCTGCTGTGTGAGGCATAAGGCCACACACCCAACAGTTAGTTGTATTTATCACTAGTTGGTGTTGGTGCAAAAGCTGGATGAAGGAGTTATTAATGAACTCTAGTCTCCTAGCAGATTCATGTTTAGGGAGGAGTTGAAAAGAATGTGGGGAAACAGTGGAAGGAGGAGGTGTAGACGAGGTAGTGGGTGCCAATATCACGTTAAAACAGAATAAAACATATCCTATAAAAAACATAAGTATACTAAATAACATAAAAATGCACAGCAGCAAAAACAGTTTCCTGGTTATCGTTTCACATATTCTCTTCTTGAAACTCAGTCTTTCAATATGTTCTCCATTTTGGAAAGATTCCATCCTCTAACCGTTGCCGTTCGTGGCGGTTGGTTTACTTCACTTAGGAGTGTTCTGAATGTTCCAGGCCGCCCTAGAACAAACCAGACCTGTAGACTTTGTGTCCACAGGCTACCCCCGTAAGTCTTTTCAGCCACGATCCTACAGCTGTACCCGGATGGAGGTTCAAAAAACACAAAAAAGCAAAAAGTCATTCAAAAATAATTTTCCATATTGGAGAACTTTGCTAAAGGGAAGAAAAGTAAACTGCTTTATTTGTCCTTTATTCTTGGTCGTAGATTATAACGGTTAGTCCCAGGTATCGTGTGGTCCTGAAAAAGGAGTTCAGGTTCTGTAGTGTCCAATTGAACTGACGGTGATACTGCTGATTGTAAAATGTCATCACTTTCTTTCTCAGTGAGTGTTCCTTTTATTCGTGCATCGCTGAAAGGCAGAAAACGTGGCACGGTTTCAGTCTCTGAGTCGGCGACACCTTCCTGGACCCACCGGTCATATGGCAGAGGTAGGGGTACCCTTTTGCAATGGGTCCCATGGATCCAGTGTTTCTTCCCTTCTACTCGAACAGCTGATCTTGTGGAGAGAAGAACGAGGTGCGGTCCGGTCCACCTGGGCTGCTCGTTTTTGGTTCGCTGAAAGTTCTTTATTAAAACCCAGGATCCAGGCTCAATGGGATGACCTGGAGATTCAGAAACCGGAGGCAGGGTGTCGTGGACCTGTTGATGTAAAACACGCAATTTAGCCGTCAATTCATACAGATAGTCAAGCAAAAAAGGATGCTCTATCTCGCTAAACTTCTTGGGCCTGGGCACTCCCCATATATTGGCCGGGCGGCCAAAGACTATTTCATAAGGACTAAGGCCCTCATTCTGACCCTGGCGGTCGGCGGAGAGACGGCGGTCGGACCGCGAACAGACCGGCGGTATTAAAAATGGCATTCTGACCGCGGCGGTCCCCGCCGCGACCGACCGCTACTTCTCCACTCCGACCGCCACGGCGGTCATGACCGCGGGGCTGGAGTTTGCGCACTCCGGCCCGGCGGTCGTCCCAAGACCGCCAAGGGTATTATGACCCTGCCTACCGCCGCGGTTTCTTGCGGGCGGGAACCGCCGTGCGAACCATGGCGGTAAGCACTATCGGGGCCAGGGAATTCCTTCCCTGGCACTGATAGGGGTCTCCCCCACCCCCCACTACCCACCCGAGTCCTCCCCCCACACCCTCCACCCCCCTGCCACCCCCCAGAGGTGGTACGAACCCCCTCCCCACCCCCACCCCGACATGCACATACATGTACCCCGACATGCACACACCCCCAACATGCACATATACACACCCCCTACACACACATACACAACGGGGACACATACCCGCACACATACATGCCGACATGCGCACCTGCCGAACAGCACACATTACCCATAGACACAGCAGCACCCCCCGCCCGCATACACGCACTCACACACCCCCTCTACACACTCACACGCACACCCCCATGCACGCCCACATCACACAACACCCCCCCATCCCCTCCCCTCACGGACGATCAACCTACCTTGTGTGTTGGTCCTCCGGGAGGCGACGGGAGCCATAGGGACGTGACCGCCAACAGAAGACCGCCAACAGAAGACCGCCACACAGAAATGTGGGTCGTAATTCTGTGGGCGGTGTTCTGCTGGCGTGGCGGTGGAGGTTGACCAGTCTCCACTTTCCCGCCGACCGCCAGTGTGGCTGCTTGCGGTTTTCCGGTGGAACGCTCCCAGCGGTCAGAATGCGCACAGCGGCACACCGCCGCGGTCGGCGGTCTTCACCGCGGCGGTAACTCAGCGGTCTTGCGAAAAGACCGCCAAGGTCAGAATGAGGGCCTAAGTTTCACTCGTGAATGCACAGTCATTCTGGTTGATAGGAGTGCTAAGGGTAGAGCGTCAGGCCATTTAAGACCAGAGCTCGCTTGTATCTTGGCCAATTTTAGCTTTAGAGTGCCATTATAGCACTCCACTAATCCAGCTGATTGGGGGTGATTTGCAGCGTGAAACTTTTGGTTTATGCCTAGCCCTTCGCATACTTTCTTCATCACTTGACCCACAAATTCACTTCCATTGTCACTCCAGATCATTCTCGGCATTCTGAATCTAGGGAAGAACTCTTTCACAAGGGCTTTGGCTGTGGATAGCGCAGTATTGTCTTTTAGGGGATAGGCTTCCACCCATCTTGAAAAGGCACAAACAACAACGAGTACGTATTTTAAGTTGTTGCACCTCTCCATGTGGATGAAATCTAGCTGCAAAACCTCAAACGGATACGTAGGAGGTGCAAAATGACCAGCTGGAGTTGGGGTTCCTCTACCAGGGTTGTGTTTCAGGCATACCATGCAATTTTTAACCACATTTTCTGCGCACTTGGGAATTCCTGCATTTTGCCATACTGGGGCCAACAACTTACAAATCCCTTTCACACTGATGTGAGCCATTCCATGAGCCATTGTAACTACTGCAAGCACATACGCATCGGGTAGCAACCATCTTTGATGTTCTGACAACTCGACCCAACAACCATTCGCATCCAATTTACCTGTACTTTCTCTCCACACACTCAATTCTCTCTCTGTGGCTTCAGCTTGAATCGATTTCACGCTTTCTATCGTGTCTTCACACATTCCAACATCACCAATCCATCTTGCAGGGCCCGCAACATACATTCGGCTCATCACATTCCTTGCCGTTTCTTTTGCGACCTCGTCAGCAAATGCATTCCCACGACCAACATCATCAGTCACCTTTTTATGTGCGCTACACTTCACAATCGCAACTTGCAACGGTAAAGTAAGTGAATCAAGGAGCTCATTTACCAACTGACCATGCTGTATTTTAGTTCCATGCGAGGTCAGGAACCCACGTTCCTTCCACAAACGCCCAAAACTATGGGCCACACCAAACGCATATTGGCTATCGGTATAGATAGTCACTTTCATTCCTTTTGATACTGTACATGCTCTTGTTAGGGCTATTAACTCAGCTGCTTGGGCTGAATTGTGTGGGATACGTGCAGCTTCAACAATCGTACACAAAGTTGTCACAGCATACGCCGCAGTCGTGTCACCATTCGTGAGCTTAAAGCATGAACCATCCACCCACAAAGTACCATCACTCTTTGCAAGGGGAGTGTCCAGAAGGTCTATTCTCCCTTTCGTTTCTTCTTCTGTTCTATGGAGACAATCATGTTGTTCAGAAGTATCTAACTCCGTCACAATTGGCAATAACGTAGCTGGGTTAAGTGTAGTGCATCTTTTTATATGTACATGGCTTGCTAACAATGTCAACTCATAACCTGACAATCGAGCACTAGTTAAATGCTGTGTCTTGGTTCTGTTTAACAACGTGTCCACTGCATGTGGAACCATTACGATTAATGTGTTATTCATCACTAAACCAGTAGACTGTCGCATAGAAACAGCAGTTGCCGCTGCCGCTCTTTAGCAGCTTGGTAGTGCCTTAGCTACTGGGTTTAAGGTTGAAGAGAAATAGGCACATGGACGCTCCCTGTCTCCAAACTGTTGTGTCAAAACTGCTAACGCACAACCTTCTTTCTCATGGACATACAATGTAAAAGGCTTGCTGTAGTTGGGGGTACCCAACACAGGAACTGAACATAATGCATCACGTAATTCGACAAAACTTTTCTGACAATCTTCAGACCATGGGACGGGATTTGGTGTATCTTTACAAGTTAATGCCACCAAGGGTTTGGCTATTAACGAAAAATTAGGTATCCATTGTCTGCAATATGATGTAATACCCAAGAAAGCACGCACTTCTCTCTGTGTTCTTGGCACACTCATTGCTGCAACAGCCCTGATTCTCTCTGGGGTCAGTTGCCTTCCCTCCTTCGAAAAGAGATGACCTAAATAGGTCACTTCTTTTTGACAATACTGTAACTTTGAAAGGGACACTTTGTGGTGTAAATCAGACAAATGACGCAATAATGACAATGTTGCTTCTTTGCAGATCTCCTTAGTATCTGCAGCAACTAGCAAATCATCGACATATTGAATGAGAGTGGCGCCATCAGGTAACATAAGAGTGTCAAGTTGTGCTTTCAAAGCCTGACTATAGATAGATGGACTTTCACAATAGCCTTGAGGAGCTCTCTTAAATCTGAAGCTTCGTCCTCCCAAATTGAAGTCAAAAATGTCCCTGCTCTCTTCTGCAATAGGGATGCTGAAGAAAGCATTTTTCAGGTCTATCACTGAAAACCAAGTGGCTGAAGCTGGAATCATTGTCAACAATGCAGTGATATCGGGGACGACTGGAAACTGTGGCACAACTATTTTGTTCACCTCTCTAAGATCAATTACAAACCTATAAACATGTGGCTGAGTAGGGTCAGTATGCTTCAAGACAGGCAAAACAGGACTATTGCAAACATTGCCTCTTGTCTCTTCAATTACATCCTTCTCAATCAGATCACAAATAATTGCTAACCACGCTTTTTCCCCTTCACTAGAGATCTTGTATTGGGGAATACGTGGCATTTTAACATTGGCTTTTAATGTTATCACATATGGCTGAATTTCCAAAAGACCTACATCATTAGGTCCAGTAGCCCAAAGAGTATTAGGAAGAGACGAAAATTCTGGTGGAAATCTGTCCTTTGACAAATACATTGGTGAAACCACTTTCTTACCCAATGTGAGTTGCACTCCAGAAGGAGAGCAATACAATGTCGCATACAATCTCTTTAACAGATCTAATCCTAACAAGTTCTCGCCACAACCTGTCGTCAAAATAAGGGGTGTTTCAAATTTACAAGGTCCAACAGAAAGAGATATAGGGTTAGAAATCGGATTTCTAACTGGGGCGCCGGAAAACCCTACTGATACATTTGTTTCGCCAGACAAAGGTGCGCCAGGGAGTTTTGAGTGCATAATAGAACTCTTGGTAGCACCAGTATCCAACAGAAAAGGTTCTGACACACCTGATGCAATCACCTTAACATAAGGCCCACTCTGATCTACTGGAACTGAAACAACTCCCTCTCTTTGTCTATGGCTGTCCTAGCAATCATTACTGTCCAAATGCTCATCCTCTGTATAGTAATCATCAGTATAGTACTGAGCCGTCCTACCAGATGCATTAACCTGTTGATCAAATCTGTTCATTGAGTTTTGAGGGAGGAATGGGCCCGTGCTCTGGGGAACATATCAACGTCCTCTTCCTCTAGGTGCTTGTGGAACACCTCGACCTCTTAAACCAGAAGTACCATTTGCGCGCTGTAGCAAAGCAGGGCAACTATACTTGAAATGACCCTCTTCCTTGCAATATGAACACTGATTGGGACCTACTGGGATACGTGGTTGAGCATACTCGGCTCTTTGCGAGTTTCTCTGAAACAGTTGGGGCTGATAGTTATTCTGATAGTTGTTCTGATAGTTACTCTGTGCACCACTATTTTGACCACCACGTGGCGGGTACGCTTGTTGTAACAGAACCTTTGTTTTCAATTCTTTAGTTTTCTTCTCTACTCTATCTCTCTCATCTTTATCTCTATTTTCGTAGTACTGTGCAGTAGCCAATATCTGCGCTGAAGAGGAAACTGCCCAAGAACTTTCTGAATCTTTTAACTTTTTACACAACTCAGGAAGCAGATTATGCACAAATTTATCGACGAACAAACGTTGACCACCTTCCGTGCTCATATCTTGACCACTGTGGTCCACAAACGTTTCTTTAAACCTGGTGAAGAAATCTGATACCATTTCTTCTTTCTTTTGCTTACATGCAGACAATTTATCCCAGTTTACACGCATCGCAAGCATTATAGTTTTCATGTAATCAATAATCCTACCAGGAAGCTCTGTCACTAAAGGCTCAGGTTTAGCACCACCAATTTGTCGGGCATCTGCAGCAGCAATATTAGCCCATGTGTCACCTAACTCTTGAGCATGGTCTGTATGGCGAATCTTTCCCCATAAAGGCTGTGGAACAACATTCCCAAACAACATGTCTATGTCAGCTAAATTCATAATGCAAGACCCCGCAGTCTGTGACAATTCCTTGTAATACCCTGTGGGATTCTTACGGGGATCAGGCAATGTCTGCTTAAGGGCTAAAACTTCAGCTCGCTTCCATGGAACGTGTACCCATACACGCTGGAAATGAGGCAGGACAGGTGGATTAGCATTTGGGTCCCCTTCCCTCCATTGTGGGGGAACTTCTCTCATGGGGTACTGTTTCCCTTTCTTTTTAGCAGAAGAATCATATTTAAACAATAACCTGGAAACACCTTCAGTCCTAAACGACAATAACATCGCAACTGCTTTCTCGACATCTGAACCCACAATCAAACCTGTCGCAAAATCGAACCGTACACGACACAACTTAGGCGGATTGGGCTCCAAACCATTTTCCTCTAAATCCTCAGAAAGAAAAGTACACATTTTCTCAAAAACGTATCTCTGTTTCGGTTCTTCCCACTGATGGAAGACATCCATAACAGACTCTAGTTCATATCTCGCTGGTTCAGTAACCCATTTATGCGCCAAATAATTCAGTGTCTCTTTCTCCCTACCATCAGGCAATTGGCTACGCAATTGTTTACGCTCTGAAACTGGGGTCGTAGCTAATGACCCAAAGAGAGGGGATAAAAGACTAGTCACAGTGTTTGTCATTCTCTGACGGATAGAGGGAGAGGTTGACAAATGAACAGGAGGAAAAACAGAATGAGACAAGGCAGAGACAGAAGCAGTGTCAGAAACAATACCAGGAGTGGTAGTCACTATAGTAGTCAAAGTTGTAGGAAGTAAAGGCAGAGCAGATGTCAAAGCCAGTGGCCCTTGAGGAGGCTGCACCGGAGGAATAGGAACCAACTGAAGAATAGCTGGTGGGTGCTGTGGAGGAGCAGGAGGCAATGCAACCACTGGTTGTGCAACTAGAGGTTGCGGAGGTGCTGTGGCATTCTGCGCATAGGGTGGTGGCGAACTTAGCAAATGCAACATTAGGGGATCTTTTTCAGAGTCTTTTGCTGCATCTTGCTGAAGAGGCGGCAAAACTGGATAGCATTTATCTTCTGTCATTTTATGTCGCCTATGCAACTGCTCATTCAACTGTTCTACTTCGTTATCTTTAAACTGTATAGCAGCTTGCATAATCGAAATACCTTTTTCTCTCTTATTTTTCTTAGCTAATTTAATTTCCTTTTGCTTGGCTTTCTTACGCCATAAGCGGGAAGAATCAAACATTGCCAGCCGGGCTTTCTTCTTAAAAAGTCTAACTTCGAGGTTATCTAAGATTTCTGTGTCAAAGCTACCATTTTGGGGCCATTTTAAAACACCATCTTTTCTGGTGTAACGGATCCATACTTCATTATATGTGATGGGGCCTACTCCGTGCTTCACATATAGTTCATAGGTTGGAGTTCCAACCGGAGGAACCGGACATGAGTCCTCCAACCGGGAGTCCCTTTTACAACCAAGACAAAACAAATTTCCAAGTCTGCTAAGACCAGGCATCTTCGCTCACTAGTCTAGCTTTAAACTTCAAAGGATTATCGTTTACGATAGTCTCGTGAATACACGAGTCCTTCGGCTTTGGTACTTGCAAGTTCCAAATCAAAGTGATCCCGAAGGGATACCAAACCAAATGTCCAACTAAGGACCAAACCAAGTGTCCAACTAAGGACTGGGAGATGCTCCACTTATACTTAACTGAAAATATCGATGACGTCACCAGAAGACTCGTCTTATTGTTTCGCTCTACCAAACATTAAGGGTCCAAATCAGGGCGATAGCCAGGGCAGCAGTCCTTCGTAGCCGTCGGGAAGCGGGGAACCCCGCAGCAAAGACTTTCGGACCACGTCGACATGCAGGGGTCGATGAAGTGGCGGCCTTCCTCCCGAATTTTCACACGAAGCTCCTCACGGACCTCAGGTTTGGACCGGTACCGCTGGTATCACCCCACGTTGGGCGCCAACTGAGGTACTGGGTTTTTCAGAACCGGTACTGATCAGGTAACCCAGTGGTGCCAGGGTACACCCAAAGACCTCAGGTACTTTCCTGATTCAGACCACAGAAACTCAGAGTCTTCTAGGTGAAGTCAAAGATCTAATTTATTGGCTGCAACCAAGTAACAAGCGTCCTAGAAGTACAACAGCACAGTTTGTATGTTCTCAGGAGACTGTGTGTCAATGCAAAGTCAGGTTTCCTTATATACAGTTTTTTAAGCTTCAGGCAAACATTCTTGACATTTTGGTTGGTCATTCACATGTTTTCACTACAAAGGAAAAAACAGTGTCATGATGAAACCTCATATTTCATGTCATCCAACCCATAATAAATTACCCGGCAAGGCCTAGTATTTTACATCAGATAAGTGTGGACCCCCAATAAAAACGGGCACCTCCCCCTCGTAAAGTAAGAAGAAGAAAAGAGCAGGTGCAGGTGTGAGCAAGATTAGGCAGGGTGTGTGAGCGATAATAAGGGTTTTATGGCATGGTGTGCCTTGATGCTATCTGATTCGGCCACTGGGAGAAGGACTGACCAAACAGGTTTGGCCTGAGGCAATGGTTCCAGCTTGCCCAGGTCAGAGAAAAGTCAATCAAGGTGTACGTGTCCTTGGAATCAAATCTGAGTGTATTATAAGCCTATCTGAGGGCAATTTTTAAAAATGGCTGCCGTGTATAAAATGGGAGCCACGAGTGCAGAACGAAAATGGCGATTTCGAGGTGAAAACGCTGCTGGAATTGAGCGAAAATGCTCATGCTTAGTGTACTAGTCATTATCGGTCTTTTGATACTAAAATCGTACTGCTGTGGCAAAGTAAATTACATGGGTCCAGAATTTTTAGAACCACAGAGATCCCTATGGGCTGCAGCATTTCTTTTGCCACCCATAGGGAGCTCTGACAATTCTTACACAGGCCTGCCACTGCAGCCTGAGTGAAATAACGTCCACGTTATTTCACAGCCATTTTACACTGCACTTAAGTAACTTATAAGTCACCTATATGTCTAACCTTTACCTGGTAAAGGTTAGGTGCAAAGTTACTTAGTGTGAGGGCACCCTGGCACTAGCCAAGGTGCCCCCACATTGTTCAGGGCCAATTCCCCGGACTTTGTGAGTGCGGGGACACCATTACACGCGTGCACTACATATCGGTCACTACCTATATGTAGCTTCACAATGGTAACTCCGAATATGGCCATGTAACATGTCTATGATCATGGAATTGCCCCCTCTATACCATCCTGGCATAGTTGGCACAATCCCATGATCCCAGTGGTCTGTAGCACAGACCCTGGTACTGCCAAACTGTCTTTCCTGGGGTTTCACTGCAGCTGCTGCCAACCCCTCAGACAGGTTTCTGCCCTCCTGGGGTCATGCCAGGCTTGACCCAGGTTGGCAGAACAAAGAACTTCCTCTGAGAGAGGGTGTTACACCCTCTCCCTTTGGAAAATGGTGTGAAGGCAGGGGAGGAGTAGCCTCCCCCAGCCTCTGGAAATGCTTTCTTGGGCACAGATGTGCCCAATTCTGCATAAGCCAGTCTACACCGGTTCAGGGGACCCCTTAGCCCTGCTCTGGCGCGAAACTGGACAAAGGAAAGGGGAGTGACCACTCCCCTGACCTGTACCTCCCCTGGGAGGTGCCCAGAGCTCCTCCAGTGTGCTCCAGACCTCTGCCATCTTGGAAACAGAGGTGCTGCTGGCACACTGGACTGCTCTGAGTGGCCAGTGCCACCAGGTGACGTCAGAGACTCCTTCTGATAGGCTCCTTCAGGTGTTGCTAGCCTATCCTCTCTCCTAGGTAGCCAAACCCTCTTTTCTGGCTATTTAGGGTCTCTGTCTCTGGGGAAACTTTAGATAACGAATGCAAGAGCTCATCCGAGTTCCTCTGCATCTCTCTCTTCACCTTCTGCCAAGGAATCGACTGCTGACCGCGCTGGAAGCCTGCAAACCTGCAACATAGTAGCAAAGACGACTACTGCAACTCTGTAACGCTGATCCTGCCGCCTTCTCGACTGTTTTCCTAGTGGTGCATGCTGTGGGGGTAGTCTGCCTCCTCTCTGCACTAGAAGCTCCGAAGAAATCTCCCGTGGGTCGACAGAATCTTCCCCCTGCAACCGCAGGCACCAAAAAGCTGCATTACCGGTCCCTTGGGTCTCCTCTCAGCACGACGAGCGAGGTCCCTCGAATCCAGCAACTCTGTCCAAGTGACTCCCACAGTCCAGTGACTCTTCAGTCCAAGTTTGGTGGAGGTAAGTCCTTGCCTCCCCACGCCAGACTGCATTGCTGGGAACCGCGACGTTTGCAGCTACTCCGGCCTCCGTGCACTTCCGGCGGAAATCCTTTGTGCACAGTCCAGCCTGGGTCCACGGCACTCTAACCTGCATTGCACGACCTCCTAAGTTGTTCTCCGGCGACGTGGGACTTCTTTGTGCGACTTCGGATGAGCACTGTTTCACGCATCCTTGTAGTGCCTGTTTCTGGCAGTTCTCCGGGTGCTACCTGCTGCTGAGAGGGCTTCTTGTCTTGCTCGACGTCCCCTCTACCTCCTGGTGCAATTTGCGACATCCTGGTCCTTCCTGGGCCACAGCAGCGTCCAAAAACGCTAACTGCATGATTTGCAGCTAGCAAGGCTTGTTGGCGTTCTTTCGGCGGGAAAACACTTCTGCACGACTCTCCACGGCGAGTGGGATCCATCCACCAAAGGGGAAGTCTCTAGCCCTTTTCGTTCCTGCAGAAACCTCAGCTTCTTCTGTCCAGTAGAAGCTTCTTTGCACCCGCAGCTGGCATTTCCTGGGCATCTGCCCATCTCCGACTTGCTTGTGACTTTTGGACTTGGTCCCCTTGTTCCACAGGTACCCTCGACTGGAAATCCATCGTTGTTGCATTGTTGGTTTGTGTCTTTCCTGCCTTATTCCCCTATCACTACTTCTTTGTCCTTTGGGGAACTTTAGTGCACTTTGCACTCACTTTTCAGGGTCTTGGGGTGGGCTATTTTTCTAACCCTCACTATTTTCTAATAGTCCCAGCGACCCTCTACAAGGTCACATAGGTTTGGGGTCCATTCGTGGTTCGCATTCCACTTTTGGAGTATATGGTTTGTGTTGCCCCATCCCTATGTGTCCCCATTGCATCCTATTGTAACTATACATTGTTTGCACTGTTTTCTAAGACTATACTGCATATTTTTGGTATTGTGTATATATATCTTGTGTATATTTCCTATCCTCTCACTGAGGGTACACTCTGAGATACTTTGGCATATTGTCATAAAAATAAAGTACCTTTATTTTTAGTATAACTGTGTATTGTGTTTTCTTATGATATTGTGCATATGACACTAAGTGGTACTGTAGGAGCTTCACTCGTCTCCTAGTTCAGCCTAAGCTGCTCTGCTAAGCTACCATTATCTATCAGCCTAAGCTGCTAGACACCCTATACACTAATAAGGGATAACTGGGCCTGGTGCAAGGTGCAAGTACCCCTTGGTACTCACTACAAGCCAGTCCAGCCTCCTACAGGTGTTGTTCAGGGTGGACAAGTTTCTCTATCACCATTGTGACACTGGCACCTGTGTCCCTGTAGGCCTGAACCTCAACACCATTTATTAGGGGTAGCTGCTTGTACTTATCCATATTAAGGGGACAAGCAACTAAGGTGGCTAAATCAATAGCCCCCTCAGAGACTAACACAGCCTCTGTGGTCTCCCTAACAAGACCAACCCCAACTAAGTTACCAAAAGTGAGCCCAGCTACTCCTTTGGATTGGCTATTAGTAGGTTTGCTCCCACCACCACTGCTATTCGTAGGGACACTAGGTGTAGCAGTAGGGGTTGTAGTGGTAGGAGGCTTGGTGCTTTTCTTTGGACAACTGGGATCTGTTGTCCAATGGCCTTTTATTTTACATAAATAGCACCATGGTTTATTTTCCTTGTTTTGATTAGAAGAGGATTTGGGCCCACCACCCCCACCAGAGTGTTTTTGTGGGCCTGATGAAGACTCATTTTTAGATTTGTCCCCACCCTTGTCAGAAGAATTACCATCCTTCTTCTTGTTGCCATCTTTGTCACCCCCTGTATGAACTTTTCTGTTCACCCTTGTTCTGACCCATTTGTCTGCCTTCTTTCCCAATTCTTGGGGAGAGGTCAGATCAGAGTCCACCTAATACTGGTGCAACAAATCAGACACACAATTATTAAGAATATGCTCTCTCAGGATCAAGTTATACAGGCTGTCATAATCAGTAACTTTACTGCCATGTAACCACCCCTCCAAGGCCTTCACTGAATGGTCAATGAAATCAACCCAGTCTTGTGAAGACTCCTTTTTGGTCTCTCTGAACTTTATCCTGTATTGTTCAGTGGTTAAGCCATAACCATACAGGTGTGCATTCTTAAGAACTTTGTAATCATTGGCTTCACTTTCTTTCACAGTAAGGAGCCTATCCCTACCTTTTCCACTAAATGATAGCCATATGATAGCAGCCCATTGCCTTTGAGGGACATCTTGTACAGCACAGGCCCTCTCAAGTGCAGCAAACCACTTGTTAATGTCATCCCCCTCCTTATAAGGGGGAACTATCTTGTGCAGATTCCTGGAATCATGCTCTTTTGCAGGATGACTATGGGGAATACTGCTGCTGCCACCATGGGTTTCTAAGCCCAATTTCTGTCTCTCCTTCTCTACTTCTATGGTCTGTCTATCCAAATCCAGCTGTTGCTTCTTGACCATTAGTCTGGTTTGTTCCACTCTCAATCTATTGAGCTCCCTTTCTAACAATCTGTCATCAGGGTGGGTGGGAGGGACATGTCTTGAAACAGAAGTATGGTGAGAATGGACAGAAGGAGACCTGTCCCTTACAGAAGGCACCCTAACAGCTTGGTTAACAGAAACATCACTTCTACTGTGGTGAGAATGAATGCTCTTGCTATGATGTGAGACAACACTATCTGTATGGTGTGACTCTACATCAGTACCAACTATGCTAGACTGTCTACTAATGGGCAGGCTCTGAAGTTTCTTTCCTGAATCTTTTCCTAGGGGTGTCCCTGGATCAGATTGAGAACCATTAGCTACTTTGTCAACAGATGGGGCCCTTTTGGCCTTATCTTGTTCTCTAAGCATGTTAAGCAATAATTCCAAGGAAGGATTCTTCCCTACACTCAAACCTCTCTCTATGCAGAGACTCCTTGCTCCTTTCCAGCTAAGGTGATCATATGCAAGTTTAGACAGATCAACATTTTGGCCTGTGCCAGACATTTTTTAGAGAGAGTTTAAGTGACAGAAAAAGAGAAAAAAGTTTTCAGAACTTTTAGAAAGACAGAAAAAAAGACTTTTTAAACTTTTTAGAACTGTTTATAAAGTTTAGAAGTACTTTTCAGCACTTAGAAAAGAGTGAAAAGAGGAAATGCTAAACTTTTTGGTTATGTGTATATACACTGAACTTGTTTTGTATATTTTTCTCTTATGAAAAGTACAATGACAAGAGTGGTAAGTAGTCTCAAAGCACTTATCCCACCGCTGCACAACCAATGTAGGAGGCTGGACTGGCTTGTAGTGAGTACCAAGGGGTACTTGCACCAGGCCCAGTTATCTCTTATTAGTGTATAGGGTGTCTAGCAGCATAGGCTGATAGATAATGGTAGCTTAGCAGAGCAGCTTAGGCTGAACTAGGAGACGAGTGAAGCTCCTAAAGTACCACTAGTGTCACTTGCACAATATCATAAGAAAACACAATACACAGATATACTAAAAATAAAGGTACTTTATTTTTATGACTGTAGGAGGCTGGACTGGCTTGTAGTGAGTACCAAGGGGTACTTGCACCTTGCACCAGGCCCAGTTATCCCTTATTAGTGTATAGGGTGTCTAGCAGCTTAGGCTGATAGATAATGGTAGCTTAGCAGAGCAGCTTAGGCTGAACTAGGAGACGTGTGAAGCTACTACAGTACCACAAGTGTCACTTGCACAATATCATAAGAAAACACAATACACAGTTATACTAAAAATAAAGGTACTTTATTTTTATGACAATATGCCAAAGTATCTTAGAGTGTACCCTCAGTGAGAGGATAGGAAATATACACAAGATATATATACACAATAGCAAAAATATGCAGTATAGTCTTAGAAAACAGTGCAAACAATGTATAGTTACAATAGGATGCAATGGGGACACATAGGGATAGGGGCAACACAAACCATATACTCCAAAAGTGGAATGCGAACCACGAATGGACCCCAAACCTATGTGACCTTGTAGAGGGTCGCTGGGACTATTAGAAAATAGTGAGAGTTAGAAAAATAACCCTCCCCAAGACCCTGAAAAGTGAGTGCAAAGTGCACTAAAGTTCCCCTAAGGACAAAGAAGTCGTGTTAGAGGAATAATGCAGGAAAGACACAAACCAACAATGCAACAACGATGGATTTCCAATCTAGGGTACCTGTGGAACAAGGGGACCAAGTCCAAAAGTCACAAGCAAGTCGGAGATGGGCAGATGCCCAGGAAATGCCAGCTGTGGGTGCAAAGAAGCTTCTACTGGACAGAAGAAGCTGAGGTTTCTGCAGGAACGAAAAGGGCTAGAGACTTTCCCTTTGGTGGACGGATCCCTCTCGCCGTGGAGAGTCGTGCAGAAGTGTTTTCCTGCCGAAAGAACGCCAACAAGCCTTGCTAGCTGCAAATCGTGCGGTTAGCGTTTTTGGATGCTGCTGTGGCCCAGGAGAGACCAGGAGGTCGCAAATTGGACCAGGAGGTAGAGGGAACGTGGAGCAAGACAAGGAGCCATCTTAGCAGCAGGTAGCACCCGGAGAAGTGCCAGAAACAGGCTCTACTAGGATGCGTGAAACGGTGCTCACCCGAAGTCGCACAAAGGAGTCCCACGTCGCCGGAGACCAACTTAGAAAGTCGTGCAATGCAGGTTAGAGTGCAGTGGACCCAGGCTTGGATGTGCACAAAGGATTTCTGCCGGAAGTGCACAGGGGCCGGAGTAGCTTCAAAAGTCGCGGTTCCCAGCAATGCAGTCTAGCGAGGTGAGGCAAGAACTTACCTCCACCAAACTTGGACTGAAGAGTCACTGGACTGTGGGGGTCACTTGGACAGAGTTGCTGGATTCAAGGGACCTCGCTCGTCGTGCTGAGAGGAGACCCAAGGGACCCGTAATGCAGCTTTTTGGTGCCTGCGGTTGCAGGGGGAAGATTCCGTCGACCCACGGGAGATTTCTTCGGAGCTTCTAGTGCAGAGAGGAGGCAGACTACCCCCACAGCATGCACCACCAGGAAAACAGTCGAGAAGGCGGCAGGATCAGCGTTACAGAGTTGCAGTAGTCGTCTTTGCTACTATGTTGCAGTTTTGCAGGCTTCCAGCGCGGTCAGCAGTCGATTCCTTGGCAGAAGGTGAAGAGAGAGATGCAGAGGAACTCGGCTGAGCTCTTGCATTCGTTATCTAAAGTTTCCCCAGAGACAGAGACCCTAAATAGCCAGAAAAGAGGGTTTGGCTACCTAGGAGAGAGGATAGGCTAGCAACACCTGAAGGAGCCTATCAGAAGGAGTCTCTGACGTCACCTGGTGGCACTGGCCACTCAGAGCAGTCCAGTGTGCCAGCAGCACCTCTGTTTCCAAGATGGCAGAGGTCTGGAGCTCACTGGAGGAGCTCTGGACACCTCCCAGGGGAGGTGCAGGTCAGGGGAGTCGTCACTCCCCTTTCCTTTGTCCAGTTTCGCGCCAGAGCAGGGCTAAGGGGTCCCCTGAACCGGTGTAGACTGGCTTATGCAGAATTGGGCACATCTGTGCCCAAGAAGGCATTTCCAGAGGCTGGGGGAGGCTACTCCTCCCCTGCCTTCACACCATTTTCCAAAGGGAGAGGGTGTAGCACCCTCTCTCAGAGAAAGTCCTTTGTTCTGCCATCCTGGGCCAGGCCTGGCTGGACCCCAGGAGGGCAGATGCCTGTCTGAGGGGTTGGCAGCAGCAGCAGCTGCAGTGAAACCCCAGGAATGGCAGTTTGGCAGTACCAGGGTCTGTGCTACAGACTACTGGGATCATGGGATTGTGCCAACTATGCCAGGATGGCATAGAGGGGGCAATTCCATGATCATAGACATGTTACATGGCCATATTCGGAGTTACCATTGTGAAGCTACATATAGGTAGTGACCTATATGTAGTGCACGCGTGTAATGGTGTTCCCGCACTCACAAAGTCAGGGAAATTGGCCCTGAACAATGTGGGGGCACCTTGGCTAGTGCCATGGTGCCCTCACACTAAGTAACTTTGCACCTAACCTTTACCAGGTAAAGGTTAGACATATAGGTGACTTATAAGTTACTTAAGTGCAGTGTAAAATGGCTGTGAAATAACGTGGACGTTATTTCACTCAGGCTGCAGTGGCAGGCCTGTGTAAGAATTGTCAGAGCTCCCTATGGGTGGCAAAAGAAATGCTGCAGCCCATAGGGATCTCCTGGAACCCCAATACCCTGGGTACCTCTGTACCATATACTAGGGAATTATAAGGGTGTTCCAGTAAGCCAATGTAAATTGGTAAAATTGGTCACTAGCCTGTTAGTGACAATTTGAAACAAATGAGAGAGCATAACCACTGAGGTTCTGGTTAGCAGAGCCTCAGTGAGACAGTTAGGCACTACACAGGGAACACACACATATAGGCCACAAACCTATGAGCACTGGGGTCCTGACTAGGAGGGTCCCAGTGACACATAACAAACATACTGAAAACATAGGGTTTTCACTGTGAGCACTGGGCCCTGGCTAGCAGGATCCCAGTGAGACAGTGAAAACACACTGACATACACTCACAAACAGGCCAAAAGTGGGGGTAACAAGGCTAGAAAGAGGCTACTTTCTCACACAACCCCCCCCAAACGAAGGACAATAAGGCTAACCTTGGCTAGTTGAGACTTTATTGTCTAAGAGGTGATAAGTAGAGAGTAGCTCTGCAATAGACTGGTTACTCCCTTTATCATCCACTATATGGTTACTTCCCTGTGGGGATGTAAACCACCCTGTTTGAAGTTTTTTAGCTAAGCAACAATGTGAAGATGTATTTTCAGAGTTTCTATCAGTAAGTTTTAGTTTAGAGCAGTGGGAATTGTTCACTGAACCTATTTGTAGTGATGGAAATGCCAGACAGGGATGCTGTCTCAGAAAAGCCATAGCTGGGCAAAAACTTTGTCCATATGGCTGGAAGAGAGAACAGGGATGCTGTTTCTCTTGAGTTGGAGCAGGGCAGGGATGCTGTCCTATGAGCTCCACACTAGGGCAGGGATGCTGTCCTAAGTGTTGTGAGGCAGTGCAGGGTTTCTGCACTAAAGTTTCTCTGGGAGGGTTGGAGGGATGCTCCATGTTAACTAAAACGGTGCTCTTTTTCTCACCAATGTTAGTTATCCCACAGAGAGGTACTTCTACCTCAGGGAGTCCAGCTTTGCCAGCTGATGATTCCCTTGGAACAGGTGCCACCCCAGGAGAGGTTTCTCCCACCACAGGAATGGTATCCTGAATGGTAGGGTGGTTAGGGGATGCTGTGATACCCTTTTTACCTGTTGATGGAGAGGGATCCTGAGTTTTCAGGCCTTCTCTCCTTTGCTTTTTCATTTTAGTAGAAATGAGAGGGAACAATTCCTCACGGATGCCCAGCATGGCTGCATGGGCATAAAACTCTACATCAGCCCAACCTGAGGCCTCTAGGTCATTACCTAAGAGACAGTCTACAGGTAAGCTAGGTGATACCACCACCTGCTTAGGGCCAGTAACTCCACACCAACTAAACTGAATTATAGCTAAGGGAAGAAACTTAGTGGAGTTATGGACATCAATAATCTTATACTGTTGTCCAATGATGTGTTGATCAGGGTGCACTAGTTTTTCAGTCACTAAAGTGATACTGGCACCTGTGTCCCTGTAGGCCAAGGCCTCAACACCATTTATTGAAACTGTCTGCCTGTACTTATTCATTGTAAGGGGACAAGCAGCCAGTGTGGCAACGCCAATGCCACTAGGTGTGACAGAAACTGTCTTGGGACTGACTACCCCAGTTTCTACTATGGACCCATAAGTGAACCCAACTACACCCTTAACTTGACTGTTGCCAGCAGTCCCACCACTAGTACCGCTACTGCTAGGGGCACTAGAGCTTGATGTATTAGTGGTGGTAGGCTCAGGGGGTTTACCTGGACAGGACTTATCCCCTGGCCTATGGCCTCTGTTTTTACACACAAAGCACCAAGGCTTTTTAAATTGTGTAGGTTGAGAAGAAGAGGAAGAATTTGTTTTATCCCCACCCCCTGAAGAGTGTTTAAGATTTGAAGTGGGATCTTTGGTTTTACCCTTATCCCCATGCTTATCTTGAGACTTTTCACCATCTTTCTTCTTAGTGTTCTCTTTGTCACCCCCTGTATGAACTTTTCTGTTCACCCTTGTTCTGACCCATTTGTCTGCCTTCTTTCCCAATTCTTGGGGAGAGGTCAGATCAGAGTCCACCAAGTACTGGTGCAACAAATCAGACACACAATTATTAAGAATATGCTCTCTCAGGATCAAGTTATACAGGCTGTCATAATCAGTCACTTTACTGCCATGTAACCACCCCTCCAAGGCCTTCACTGAATGGTCAATGAAATCAACCCAGTCTTGTGAAGACTCCTTTTTGGTCTCTCTGAACTTTATCCTGTATTGTTCAGTGGTTAAGCCATAACCATCCAGGAGTGCATTCTTAAGAACTGTAAAATTATTGGCATCACTTTCTTTCACAGTAAGGAGCCTATCCCTACCTTTTCCACTAAATGATAGCCATAGGATAGCAGCCCACTGCCTTTGAGGGACATCCTGTACAACACAGGCCCTCTCAAGTGCAGCAAACCACTTGTTAATGTCATCCCCCTCCTTATAAGGGGGAACTATCTTATGCAGATTCCTGGAATCATGCTCTTTTGCAGGATGACTATGGGGAATACTGCTGCTGCCACCATGGGTTTCTAAACCCAACTTCTGTCTTTCCTTCTCTAGTTCTAAAGACTGTCTATCCAAATCCAGCTGTTGCTTTTTAAGCTTCAGTCTGGTTTGTTCCACCCTCAACTTATTGAGTTCCCTCTCTAACAATCTGTCATCAGGGTTGGTGGGAGGGACATTCCTAGATACAGAGGTATGATGGGAATGAACAGAAGGAGACCTGTCCCTTACAGAGGGCACCCTAACAGCTTGGCTGACAGTGTAATGTGAGAGCACATCATCTGTATGATGTGACTCAACCTCAGTAACAACTATGCTAGACTGTCTTGTAATGGGCAGGCTAAGAAGTTTCTTTCCTGAACCTTTTCCTGGGGGAGTCCCTGGATCAGATTGGGAACCATTAGCTACTTTTTCAACAGATGGGGCACTTTTAGCCTTATCTTGTTCTCTAAGCATGTTAAGTAACAATTCCAAGGAAGGATTCTTCCCTACACTCAAACCTCTCTCTATGCAGAGACTCCTTGCTCCTTTCCAGCTAAGGTGATCATATGCAATTTTAGACAGGTCAACATTTTGGCCTGTGCCAGACATTTTTAGAGAGAGTTAAAGTGATAGAAAAAGAGAAAAAAGTTTTCAGAACTTTTTAGAAAGACAGAAAAAAACTTTTTAAACTTTTAAGAACTTTTTGAAAGTTTAGAAGTAGTTTTCAGCACTTTAGAAAAGAGTGAAAAGAGGAAATGCAAAACTTTTTAGCTATGTGTACACACACTGAACTTGTTTTGTATATTTTTCTCTTATGAAAAGTACAATGACAAGAGTGGTAAGTAGTCTCAAAGCACTTATCCCACCGCTGCACAACCAATGTAGGAGGCTGGACTGGCTTGTAGTGAGTACCAAGGGGTACTTGCACCTTGCACCAGGCCCAGTTATCCCTTATTAGTGTATAGGGTGTCTAGCAGCTTAGGCTGATAGATAATGGTAGCTTAGCAGAGCAGCTTAGGCTGAACTAGGAGACGTGTGAAGCTACTACAGTACCACAAGTGTCACTTGCACAATATCATAAGAAAACACAATACACAGTTATACTAAAAATAAAGGTACTTTATTTTTATGACAATATGCCAAAGTATCTTAGAGTGTACCCTCAGTGAGAGGATAGGAAATATACACAAGATATATATACACAATAGCAAAAATATGCAGTATAGTCTTAGAAAACAGTGCAAAAAATGTATAGTTACAATAGGATGCAATGGGGACACATAGGGATAGGGGCAACACAAACCATATACTCCAAAAGTGGAATGCGAACCACGAATGAACCCCAAACCTATGTGACCTTGTAGAGGGTCGCTGGGACTATTAGAAAATAGTGAGAGTTAGAAAAATAACCCTCCCCAAGACCCTGAAAAGTGAGTGCAAAGTGCACTAAAGTTCCCCTAAGGACAAAGAAGTCGTGTTAGAGGAATAATGCAGGAAAGACACAAACCAACAATGCAACAACGATGGATTTCCAATCTAGGGTACCTGTGGAACAAGGGGACCAAGTCCAAAAGTCACAAGCAAGTCGGAGATGGGCAGATGCCCAGGAAATGCCAGCTGTGGGTGCAAAGAAGCTTCTACTGGACAGAAGAAGCTGAGGTTTCTGCAGGAACGAAAAGGGCTAGAGACTTTCCCTTTGGTGGACGGATCCCTCTCGCCGTGGAGAGTCGTGCAGAAGTGTTTTCCTGCCGAAAGAACGCCAACAAGCCTTGCTAGCTGCAAATCGTGCGGTTAGCGTCTTTGGATGCTGCTGTGGCCCAGGAGGGACCAGGAGGTCGCAAATTGGACCAGGTGGTAGAGGGAACGTGGAGCAAGACAAGGAGCCCTCTTAGCAGCAGGTAGCACCCGGAGAAGTGCCAGAAACAGGCACTACGAGGATGCGTGAAACGGTGCTCACCCGAAGTCGCACAAAGGAGTCCCACGTCACCAGAGACCAACTTAGAAAGTCGTGCAATGCAGGTTAGAGTGCCGTGGACCCAAGCTTGGCTGTGCACAAAGGATTTCCGCCGGAAGTGCACAGGGGCCGGAGTAGCTTCAAAAGTCGCAGTTCCCAGCAATGCAGTCTAGCGAGGTGAGGCAAGGACTTACCTCCACCAAACTTGGACTGAAGAGTCACTGGACTGTGGGGGTCACTTGGACAGAGTTGCTGGATTCGAGGGACCTCGCTCGTCGTGCTGAGAGGAGACCCAAGGGACCGGTAATGCAGCTTTTTGGTGCCTGCGGTTGCAGGGGGAAGATTCCGTCGACCCACGGGAGATTTCTTCGGAGCTTCTAGTGCAGAGAGGAGGCAGACTACCCCCACAGCATGCACCACCAGGAAAACAGTCGAGAAGGCGGCAGGATCAGCGTTACAGAGTTGCAGTAGTCGTCTTTGCTACTATGTTGCAGTTTTGCAGGCTTCCAGCGCGGTCAGCAGTTGATTCCTTGGCAGAAGGTGAAGAGAGAGATGCAGAGGAACTCGGCTGAGCTCTTGCATTCGTTATCTAAAGTTTCCCCAGAGACAGAGACCCTAAATAGCCAGAAAAGAGGGTTTGGCTACCTAGGAGAGAGGATAGGCTAGCAACACCTGAAGGAGCCTATCAGAAGGAGTCTCTGACGTCACCTGGTGGCACTGGCCACTCAGAGCAGTCCAGTGTGCCAGCAGCACCTCTGTTTCGAAGATGGCAGAGGTCTGGAGCACACTGGAGGAGCTCTGGACACCTCCCAGGGGAGGTGCAGGTCAGGGGAGTGGTCACTCCCCTTTCCTTTGTCCAGTTTCGCGCCAGAGCAGGGCTAAGGGGTCCCCTGAACCGGTGTAGACTGGCTTATGCAGAATTGGGCACATCTGTGCCCAAGAAAGCATTTCCAGAGGCTGGGGGAGGCTACTCCTCCCCTGCCTTCACACCATTTTCCAAAGGGAGAGGGTGTAATACCCTCTCTCAGAGGAAGTCCTTTGTTCTGCCATCCTGGGCTAGGCCTGGCTGGACCCCAGGAGGGCAGATGCCTGTCTGAGGGGTTGGCAGCAGCAGCAGCTGCAGTGAAACCCCAGGAAGGGCAGTTTGGCAGTACCAGGGTCTGTGCTACAGACCACTGGGATCATGGGATTGTGCCAACTATGCCAGGATGGCATAGAGTGGGCAATTCCATGATCATAGACATGTTACATGGCCATATTCGGAGTTACCATTGTGAAGCTACATATAGGTAGTGACCTATATGTAGTGCACGCGTGTAATGGTGTCCCCGCACTCACAAAGTCAGGGAAATTGGCCCTGAACAATGTGGGGGCACCTTGGCTAGTGCCAGGGTGCCCTCACACTAAGGGCCTCATTATGACCCTGGCGGTACAGAACCGCCAGGGCCAACGGGGGCGGGAGCACCGCCGACAGGCCGGCGGTGCTCCCTTGGGCATTCCGACCGCGGCGGTAACGCCGCGGTCGGACCGGGACAACTGGCGGGCTCCCGCCAGTTTCCCGCTGCCCAAATGAATCCTCCAAGGCGGCGCAGCATGCTGCGCCGCCTTGGGGATTCTGACACCCCCTACCGCCATCCTGTTCCTGGCGGTTCGCCCGCCAGGAACAGGATGGCGGTAGGGGGTGTCGCGGGCCCCTGGGGGCCCCTGCAGTGCCCATGCCAATGGCATGGGCACTGCAGGGGCCCCCGTAAGAGGGCCCCGCTTGTATTTCACTGTCTGCATAGCAGAGAGTGAAATACGCGACGGGTGCAGTAGCACCCGTCGCACCTTCCCACTCCGCCGGCTCGATTACGAGCCGGCTTCATGGTGGGAAGGTCGTTTTCCCCTGGGCTGGCGGGCGGCCTTTCGGCGGCCGCCCGCCAGCCCAGGGGAAAACTTGGAATACCCTCCGCGGTCTCTGGACCGCGGAGCGGTATTCCTGACGCGCAACATTGACGGGCGGCCTCCGCCGCCCCTCAATATTGGAATGAGGGCCTAAGTAACTTTGCACCTAACCTTTACCAGGTAAAGGTTAGACATATAGGTGACTTATAAGTTACTTAAGTGCAGTGTAAAATGGCTGTGAAATAACGTGGACGTTATTTCACTCAGGCTGCAGTGGCAGGCCTGTGTAAGAATTGTCAGAGCTCCCTATGGGTGGCAAAAGAAATGCTGCAGCCCATAGGGATCTCCTGGAACCCCAATACCCTGGGTACCTCTGTACCATATACTAGGGAATTATAAGGGTGTTCCAGTAAGCCAATGTAAATTGGTAAAATTGGTCACTAGCCTGTTAATGACAATTTGAAAGAAATGAGAGAGCATAACCACTGAGGTTCTGGTTAGCAGAGCCTCAGTGAGACAGTTAGGCACTACACAGGGAACACACACATATAGGCCACAAACTTACGAGCACTGGGGTCCTGACTAGCAGGGTCCCAGTGACACATAACAAACATACTGAAAACATAGGGTTTTCACTGTGAGCACTGGGCCCTGGCTAGCAGGATCCCAGTGAGACAGTGAAAACACCCTGACATACACTCACAAACAGGCCAAAAGTGGGGGTAACAAGGCTAGAAAGAGGCTACTTTCTCACAATGACAATATGCCAAAGTATCTCAGAGTGTACCCTCAGTATGAGGATAGCAAATATACACAAGATATATGTACACAATACCAAAAATATGCAGTATAGTCTTAGAAAACAGTGCAAACAATGTATAGTTACAATAGGATGCAATGGGGACACATAGGGATAGGGGCAACACAAACCATATACTCCAAAAGTGGAATGCGAACCACGAATGGACCCCAAACCTATGTGACCTTGTAGAGGGTCGCTGGGACTATTAGAAAATAGTGAGGGTTAGAAAAATAGCCCACCCCAAGACCCTGAAAAGTGAGGGCAAAGTGCACTAAAGTTCCCCAAAGGACATAGAAGTCGTGATAGGGGAATTATGCAGGAAAGACACAACCCAACAATGCAACAACGATGGATTTCCAGTCGAGGGTACCTGTGGAACAAGGGGACCAAGTCCAAAAGTCACAAGCAAGTCGGAGATGGGCAGATGCCCAGGAAATGCCAGCTGTGGGTGCAAAGAAGCTGCTACTGGACAGTAGAAGCTGAGGTTTCTGCAGGAACGACAAGGGCTAGAGACTTCCCCTTTGGAGGACGGATCCCTCACGCTGTGGAGAGTCGTGCAGAAGTGTTTTCCCGCTGAAAGACCGCCAACAAGCCTTGCTAGCTGCAAATCGTGCGGTTAGGGTTTTTGGATGCTGCTGTGGCCCAGGAGGGACCAGGATGTCGCCAATTGTGTCTGGGGACAGAGGGAACGTCGAGCAAGACAAGGAGCCCTCTCAGCAGCAGGCAGCAGGCAGCACCCGCAGAAGTGCCAGAAACAGGCACTACGAGGATGTGTGAAACGGTGCTCACCCGAAGTCGCACAAAGGAGTCCCACGTCGCCGGAGGACAACTTAGGAAGTTGTGCAATGCAGGTTAGAGTGCTGTGGACTGTGCACAAAGGATTTCCACCGGAAGTGCACGGAGGCCGGAGTAGCTGCAAAAGTCGCGGTTCCCAGCAATGGAGTCTGGCGTGGGGAGGCAAGGACTTACCTCCACTGAAGCGCTGTTCTGCTACCGGGAGGTGTGTCACAGGTGCAGGAGCCCTTTAAACTATCTTCGTGCTCCCGCCGTCGCGGAAAGCGCTGTTCTGCTGCCGGGAGGCGTGTCACAGGGGCAGGAGCCCTTTAAACTATCTTCGCGCTCCCGCCGTCGCGGGAAGCGCTGTTCTGCTGCCGGGAGGCGTGTCACAGGGTCAGGAGCCCTTTAAACTATCTTCGCTCTCCCGCAGCGCGGGACGCGCGCGGGCGGCGCCCGGGCGAAGCCCGGGCCAAGGGCGGGCCCGTCCTTGCCCGTCATTGCCAGGAAGAGGCAGGGCAGGGCCACCCCCCTGACATCTACCCAAAGACGTGGACCATACAGCAAACTTGTGTATGGCTGCCTGAAGGAGATCTCAAGTTCCTCTGCTCGGTGTGTGGGCAGTCCTCCCACAGAGCCCCAGGCCCCATCAAGCACTTGGAAAACTATTAACCTAAACCGGATACTTGCAGGCTTTTCCGTGTACTCAGCCGAATTTATCTCAGTTCATCATATAACTGCTTATTGAATTACATTTCTTGGAGGGTGGAAGGAGGTGGCACCATTCTTCTTCTCCCAAGGGCAGGAGCCCATAATTCATTACCCGCTCTGTGCCTGTCTGCGCCCGATAAGTGGTTGGGCCAGGCTATATATATATATATATATATACGCTTTGGGCATCTTACTGTGGTCTTGTCTTTGAGATTTGTTAACAGTAGGGTCTGAGAAGCTTATTAATCACACTATAGTGTCAGTGGCTGGGTCCCAAAGGCCTACACACCCCTATAAGCCGGGGGCTCACTAAAGGCCCATGATTTAAAGAATAATGGGCCGTCGACGTGGGGGTGGGTTGGAAGGAAAGCAGCACTCTAACAGAACCTTAGATGGTTTTCTGCAAAAGGCTGTTGGGGAACTTGAAAAAGAAATTGAGTTAGTGCAGCGACGCTTAGCTGCCCCCCTTCTTCAACCAACATTCTAGTCCATGATAGCTCGGCCCCACAGCCCTCCCCGCGAACAGAATTTCAGCCTGTACTGACTACCCCTTTCCCTTCCCCCTCTAAAAACTCCCAGGAGAATCAGGACGAAACCACAACTGTAATTACCACCCGTGCTGCACCTATTCTGCTAGCCCAGAGTCCCACAAATGAAGGCCCCCTCACCTTAGCAGACTCCAATACCAAAGGAAAAAGGAAACGAAGGGAACCCGCTTTCAAAAACAAACGATCTAGGACTTTGAGCCCCTCTAACATGGCCCAACCTTCTAATAAGGATACGGTATTAATCCCCTTACACAACACAAACGAGTGCCATGCAAATGAGTACACCAGGGATCTCATAAGAGATGAGCTTTCAAAACTATTTCTCCCAATTCTAACCCGCCTCCAATGAATTGAGGACAAATTGGAAAGCCTTATTAATAGTCAGCCACCAAAAACTGTTATACCCGTAGAAACTCAATCCCATCCCCTTGTCAACCATGACCTCATCACTGCCAACAGACCCACTGGCCAAATAGCCAAAATCCCTTTTTCCTCTTTAAACCAAGATTGGCCCAGCACCGTCAAAACAGCTAGTATTCTAATGAATAAGCCCCACAGGGTTTCAGTTCCCTTCTTAAAAGGAACCGCCCCATTGAATAATCCAGTAACTAATCTGGGAGATGGCAACCCCACTTGGGAGTACCCGCAAACAGAACACCAGAAGAGTGACAAGATCAGGGGTCTGCCAGATCAAAAAGTGCTCCATTTGCCACCAGAATCATGTCATTATGTACTCATTATATCGAATGTTCCTGAACTCAAACCTCATTCCACTGAATCTTTTATCGAACTTAAAAACAAGGTTATCCATTGGTTGCATGTGAATGCAGGGTTTGCTTTTTCCATGACACCCTCAATACTGATGGTGAGAAGGGTAGGGTGGGTGGGTTCCCTAGCGAAGATCGGTTCAGGGGACTGCATAGTTATCAACTTCAATTCTCCTGACCTTGTCCAACGGCTCTTTTTAAACGCTAATAGACCTTATCCTATAACTGAAAAAACCTCCCTTTGCCGGCTATCCACACACAATCTATCCCTGCACTTGGCCCTAGATGCCCTTCGTCCTCTCTTTCTGAGATAGACTGACTAGGAGATGACCTTTCGGAAGTGGCTCTGAGCAATGGTGAGACTGAGGACATCCATCCTACTGCCCTCAGCATCTCTAACTCTGTTGCCCCTTCGACCTTGGCAGATCCTGTTAATCAGGGATCATCCACAAGCATCACGAGCCAAGCAAGCAAGGAATGTATTCTGTTCCCGTCAACTGTTCCACACATTCTGGGGTCCACCCGTATGGCCAACCTACCTAATTCATATATAGCTGGGGTTACATCCAGCGAGGTTCACAAGGCACATAGCGAGAAAGCCACTGGTCCTAATATACCTGAGGGAATTAGCATGGTTCCTAGCAGTTCCTCCCCCTGTGGGAAATATCCTCAGAATAAAGCAGGGTCCATAAAACCAGAGGATCTCGATAAGGTACTCAGCTGGAACATAGCAGGGTTGGAAAGCAAATTACAAAGTCCAGGATGGGGCTGTCTTATTGATGATCACCTGATCTGCCTCTTCCAAGAAACGTGGGCATTAGAACCCAAATATAGACTAGGCTTTAAAAGCTATTGGGTTCCAGCACGCAAGTCATCTTCTGGGAGACCATCGGGAGGGCTGCTTGTGTGGATCAACACTTCTCTTAGGTGCAAGATAGAAGAAATAGATACGGGTTGCCCTGACTTGCAAGTCCTATTAATAATGATTTCTGAAGAGAGACCTTTACTTTTAATTAATATCTATAACAGGAATGTGAGCTCCCACGCTGATTCTGATGTCCTGTCCATTTTGGACAGTTTTCTTAAAAACAATCCCTCCTTCTTTGTTTTGATTGGAGGGGATTTTAATGTCACTTTTGAACCTAATCCTCTAGTCCAAGGAATATGTAAAGAAGAGGATGCCCATTGGGGCATCCCTCAGCTAGTCTCCAACAAAAGACCAAGGCTGAATAAATCTGCGCGCTTACTGGCCAACATCACACTAGCCCATGGCCTCCGAGCCTGCAACGGTCGCTCACGCTCGGACGTAAATTTGCAAGCTACCTTTAGGCGCGGAGGGCTCAGCAGTCGTATTGATTATATACTTCTTGACATCCGACTGTGGAGCCACATGTTCGATATGAGGGTCCAAAAGCAAATTGAGAGCGATCATGACCCGTTGATTTTATCGACCAGAGGACTTTTTCCTTCGTTCAATGTGCCCTACTCCAAGAGCCATGCCTCCCAGCTGGCTCTAACTAATAACAGACGCAACCTAAATTGGGAATCTATTAATTCTTCCCCTAAATACCTGGCATCTATTTACAACCTGCTTGCCAACCAGATGGAGTGCATGATCCGGCTAAATGAGAATGGGGAGGGTGACAGAGTCTTAGCAGCCCACACTGACTTGTTCCAATCTTTAAAGCATCTTTTTACAAAAAAGTTTCTTAATAATCTTAACAAAAAGCACTGCGCTCCTTGGTTTGACAATTGTTGCAGAGAAGCACAACTGTCTCTCCTGGAAGCAATAAAAGATGGCCATGTTGGGCTGTTAAGAACAGCCAGAAAAGTTTATAAGAAGGAATGTTCTAAGGCACGCAGAAGTTGGGAAGAGGCCAGATGGGTTATTATTTTGGAGACTGCTAAATCTAATGACACATCTAGGTTCTGGAAACTAATAACTGATGACTGTAGCAATTCCCCTGCCGCACCTGGTTCCTCAATCCTCTCAGCATCATGGGTAGAGAACTTTGGGCAACTATACGAAGGGCCATCTGAAGCATCTCTGTGGGCCCCTGATGCCTCAATAAACCAAGAGACCACCCCGATCACATTCTCTCTAACCGAAACAAGAGCAGCAATAGACTCATTGAAATGGGGAAAGGCCCCTGGCCCAGATAAGATTCCAGGCGATCTATACAAATCAAGACCAGACATATGGGCACCATATCTCAACCTTATCTGCAATGCTATTGCAGCAGGGGCCCCCGCTCCACCCACTTTGAAAGGGGCTGAAATAGTACCCATTTTAAAAAAAGGAAATCCGAACATCCCTGCCAACTATCGTCCGATTAGTCTCCTTGATAACTCCCAAAAAATCTATGCAAAGCATCTTCTGCTCCATCTTGAGGAATGGATTATGGAGTCCGAAGCTCTTTCTGACCTACAAGCAGGATTTAGACCTGCAGTGAGTACAGTTGACCAAGCCCTAAGATTCATGTCAATAAAATGGAAGAATGTTGACCTGGGGAGGGGCAATCTTTATGTGGTCTTCATAGACCTCAGAGCCGCATTTGATTTGATCCCCAGGAACCTGCTGTGGTCAACATTATCTAACATGGGAGTGCCATCTGGTCTCCTGAAACTCATTGCTCAACTGCATGAAAATACTTTCGCTCAAATTAGATGTGGCCAGGGGGGCGAGTTGACTGACCCCGTAGCTATTAAAAAAGGAGTTAGACAGGTATGTGTCCTGGCACCCACTCTTTTTCTGCTATATATCAATAATTGCATCCACTATTTAGAGAACTGCATAAATGATTCACCTAAATTGGTTGGGGAAAAAATCCAGTGTCTGCTATATGCAGATGACACAATTTTGATATCTAAATCGCCAATGGGAATCCAAAACCTGATCAACCAATTTTGTGATTTTGTAGTGACTATTGTCTGGACATAAACATTAAGAAAACAAAACTCATGATATATAGTACCTCCAAGAAATGAACACGTGTTAGCATAGAAATGAACTCGATCCCATTGGAGAAAGTAGAAGAGTTCGACTACTTGGGTTTCAGACTATCGACCACAGGCAAATGGAAGACAGCCCTTGACAAAGGGGCTCTCATTATAAGCCAGAGAGGTGGGGCCCTTGTCCGTACATCGAGAAAGGCTCCGAGCCCTCCCTTGAACATACTTGCAGAGATTTACAATGTCCAAATCAGAGCAGCGGCCCTTTATGGAGCGGAACTTTGGGGGTCCCACAAAAACCTTGATACTCTGCAAACCAAGGAAAACCATTTCCTTAGACAGATCGCCCGGCTAGGTATGGGCTCACCAATGACCCCTCTAAGGCTAGACCTAGGTTTAAACAGTATTAAAACCACAGCAGCCCTAAGGCCTCTCTCCTATTGGATTTGTTTATGGAAATCTGTTGAACTCGAACCATACAGGCTGGCCATAAGAGAGCTCATAGCCACCCTCCAGGCACTGGAGAAAATTCCATGGCTGATGGAAATGAAATCTGCCTGGGTCAAAATAGGTTTTCCATCCTACTGGAAATATCCGGATCAAATCCCCGATAATGCAAGGAAACTTGTCACAAAAAGATATTGGGAGAAAGTCAATGAAGACTCCTTGCATCAAAAAGGGGTGGGCAGGCTAACAATGGAATTTCTCCAACTTAAGCACGAGCCCTGGCCTGAGAACTTCTTGAACCTTCCCATGCCTCCGTACGCCCATGCTTTATATCTCCAACTAAGATATGGTACACTGCCTATCAATGGTTTTACGGCTCACTGGTCATCTAACATCGCTTCAAATGATAGATGTATCTCTTGCCAAAATTGCAAAGAAACAATAGAGCACATACTATTTTTCTGCCCTTTGTATAAGAGTCCCAGAGGGAGGTGGATCATTCCCCTCTGCAAAAATATGTCATTACATGATAGAGCATTCGCCACCAGAATCTGTACATACGACTCATCCTCCGTGGTAGCTATTACAGTTACCAAATTTTTAGCAGAGGCCTGGTACATCCGGCGTAGGCTTATTGTTTTAAAGGGCATGTGAGCCATCCTGACATTAGTCGACAGAAGGAGTCTCAGCTGTTAGTTTTTAGTAGTATCAGTAGGAATTTTTTAGCAGGAACCTGTTGCACCCATATATGAGGATTGATGAGGGCCAGGTCTTACGGGGAAATATTTGCACACATTGGTATGTTAGACAGAATTTTATATCCTAGTTTTTATCCTTTTTCACTTAACATTTTTAGCCATGTCTTATTTATTGTACTTTTTATCTACAATCAAATATTTTGTCTTGTTGATTTTATTATAATACTGTCCTGATTATTACTGTTTTATATTGTTATTTTGTTTTTTTAACAAATACTATTTATCATGTATGATTGTTATCTTTGTTACTCTAAATGGTCTAGATCTCTAGACCGAATGAACTCAAATAAATAAATACCTCCACAAACTTGGACTGAAGAGTCACTGGACTATGGGAGTCACTTAGACAGAGTTGCTGGATTCAAGGGACCTCGCTCGTCGTGCTGAGAGGAGACCCAGGGGACCGGTGATGCAGTTCTTTGGTGCCTGCGGTTGCAGGGTGACGATTCCGTCGACCCACGGGAGATTTCTTCGGAGCTTCTAGTGCAAAGAGGAGGCAGACTACCCCCACAGCATGCACCACCAGGAAAACAGTCGAGAAGGCGGCAGGATCAGCGTTACAGAGTTGCAGTAGTCGTCTTTGCTACTTTGTTGCAGTTTTGCAGGCTTCCAGCGCGGTCAGCAGTCGATTCCTTCGCAGAAGGTGAAGAGAGAGATGCAGAGGAACTCGGATGAGCTCTTGCATTCGTTATCTAAAGAATCCCCAAAGACAGAGACCCTAAATAGCCAGAAAAGAGGGTTTGGCTACCTAGGAGAGAGGATAGGCTAGCAACACCAGAAGGAGCCTATCAGAAGGAGTCTCTGACGTCACCTGGTGGCACTGGCCACTCAGAGCAGTCCAGTGTGCCAGCAGCACCTCTGTTTCTAAGATGGCAGAGGTCTGGAGCACACTGGAGGAGCTCTGGGCACCTCCCAGGGGAGGTGCAGGTCAGGGGAATGGTCACTCCTCTTTCCTTTGTCCAGTTTCGCGCCAGAGCAGGGCTAAGGGGTCCCTGAACCGGTGTAGACTGGCTTATGCAGAAATGGGCACCATGTGTGCCCATGAAAGCATTTCCAGAGGCTGGGGGAGGCTACTCCTCCCCTGCCTTCACACCATTTTCCAAAGGGAGAGGGTGTAACACCCTCTCTCAGAGGAAGTCCTTTGTTCTGCCATCCTGGGCCAAGCCTGGCTGGACCCCAGGAGGGCAGAAACCTGTCTGAGGGGTTGGCAGCAGCTGCAGCTGCAGTGAAACCCCAGGAAAGGCAGTTTGGCAGTACCAGGGTCTGTGCTACAGACCACTGGAATCATGGGATTGTGCCAACTATGCCAGGATGGCATAGAGGGGGCAATTCCATGATCATAGACATGTTACATGGCCATATTCGGAGTTACCATTGTGAAGCTACATATAGGTAGTGACCTATATGTAGTGCACGCATGTAATGGTATCCCCGCACTCACAAAGTCCGGGGAATTGGCCCTGAACAATGTGGGGGCACCTTGGCTAGTGCCAGGATGCCCTCACACTAAGTAACTTTGCACCTAACCTTTACCAGGTAAAGGTTAGACGTATAGGTGACTTATAAGTTACTTAAGTGCAGTGTAAAATGGCTGTGAAATAACGTGGATGTTATTTCACTCAGGCTGCAGTGGCAGGCCTGTGTAAGAATTGTCAGAGCTCCCTATGGGTGGCAAAAGAAATGTTGCAGCCCATAGGGATCTCCTGGAACCCCAATACCCTGGGTACCTTAGTACCATATACTAGGGAATTATAAGGGTGTTCCAGTAAGCCAATGTAAATTGGTAAAATTGGTCACTAGCCTGTTAGTGACAATTTGAAAGAAATGAGAGAGCATAACCACTGAGGTTCTGGTTAGCAGAGCCTCAGTGAGACAGTTAGTCACTACACAGGTAATACATTCAGGCACACTTATGAGCACTGGGGCCCTGGCTGGCAGGGTCCCAGTGACACATACAGCTAAAATAACATATATACAGTGAAAAATGGGGGTAACATGGCAGGCAAGATGGTACTTTCCTACAGGTGCCCGTCGCACCATGACCCCCCTGATGTTCCGGATCCTGGCGGTGGCCTACCCTGAGTTGGATGGGCGCTTGAGGGCATCACAGCAGACACAAGGGGGTGCGTACAACATCATTCTGTGGACTTTGCGCGCAGTGAAGGTGTCTGGGTGGGGGAGGAGGGCTGTGGGTTTCCCTAGGCCAGGGCGAGTTCCGTAGGCTAGGCCCCTCTGTAATGCAGGCCATGTGGCACTCCACTCCACCTCTGTAGAGTGCCAAGTACAGGTATACATGCCCCTGTGTCATCTATGTGTGCTGATGTCCACCATTGCCATGTAGGCCATATCCCAGGAACTGCATCTGTAGAGCCCAACAGCGCGGCATAGTGCAGAGGGCTGCTGTGTCTGTATTGTCCGCCAACGGTAGCGGTAAGCCATGCACTCAACCTGTCTTTCTTCTGTCCTCCCCCCCCTTTTGTGCTCTCCCTGTTCTTGTGTGCATCAGCATCATCAGGCGGAGGTACAGTGGCACCGGAGCACGAGGGAGCTGCATTCCACATGGCCATGGAGGGCCACACCACGGACTCTGAATATACCAGTGGGACAGAGGGCGAGGGGAGCTTCAGGGCAGTCACAGGATCAGCAACCAGCGACACGGACTCGTCCTCCGATGGGAGCTCCCTTGTGGTGGCGGCAAAATCTGTGCCCCCCACTTCTACAGGTACAGCCGCCACCCCTCCTACCAGCACCGCCCTCCCAGCCGCCCCTCAGCCTTCGCCCCGTGCCCGCTTACCCAGGAGGGTGGGCATCACCTTCGCCCCAGGCACCTCAGCCCCTGCCCCTGTCACCTCTGCTGCCCTCAGTGAGGAGGCCATTGACCTCCTCATGTCACTCACTGTTGGGCACTCTACCATTTTGAATGCCATCCAGGGTGTAGAAAGGGAATTGCAACACACAAATGCATTCCTGGAGGGCATTCATTCTGGTCAGGCTGCCCTTCATCGATCCCTGCAATCTCTGGCCTCAGCACTGATGGCAGCCATTGTCCCTGTCTCTAGCCTCCCCCTTCCAACTTCCTCCACCCAGACCCAATCCCCTGTACCCCAGCCTATCCCAAGCACACCATCAGACCAGCCTGCACACACCTCAACACACAAGGGAAGCTCTGGCAAACATAAGCACCACACATCCCACAGGCACTCATGCAAGCATCACACACATACAGACACAGCAAAATCCACCGCCTCCACTGTGTCCCCCTCCTCGTCGTCTCCCTCCTCCCTCCCAGTGTCGTCTACACTCTCACCTGCATGCACTACCACTACAGCCACTAGGTCCCGCACCAACACACCCACCACCACACCCCGCTCACCTGCACTCACCACCCCCACTCCCATTTACATGTCCCCTGTGTCCTCTCCCAGTGTGTCTGTGACGCCCCCTCCCAAAGTACACAAACAGGCACACACCCAGCCTCCATCTCATGCACCTGCACCCAAAGCCACAAAAGTTACACCTCCTACAACCACCTCCTCTTCCTCCACTCCCAGACCCCCTCCAGCTACCCGTCCCAGTGTTCCTAAGAAACTTTTCCTGAGCAATCTTGACCTCTTTCCCACCACCCCCCCTCCAATTCATAGGTCCCGTATTAGCACCTCAGTCAAAAAATCGCCGGTACCAGTGGTGCCTGTTAGAGGTATGTGGAGTGCACCGGGCACCGGGGCAGCCAGTGTGACACGGAGCCACAGCACAGCCAGTCCCCCCCCGTGAAGCACCAGAAGTTGGACAGTGCCCGGCGGGACAGGGTGAAGACTCCAGCCGCCAAAGCCGATCACAAGGGTCCCGGGGGGAGTGTCCACTCAGCTGTGACTCCTCCCAAGGTGGGGAAGTGGCAGAAGAAGTCGCCAAAGTCTGGGAAGAGCAGCACGGCAGAGAAGACCGCCATCATCCCCACTGCCCAGGAGGCCACCGCCAGCCCCATCGTCAGTGGCCAGGAGGCCACCGCCAGAGTCATTCCCCAGGAGGGCAGCCCCATCACACTGGCCAGGAGGCCACCGCCAGAGTCGATGCCCAGGAGGCCAGCCCCATCGTCAGAGGCCAGGAGGCCACCGCCAGAGTCAGTGCCCAGGAAAGCAGCCCCATTGTCACTGTCCAGGAGGCCACCGCCAGAGTCAGTGCCCAGGAGGGCAGCCCCATCGTCACTGGCCAGGAGGTAACCGCCAGAGTCAGTGCCCAGGAGGGTCCTGGCAGCCACAGCCCCGCTGGGCAATGAAGGACCGCCATGGCAAGCCCCGCTGAACAGGGCACAGACCGCCATGGCAAGCACCGCTGAACAGGTCAGAAACTGCAAAGTCAAGCACCGCTGAACAGGGCAAGCACCGCTGAACAGGGTGCAGACCGCCATGGCAAGCACCGCTGAACAGGGCACAGAGCGCCATGGCAAGCACCGCTGAACAGGTCAGAAGCTGCAAAGTCAAGCACAGCTGAACAGGGCAGGCACCGCTGAACAGGGCACAGACCGCCATGGCAAGCACCGCTGAACAGGGCACAGAGCGCCATGGCAAGCACCGCTGAACAGGTCAGAAGCTGCAAAGTCAAGCACAGCTGAACAGGGCAGGCACCGCTGAACAGGGCACAGACCGCGAAGGCAAGCACCGCTGAACAGGGCACAGACTGTCATGGCAAGCACCGCTGAACAGGTCAGAAACTGCAAAGTCAAGCACCGCTGAACAGGGCAAGCACCGCTGAACAGGGCGCAGACCGCCAACGCAAGCACCGCTGAACACGGCACAGACCGCCATGGCAAGCACCGCTGAACAGGTCAGAAACTGCAAAGTCAAGCACAGCTGAACAGGGCAGGCACCGCTGAACAGGGCGCAGACCGCCATGGCAAGCACCGCTGAACAGGGCACAGACCGCCATGGCAAGCACCGCTGATCAGGTCAGAAACTGCAAAGTCAAGCACAGCTGAACAGGGCAAGCACCGCTGAACAGGGCACAGACCGCCATGGCAAGCACCGCTGAACAGGGCACAGATCGCCATGGCAAGCACCGCTGAACAGGTCAGAAACTGCAAAGTCAAGCACCGCTGAACAGGGCAAGCACCGCTGAACAGGGCACAGACCGCCATGGCAAGCACCGCTGAACAGGGCACAGACCGCTATGGCAAGCACCGCTGAACAGGTCAGAAACTGCAAAGTCAAGCACAGCTGAACAGGGCAGGCAACGCTGAACAGGGCACAGACCGCCATGGCAAGCACCGCTGAACAGGTCAGAAACTGCAAAGTCAAGCACAGCTGAACAGGGAAGGCACTGCTGAACAAGGCACAGACCGCCATGGGAAGCACCGCTGAACAGGGCACAGACCGCCATGGCAAGCACCGCTGAACAGGTCAGAAACTGCAAAGTCAAGCACCGCTAGCCCATGTGCGACGGGGGCAGTGACGGAACTGGGACCGTCACGGGGAGAGTGATGCACTCTGGGCACCAGTCCCTCTCCAGAACCAGTGGAGAACAGCATCCACTCCGTCTGTCCTTACCAGGATGAAGCACTCTGGGCACCAGTCCCCCTCCAGAACCAGTGGAGAACAGCATCCACTCCGTCTGTCCTTCACAGGATGAAGCCCTCTGGGCACCAGTCCTCCTCCTGAATCAGTGGAGACTGTTATCCACTTGAGAGACTGTGGCTTTGCACTCCCCAGGATGTAACAGTGGGCAAACCACCCACTGTAGAGACTTGAGAGACTGTGGCTTTGCACTCCCCAGGATGGTACAGTGAGCAAACCACCCACTGTAGAGACTTGAGAGACTTTGGCTTTGCACTCCCCAGGATATGGCAGTGGGCAACCCACCCACTGTTATCCACTTGAGAGACTGTGGCTTTGCACTCCCCAGGATGTAACAGTGGGCAACCCACCCACTGTAGAGACTTGAGAGACTGTGGCTTTGCACTCCCCAGGATGGTACAGTGGGCAACCCACCCACTGCAGAGACTTGAGAGACTGTGGCTTTGCACTCCCCAGGATATGGCAGTGGGCAACCCACCCACTGTTATCCACTTGAGAGACTGTGGCTTTGCACTCCCCAGGATGTAACAGTGGGCAACCCACCCACTGTAGAGACTTGAGAGACTGTGGCTTTGCACTCCCCAGTATGGTACAGTGGGCAAACCATCCCCTGTAGAGACTTGAGAGACTGTGGCTTTGCACTCACCAGGATGGTACAGTGGGCAAACCATCCACTGTAGATACTTGAGAGACTGTGGCTTTGCACTCCCCAGGATACATCAATGGGCATGGAGCCCCCTCGTGGATCTGGCGTGGTGCAGTCATCCAGCTGAGGTGCCCCCCTTCCCTTCCCCCTGAGGTGCCTGTTGTATTTCTATCTGATGCCCCGGCAGTGTTCTCTCCGTTTTGATCAGGTATCGTGTGTGAGCCTCGCCCATGCATTTTGGGCCCAGTGGTCCACGGACATTGAATGGTGCATTACCTGCACTACTAATCGTGATGTATATTTTGTGGAATGTGTATATTTATATGTATATGTTTGGTTACTGTATTTTGATATATTACAATGGTTGCACTCATTTCCTTTTGTCTTTGCATTCTTCCGGGGAGTTTGGGGGTTGTTACTGTAATTTTTGGATATGCATTGGTGTGTGTGTTGTAGTGGGTGAGGGTGGGGGTGGGGTGTTGCATGTGTGTGTCCCTGACTTTTGCCACCCCCTCCCCCTCCCCTAAGTCGTAGGTGCAGTACTCACTGTTGTCTTTGGCGCCGGCGTTGATGATGGTCGTACAGGAGCAGGAAGACTATTACAGGAAGTATTTGGAGTTCCGGTTCCATGGTGTCCTCGTTCCTCGTGGAGTGTGTAGAGGTGAGCGTTTTCCCTTTGAAATGGCTGTTTCCGCTGTGTTTTTATCCACGGTGAATCCGCACCGGAAAAGGTGGTGGATTGGTAGGTTGTGATACTGTGGGCGGTACTTTGTCTTCTGCCTGTCTGTTGGCGGTGACCGCCGCGCTGTTTGTCTGTACCACCGTGGCAGTCGGAGTGTTAAAGTGGCTGTCTTTGTTGGCGGTTTCCGCCACAGTCATAATTCCCATTTTTTTCCACCGTCCTGTTTGCGGTCTTACCGCCGCTTTAACACCGTCCGCCAGGGTTGTAATGACCACCTAAGTCTTCTACAGGTCCTGGATACTCCCAGATAAGGACGACCCCTTCTAGTAGCCACAGTGCCGCTTGACAGGCTACGCTAAAGCAGACCGTACCCTCCAGAAGGAGTCCCAGAGGGAAAAAAAACAACACTGGGGAAAAAACCTCTAACAGGAACTCCTGAAGGAAAACAAGAAAAAACAGGACTTGACAACAGGAAACAAAAATAGGCAATATCCAGGGTAAAAGGCAGGAAAAAAGGAACAGGTAAAAATATCCCAAGGCAAAAGCAGGAACAAAGAACAGGCAAAAATATCCCAAGGCAAAAGCAGGAACAAAGAACAGGCAAAAATCTCCCAAGGCAAAAAAGCAGGAACAAAGAACAGGAGCGAACAGCACAACCAGAAGGAAGTGTTTGCAACGCAAGGAGGAACAAGACTGACTGACTTATATACTGAGAAAAGGGAAGTGACATCACAGGAAAAGGAATTAACACCATCTTGGATTGGGAAAAGCCCATAGACCAGTATAGGAAAAAGAAAGTAGTATAAAAGAAAAACAGAGCATGCTGGGACTTCACGAAGAAGACAAAATGAACACAACATGGATAAAGACAGGCAAAAGGACCAACAAAAACCCACCACCAGCAACAAAAGAAGAAAAAAGGGCTACAAGTAAGTGTAGAGCGACCGGGAGCGAAATATATGCTTCCCACAAAGCATAGTCAAAGAACGCGGGGAGCGGCACTCCAAATATCGGTAGCGCGTTCCACCCGCGAGGACCGAAATAGACGCCGCGTCAGAGCGCGGTGTTACAGGTAGATGGAGAACAGATTGCACCACTTCAGGGGAAAATCCAGACAATCATGGATTGGGTTCCCCCTACAACTCAGACCCAGGTGAGAGCCTTCCAAGGCCTCACTGGGTATTACAGGAGATTCATTAAAAACTATGGCTCCATTGCAGCCCCATTTAATGATCTCACAAGCAAAAAGATGCCTAAAAAGGTATTGTGGACAGCTAGCTGTCAGAAAGCTTTTGAGGAGCTCAAACAGGCCATGTGCACTGCACCTGTCCTAAAAAGCCCATGTTACTCCAAGAAATTCATTGTTCAAACTGATGCATCTGAGTTAGGGGTAGGGGCAGTCTTATCACAACTCAATTCTGAGGGCCTTTTATCAGCAGGAGGTTGACCCCTAGAGAAAAGCATTGGTCTGCCATAGAGAGGGAGGCCTTTGCTGTGGTCTGGGCACTGAAGAAGTTGAGGCCATACCTGTTTGGCACTCACTTCATTGTTCAGACAGACCACAAACCTCTACTTTGGCTAAAACAAATGAAAGGTGAAAATCCTAATTTGCTGAGGTGGTCCATATCTCTACAGGGAATGGACTATACAGTGGAACATAGACCTGGGAGTACCCACTCTGAAGCAGATGGACTCTCCAGATATTTCCACTTAAACAATGAAGACTCATCAGGTCATGGCTAGTCTTATTGTCCTTCGTTTGGGGGGGGGGTTGTGTAGGAAAGTACCATCTTGCCTGGCATGTTACCCCCATATTTCACTGTATATATGTTGTTTTAGTCTATGTGTCACTGGGACCCTGCCAGGCAGGGCGCCAGTGCTCATAAGTATGTGCCCTGTATGTGTTCCCTGTGTGATGCCTAACCGTCTCACTGAGGCTCTGCTAACCAGAACCTCAGTGGTTATGCTCTTACTGCTTTCCAAATTGTCACTAACAGGCTAGTGACCAATTTCACCAATTTACATTGGCATACTGGTACACCCATATAATTCCCTAGTATATTGTACTGAGGTACCCAGGGTATTGGGGTTCCAGGAGATCCCTATGGGCTGCAGCATTTCTTTTGCCACCCATAGTTAGATCTGACAAATATTACACAGGCCTGCTAGTGCCACCTGAGTGAAATAACGTCCACGTTATTTCATAGTCATTTACCACTGCACTTAAGTAACTTATAAGTCACCTATATGTCTAACCTTCACTTGGTGAAGGTTGGGTGCAAAGTTACTTAGTGTGTGGGCACCCTGACACTAGCCAAGGTGTCCCCACATTGTTCAGGGCAAATTCCCCAGACTTTGTGAGTGCGGGGACACCATTACACGCGTGCACTATACATAGGTCACTACCTATGTATAGCTTCACAATGGTAACTCCGAACATGGCCATGTAACATGTCTAGGATCATGGAATTGTCACCCCAATGCCATCCTGGCATTGGGGAGACAATTCCATGATCCCCTGGGTCTCTAGCACAGAACCCGGGTACTGCCAAACTGCCTTTCCGGGGTCTCGATTGCAGCTGCTGCTGCTGCCAACCCCTGAGACAGGTTTCTGCCCTCCTGGGGTCCAGGCAGCCATGGCCCAGGAAGGCAGAACAAAGGATTTCCTCTGGGAGAGGGTGTGACACCCTCTCCCTTTGGAAATAGGTGTGATGGCTGGGGAGGAGTAGCCTCCCCCAGCCTCTGGAAATGCTTTGATGGGCACGGATGCTGCCCATCTCTGCATAAGCCAGTCTACACTGGTTTAGGGATCCCCCAGCCCTGGTCTGGCAAGAAACTGGACAAAGGAAAGGGGAGTGACCACTCCCCTGACCTGCACCTTCCAGGGGAGGTTCCCAGAGCTCCTCCAGTGTGACCCAGACCTCTGCCATCTTGGAAACAGAGGTGTTGCTGGCACACTGGACTGCTCTGAGTGGCCAGTGCTAGCAGGTGACATCAGAGACTCCTCCTGATAGGCTCTTACCTCTCTTAGTAGCCAATCCTCCTTCCTAGGTAGCCAAACCTCCTTTTCTGGCTATTTAGGGTCTCTGCTTTGGGGAATTCTTCAGATACCAAATGCAAGAGCTCAGCAGAGTTCCTCTGCATCTCCCTCTTCACCTTCTACCAAAGGATTGACCGCTGACTGCTCAGGACGCCTGCAAAACCGCAGCAAAGTAGCAAAGACGACTACTGCATGTAGGAAAGTACCATCTTGCCTGGCATGTTACCCCCATTTTTCACTGTATATAAGTTGTTTTAGTTGTATGTATCACTGGGACCCTGGTAACCCAGGGCCCCAGTGCTCATAAGTGTGCCTGAATGTGTTACCTGTGTAGTGACTAACTGTCTCACTGAGGCTCTGCTAATCAGAACCTCAGTGGTTATGCTCTCTCATTTCTTTCCAAATTGTCACTAACAGGCTAGTGACCATTTTTACCAATTTACATTGGCTTACTGGAACACCCTTATAATTCCCTAGTATATGGTACTGAGGTACCCAGGGTATTGGGGTTCCAGGAGATCCCTATGGGCTGCAGCATTTCTTTTGCCACCCATAGGGAGCTCTGACAATTCTTACACAGGTCTGCCACTGCAGCCTGAGTGAAATAACGTCCACGTTATTTCACAGCCATTTTACACTGCACTTAAGTAACTTATAAGTCACCTATATGTCTAACCTTTACCTGGTAAAGGTTAGGTGCAAAGTTACTTAGTGTGAGGGCACCCTGGCACTAGCCAAGGTGCCCCCACATTGTTCAGAGCCAATTCCCTGAACTTTGTGAGTGCGGGGACACAATTACACGCGTGCACTACATATAGGTCACTACCTATATGTAGCTTCACAATGGTAACTCCGCATATGGCCATGTAACATGTCTATGATCATGGAATTGCCCCCTCTATGCCATCCTGGCATAGTTGGCACAATCCCATGATCCCAGTGGTCTGTAGCACAGACCCTGGTACTGCCAAACTGCCCTTCCTGGGGTTTCACTGCAGCTGCTGCTGCTGCCAACCCCTCAGACAGGCATCTGCCCTCCTGGGGTCCAGCCAGGCCTGGCCCAGGATGGCAGAACAAAGAACTTCCTCTGAGAGAGGGTGTGACACCCTCTCCCTTTGGAAAATGGTGTGAAGGCAGGGGAGGAGTAGCCTCCCCCAGCCAAAAGTGAGCCCAGCTACTCCCTTGGATTGGCTATTAGTAGGTTTGCTCCCACCACCACTGCTATTACTAGGGGCACTAGAGGTTGCAGTAGGGGTTGTGGGAGGTTTGGTGTTTTTCTTTGGACAACTGGCATCAGTTGTCCAATGGCCTTTTACTTTACATAAATAACACCAAGGCTTTTTTACTTGATTTGAAGAGGATTTGGACCCACCCCCCCCACCAGAGTGTTTTTGTGGGCCTGATGTAGACTCATTTTTAGATTTGTCCCCACCCTTGTCAGAAGACTTACCATCCTTCTTCTTGCCATCCTTGTCACCCCCTGTATGAACTTTTCTGTTCACTCTTGTTCTGAACCATTTGTCTTCCTTCTTTCCCAATTCTTGGGGAGAGGTCAGACCTGAGTCCACTAGATATTGGTGTAACAAGTCAGACACACAGTTATTCAGAATATGCTCTCTCAGAATAAGATTATACAGGCTTTCATAGTCAGAAACTTTACTGCCATGTAACCACCCCTCCAAGGCCTTCACTGAACAGTCAACAAAGTCTATCCAGTCTTGTGAGGACTCTTTTCTGGTGTCTCTGAACTTAATCCTGTATTGTTCAGTGGTTAAGCCAAATCCATCCAAGAGTGCATCCTTCAAAACTGCAAAATTATTGGCATCACTTTCTCTAACAGTAAGGAGCCTATCCCTACCCTTTCCATTGAAAGATAGCCACAATATAGCAGCCCACTGCCTTCGAGGGACCCCCTGTACCATACAGGCCCTCTCAAGTGCAGCAAACCACTTGTTAATGTCATCCCCCTCCTTGTAAGGGGGAACTATCCTGTGCAGATTCCTGGAATCATGCTCTCTCTCAGGATTACTATCAGGAATACTGCTGCTGCCACCATGGGGTCCAAACCCCAATCTCTGTCTCTCCTTCTCCAGGTCTAAGGATTCCCTGTCTAGAGCCAGCTGTTGCTGTTTAAGCTTCAGCCTGGTCTCTTCCACTCTCAACTTTTTGAGTTCCCTTTCTAACATGTTGTCTTCAGGGTGGGTGGTTTGGGAATGCTTGGACACTGAGGATATATTGGAACCAACAGAGGGAGACCTGTCCCTAACAGCTTGTACTCTAACAACCTGGCCTCCAGGAACAAAAGCATCCCTACTATGATGAGAGCTTCTATTACTACCAGTATTGCTATGTGGTCTGCTAAGGGGCAGATTTGGAATAGAACCCTCCACACCTCCCTCAAGGGGTTCCCCTGAGTCAGAGTATGAGATATCTACCATCTTCTCAATTGAAGTGCCAGCGAGGGACTTATCATTCTCAATCAGCAAATTAAATAGAAATTCTCTTGAAGGATTCTTTCCTATCACTAAACCTCTATCAATGCAGAGACTCCATAGGGTATAAAAGTTTAGATTGTCATAAGTTGTATTGACCATTTTAAGAGAAGTTCCTATATCAGACATGATAGAAGAAGGTTTAGAGACAGTGAAAAGAGAGAAAAAGTTTCAGGACTTTTTGAAGAACAGGAAAAAAACTTTTTCAAACTTTTTGAAACTTTTAGAAAGCTTAGGAGTACTTTTCAGCACTTAGTAGAAAGTGTAAGAGAAGAAAAGCAAAACTTTTTGGTTAGGTGTACATACACTTAACTTGTTTTGTATATTATTCTCTTATGAAAAGTACACAATGACAAAGTGGTAAGTAGTTACAAGTACTTATCCCACCGCTGCACAACCAATGTAGGAGGCTGGCCTGGCTTGTAGTGGGTACCAGAGGTACTTACACCTTGTGCCAGGTCCAGTTATCCCTTATTAGTGTAGAAGAGGTGTTTCTAGCAGCTTAGGCTGATAGAAGGTAGCAATAGCAGAGCAGCTTAGGCTGAACTAGGAGACATGCAAAGCTCCTACTATACCACTGGTGTCATATGCGCAATATCATAAGAAAACACAATACACAGATATACTAAAAATAAAGGTACTTTATTTTCATGACAATATGCCAAAAGTATCTCAGTGAGTACCCTCAGTACGAGGATGCCAAATATACACAAGATATATGTACACAATACCAAAATTATGCAGTAATAGCAAAAGGAAGTAATGCAAGCAGTGTAAAGTTACAATAGATTGCAATAGGAGCACATAGGTAAAGGGGCAGCACAAACCATATACTCCAAAAGTGGAATGCGAACCACAAATGGACCCCAAACCTATGTGAACTTGTAGAGGGTCGCTGGGAGTGTAAGAAAACAGTGAGGGTTAGAAAAATAGCCCACCCCAAGACCCTTTAAGGTAGGTGTAAAGTGCACCTACAACCCCCAGAGAGCACAGAAGTCGTGATAGGGGGATTCTGCAAGGAAAACCAACAACAGCAATGCAATAACAGTGGATTTCCGGACCTGAGTACCTGTAAGACAAGGGGACCAAGTCCAAGAGTCACGACAGTGTAGAGAGTGGGCAGGAGCCTAGGAAATGCCAGCTGAGGGTGCAAGGAAGCTGCCACCGGATGGAAGAAGCTTGGTGTTTTTCAAGAACGAAGAGGACTAGGAACTTCCCCTTTGGAGGATGGATGTCCCACGTTGTGAAGAAGCTTGCAGAGGTGTTCCCATGCAGAAAGACCTCAAACAAGCCTTGCTAGCTGCAAGGGTCACGGTTAGGGTTTTTGCATGCTGCTGTGGCCCAGGAGGGACCAGGATGTCGCCACTTGGATGAGGAGACAGAGGGGGCGCCCAGCAAGTCAGGGGGCCCTCACAGAAGCAGACACCACCCACAGAAGTACCGGAACAGGTACTTAGAAGAGGAGTGAACCGGATTCCACGCGAAGTCACAAAAGGGTGTCTCACAACGCCTGAGGACAACTCAGAAGATTGTGCACTGCAGGTTAGAGTGTCGGGGACCCAGGCTTGGCTGTGCACGAAGGAAATCCTGGAAGAGTGCACAGGAGCCAGAGCAGCTGCAAATCACGCGGTACCCAGCAATGCAGTCTAGTGTGGGGAGGCAAGGACTTACCTCTACCAAACTTGGACTGAAGAGTCACTGGACTGTGGGAGTCACTTGGATACAGTTGCTGGATTCAAGGGACCTCGCTCGTCGTGCTGAGAGGAGACCCAGGGGAGAGGTGATGCAGTCTTTTGTTGCCTGCGGTTGCAGGGGGAAGATTCCGTCGACCCACGGGAGATTTCTTCAGAGCTCCTGGTGCAGAAAGGAGGCAGGCTACCCCCAGAGCATGCACTACCAGGAAACAGTGGAGAAAGCCGGCAGGATGAAGCGATACAGAGTTGCAGTAGTCGTCTTCGCTACTTTGTTGCAGTTTTGCAGGCTTCCAGCGCGGTCAGCAGTCGATTCCTTGGCAGAAGGTGAAGAGAGAGATGCAGAGGAATCCCCCAGCCCTGCTCTGGCGCAAAACTGGACAAAGGAAACGGGAGTGACCACTCCCCTGACCTGCACCTCCCCTGGGAGGTGCCCAGAGCTCCTCCAGTGTGCTCCAGACCTCTGCCATCTTGGAAACAGAGGTGCTGCTGGCACACTGGACTGCTCCGAGTGGCCAGTGCCAGCAGGTGACGTCAGAGACTCCTTCTGATAGGCTCCTTCAGGTGTTGCTAGCCTATCCTCTCTCCTAGGTAGCCAAACCTCCTTTTCTGGCTATTTAGGGTCTCTGCTTTGGGGAATTCCTTAGATAACGAATGCAAGAGCTCATCCGAGTTCCTCTGCATCTCTCTCTTCACCTTCTGCCAAGGAATCGACTGCTGACCGCGCTGGAAGCCTGCAACACTGCAACAAAGTAGCAAAGACGACTACTGCAACTCTGTAACGCTGATCCTGCCGCCTTCTCGACTGTTTTCCTGGTGGTGCATGCTGTGGGGGTAGTCTGCCTCCTCTCTGCACTAGAAGCTCCGAAGAAATCTCCAGTGGGTCGACGGAATCTTCCCCCTGCAACCGCAGGCACCAAAAAGCTGCATTACCAGTCCCTTGGGTCTCCTCTCAGCACGACGAGCGAGGTCCCTCGAATCCAGCAACTCTGTCGAAGTGACCCCCACAGTCCAGTGACTCTTCAGTCCAAGTTTGGTGGAGGTAAGTCCTTGTCTCACCTCGCTAGACTGCATTGCTGGGAACAGCGACTTTTGCAGCTACTCCGGCCTCCGTGCACTTCCGGCGGAAATCCTTTGTGCACAGTCCAGCCTGGGTCCACGGCACTCTAACCTGCATTGCACGACCTCCTAAGTTGTTCTCCGGCGACGTGGGACTTCTTTGTGCGACTTCGGGTGAGCACCGTTTCACGCATCCTCGTAGTGCCTGTTTCTGGCACTTTTCCGGGTGCTACCTGCTGCTGAGAGGGCTCCTTTTCTTGCTCGACGTCCCCTCTCTCTCCTGGTCCAAATTGCGACCTCCTGGTCCCTCCAGGGCCACAGCAGCGTCCAAAAACGCTAACCGCACGATTTGCAGCTAGCAAGGCTTGTTGGCATTCTTTCGGTGGGAAAATACTTCTGCACGACTCCACAAGGCGAGGGGGATCCATCCTCCAAAGGGGAAGTCTATAGCCCTTTGCGTTCCTGCAGAAACCTCAGCTTCTTCTGTCCAGTAGAAGCTTCTTTGCACCCGCAGCTGGCATTTCCTGGGCATCTGCCCATCTCCGACTTGCTTGTGACTTTTGGACTTGGTCCCCTTGTTCCACAGGTACCCTAGATTGGAAATCCACAGTTGTTGCATTGTTGGTTTGTGTCTTTCCTGCATTATTCCTCTAACACGACTTCTTTATCCTTAGGGGAACTTTAGTGCACTTTGCACTCACTTTTCAGGGTCTTGGGGAGGGTTATTTTTCTAACTCTCACTATTTTCTAATAGTCCCAGCGACCCTCTACAAGGTCACATAGGTTTGGGGTCCATTCGTGGTTCGCATTCCACTTTTGGAGTATATGGTTTGTGTTGCCCCTATCCCTATGTTTCCCCATTGCATCCTATTGTAACTATACATTGTTTGCACTGTTTTCTAAGACTATACTGCATATTTTTGCTATTGTGTATATATATCTTGTGTATATTTCCTATCCTCTCACTGAGGGTACACTCTGAGATACTTTGGCATATTGTCATAAAAATAAAGTACCTTTATTTTTTGTATAACTGTGTATTGTGTTTTCTTATGATATTGTGCATATGACACTAAGTGGTACTGTAGTAGCTTCACACGTCTCCTAGTTCAGCCTAAGCTGCTCTGCTAAGCTACCATTATCTATCAGCCTAAGCTGCTAGACACCCTATACACTAATAAGGGATAACTGGGCCTGGTGCAAGGTGCAAGTACTCCTTGGTACTCACTACAAGCCAGTCCAGCCTCCTACATTGGTTGTGCAGCGGTGGGATAAGTGCTTTGAGACTACTTACCACTCTTGTCATTGTACTTTTCATAAGAGAAAAATATACAAAACAAGGTCAGTGTCTATACACATAGCCAAAATGTTTTGCATTTCCTCTTTTCACTCTTTTCTAAGTGCTGAAAAGTACTTCTAACTTTCTAAAAAGTTCTAAAAAGTTTTAAAAGTTTTTTTTCTCTGTCTTTCTAAAAGCTCTGACAAACTTTTTTATCATTTTCTATCACTTTAACTCTCTCTAAAAATGTCTGGCACAGGCCAAAATGTTGATCTGTCCAAACTTGCATATGATCACCTTAGCTGGAAAGGAGCAAGGAGTCTCTGCATAGAGAGAGGTTTGAGTGTAGGGAAGAATCCTTCCTTGGAACTGTTACTTAACATGCTTAGAGAACAAGATAAGGCTATAGGTGCCCCATCTGTTGAAAAAGTACCTAATAGTTCCCAATCTGATTCAGGGACTCCCCCAGGAAAAGATTCAGGAAAGAAACTTCCTAGCCTGCCCATTACTAGACAGTCTAGCATAGTTGGTAATGATGATGAGCCACACCATACAAATAGTGTTGTCTCACACCATAGCAAAAGCATTTATTCTCACCATACTGGTAGTAATGTTTCTGTTAGCCAAGCTGTTAGGGTGGCTTCTGTAAGGGACAGGTCTCCTTCTGTTCATTCCCATCATACCTCTGTATCTAGGAATGTCCCTCCCATCAACCCTGATGACAGAATGTTAGAGAGGGAACTCAATAAGTTGAGGGTGGAACAAACCAGACTGAAGCTTAAAAAGCAACAGCTGGATTTGGATAGACAGTCTTTTGAACTAGAGAAGGAAAGACAGAAGTTGGGTTTAGAAACCCATGGTGGCAGCAGCAGTATTCCCCATAGTCATCCTGCAAAAGAGCATGATTCCAGGAATCTGCACAAGATGGTTCCTCCTTATAAGGAGGGGGATGACATTAACAAGTGGTTTGCTGCACTTGAGAGGGCCTGTGTTGTACAGGATGTCCCTCAAAGACAGTGGGCTGCTATCCTATGGCTATCATTTAGTGGAAAAGGTAGGGATAGGCTCCTTACTGTGAAAGAAAATGATGCTAATAATTTCCAAGTTCTTAAGAATGCACTCCTGGATGGTTATGGCTTAACCACTGAACAATACAGGATAAGGTTCAGAGAGACCAAAAAGGAGTCTTCACAAAACTGGGTTGATTTCATTGACCATTCAGTGAAGGCCTTGGAGGGGTGGTTACATGGCAGTAAAGTTACTGATTATGACAGCCTGTATAACTTGATCCTTAGAGAGCATATTCTTAATAATTGTGTGTCTTATTTGTTGCACCAGTACTTGGTGGACTCTGATCTGACCTCTCCCCAAGAATTGGGAAAGAAGGCAGACAAATGGGTCAGAACAAGGGTGAACAGAAAAGTTCATACAGGGGGTGACAAAGATGGCAACAAGAAGAAGGATGGTAAGTCTTCTGACAAGGGTGGGGACAAATCTAAAAATGAGTCTTCATCAGGCCCACAAAAACACTCTGGTGGGGGTGGTGGGCCCAAATCCTCTTTTAATCAGAACAAGGAAAAGAAACCATGGTGCTATTTATGTAAAATAAAAGGCCATTGGACAACAGATCCCAGTTGTCCAAAGAAAAGCACCAATGCTCCTACCACTACAACCCCTACTGCTACCCCTAGTGTCCCTACTAATAGCAGTGGTGGTGGGAGCAAACCTACTAATAGCCAATCCAAGGGAGTAGCTGGGCTCACTATTGGTAACTTAGTTGGGGTTGGTCTTGTTAGGGAGGCCACAGAGGCTGTGTTAGTCTCTGAGGGGGCTATTGATTTAGCCACCTTAGTTGCTTGTCCCCTTAATATGGATAAGTACAAGCAGCTACCCCTAATAAATGGTGTTGAGGTTCAGGCCTACAGGGACACTGGAGCCAGTGTGACTATGGTCATAGAGAAACTGGTCCACCCTGAACAACACCTACTTGGTCACCAGTACCAAGTAACCGATGCTCACAACAACACACTTAGCCACCCCATGGCTGTTGTTAATCTCAACTGGGGGGGGGGTTACTGGTCCAAAGAAAGTTGTGGTAGCCACAGATTTACCTGTAGACTGTCTACTAGGAAATGATTTGGAGACATCAGCTTGGTCAGATGTGGAGTTGGAGGCCCATGCAGCAATGCTGGGCATCCCAGGGCATATTTTTGCTTTGACAAGGGCTCAGGCCAAAAAGCAAAAAGGACAGGGAAGCTTGGATCCTGGAACAATGGACCAAGTGCTCCCTAAAGCTAGGGCTAGTAGAAGCAAACCACTTCCTACTATCCCTCCCTCTACAGTGGATTCAACTTCTGAGGAAGAAGAATTCCCTCCCTGTGCAGAACCTACACCAGAGGAGCTGGAAGCAGACACTGCTGAGCTTTTGGGTGAAGGGGGGCCTGCCAGAGAGGAGCTGAGTGTGGCACAGCAAACCTGTCCCACATTAGAGGGTCTCAGACAGCAAGCTGTCAAACAGGCTAATGGGGATGTCAGTGACTCTCACAGAGTTTACTGGGAGGACAACCTCTTGTACACTGAGCATAGGGATCCTAAACCTGGAGCTGCCAGGAGATTAGTGATTCCTCAGGAGTACAGAAAGTTCCTCCTAACCCTGGCTCATGACATTCCCCTAGCTGGGCATCTAGGACAAATGAAAACTTGGGACAGGCTTGTTCCCCTGTTTCATTGGCCTAGAATGTATGAGGACACAAAGGAATTTTGTAAGTCCTGTGAAACCTGTCAAGCCAGTGGCAAGACAGGTGGCACCCCAAAGGCACCCCTTATCCCACTGCCTGTGGTTGGGGTTCCCTTTGAAAGGGTAGGGGTTGACATAGTTGGCCCCCTTGACCCTCCTACTGCTTCAGGCAATAGGTTTATCTTGGTGGTAGTGGACCATGCCACAAGATACCCTGAAGCAATTCCTTTAAGGACCACTACAGCACCTGCAGTGGCAAAGGCCCTCCTGGGAATATTTTCTAGGGTGGGCTTCCCAAAGGAAGTAGTATCAGACAGGGGAAGCAATTTCATGTCTGCATACTTAAAGGCCATGTGGAAGGAGTGTGGTGTAACTTACAAGTTCACAACACCCTATCATCCACAAACAAATGGACTGGTGGAGAGATTTAATAAAACTCTCAAAGGCATGATTATGGGTCTCCCTGAAAAACTCCGCAGGAGATGGGATATCCTTCTACCATGCCTCCTTTTTGCCTACAGGGAGGTACCCCAGAAAGGAGTGGGCTTCAGCCCCTTTGAACTTCTTTTTGGACACCCTGTTAGGGGTCCACTCACACTTAGTACATGAAAAAGGCCAGCAAAAACCTTCAGGCCAGCCAAGAGCTCCAGAAGCAATGGCATGACCAGAAGGCTGTTTTGGTTCAGTACCAACCAGGGCAGAAAGTGTGGGTCTTGGAGCCTGTGGCCCCAAGAGCACTCCAAGATAAATGGAGTGGACCCCACACAATTGTTGAAAAGAAGGGAGAAGTCACCTATTTAGTTGACTTAGGCACTGCCAGGAGTCCCCTTAGGGTGCTCCATGTCAACCGCCTGAAACCCTACTATGACAGGGCTGATCTCACCCTGCTCATGGCAACTGATGAGGGACAGGAAGAAGACAGTGATCCTCTACCTGATCTCTCCTCTTCCACAGAACAAGATGCTCTTGTGGAAGGTGTAGTTTTGGCTGATTGTCTTACTGCTGAGCAGAAAGATCATTGCATAAATCTCCTAGATCAATTCTCTGAACTCTTCTCTACTGTGCCAGGTACCACTTCTTGGTGTCAGCACACTATAGATACTGGAGACAGTTTACCTGTCAAAAGTAAGGTCTATAGGCAGCCTGACCATGTCAGGGACTGCATAAAGCAAGAGGTGCAGAAAATGTTAGAACTAGGAGTGGTTGAGCACTCTGAAAGTCCATGGGCTTCTCCTGTGGTACTTGTACCAAAACCCCATTCCAAAAATGGAAAGAAGGAAATGCGGTTTTGTGTAGACTATAGAGGTCTCAACTTGGTAACCAAAACTGATGCTCACCCTATACCCAGGGCAGATGAGCTCATAGATACACTGGCATCTGCCAAGTATCTAAGCACTTTTGATTTGACTGCAGGGTGTTGGCAGATCAAATTGTCAGAAGATGCTAAACCTAAGACTGCATTTTCAACCATTGGAGGACATTACCAGTTTACTGTAATGCCTTTTGGTTTGAAAAATGCACCTGCCACTTTTCAGAGGTTGGTGAACACAGTCCTGCAAGGGCTGGAAGCTTTCAGTGCAGCATATTTGGACGATATAGCTGTCTTTAGCTCCAGCTGCGATGATCACCTGGTCCACCTATGGAAAGTTTTGGAGGCCCTGCAAAAGGCAGGCCTCACTATCAAGGCTTCAAAGTGCCAGATAGGGCAGGGTAAGGTGGTTTATCTGGGACACCTTGTTGGTGGGGAACAGATTGCACCACTACAGGGGAAAATCCAAACAATTATTGATTGGATTCCCCCTACCACTCAGACTCAGGTGAGAGCCTTCCTAGGCCTCACTGGGTATTACAGGAGGTTCATTAAGAACTATGGCTCCATTGCAGCCCCTCTTAATGACCTCACATCCAAGAAAATGCCTAAAAAGGTATTATGGACAGCAAACTGTCAGAAAGCTTTTGAGGAGCTGAAGCAGGCCATGTGCTCTGCACCTGTCCTGAAAAGCCCTTGTTACTCTAAAAAATTCTATGTCCAAACTGATGCATCTGAATTAGGAGTAGGGGCAGTCCTATCACAACTTAATTCTGAGGGCCAGGATCAACCTGTTGCTTTCATTAGTAGGAGGTTGACCCCTAGAGAAAAGCGTTGGTCTGCCATTGAGAGGGAGGCCTTTGCTGTGGTATGGGCTCTGAAGAAGTTGAGGCCATACCTGTTTGGCACTCACTTCATTGTTCAGACAGACCACAAACCTCTACTTTGGCTTAAACAAATGAAAGGTGAAAATCCTAAATTGTTGAGGTGGTCCATATCCCTACAGGGAATGGACTATACAGTGGAACATAGACCTGGGAGTAGCCACTCCAATGCAGATGGACTCTCCAGATATTTCCACTTAGACAATGAAGACTCATCAGGTCATGGCTAGTCTTATTGTCCTTCGTTTGGGGGGGGGGGTTGTGTAGGAAAGTACCATCTTGCCTGGCATGTTACCCCCATTTTTCACTGTATATATGTTGTTTTAGTTGTATGTGTCACTGGGACCCTGGTAACCCAGGGCCCCAGTGCTCATAAGTGTGCCTGAATGTGTTACCTGTGTAGTGACTAACTGTCTCACTGAGGCTCTGTTAATCAGAACCTCAGTGGTTATGCTCTCTCATTTCTTTCCAAATTGTCACTAACAGGCTAGTGACCATTTTTACCAATTTACATTGGCTTACTGGAACACCCTTATAATTCCCTAGTATATGGTACTGAGGTACCCAGGGTATTGGGGTTCCAGGAGATCCCTATGGGCTGCAGCATTTCTTTTGCCACCCATAGGGAGCTCTGACAATTCTTACACAGGCCTGCCACTGCAGCCTGAGTGAAATAACGTCCACGTTATTTCACAGCCATTTTACACTGCACTTAAGTAACTTATAAGTCACCTATATGTCTAACCTTTACCTGGTAAAGGTTAGGTGCAAAGTTACTTAGTGTGAGGGCACCCTGGCACTAGCCAAGGTGCCCCCACATTGTTCAGAGCCAATTCCCTGAACTTTGTGAGTGCGGGGACACCATTACACGCGTGCACTACATATAGGTCACTACCTATATGTAGCTTCACAATGGTAACTCCGAATATGGCCATGTAACATGTCTATGATCATGGAATTGCCCCCTCTATGCCATCCTGGCATAGTTGGCACAATCCCATGATCCCAGTGGTCTGTAGCACAGACCCTGGTACTGCCAAACTGCCCTTCCTGGGGTTTCACTGCAGCTGCTGCTGCTGCCAACCCCTCAGACAGGCATCTACCCTCCTGGGGTCCAGCCAGGCCTGGCCCAGGATGGCAGAACAAAGAACTTCCTCTGAGAGAGGGTGTGACACCCTCTCCCTTTGGAAAATGGTGTGAAGGCAGGGGAGGAGTAGCCTCCCCCAGCCTCTGGAAATGCTTTGTTGGGCACAGATGTGCCCAATTCTGCATAAGCCAGTCTACACCGGTTCAGGGGACCCCTTAGCCCTGCTCTGGCGCAAAACTGGACAAAGGAAAGGGGAGTGACCACTCCCCTGACCTGCACCTCCCCTGGGAGGTGTCCAGAGCTCCTCCAGTGTGCTCCAGACCTCTGCCATCTTGGAAACAGAGGTGCTGCTGGCACACTGGACTGCTCTGAGTGGCCAGTGCCACCAGGTGACGTCAGAGACTCCTTGTGATAGGCTCCTTCAGGTGTTGCTAGCCTATCCTCTCTCCTAGGTAGCCAAACCCTCTTTTCTGGCTATTTAGGGTCTCTGTCTCTGGGGAAACTTTAGATAACGAATGCAAGAGCTCATCCGAGTTCCTCTGCATCTCTCTCTTCACCTTCTGATAAGGAATCGACTGCTGACCGCGCTGGAAGCCTGCAACACTGCAACAAAGTAGCAAAGACGACTACTGCAACTCTGTAACGCTGATCCTGCCGCCTTCTCGACTGTTTTCCTGGTGGTGCATGCTGTGGGGGTAGTCTGCCTCCTCTCTGCACTAGAAGCTCCGAAGAAATCTCCTGTGGGTCGACGGAATCTTCCCCCTGCAACCGCAGGCACCAAAAAGCTGCATTACCGGTCCCTTGGGTCTCCTCTCAGCACGACGAGCGAGGTCCCTCGAATCCAGCAACTCTGTCCAAGTGACCCCCACAGTCCAGTGACTCTTCAGTCCAAGTTTGGTGGAGGTAAGTCCTTGCCTCACCTCGCTAGACTGCATTGTGGGAACCGCGACTTTTGCAGCTACTCCGGTCTCCGTGCACTTCCGGCGGAAATCCTTTGTGCACAGTCCAGCCTGGGTCCACGGCACTCTAACCTGCATTGCACGACCTCCTAAGTTGTTCTCCGGCGACGTGGGACTTCTTTGTGCGACTTCGGGTGAGCACCGTTTCACGCATCCTCGTAGTGCCTGTTTCTGGCACTTTTCCGGGTGCTACCTGCTGCTGAGAGGGTTCCTTGTCTTGCTCGACGTCCCCTCTCTCTCTTGGTCCAATTTGCGACCTCCTGGTCCCTCCAGGGCCACAGCAGCGTCCAAAAATGCTAACCGCACGATTTGCAGCTAGCAAGGCTTGTTGGCGTTCTTTCTGCGGGAAAATACTTCTGCACGACTGTACAAGGCGAGTGGGATCCATCCTCCAAAGGGGAAGTCTCTAGCCCTTTGCGTTCCTGCAGAAACCACAGCTTCTTCTGTCCAGTAGAAGCTTCTTTGCACCCGCAGCAGGCATTTCCTGGGCATCTGCCCATCTCCGACTTGCTTGTGACTTTTGGACTTGGTCCCCTTGTTCCACAGGTACCCTAGATTGGAAATCCACAGTTGTTGCATTGTTGGTTTGTGTCTTTCCTGCATTATTCCTCTAACACGACTTCTTTATCCTTAGGGGAACTTTAGTGCACTTTGCACTCACTTTTCAGGGTCTTGGGGAGGGTTATTTTTCTAACTCTCACTATTTTCTAATAGTCCCAGCGACCCTCTACAAGGTCACATAGGTTTGGGGTCCATTCGTGGTTCGCATTCCACTTTTGGAGTATATGGTTTGTGTTGCCCCTATCCCTATGTTTCCCCATTGCATCCTATTGTAACTATAGATTGTTTGCACTGTTTTCTAAGACTATACTGCATATTTTTGCTATTGTGTATATATATCTTGTGTATATTTCCTATCCTCTCACTGAGGGTACACTCTGAGATACTTTGGCATATTGTCATAAAAATAAAGTACCTTTATTTTTAGTATAACTGTGTATTTTGTTTTCTTATGATATTGTGCATATGACACTAAGTGGTACTGTAGTAGCTTCACACGTCTCCTAGTTCAGCCTAAGCTGCTCTGCTAAGCTACCATTATCTATCAGCCTAAGCTGCTAGACACCCTATACACTAATAAGGGATAACTGGGCCTGGTGCAAGGTGCAAGTACTCCTTGGTACTCACTACAAGCCAGTCCAGCCTCCTTCACTGCAACCTTGTATCGCTTCATCCTGCCGGCTTTCTCGACTGTTTCCTGGTGGTGCATGCTCTGGGGGTAGCCTGCCTCCTTTCTGCACCAGGAGCTCTGAAGAAATCTTCCGTGGTTCGACTGAATCTTCCCCCTGCAACCGCAGGCAATAAAAGACTGCATCACCGGTCCTCTGGGTCCCCTCTCAGCATGACAAGCGTGGTCCCTGGAACTCAGCAATTCTGTCCAAGTGACTCCCACAGTCCAGTGACTCTTCAGTCCAAGTTTGGTGGAGGTAAGTCCTTGCCTCCCCATGCTAGACTGCATTGCTGGGTACCGCGTGATTTGCAGCTGCTCCGGCTCCTGTGCGCTCTTCCAGGATTTCCTTTGTGCACAGCCAAGCCTGGGTCCCCGACACTCTAACCTGCAGTGCACAACCTTCTGAGTTGTCCTCAGGCGTCGTGGGACTCCCTTTTGTGACTTTGCGTGGACTCCGGTTCAACCCTCTTCTAAGTGCCTGTTCCAGTACTATTGCGGGCGCTGCCTGCTTCTGTGAGGGCTCCCTGACTTGCTGGGCACCCCCTCTGTCTCCTCATCCAAATGGCGGCATCCTGTTCCCTCCTGGGCCACAGCAGCATCCAAAAACCCTAACCGCAACCCTTGCAGCTAGCAAGGCTTATTTGCGGTCTTTCTGCGTGGGAACACCTCTGCAAGCTTCTTTACGACGTGGGACATCCATCCTCCAAAGGGGAAGTTCCTAGTCCTCTTCGTTCTTGCAAAACACCAAGGGCCATATGTACGAACACATTTTCCCATAGACACAGAATGGGCAAAACTGCTTGCTACATCTGGCCCCAAGCTTCTTCCATCCGGTGGCAGCTTCCTTGCACCCTCAGCTGGCATTTCATGGGCTCCTGCCCACTCTCAACACTGCTGCGACTCTTGGACTTGGTCCCCTTGTCTTACAGGTACTCAGGTCCGGAAATCCACTGTTGTTGCATTGCTGGTATTGGTTTTCCTTGCAGAATCCCCCTATAACGACTTCTGTGCTCTCTGGGGGTTGTAGGTGCACTTTAAACCTACCTTACAGGGTCTTGGGGTGGGCTATTATTCTAACCCTCTCTGTTTTCTTACAGTCCCAGCGACCCTCTACAAGATCACATAGGTTTGGGGTCCATTCGTGGTTCGCATTCCACTTTTGGAGTATATGGTTTGTGTTTCCCCTATACCTATGTGCTCCTATTGCAATCTATTGTAACTTTACACTGCTTGCATTACTTCCTTTTGCTATTACTGCATATTTTTGGTATTGTGTACATATATCTTGTGTATATTTGGCATCCTCATACTGAGGGTACTCACTGAGATACTTTTGGCATATTGTCATAAAAATAAAGTACCTTTATTTTTAGTATATCTGTGTATTGTGTTTTCTTATGATATTGTGCATATGACACCAGTGGTATAGTAGGAGCTTTACATGTCTCCTAGTTCAGCCTAAGCTGATTTGCCATAGCTACCTTCTATCAGCCTAAGCTGCTAGAAACACCTCTTCTACACTAATAATGGATAACTGGACCTGGCATAAGGTGTAAGTACCTCTGGTACCCACTACAAGCCAGGCCAGCCTCCTACACACCCAGAGAGACTGTTGCCTTGCATTCCCCAGGACCAAGCAGTGGGCAAACCACCCACTTGAGAGACTATGGCTTTGCACTCCCCAGGACCAAGCAGTGTGTTTTTGACCTGATGCTCCTGCAGTGTTCTCTCCGTATTGAGGCAGGAGTCAATTTTGGCCTTGGCCTATGTGTTTTGGCCCAGTGGGCCACGGACATTTTAGAGTTGGCATTGTCCCTCCTTTTGTATAAATTGTATATATTATACATGCTGTTTATTTCTTTATGAACGTATGTCTCAAAATTACTAATATCACTCTCATTTTACTCCATTCCTTTTGTCCTAGCGTTATTCCTAAGGGTTACGGGGTGTATATGTAATGTTGTTGCATGTGTTTGTGTGTATTTTGTTGGGGGTGAAGATGGGGTTGGGGGTGTTGTGTGTGTGTGTGTCACTCTATTTTTCTTCCCCCCTCCCCTGTGTGCTAGGTGCAGTACTCACCATGGTTGTCTTCGCCGGCTTTCATGCTCCTGGTGTATGAGAAAGTACACCAGCATGGGGAACACCTGCAGTTCGGGCTCCATGGTGTCCTGCTTTTCCATGAGTGTTGAGAGGTGAGTCATTTCCCTTCTGTGTTCTGTTTCCGCCGTGCTTTTGATGGCGTTGGTACCGCCCCAGAAAAGCTGGCGGATGGGCGTGTTGTAATGCAGTGGGTGGTACATTGTCTTCCGTCTGGCTGTTGGTGGTTACCGCCGCGGTGTTCGTTTCTACCGCCGTGGCAGTCAGCGTGTTAAAGTGGCTGTTTTTGTTGGCGGTTTCCGCTGTGGTCATGATTCAAATTTTTTTACTGCCGGCCTGTTGGCGGTATTACCGCCGCTTTATCACCGAATGCCAGGGTTGTAATGAGGGCCTTTATCTCTATATGCCCCATAATACGATGCTATTGCCGTGGTTTAGCAATTAGCACTATTACACAATTGAATAAAAGGATGTGGAGGCCTCAATAGATTCGAAATCGTAATCAGCAGATCATAACATATGCACGGTTAGCCATGCTGTCGGCATACTTGCGAATTTCTTTCCGATTGACAAAAGCTGTAACAATATCCAGTGTCACTTTCAGCTACAGGACAGTTACATCTTTCCATTTGTGTTTTTGCAGCATTTTAAGGAAATTACCTGCAGTTGCACTTTACTTCGTCTTACCGCCCATCCTGGGAGATCTATTTATAGGTAGGATTATGAGATAATAATGAGGCTGAGAACATACGTCTCCACGCCTTCGTCAGGATTACCTAGCCAATTTATTTCTTGGTGGCTCAGACAGATGTCTGTGAATGCAAGTTGGAAGAGCAAGGAAAACAAGTGTGAATTAACATTGACGATCCTCGAATGGAATAATTGAGACATCTGAGCCATGTCATCACTGCAGCTTCCCGGTCAGGCGCCGTGGATGAACAATAACATCAGCAATTTACCAAACAAGGAAACTCCTCTTACAGAGCAAGGAGAGACTGTCATAGGCGTCTATCTGTTATTACTAGGTATGTAAATCTCAATTAATTGTATCCGGCAGTGCCAACTTCTTTTGAGTGGGCACTTTTATTTACAATGAAAGAAAGATATAGGAATTACGACTGTGAATGTTCCATCTTCACAATAGGTCACACCAAAATGATAGGAAATGTCATGTATATAAAGGGTAATGTGTGAAGTAGTGTTTATTAGAACTGAATTGATATTCCACATAACATGCTTTATTAGGTCATTTTTTAAAAATGTGTTGTCAGTTTATTTTCATTTCCGATGTCATTACTGATTCCATCAAAGAACACCAGCCAGTCTTCAAACTCAACTGACACGAAGTTTAAACAAGCATTTGTAATGTAATGGGTCTCGCGTTTGCTTTAGTTAAAGCTATTACATTGTAAACTGCGAACTGGACTTTTCTTGCACATAAAATGAAAAGTAAAATAGTTTTGCATAACTAACCAGACTTTTCTTGCCGCATAACCTGAAAATGAAAAGTAAATCAGTTTTGCATAAGTGAGCCGACGTCCGCCATGAGCGCAAAGCAGACACACAAAAGGAAACAGAAACAGCCTTGTAGTGAAACGTATTGGCAAAAGTGCAACTATCCAGGTAACCGGCAAAAGTGCAATAATCAATATAAGTGGCAAAAGTGCAAATATCCATGTCACGTGGTCGATGTCATGCAAAGCCCTCGACTACTGCCCAGCGAGATCGCGCTGCCTGCAAAATAAAGATAAAAAGTAGTCCAGAAACCATACAGAAAACATAGAGCCTCATATGTTTTCAGTACTTGGCATGTGCGCTTGAGGGGTGCTAAACACTGGAAAAGACATGACGTATGCATGCCTTTCACTAATTAAATCAAGCTCATTTTAAAAGGCAAGCCCACAAACGAACCAAACTGATGGGCTTGACTTGGGCATAGTTAACAGAGAGATTACATCAGGGACAGAGCGCTTTGCTCTCAACCCTAAAAACAACATTCTAGCATGATTATTCTATGCTCTATTACAAGAAATTACATGGCATTCTCCTTTACAGTTTTCAAATTATTAAAACAAAAACACATCAAGAAAACACAAACCCTAACAAATTAAACATAGAAACTGCAAACAATTCACCAAAATCTGTATGTCTTGACTATATTGAAAGAACTCTGCCATTGCGCAAGGGTGTTTGCATTTGCCCTAGGCAGCACACAGTTCACCAGTGGTAGGAAACAGCAACAATTTGCAATATTTTAGTTGATATGGCACATGTCACACAAGATAGTGCTGCAACTTTCCTTGCTGCCATGTGTTGCATGAAAAATCATTAAACCAGTCACAGATTATTTATGTAGCACAAAACAATGATAAAGTGAAAACAAAATACAATAAAAATCCTGCTCCAATTTAGAAAAATAGAGTACATTTTATAATTAAAATGATACCAGAACAACAAAACTCTAATCAATAGAACCAGAGATGTTACATTTTAAAGTGTTAAGTAAATTTAGCACTTAAAAGCACAAATAACTATTTGCGGTCATCTAGGAAAGTCATAAGTTCATACCGACTGTGATGGAGTGCAGGCCAGATACAGGGACCAGGTTAATGCCTCTGAAAATGTTACTTTTTCAAAGTCTAATGTGAAGAGTTTCATTTGGGGTGGTGGATGCTGCGAGGAGCAGGGAGAGCATTGCGGATGGTCGTCACTGTAGTATTAAGAGAAGGCCTACCATCGTGGAAGGTCGTCACTATAGTGCAAAGATCCAGTCAGGTGTCACAGACAGTTGTTGCTGGATGTTCACATTAGTGGTGACTCTGGACTGTCATTGCTTGTAGGAAAGTACCATCTTGCCTGGCATGTTACCCCCATTTTTCACTGTATATATGTTGTTTTAGTTGTATGTGTCACTGGGACCCTGCCAGCCAGGGCCCCAGTGCTCATAAGTGTGCCTGACTGTGTTACCTGTGTTATGACTAACTGTCTCACTGAGGCTCTGCTATCCAGAACCTCAGTGGTTATGCTCTCTCATTTCTTTCCAAATTGTCACTAACAGGCTAGTGACCAATTTCACCAATTCGCATTGGCATACTGGAACACCCTTATAATTCCCTAGTATATGGTACTGAGGTACCCAGGGTATTGGGGTTCCAGGAGATCCCTATGGGCTGCAGCATTTCTTTTGCCACCCATAGGGAGCTCTGACAAATACTACACAGGCCTGCCACTGCAGCCTGAGTGAAATAATGCACACATTATTTCACAGCCATTTTCACTGCACGTAAGTAACTTATAAGTCACCTATATGTCTAACCTTTACCTGGTAAAGGTTAGGTGCAAAGTTACTTAGTGTGTGGGCACCCTGGCACTAGCCAAGGTGCCCCCACATAGTTCAGGGCAAATTCCCCGGACTTTGTGACTGCGGGGACACCATTACACGCGTGCACTACACATAGGTCAATACCTATGTGTAGCTTCACAATGGTAACTCCGAATATGGCCATGTAACATGTCTAAGATCATGGAATTGCCCCCTCTATGCCATCCTGGCATTGTTGGCACAATCCCATGATCCCACGGGTCTGTAGCTCAGACCCGGGTACTGCCAAACTGCCTTTTCAGGGGTTTCACTGCAGCTGCTGCTGCTGCCAACCCCTCAGACAGGTTTCTGCCCTCCTGGGGTCCAGCCAGGCTTGGCCCAGGATGGCAGAACAAAGGACTTCCTCAGAGAGAGGGTGTTACACCTTCTCCCTTTGGAAAAAGGAGTGAAGGCAGGGGAGGAGTAGCCTCCCCCAGCCTCTGGAAATGCTTTCATGGGCACAGATGGTGCCCATTTCTGCATAAGCCAGTCTACACCGGTTCAGGGACCCCTCAGCCCTGCTCTGGCGCGAAACTGGACAAAGGAAAGGGGAATGACCACTCCCCTGACCTGCACCTCCCCTGGGAGGTGTCCAGAGCTCCTCCAGTGTGCTCCAGACCTCTGCCATCTTGGAAACAGAGGTGGTGCTGGCACACTGGACTGCTCTGAGTGGCCAGGGCCAGCAGGTGACGTCAGAGACTCCTTCTGATAGGCTCCTTCAGGTGTTGCTAGCCTATCCTCTCTCCTAGGTAGCCAAACCCTCTTTTCTGGCTATTTAGGGTCTCTGCTTTGGGGAATTCCTTAGATAACGAATGCAAGAGCTCATCAGAGTTCCTCTTCATCTCTCTCCTCACCTTCTGCCAAGGAATCGACTGCTGACCGCGCTGGAAGCCTGCAAAACTGCAACAAAGTAGCAAAGATGACTACTGCAACTCTGTAACGCTGATCCTGCCGCCTTCTCGACTGTTTTCCTGGTGGTGCATGCTGTGGGGGTAGTCTGCCTCCTCTCTGCACTAGAAGCTCTGAAGAAATCTCCCGTGGGTCGACGGAATCGTCCCCCTGCAACCGCAGGCACCAAAGAACTGCATCACCGGTCCCCTGGGTCTCCTCTCAGCACGACGAGCGAGGTCCCTTGAATCCAGCAACTGTGTCCAAGTGACTCCCACAGTCCAGTGACTCTTCAGTCCAAGTTTGGTGGAGGTAAGTCCTTGCCTCCCCACGCCAGACTGCATTGCTGGGAACTGCGACTTTTGCAGCTACTCCGGCCTCTGTGCACTTCCGGCGGAAATCCTTTGTGCACAGCCAAGCCTGGGTCCACGGCACTCTAACCTGCATTGCACGACTTTCTTAGTGGCCCTCCGGCGACGTGGGACTCCTTTGTGCAACTTCGGGTGAGCACCATTTCACTCTTCTTTGTAGTGCCTGTTCCAGCACTTCTGCGGGTGCTACCTGCTTCTGAGAGGGCTTCTTGTCTTGCTCGATGCCCCCTCTGTCCCCAGACGCAATTGGCGATAACCTGGTCCCTCCTGGGCCACAGCAGCATCTAAAAACCCTAACCGCATGATTTGCAGCTAGCAAGGCTTGTTGGCGGTCTTTCGGCGGGAAAACACTTCTGGACGACTCTCCACGGCGTGAGGGATCCATCCTCCAAAGGGGAAGTCTCTAGCCCTCGTCGTTCCTGCAGAATCCTCAGCTTCTACTGTCCAGTAGCAGCTTCTTTGCACCCACAGCTGGCATTTCCTGGGCATCTGCCCATCTCCGACTTGCTTGTGACTTTTGGACTTGGTCCCCTTGTTCCACAGGTACCCTCGACTGGAAATCCATTGTTGTTGCATTGCTGGTTTGTGTCTTTCCTGCAGAATTCCCCTATCACGACTTCTATGTCCTTTGGGGAACTTTAGTGCACTTTGCACTCACTTTTCAGGGTCTTGGGGTGGGCTATTTTTCTAACCCTTACTATTTTCTAATAGTCCCAGCGACCCTCTACAAGGTCACATAGGTTTGGGGTCCATTCGTGGTTCGCATTCCACTTTTGGAGTATATGGTTTGTGTTGCCCCTATCCCTATGTGTCCCCATTGCATCCTATTGTAACTATACATTGTTTGCACTGTTTTCTAAGACTATACTGCATATTTTTGGTATTGTGTACATATATCTTGTGTATATTTGCTATCATCATACTGAGGGTACACTCTGAGATACTTTGGCATATTGTCATAAAAATAAAGTACCTTTATTTTTAGTATATCTGTGTATTGTGTTTTCTTATGATATTGTGCAAGTGACACTGGTGGTACTGTAGGAGCTTCACTCGTCTCCTAGTTCAGCCTAAGCTGCTCTGCTAAGCTACCATTATCTATCAGCCTAAGCTGCTAGACACCCTATACACTAATAAGGGATACCTGGGCCTGGTGCAAGGTGTAAGTACCCCTTGGTACTCACTACAAGCCAGTCCAGCCTCCTATATTGCTGTAACACGAAGTGCAGCTCTTGCATTGCTGATTGTAGCTGGCAGTCGCTGTAGTGCAGAATCAGGTTCACCACAGCTTTGTGTTGGCGGTCATCATGGATGGTAGAGTTTCTACACCAATGGGCTCTTTCACAAAGAGCCCAAAACTTCTGGATTTCACCCTTCTTTTCCTGTAGGAGCTTAACTACTGTCAGCCAAGGGATCAGGACCTGGTGAGGCACCTCTTGTGAATCAGGAGCTCAGGCCAGCAGAGGCCAACAGGGCTCAGTCAGGTCCAGTTTCAGGTGCAATTGCAGATCCATACAGGAGCAGTGCAGCAGATCAGATAGGCAGTTGAAGGGAGGCCTCTGGAGCTTATTGTGCCCCTTTAGCTCAGACAGGGCAGCCACCTGACCATGGAGGCACTCAGGTTAGCGTGAGATAAAGGGAGAAGATCCAGTCTTCATTCTCAGAAAGCAAGGCAGTCTTTATGCAGCATGGCAGTCCTCTGGTAGCAGCAAACCAGTCCTTTGGGTGCAAGACAGTTATTCTTTAGTAATGTCCACTGGTCCAGGAGTGTACTGAAGTATAGCTCTGAAGGTCCAATATTTATATCTGGTGCCATCAATTGAAGTGGGGTGGGGAGCCCCTATCTTACCCTCACATCTGATTCTGGAAAGTTATTCCCTTCCCCTGTTCAGGCTCCAAGAAGCCTGGAGTAACAGAAGATCAGTGTCATAGCCCTTTGTGTTGGCTGGAGGCACGGCCTTTGAGGTGCAAGTGAGGCAAGTCACAGCTCCACCCCCAGCAATCCTGGCAGGATAAGCACATCCTACCCACACATGTGTGCTGCAGTTTGGGAAGAATACACAAACTCCAACAGCAGAGCCATTCTCAGTCATGTAATCCAGGACACTGCGGAAAGCACTAATGGTAGGACAAGAAAATGCCAAGTAGATAAAGGTACCATTTTCAGAATTGCAGCATATTTTAAAAGGGTACTTTGGGGGGTGCACAATGAGTGCTGCAGGCCCAGTAGTAGCATTTAATTTACTGGCCATGAGTACATGTAATACCATCAACTCGAGACTCGCAAAAGAAATGAAATGTGCCAACCCAATTTTTCCATATTTGAAGGAGAGAGCACAATCCCTTAGCACTGGTTAGCAGCAGTAAAGTGCACAGAGTCTTAAAGGCAAAAAATATATATTCAGTAAACAGGAGATGTGAAGGCTAACCCTTTGGGGAAATACCACTGGGTTCAGGTATGGATTTCATATGGTGGGAGCCTGTTATGTCCCTGTGTCTATGAACAAGAGGCCAGTTAAACTAGCCCTTGGACTCTCTTCTGAAGTCCTGTGTGCAGGTGAAGACGCAGAGTTGGCCTGTAAAGATTTAAGGCAGGCTCCAGGCCGCAAAGCAGTCTTTCCAGGTACAGCAGCAGTTTGGAGGAGTGCACAGCAGGTCACAGCATCAGGTACTTCTCTGAGAGTCCTTCCACTGGTCCAGTAGTGAGCTGAGGAGTAGGTCTGAGAGTGCTATTTTTATACTCCAATGCCTTTCTCTTAGAAGTTGGGAGAAGTTTCCAGAAGGGTTCTTTGAAGTTCCAGGAGTTTTCTGCCTCTCCTGCCCTGGCTCCTAGCTAGCTGCACTGACAATACAGGGTTGTCAAATTCATTGTATGGCAGCAGAGCTCAGTAATGATAAATCTGCCTTTACCATTAAAGAGGGTTTATCATTATAAGTTCATACATAACAAACATGATATATCTACCACCACTGGTTTAGGAATTACAGCTTATTAAATATCATAAAGAATCCTCAATATTATCCTATGAGAGAGGTAGGCCTCACATTAGTGAAAAAACAAATTTGGAAGTTCTTCACTACTAGGACACGTAAAATTTTTAAAAGTGCATGTCCTTCCTTTTAACTACATAGCACTCTGCCCTATGGGTTACCTAGAGACTACCTTAGGGGTGACATATGTAAAAAAAAAAAATTATTAAGGCTTGTGTAGGAGGCTGGCCTGGCTTATAGTGGGTACCTGATGGTACTTACACCTTCTGCCAGGTCCAGTTATCCCTTATTAGTAGATTAGTAGTGTTCTAGCAGCTTTCTGCAAATTCCCAAATCTCCTCTGTGTCCAAACATTCCCAACCCTCCCACCCTGAGGATAACCTAATGGAAAGGGAGCTCAGAAAGCTGAGGATGGAAGAGACCAAACTGAAGCTTAAACAGCAGCAGCCGGCCTTAGACAGGGAATCCCTAGACATAGAGAGGGAAAGACAGAGATTGGAGTTAGTTCCCCATGGTTGCAGCTGCAGTATTTCTGATAGCAATCCTGTTAGAGAGCAAGATTTCAGGAATCTGCATAAGATAGTCTCCTCTTACAAGGAGGGGGGTGACATTAACAAGTGGTTTGGTGCACTTGAGAGGGCCTGTATGGTACAGTTGGTCCCTCAAAGGCAGTGGGCTGCTATCATGTGGCTATCTTTCACTGGAAAGGGTAAGGATAGGCTCCTTACTGTCAGAGAAAGTGATGCCAATAATTACAAAGTTTTGAAGGATGCGCTCTTGGATGGATTTGGCTTAACCACTGAAAGATACAGGATTAAGTTCAGAGACACCAGAAAAGAGTCCTCTCAAGACTGGACAGATTTTGTGGACTGTTCAGTGAAGACATTGAAAGGTTGGTTGCATGGCAGTAAAGTTTCTGACTATGAAAGCCTGTATAATCTTATTCTGAGAGAGCATATTCTTAACAATTTTGTGTCTGACTTGTTGCACCAGTACCTAGTGGACTCTGATCTGACCTCTCCCCAAGAATTGGGAAAGAAGGCAGACAAATGGGTCAGAACAATGGTGAACGGAAAAGTTCATACAGGGGGTGACAAGGATGGCAAGATGAAGGATGGTAAGTTTTCTGAGAAGGGTGGGGACAAAAGTAAACATTCTGAGTCTTCATCAGGCCCACAAAAATCCTCTGGGGGTGGTGGGTCCAAATCCTCTTCAAACAATCAGAAATAGCCTTGGTGTTAATTGTGTAAAATCAAAGGCCATTGGGCAAGTGATTCCACTTGTCCAAAGTAAAACACCAAACCTCCCTGTAGGAAAGTACCATCTTGCCTGGCATGTTACCCCCATTTTTCACTGTATATATGTTGTTTTAGTTGTATGTGTCACTGGAACCCTGCCAGCCAGGGCCCCAGTGCTCATAGGTGTGCCTGAATGTGTTACCTTTGTAGTGACTAACTGTCTCACTGAGGCTCTGCTAATCAGAACCTCAGTGGTTATGCTCTCTCATTTCTTTTAAATTGTCACTAACAGGCTAGTGACCAATTTTACCAATTTACATTAGCTTACTGGAACACCCTTATAATTCCCTAGTATATGGTACTGAGGTACCCAGGGTATTGGGGTTCCAGGAGACCCCTATGGGCTGCAGCATTTCTTTTGCCACCCATAGGGAGCTCTGACAATTCTTACACAGGCCTGCCACTGCAGCCTGAGTGAAATAACGTCTACGTTATTTCACAGCCATTTTACACTGCACTTAAGTAACTTATAAGTCACCTATATGTCTAACCTTTACCTGGTAAAGGTTAGGTGCAAAGTTACTTAGTGTGAGGGCACCCTGGCACTAGCAAATGGCCATTTCATGGCCAATTCCCCGGACTATGTGAGTGCGGGGACACCATTACACGCGTGCACTACATATAGGTCACTACCTATATGTAGCTTCACAATGGTAACTCCAAATATGGCCATGTAACATGTCTATGATCATGGAATTGCCCCCTCTATGCCATCCTGGCATAGTTGGCACAATCCCATGATCCCAGTGGTCTGTAGCACAGACCCTGGTACTGCCAAACTGCCTCTCCTGGGGTTTCACTGCAGCTGCTGCTGCCAACCCCTCAGACAGGCTTCTGCCCTCCTGGGGAAAAGCCAGGCTTGTCCCAGGATGGCAGAACAAAGGACTTCCTCTGAGAGAGGGTGTTACACCCTCTCCCTTTGGGAAATGGTGTGAAGGCAGGGGAGGAGTAGCCTCCCCCAGCCTCTGGAAATGCTTTCATGGGCACATTTGGTGCCCATTTCTGCATAAGCCAGTCTACACCGGTTCAGGGACCCCTTAGCCCTGCTCTGGCGCGAAACTGGACAAAGGAAAGGGGAGTGACCACTCCCCTGACCTGTACCTCCCCTGGGAGGTGCCCAGAGCTCCTCCAGTGTGCTCCAGACCTCTGCCATCTTGGAAACAGAGGTGCTGCTGGCACACTGGACTGCTCTGAGTGGCCAGTGCCATCAGGTGACGTCAGTGACTCCTTCTGATAGGCTCCTTCAGGTGTTGCTAGCCTATCCTCTCTCCTAGGTAGCCAAACCCTCTTTTCGGCTATTTAGGGTCTCTGTCTCTTGGGATTCCTTAGATAACGAATGCAAGAGCTCATCCGAGTTCCTCTGCATCTCTCTCTTCACCTTCTGCCAATGAATCGACTGCTGACCGCGCTGGAAGCCTGCAAAACTGCAACATAGTAGCAAAGACGACTACTGCAACTCTGTAACGCTGATCCTGCCGCCTTCTCGACTGTTTTCCTGGTGGTGCATGCTGTGGGGATAGTCTGCCTCCTCTCTGCACTAGAAGCTCCGAAGAAATCTCCCGTGGGTCGACGGAATCGTTCCCCTGCAACCGCAGGCACCAAAGAACTGCATCACCGGTCCCCTGGGTCTCCTCTCAGCACGACGGGCGAGGTCCCTTGAATCCAGCAACTCTGTCCAAGTGACTCCCACAGTACAGTGACTCTTCAGTCCAAGTTTGGTGGAGGTAAGTCCTTGCCTCCCCACGCCAGACTGCATTGCTGGGAACCGCGACTTTTGCAGCTACTCCGGCCTCCGTGCACGTCCGGCGGAAATCCCTTGTGCACAGTCCAGCCTGGGTCCACGGCACTCTAACCTGTATTACACGACCTCCTAAGTTGTTCTCCGGCGACGTGGGACTCCTTTGTGCAACTTCGGGTGAGCACAGTTTCACGCATCCTCGTAGTGCCTGTTTCTGGCACTTCTGCGGGTGCTGCCTGCTGCTGAGATGTCTCCTTGTCTTGCTCGACGCCCCCTCTGTCTCCTGACGCAATTGCCGACATCCTGGTCCCTCCTGGGCCACAGCAGCATCCAAAAACCTTTACTGCACGATTTGCATCTAGCAAGGCTTGTTGGCGGTCTTTCGGCGGGAAAACACTTCTGCACTACTCTCCACGGCATGAGGGATCCGTCCTCCAAAGGGGAAGTCTCTAGCCCTTGTCGTTCCTGCAGAAACCTAAGCATCTACCATCCAGTAGCAGCTTCTTTGCACCCACAGCTGGCATTTCCTGGGCATCTGCCCATCTCCGACTTGCTTGTGACTTTTGGACTTGGTCCCCTTGTTCCACAGGTACCCTCGACTGGAAATCCATGGTTGTTGCATTGCTGGTTTGTGTCTTTCCTGCAGAATTCCCCTATCACGACTTCTATGTCCTTTGGGGAACTTTAGTGCACTTTGCACTCACTTTTCAGGGTCTTGGGGTGGGCTATTTTTCTAACCCTTACTATTTTCTATTAGTCCCAGCGACCCTCTACAAGGTCACATAGGTTTGGGGTCCATTCGTGGTTCGCATTCCACTTTTGGAGTATATGGTTTGTGTTGCCCCTATCCCTATGTGTCCCCATTGCATCCTATTGTAATTATACATTGTTTGCACTGTTTTCTAAGACTATTACTGCATATTTTGGTATTGTGTACATATATCTTGTCTATATTTGTTATCCTCATACTGAGGGTACACTCTGAGATACTTTGGCATATTGTCATAAAAATAAAGTACCTTTATTTTTAGTATACCTGTGTATTGTGTTTTCTTATGATATTGTGCATATGACACTGAGTAGTACTGTAGGAGCTTCACGCGTCTCCTAGTTCAGCCTAAGCTGCTCTGCTAAGCTACCATTATCTATCAGCCTATGCTGCTAGACACCCTATACACTAATAAGGGAAAACTGGGCCTGGTGCAAGGTGCAAGTACCCCTTGGTACTCACTACAAGCCAGTCCAGCCTCCTACATTGGTTGTGCAGCAGTGGGATAAGTGCTTTGAGACTACTTACCACTCTTGTCATTGTACTTTTCATAAGAGAAAAATATACAAAACAAGTTCAGTGTATGTACACATAACTAAAAAGTTTTGCATTTCCTCTTTTCACTCTTTTCTAAGTGCTGAAAAGTACTTCTAAACTTTCTAAAAAGTTCTTAAAAGTTTTAAAAGTTTTTTTTCTGTCTTTCTAAAAGCTCTAAAAACTTTTTCTCACTTTTTCTGTCACTTAAACTCTTTCTAAAATGTCTGGCACAGGCCAAAATGTTGATCTGTCCAAACTTGCATATGACCACCTTAGCTGGAAAGGAGCAAGGAGTCTCTGTATAGAAAGAGGTTTGAGTGTAGGGAAGAATCCTTCCTTGGAATTGTTACTTAACATGCTTAGAGAACAAGATAAGGCCAAAAGGGCCCATTCTGTTGAAAAAGTAGCTAATGGTTCCCAATCTGATCCAGGGACTCCCGTAGGAAAAGATTCAGGAAAGAAACTTCAGAGCCTGCCCATTACTAGACAGTCTAGCATTGTTGGTACTGATGTAGAGTCACACCATACAGATAGTGTTGTCTCACATCATAGCAAGAGCATTCATTCTCACCACAGTAGAAGTGATGTTTCTGTTAACCAAGCTGTTAGGGTGCCCTCTGTAAGGGACAGGTCTCCTTCTGTCCATTCTCACCATACTTCTGTTTCAAGGCATGTCCCTCCCACCCACCCTGATGACAGATTGTTAGAAAGGGAGCTCAATAGATTGAGAGTGGAACAAACCAGACTGAAGCTCAAGAAGCAACAGCTGGATTTGGAGAGACAGACTTTAGAAGTAGAGAAGGAGAGACAGAAACTGGGTTTAGAAACCCATGGTGGCAGCAGCAGTATTCCCCATAGTCATCCTGCAAAAGAGCATGATTCCAGGAATCTGCACAAGATAGTTCCCCGTTATAAGGAGGGGGATGACATTAACAAGTGGTTTGCTGCACTTGAAAGGGCCTGTGCTGTACAGGATGTCCCTCAAAGGCAGTGGGCTGCTATCCTATGGCTATCATTTAGTGGAAAAGGTAGGGATAGGCTCCTTACTGTGAAAGAAAATGAAGCCAATGATTACAAAGTTCTTAAGAATGCACTCCTGGATGGTTATGGCTTAACCACTGAACAATACAGGATAAAGTTCAGAGAGACCAAAAAGGAGTCTTCACAAGACTGGGTTGATTTCATTGACCATTCAGTGAAGGCCTTGGAGGGGTGGTTACATGGCAGTAAAGTTACTGATTATGACAGCCTGTATAGCTTGATCCTGAGAGAGCATATTCTTAATAATTGTGTGTCTGATTTGTTGCACCAGTACTTGGTGGACTCTGATCTGACCTCTCCCCAAGAATTGGGAAAGAAGGCAGACAAATGGGTCAGAACAAGGGTGAACAGAAACATTCATACAGGGGGTGACAAAGATGGCAACAAGAAGAAGGATGGTAAGTCTTCTGACAAGGGTGGGGACAAATCTAAAAATGAGTCTTCATCAGGCCCACAAAAACACTCTGGTGGGGGTGGTGGGCCCAAATCCTCTTCTAATCAAAACAAAGAAAAGAAACCATGATGCTATTTATGTAAAATAAAAGGCCATTGGACAACAGATCCCAGTTGTCCAAAGAAAAGCACCAAGCCTCCTACCACTACAACCCCTACTGCTACACCTAGTGTCTCTACTAATAGCAGTGGTGGTGGGAGCAAACCTACTAATAGCCAATCCAAGGGAGTAGCTGGGCTCACTTTTGGTAACTTAGTTGGGGTTGGTCTTGTTAGAGAGACCACAGAGGCTGTGTTAGTCTCTGAGGGGGCTATTGATTTAGCCACCTTAGTTGCTTGTCCCCTTAACCCCTTCGCTGCCAGGCCTTTTCCCCCTCCTGTGCCAAGCCTTTTTTTGGCTATTTGGAGCAGTTCGCGCTTAGGCCCTCATAACTTTTTGTTCACATAAGCTACCCACGCCAAATTTGCGTCCTTTTTTTCCAACATCATAGGGATTCTAGAGGTACCCAGACTTTGTGGGGTCCCCAGAAGGAGGCCAAGAAATTAGCCAAAAAAGAGTGAAAATTTCAATTTTTTCAAAAAAATTGGGAAAATGGGCTGCAGAAGAAGGCTTGTGGTTTTTTCCCTGAAAAGGGCATCAACAAAGGGTTTGCGGTGATAAAATCACCAGCTTCCCAGCTTTCAGGAACAGGCAGCCTTGAATCAGAAAACCCAATTTTTCAACACAATTTTGGCATTTTACTGGGACATACCCCATTTTTACGATTTTTTGTGCTTTCAGCCTCCTTCCAGTCAGTGACAGAAATGGGCATGAAACCAACGCTGGATCCCAGAAACCGCAACATTTTTGAAAAGTAGACAAAAATCTGAATTCAGCAAGGGGTCATTTGTGTAGATCCTACAAGGGTTTCCTACAGAAAATAACAACTGAAAAAGAAAAATATTGAAATTGAGGTGAAAAAAACATCAATTTTTCTCTACGTTTTACTCTGTAACTTTGTCCAGAAATGTCAGATTTTCGAAAGCAATATACCGTTACGTCTGCTGGACTCTTCTGGTTGCGGGGATATATAGGGCTTATAGGTTCATCAAGAACTCTAGCTACCCAGAGCCAATAAATGACCTGCACCCTGCAGTGGGTTTTCAATCTATGCCGGGTATACAGCAATTCATTGCTGAAATATAAAGAGTAAAAAATAGCTATCAAGAAAACCTTTGTATTTCCAAAATGGGCACAAGATAAGGTGTTGAGAAGCAGTGGTTATTTGCACATCTCTGAATTCCGGGGTGCCCATACTAGCATGTGAATTACAGGGCATTTCTCAAATAGACGTGTTTTTTACACACTGTCTTACATTTGGAAGGAAAAAATGTAGAGAAAGAAAAGGGGCAATAACACTTGTTTTGCTATTCTATGTTCCCCCAAGTCTCCCGATAAAAATGATACCTCACTTGTGTGGGTAGGCCTAGCGCCCGCGACAGAATATGCCCCAAAACACAACGTGGACACATCACAGAAAACAGAGGTGTTTTTTGCAAAGTGCCTACCTGTAGATTTTGGCCTGTAGCTCAGCCGCCACCTAGGGAAACCTACCAAACCTTTGCATTTCTGAAAACTAGAGACCTAGGGGAATCCAAGATGGGGTGACTTGTGTGGCTCGGACCAGGTTCTGTTACCCAGAATCCTTTGCAAACCTCCAAATGTGGCTAAAAAAACACATGTTCCTCACATTTCTGTGGCAGAAAGTTCTGGAATCTGAGAGGAGCCACGAATTTCCTTCCCCCCAGCGTTCCCCTACGTCTCCCGATAAAAATGATACCTCACTTGTGTGGGTAGGCCTAGAGCCCGCGACAGGAAACGCCCCAAAGCGCAACGTGGACACAGCCAAATTGGTGAAGGAAAACAGAGGTGTTTTTTGCAAAGTGCCTACCTGTAGATTTTGGCCTGTAGCTCAGCCGCCACCTAGGGAAACCTACCAAACCTGTGCATTTCTGAAAACTAGAGACCTGGGGAATCCAAGATGGGGTGACTTGTGTGGCTCGGACCAGGTTCTGTTACCCAGAATCCTTTGCAAACCTCAAAATGTGGCTAAAAAAAAACATGTTCCTCACATTTCTGTTGCAGAAAGTTCTGGAATCTGAGAGGAGCCACGAATTTCCTTCCACCCAGCGTTCCCCCATGTCTCCCGATAAAAATGATACCTCACTTGTGTAGGTAGGCCTAGCGCCCGCGACAGGAAACACCCCAAAGCGCAACGTGGACACAGCCAAATTGGTGAAGGAAAACAGAGGTGTTTTTTGCAAAGTGCCTACCTGTAGATTTTGGCCTGTAGCTCAGCCGCCACCTAGGGAAACCTACCAAACCTGTGCATTTCTGAAAACTAGAGACCTAGGGGAATCCAAGATGGGGTGACTTGTGTGGCTCGGACCAGGTTCTGTTACCCAGAATCCTTTGCAAACCTCAAAATGTGGCTGAAAAAAAACATGTTCCTCACATTTCTGTTGCAGAAAGTTCTGGAATCTGAGAGGAGCCACGAATTTCCTTCCACCCAGCGTTCCCCCACGTCTCCCGATAAAAATGATACCTCACTTGTGTGGGTAGGCCTAGCGCCCGCGACAGGAAACGCCCCAAAGCGCAACGTGGACACAGCCAAATTGGTAAAGGAAAACAGAGGTGTTTTTTGCAAAGTGCCTACCTGTAGATTTTGGCCTGTAGCTCAGCCGCCACCTAGGGAAACCTACCAAACCTGTGCATTTCTGAAAACTAGAGACCTGGGGAATCCAAGATGGGGTGACTTGTGTGGCTCGGACCAGGTTCTGTTACCCAGAATCCTTTGCAAACCTCAAAATGTGGCTAAAAAAACACATGTTCCTCACATTTCTGTGGCAGAAAGTTCTGGAATCTGAGAGGAGCCATGAATTTTCTTCCCCCCAGCGTTCCCCTACGTCTCCCGATAAAAATGATACCTCACTTGTGTGGGTAGGCCTAGCGCCCGCGACAGGAAACGCCCCAAAGCGCAACGTGGACACAGCCAAATTGGTGAAGGAAAACAGAGGTGTTTTTTGCAAAGTGCCTACCTGTAGATTTTGGCCTGTAGCTCAGCCGCCACCTAGGGAAACCTACCAAACCTGTGCATTTCTGAAAACTAGAGACCTAGGGGAATCCAAGATGGGGTGACTTGTGTGGCTCGGACCAGGTTCTGTTACCTAGAATCCTTTGCAAACCTCAAAATTTGGCTGAAAAAACACATGTTCCTCACATTTCTGTGGCAGAAAGTTCTGGAATCTGAGAGGAGCCACGAATTTCCTTCCACCCAGCGTTCCCCCACGTCTCCCGATAAAAATGATACCTCACTTGTGTGGGTAGGCCTAGCGCCCGCAACAGGAAACGCCCCAAAGCGCAACGTGGACACAGCCAAATTGGTGAAGGAAAACAGAGGTGTTTTTTGCAAAGTGCCTACCTGTAGATTTTGGCCTGTAGCTCAGCCGCCACCTAGGGAAACCTACCAAACCTGTGCATTTCTGAAAACTAGAGACCTAGGGGAATCCAAGATGGGGTGACTTGTGTGGCTCGGACCAGGTTCTGTTACCCAGAATCCTTTGCAAACCTCAAAATTTGGCTAAAAAAACACATGTTCCTCACATTTCTGTGGCAGAAAGTTCTGGAATCTGAGCTGAGCCACGAATTTCCTTCCACCCAGCGTTCCCCCACGTCTCCCGATAAAAATGATACCTCACTTGTGTGGGTAGGCCTAGCGCCCGCGACAGGAAACGCCCCAAAGCGCAACGTGGACACAGCCAAATTGGTAAAGGAAAACAGAGGTGTTTTTTGCAAAGTGCCTACCTGTAGATTTTGGCCTGTAGCTCAGCCGCCACCTAGGGAAACCTACCAAACCTGTGCATTTCTGAAAACTAGAGACCTAGGGGAATCCAAGATGGGGTGACTTGTGTGGCTCGGACCAGGTTCTGTTACCCAGAATCCTTTGCAAACCTCAAAATTTGGCTAAAAAAACACATGTTCCTCACATTTCTGTGGCAGAATGTTCTGGAATCTGAGAGGAGCCACGAATTTCCTTCCACCCAGCGTTCCCCCACGTCTCCCGATAAAAATGATACCTCACTTGTGTGGGTAGGCCTAGCGCCCGCGACAGGAAACGCCCCAAAGCGCAACGTGGACACAGCCAAATTGGTGAAGGAAAACCGAGGTGTTTTTTGCAAAGTGCCTACCTGTAGATTTTGGCCTGTAGCTCAGCCGCCAGCTAGGGAAACCTACCAAACCTGTGCATTTCTGAAAACTAGAGACCTAGGGGAATCCAAGATGGGGTGACTTGTGTGGCTCGGACTAGGTTCTGTTACCCAGAATCCTTTGCAAACCTCAAAATGTGGCTAAAAAAACACATGTTCCTCACATTTCTGTGGCAGAAAGTTCTGGAATCTGAGAGGAGCCACGAATTTCCTTCCATCCAGCGTTCCCCCACGTCTCCCGATAAAAATGATACCTCACTTGTGTGGGTAGGCCTAGCGCCCGCGACAGGAAACGCCCCAAAGCGCAACGTGGACACAGCCAAATTGGTGAAGGAAAACAGAGGTGTTTTTTGCAAAGTGCCTACCTGTAGATTTTGGCCTGTAGCTCAGCCGCCACCTAGGGAAACCTACCAAACCTGTGCATTTCTGAAAACTAGAGACCTAGGGGAATCCAAGATGGGGTGACTTGTGTGGCTCGGACCAGGTTCTGTTTCCCAGAATCCTTTGCAAACCTCAAAATTTGGCTAAAAAAACACATGTTCCTCACATTTCTGTGGCAGAAAGTTCTGGAATCTGAGAGGAGCCATGAATTTTCTTCCCCCCAGCGTTCCCCTACGTCTCCCGATAAAAATGATACCTCACTTGTGTGGGTAGGCCTAGCGCCCGCGACAGGAAACGCCCCAAAGCGCAACGTGGACACAGCCAAATTGGGGAAGGAAAACAGAGGTGTTTTTTGCAAAGTGCCTACCTGTAGATTTTGGCCTGTAGCTCAGCCGCCACCTAGGGAAACCTACCAAACCTGTGCATTTCTGAAAACTAGAGACCTAGGGGAATCCAAGATGGGGTGACTTGTGTGGCTCGGACCAGGTTCTGTTACCTAGAATCCTTTGCAAACCTCAAAATTTGGCTAAAAAAACACATGTTCCTCACATTTCTGTGGCAGAAAGTTCTGGAATCTGAGAGGAGCCACGAATTTCCTTCCACCCAGCGTTCCCCCACGTCTCCCGATAAAAATGATACCTCACTTGTGTGGGTAGGCCTAGCGCCCGCAACAGGAAACGCCCCAAAGCGCAACGTGGACACAGCCAAATTGGTGAAGGAAAACAGAGGTGTTTTTTGCAAAGTGCCTACCTGTAGATTTTGGCCTGTAGCTCAGCCGCCACCTAGGGAAACCTACAAACCTGTGCATTTCTGAAAACTAGAGACCTAGGGGAATCCAAGATGGGGTGACTTGTGTGGCTCGGACCAGGTTCTGTTACCCAGAATCCTTTGCAAACCTCAAAATTTGGCTAAAAAAACACATGTTCCTCACATTTCTGTGGCAGAAAGTTCTGGAATCTGAGAGGAGCCACGAATTTCCTTCCACCCAGCGTTCCCCCACGTCTCCCGATAAAAATGATACCTCACTTGTGTGGGTAGGCCTAGCGCCCGCGACAGGAAACGCCCCAAAGCGCAACGTGGACACAGCCAAATTGGTGAAGGAAAACAGAGGTGTTTTTTGCAAAGTGCCTACCTGTAGATTTTGACCTGTAGCTCAGCCGCCACCTAGGGAAACCTACCAAACCTGTGCATTTCTGAAAACTAGAGACCTAGGGGAATCCAAGATGGGGTGACTTGTGTGGCTCGGACCAGGTTCTGTTACCCAGAATCCTTTGCAAACCTCAAAATTTGGCTAAAAAAACACATGTTCCTCACATTTCTGTGGCAGAAAGTTCTGGAATCTGAGAGGAGCCACGAATTTCCTTCCACCCAGCATTCCCCCACGTCTCCCGATAAAAATGATACCTCACTTGTGTGGGTAGGCCTAGCGCCCGCGACAGGAAACGCCCCAAAGCGCAACGTGGACACAGCCAAATTGGTGAAGGAAAACAGAGGTGTTTTTTGCAAAGTGCCTACCTGTAGATTTTGGCCTGTAGCTCAGCCGCCACCTAGGGAAACCTACCAAACCTGTGCATTTCTGAAAACTAGAGACCTAGGGGAATCCAAGATGGGGTGACTTGTGTGGCTCGGACCAGGTTCTGTTACCCAGAATCCTTTGCAAACCTCAAAATTTGGCTATAAAAACACATGTTCCTCACATTTCTGTGGCAGAAAGTTCTGGAATCTGAGAGGAGCCACGAATTTCCTTCCACCCAGCGTTCCCCCACGTCCCACGATAAAAATGATACCTCACTTGTGTGGGTAGGCCTAAGGCCCGCGACAGGAAACGCCCCAAAGCGCAACGTGGACACAGCCAAATTGGTGAAGGAAAACAGAGGTGTTTTTTGCAAAGTGCCTACCTGTAGATTGTGGCCTGTAGCTCAGCCGCCACCTAGGGAAACCTACCAAACCTGTGCATTTCTGAAAACTAGAGACCTAGGGGAATCCAAGATGGGGTGACTTGTGTGGCTCGGACCAGGTTCTGTTACCCAGAATCCTTTGCAAACCTCAAAATTTGGCTAAAAAAACACATGTTTCTCACATTTCTGTGGCAGAAAGTTCTGGAATCTGAGAGGAGCCACGAATTTCCTTCCACCCAGCGTTCCCCCACGTCTCCCGATAAAAATGATACCTCACTTGTGTGGGTAGGCCTAGCGCCCGCGACAGGAAACGCCCCAAAGCGCAACGTGGACACATCACATTTTTTCATTGAAAACAGTGCCTACCTGTAGATTTTGGCCTCTAGCTCAGCCGGCACCTAGGGTAACCTACCAAACCTGTGCATTTCTGAAAACTAGAGACCTAGGGGAATCCAAGATGGGGTGACTTGTGTGGCTCGGACCAGGTTATGTTACCCAGAATCCTTTGCAAACCTCAAATTCTGTCTAAAAAAACACATTCTCCACACATTTCGGTGACAGAAAGTTCTGGAATCTGAGTGGAGCCACAAATTTCCTTCCACCCAGCGTTCCCCCAAGTCTCCCGATAAAAATGATACCTCACTTGTGTGGGTGGGCCAGGTGCCTGCAACAGAATAAGGCCCAAAACTTGTAGAGATAGAGGGGATAGCACAGCAAGTTTATAAGGACATATTCTTTTATACATCTTTAGACTGACTCTGCTTTGGGGACCCACATAAGTGAGGTGTCATTTTACTTGGGAGGCTGAGGGGAACACTGGGGAGTAGGAATTTTGTGCTGGAGTGGTGATCCTACGAAGAAAAGTCAGGAAAATATGCTTTTTTTAAGCACATTGAGGTTTACAGAGGAGTCTGGGTAAGAAAATGTTGGGGGAACCACGCAAGCCACACCTCCCTGGACTCCTTGGGGTGTCTAGTTTTATAAAATGTCTGGGTTTGGTAGGTTTCCCTAGATGAAGGCCGCACACAGGACCAAAAACATAGGTGCCCTCTCCCCCCCAAACACAGGTAGTTTTGTAATATATCGTTTTGATGTGCCCAAATACGTCCGTGATGTGCCAAACACTAAAATTTTGAAAAGAAACACAGTTAGGTTATGTGAAAAAGACCCCTCACCCACCAACAAAGTTGGTGGCATGCTTCATCATCGGGGTCCCACCTGAGGCACCTAGCGTGTCACAGGTGTGCTGCGACGCCTGATTACAGCGGAGCAGGTTTTGTCATTTTTACCACACATACTGGTTGGATTTGGCACGAGGGTGAGTGATGGTTCAGTGGATCAAATTTTACTAACAAGAGCTTTCACAAAAATGAAATGCACTGTTAGTAACTGAAAGGCAAAAAACTGAACCAATGACTCACAGCTCGTGAGCTGTAAAGCCGCGACAAGGCACCAACCGCTTTACAGTCCATTCACACAACTTTCATACATGACACACACAAGGCCATTCACACCGCCAGCCACGGGCCCAGCACATTACAACACTCACATCGACAGACAGCGCCACTCAAGGGCCCATCACTTACATACGCCCACGTGCCTGATACAACAATCACACCAGCTGATGGGAGTGTGTGGACTGGTGTTTGGCTGGCAGTGTGTTGCAGTAGCCAACAGCAAGTCAATATGTACACTCTCAGCCAAGCCCCACTCCACCCACAATGGCATCATTTTTATTATTTTTTTTTTTAACAGAGGAACCCCTAACTAAGTAGAAAGAATTACAAAACTACAAACACAAAAGCTCTAACTAAGAACATGACAGAAATGCTAACCATGAAACTAAACACATGAAAATACAAAACAGACATGAGTTTACACTCATGGTTGTTCCCAGAAATTCTTCTGGGTGTGGTAATTCTTAAAACAAGCACCGACACACAGCCCAGGCTTGGAAGGACAATCCGGGCAGTACATTCGAGACTCCCTCCGGATACCTCTTCGAAAACACACTCTACATTTCTTAGCTGGAAAGTCTTTTTTGGGTGTGGGAGGAATGTGCTCAGCAAAGTGGCGATCTTTCAATCTAGCCACATCCTCCACCACTGCTTCTCTAGGAACTCTGGCCTGTTCCACCACAATAAGGCTCTCTATCACTGACTCCTGAAATTTCACAAAAGTCATCTTTGACTCTGGAGACCTATCCCTAAACACAATAAAAGCATTGAAGGTTGCTAAGTGGAAGAGGTGAAGTGCTAACTTCTTATACCAAACGTAAGACTTACGAATAGCAGTATAAGGTTCCAACCTCTGGTCAACTCTATCTACACCTCCCATGTGCTTATTATAATCTAAAATGCACACAGGTTTGCGCACTTCAGCAACCTGGCCCCAAACAGTCACAGGGGAAGTACTCTCATCATGAATGGTACTTAGCATGTAGACATCCCTCTTATCTGAAAATTTCAAAGCTAGCAGCTCCTCGTTCCGCAAGGCACAGCACTGTCCTCTCTCAAGTTTTTTACAGACAAGCTCCCTTGGATAGCCTTTCCGGTTAGAACGGATTGTGCCACAAGCAACTGTGTCCACTCTAAACAATTCCTTGAACAATTTCACACCAGTGTAGAAGTTATCTACATACAAATGGTGACCTTTGTTGAACAGTCGTCTACCAAGATCCCACACAATTTTCTCAGTAACTCCAAAAGTGGGAGGACAACCAGGGGGGTCAATATTGGAATCCCTACCAGTGTACACACGGAAACTATACACATATCCTGTCCTACTTTCAGACAGCATATACAATTTAATTCCATATCGTGCCCTTTTGCTAGGAATGTACTGCCTAAAAACCAAACGACCCTTTAAGAGGACCAAAGACTCGTCCACACTTAACTCTTTGCCTGGAACATAGACCTCCGAAAACCGATCTACAAAATGATCAAGGACAGGCCTAATCTTAAAAAGACGGTCAGAATCTGGGTGATCTCGTGGCAAGGCTAATGCATTGTCAACAAAATGCAGCATCCTAAGAAGAAGCAAATACCGATTACGACTCATGGTCGCTGGAAATATAGCTGTTGCCATCAAGGGACTAGTAGACCAATAAGAAGCCAGTGACGGCTTCCTTATCAACCCCATCAAAAAAGTCAAACCCAAAAACTTTTTTAACTCCTCCAAATTAGTGGGAATCCACTGGGCAGCTCTAGAGTGTGGCCTAAGTCTAGCAGCGTTGTCCCTCAAATGCTGCTCCGCATACAAATTAGTCTGCTCAACAATCTCTTCCGAAAACACATCATCCATGAATAACTCAAAGAAATTGATAGGCATAAAGTTCTCTGTATTGGCGTTACACCCCGGGAGACCAGTAAAGGCAGGCAACTCTGGCTGCTGCATGTTTGGGGCAACCCAGACATCAGGTCTTATAACGGGAAACCTTTCAGCCCCAGGTTGCTGCACTATTGGCACATCAATGTCCTCCTCTACAACAGGCTCTTCATCTGCACTGAGTGTGGCTTCATCATCAGAAGATTCCCCTCCAAGAGAAACATCACTGCCAGAATCTCTGACTTCCTCCTCTGCCTCAGATGCAGAGTCTGTCTCATAGTCATGATCAGACTGTGACTCAAAAAGCATACCAACCACCTGCTGAGCGGTCATCCTGCGGCTAGCCATGATATCTCCTGCTAAAATTAACTGGACAAATTCACCACCAACAACCAGCACTGTGTAAGACAAGTGACAAAGTGTAGCTTTGTTAGTAAGAGTTGTAAACTCAAAAACTATACCGCTCACTTGCCTGAAAAAGCTTAATTCACCAGCAACTACACAGCAATCACCAATGATATCCCACTAAAAATAAAGAAAGAAAGGCAAATTAGAAATAAGATAAAACAAATATCATTGTGCACAAACCTAAGGACAATTTCACACACAATCCTGCATTTAGTACACCCCCTACAAACATGTCATTCATGCATGGCAACAATACTCCTTTGGAGTAAATTGTTTTTACTTACCTAAAACATGCAACTGTGCAAACTGCAGGTCAACCACCGCCAAAACCGCAAGGAGCCACAGCAAATAAAGCAAAAGTTTTGAACTAGAACAAAAAGGAGGAAAACATTTTTTATCACAAATGCAAAGACTTCTTCAGTTGACAAACACCCCACCATCAAACATTTAGAAATTGGTGCCTAACTGGATTCTGCCATGGGGCAGATGGGCCTACTAATAAAATAGACCTGTCTACCCCAAGGAAGCCAGAAAATACCTTTAGTAGTGTGTCCCCATGGAGAGCGACCTTTGCCAAAGGGGACAGCCCTCAAAAAAAAAAGCAACAAAAAAAAAAAACCACACACAACACTATCCCTGGTGCCTAAGTGGCTTCTGCCCCCCTTGGGGCGCCCCCCCCATCCACTACACACACAATCCCTGGTGCCTAAGTGGCTTCTGCCCCCCTTGGGGGCAGATGGACCTAAAAAAAATAGGCCGATTTGCCCCCAAGGGGGGCAGGAAAGGCCAACAGTTCTCTGCCCCCTTGGGGGGGGGCGCCCCTTGCCCAAGGGGGCACCCCCCCCACATAAATACACATAAAAATAAAAAACCCTGGTGATCTAGTGTTTTCTGCCCCCCTTGGGGGCAGATCTGGCTAAAAAGTAGCCAATCTGCCCTCAAGGGGGGCAGAAATGGCCCGAAAAGACATGCCCCCCAAAGGGGAGCGACCCTTGCCCAAGGGGGCGCCCCCCCATCCACTACACACACAATCCCTGGTGCCTAAGTGGCTTCTGCCCCCCTTGGGGGCAGATGGACCTAAAAAAAATAGGCCGATCTGCCCCCAAGGGGGGCAGAAAAGGCCAACAGTTCTCTGCCCCCTTGGGGGGGGCGCCCCTTGCCCAAGGGGGCACCCCCAACACATAAATGCAAAAAAAAAAAAAAATCCCTGGTGATCTAGTGTTTTCTGCCCCCCTTGGGGGCAGATCTGGCTGAAAAGTAGCCAATCTGCCCCCAAGGGGGGCAGAAATGGCCGTAGTAATTGCCCCCCTAAAGGGGAGCGACCCTTGCCCAAGGGGCCGCTCCCCGCGTGCCAAAAACCGTAAAAAACAATGAAGAAAACAAATCCCTGGTGTCTAGTGGGCATTCCTGCTGCCCGATCGCAATGCGATCGGGCAGCAGGAATGCTCAAAGAGACACCGGGGAAAAGGAAAAGCCTTTCCTTTTCCCCGGTGTAGGAGGCTGGACTGGCTTGTAGTGAGTACCAAGGGGTACTTGCACCTTGCACCAGGCCCAGTTATCCCTTATTAGTGTATAGGGTGTCTAGCAGCTTAGGCTGATAGATAATGGTAGCTTAGCAGAGCAGCTTAGGCTGAACTAGGAGACGTGTGAAGCTACTACAGTACCACTTAGTGTCATATGCACAATATCATAAGAAAACACAATACACAGTTATACTAAAAATAAAGGTACTTTATTTTTATGACAATATGCCAAAGTATCTTAGAGTGTACCCTCAGTGAGAGGATAGGAAATATACACAAGATATATATACACAATAGCAAAAATATGCAGTATAGTCTTAGAAAACAGTGCAAACAATGTATAGTTACAATAGGATGCAATGGGGAAACATAGGGATAGGGGCAACACAAACCATATACTCCAAAAGTGGAATGTGAACCACGAATGGACCCCAAACCTATGTGACCTTGTAGAGGGTCGCTGGGACTATTAGAAAATAGTGAGAGTTAGAAAAATAACCCTCCCCAAGACCCTGAAAAGTGAGTGCAAAGTGCACTAAAGTTCCCCTAAGGACCAAATAGTCGTGTTAGAGGGAGAATGCAAGGAAAACACAAATCAGCAATGCAACAACGATGGATTCCTGTCTGAAGGTACCTGTGGAACAAGGGGACCAAGTCCAAAAGTCACAAGCAGCTCGGAGATGGGCAGATGCCCAAGAAATGCCAGCGGTTGGTGCAAAGAAGCTCTTACTAGGCTGAAGAACTGTGAATACTGCAGGAACGACAAGGGCTAGAGACTTCCCCTTTGGAGGATGGATCTCCCACGCCTTGGAGAGTCGTGCAGAAGTGTTTTCCCGCCGGATGGACGCCAACAAGCCTTGCTACACGCAAATCGTGCGTTTGGCGTTTTTGGACGCTGCTGGGGCCCAGGAGGGACCAGGAGGTCGCAAATTGGACCTGCAGAGAGAGGGGACGTCGAGCAAGACAAGGAGCCCTCACTGAAGCAGGTAGCACCCGGAGAAGTGCCAGAAACAGGCACTACGAGGATGCGTGAAACGGTGCTCGCCGAAGTTGCACAAAGGAGTCCCACGTCGCCGGAGACCAACTTAGAAAGTCGTGCAATGCAGGTTAGAGTGCCGTGGACCCAGGCTTGGCTGTGCACGAAGGATTTCCGCCGGAAGTGCACAGGGGCCGGAGAAGCTTGCAAAGTCGCGGTTCCCAGCAATGCAGCCCAGCGAGGTGAGGCAAGGACTTACCTCCACCAAACTTGGGCTGAAGAGTCACTGGACTGTGGGGGTCACTTGGACGGTGTCGCTGGATTCGAGGGACCTCGCTCGTCGTGCTGAGAGGAGACCCAAGGGACCGGAGATGCAGCTTTTTGGTGCCTGCGGTTGCAGGGGGAAGATTCCGTCGACCCACGGGAGATTTCTTCGGAGCTTCTGGTGCAGAGAGGAGGCAGACTACCCCCACAGCATGCACAAGCAGGAAAACAGTCGAGAAGGCGGCAGGATCAGCGTTACAGAGTTGCAGTAGTCGTCTTTGCTACTATGTTGCAGGTTTGCAGGCTTCCAGCGCGGTCAGCGGTCGATTCCTTATCAGAAGGTGAAGAGGGAGATGCAGAGGAACTCGGCTGAGCTCATGCATTCGTTATCTAAAGTTTCCCCAGAGACAGAGACCCTAAATAGCCAGAAAAGAGGGTTTGGCTACCTAGGAGAGAGGAAAGGCTACTAACACCTGAAGGAGCCTATCACAAGGAGTCTCTGACGTCACCTGGTGGCACTGGCCACTCAGAGCAGTCCAGTGTGCCAGCAGCACCTCTGTTTCCAAGATGGCAGAGGTCTGGAGCACACTGGAGGAGCTCTGGACACCTCCCAGGGGAGGTGCAGGTCAGGGGAGTGGTCACTCCCCTTTCCTTTGTCCAGTTTCGCGCCAGAGCAGGGGCTAAGGGGTCCCTGAACCGGTGTAGACTGGCTTATGCAGAATTGGGCACATCTGTGCCCAACAAAGCATTTCCAGAGGCTGGGGGAGGCTACTCCTCCCCTGCCTTCACACCATTTTCCAAAGGGAGAGGGTGTCACACCCTCTCTCAGAGGAAGTTCTTTGTTCTGCCATCCTGGGCCAGGCCTGGCTGGACCCCAGGAGGGCAGCTGCCTGTCTGAGGGGTTGGCAGCAGCAGCAGCTGCAGTGAAACCCCAGGAAGGGCAGTTTGGCAGTACCAGGGTCTGTGCTACAGACCACTGGGATCATGGAATTGTACCAACAATGCCAGGATGGCATAGAGGGGGCAATTCCATGATCATAGACATGTTACATGGCCATATTCGGAGTTACCATGGTGAAGCTACATATAGGTAGTGACCTATATGTAGTGCACGCGTGTAATGGTGTCCCCGCACTCACAAAGTTCAGGGAATTGGCTCTGAACAATGTGGGGGCACCTTGGCTAGTGCCAGGGTGCCCTCACTCTAAGTAACTTTGCACCTAACCTTTACCAGGTAAAGGTTAGACATATAGGTGACTTATAAGTTACTTAAGTGCAGTGTAAAATGGCTGTGAAATAACGTGGACGTTATTTCACTCAGGCTGCAGTGGCAGGCCTGTGTAAGAATTGTCAGAGCTCCCTATGGGTGGCAAAAGAAATGCTGCAGCCCATAGGGATCTCCTGGAACCCCAATACCCTGGGTACCTCAGTACCATATACTAGGGAATTATAAGGGTGTTCCAGTAAGCCAATGTAAATTGGTAAAATTGGTCACTAGCCTGTTAGTGACAATTTAAAAGTAATGAGAGAGCATAACCACTGAGGTTCTGGTTAGCAGAGCCTCAGTGAGACAGTTAGGCACCACACAGGGAACATATACATGCACACCTATGAGCACTGGGGCCCTGTGTGACAGGGTCCCAGTGACACATACATATAGGCCACAAACTTATGAGCACTGGGGTCCTGACCAGCAGGATCCCAGTGACACATAACAAACATACTGAAAACATAGTGTTTTCACTATGAGCACTGAGGCCTGGCTATCAGGATCCCAGTGAGACAGTGAAAACAGTGACAAACACTCTGACATACACTCACAAACAGGCCAAAAGTGGGGGTAACAATGCTAGAAAGAGGCTACCTTCTCACACAACCCCCCCCCAAACGAAGGACAATAAGGCTAACCTTGGCCAGTTGAGACTTTATTGTCTAAGTGGTGATAAGTAGAGAGTAGCTCTGCAATAGACTGGTTACTCCCTTTATCATCCACTATATGGTTACTTCCCTGTGGGGATGTAAACCACCCTGTTTGAAGTTTTTTAGCTAAGCAACAATGTGAAGATGTATTTTCAGAGTTTCTATCAGTAAGTTTTAGTTTAGAGCAGTGGGAATTGTCCACTGAACCTATTTGTAGTGATGGAAATGCCAGACAGGGATGCTGTCTCAGAAAAGCCATAGCTGGGCAAAAACTTTGTCCATATGGCTGGAAGAGAGAACAGGGATGCTGTTTCTCTTGGGTTGGAGCAGGGCAGGGATGCTGTCCTATCAGCTCCACACTAGGGCAGGGATGCTGTCCTAAGTGTTGTGAGGCAGTGCAGAGTTTCTGCACTAAAGTTTCTCTGGGAGGGTTGGAAGGATGCTCCATGTTAACTAAAATGGTGCTCTTTTTCGCACCAATGTTAGTTATCCCACAGAGAGGTACTTCCACCTCAGGGAGTCCAGCTTTGCCAGCTGATGATTCCCTTGGAACAGGTGCCACCCCAGGAGAGGTTTCTCCCACCACAGGAATAGTATCCTGAATGGTAGGGTGGTTAGGGGATACTGTGATACCCTTTGTACCTGTTGATGGAGAGGGATCCTGAGTTTTCAGGTCTTCTCTCCTTTGCTTTTTCATTTCACTTGAAATGAGAGGGAACAATTCCTCAGGGATGCCCAGCATGGCTGCATGGGCATAAAACTCTACATCAGCCCAACCTGAGGCCTCTAGGTCATTACCTAAGAGACAGTCTACAGGTAAGCTAGGTGATACCACCACCTGCTTAGGGCCAGTAACTCCACCCCAACTAAACTGAATTATAGCTAAAGGAAGAAACTTAGTGGAGTTATGGACATCAATAATCTTATACTGTTGTCCAATGATGTGTTGTTCAGGAGGCACTAGGTTTTCAGTCACCAAAGTGAAACTGGCACCTGTGTCCCTGTAGGCCAAGGCCTCAACACCATTTATTGAAACTGTCTGCCTGTACTTATCCATTGTAAGGGGACAAGCAGCCAGTGTGGCAAGGCCAATGCCACTAGGTGTGACAGAAACTGTCTTGGGACTGATGACATCAGTTTTCACTATGGACCCATAAGTGAACCCAACTACACCCTTTGCTTGACTGTTGCCAGCAGTCCCACCACTAGTACCACTACTGCTAGGGGCACTAGAGCTTGATGTATTAGTGGTGGTAGGCTCAGGGGGTTTACCTGGACAGGACTTATCCCCTGGCCTATGGCCTCTGTTTTTACACACAAAGCACCAAGGCTTTTTAATGTGTGCAGGTTGGGAAGAAGAGGAAGAATTTGTTTTATCCCCACCCTCTGAAGAGTGTTTAAGATTTGAAGTGGGATCTTTGGTTTTACCCTTATCCCCATGCTTATCTTGAGATTTTTCACCATCTTTCTTCTTATTGCCATCTTTGTCACCCCCTGTATGAACTTTTCTGTTCACCCTTGTTCTGACCCATTTGTCTGCCTTCTTTCCCAATTCTTGGGGAGAGGTCAGATCAGAGTCTACCAGGTACTGGTGCAACAAATCAGACACACAATTATTAAGTATATGCTCTCTCAGGATTGTGTTATACAGGCTTTCATAATCAGTAACTTTACTGCCATGTAACCACCCCTCCAAGGCCTTCACTGCCTGGTCAATGAAATCAACCCAGTCTTGTGAAGACTCCTTTTTGGTCTCTCTGAACTTTATCCTGTACTGTTCAGTGGTTAAGCCATAACCATCCAGGAGTGCATTCTTAAGAACTTGGAAATTGTTAGCATCATTTTCTTTTACAGTAAGGAGCCTATCCCTACCTTTTCCAGTAAATGATAGCCATAGGATAGCAGCCCACTGCTTTTGAGGGACATCCTGTACAGCACAGGCCCTCTCAAGTGCAGCAAACCACTTGTTAATGTCATCCCCCTCCTTGTAAGGGGGAACTATCTTGTGCAGATTCCTGGAATCATGCTCTTTTGCAGGATGACTATGGGGAATACTGCTGCTGCCACCATGGGTATCTAAACCCATTTTCTGTCTTTCCCTCTCTATTTCTAAAGACTGTCTATCCAAATCCAGCTGTTGCTTCTTGAGCTTCAGTCTGGTTTGCTCCACTCTCAATCTATTGAGCTCCCTTTCTAACAATCTGTCATCAGGGTGGGTGGGAGGGACATTTCTAGATACAGAGGTGTGATGGGAATGAACAGAAGGAGACCTGTCCCTTACCAAGGGCACCCTAACAGCTTGGCTACCAGCATAATGTGAGAGCACATCATCAGTATGATGTGATTCAACCTCTGTACCAACTATGCTAGACTGTCTAGTAATGGGCAGGCTGAGAAGTTTCTTTCCTGAACCTTTTCCTGGGGGAGTCCCTGGATCAGATTGAGAACCATTAGCTACTTTTTCTACAGATTGGGCACTTATGGCCTTATCCTGTACTCTAAGCATATTAATTAACAGTTCTAAAGAAGGATTCTTCCCTACACTCAAACCTCTCTCTATGCAGAGACTCCTTGCTCCTTTCCAGCTAAGGTGATCATATGCAAGTTTGGACAGTTCAACATTTTGGCCTGTGCCAGACATTTTTAGAGAGAGTTAAAGTGATAGACAAAGAGAAAAAAGTTTTCAGAACTTTTTGGAAAGACAGAAAAAACTTTTTAAACTTTTAAGAACTTTTTGAAAGTTTAGAAGTACTTTTCAGCACTTAGAAAAGAGTGAAAAGAGGAAATGCAAAACTTTTTGGCTATGTGTATATACACTGACCTTGTTTTGTATATTTTTCTCTTATGAAAAGTACAATGACAAGAGTGGCAAGTAGTCTCAAGCACTTATCCCACCGCTGCACAACCAATGTAGGAGGCTGGACTGGCTTGTAGTGAGTACCAAGGGGTACTTGCACCTTGCACCAGGCCCAGTTATCCCTTATTAGTGTATAGGGTGTCTAGCAGCTTAGGCTGATAGATAATGGTAGCTTAGCAGAGCAGCTTAGGCTGAACTAGGAGACGTGTGAAGCTACTACAGTACCACTTAGTGTCATATGCACAATATCATAAGAAAACACAATACACAGTTATACTAAAAATAAAGGTACTTTATTTTTATGACAATATGCCAAAGTATCTTAGAGTGTACCCTCAGTGAGAGGATAGGAAATATACACAAGATATATATACACAATAGCAAAAATATGCAGTATAGTCTTAGAAAACAGTGCAAACAATGTATAGTTACAATAGGATGCAATGGGGAAACATAGGGATAGGGGCAACACAAACCATATACTCCAAAAGTGGAATGTGAACCACGAATGGACCCCAAACCTATGTGACCTTGTAGAGGGTCGCTGGGACTATTAGAAAATAGTGAGAGTTAGAAAAATAACCCTCCCCAAGACCCTGAAAAGTGAGTGCAAAGTGCACTAAAGTTCCCCTAAGGACCAAATAGTCGTGTTAGAGGGAGAATGCAAGGAAAACACAAATCAGCAATGCAACAACGATGGATTCCTGTCTGAAGGTACCTGTGGAACAAGGGGACCAAGTCCAAAAGTCACAAGCAGCTCGGAGATGGGCAGATGCCCAAGAAATGCCAGCGGTTGGTGCAAAGAAGCTCTTACTAGGCTGAAGAACTGTGAATACTGCAGGAACGACAAGGGCTAGAGACTTCCCCTTTGGAGGATGGATCTCCCACGCCTTGGAGAGTCGTGCAGAAGTGTTTTCCCGCCGGATGGACGCCAACAAGCCTTGCTACACGCAAATCGTGCGTTTGGCGTTTTTGGACGCTGCTGGGGCCCAGGAGGGACCAGGAGGTCGCAAATTGGACCTGCAGAGAGAGGGGACGTCGAGCAAGACAAGGAGCCCTCACTGAAGCAGGTAGCACCCGGAGAAGTGCCAGAAACAGGCACTACGAGGATGCGTGAAACGGTGCTCGCCGAAGTTGCACAAAGGAGTCCCACGTCGCCGGAGACCAACTTAGAAAGTCGTGCAATGCAGGTTAGAGTGCCGTGGACCCAGGCTTGGCTGTGCACGAAGGATTTCCGCCGGAAGTGCACAGGGGCCGGAGAAGCTTGCAAAGTCGCGGTTCCCAGCAATGCAGCCCAGCGAGGTGAGGCAAGGACTTACCTCCACCAAACTTGGGCTGAAGAGTCACTGGACTGTGGGGGTCACTTGGACGGTGTCGCTGGATTCGAGGGACCTCGCTCGTCGTGCTGAGAGGAGACCCAAGGGACCGGAGATGCAGCTTTTTGGTGCCTGCGGTTGCAGGGGGAAGATTCCGTCGACCCACGGGAGATTTCTTCGGAGCTTCTGGTGCAGAGAGGAGGCAGACTACCCCCACAGCATGCACAAGCAGGAAAACAGTCGAGAAGGCGGCAGGATCAGCGTTACAGAGTTGCAGTAGTCGTCTTTGCTACTATGTTGCAGGTTTGCAGGCTTCCAGCGCGGTCAGCGGTCGATTCCTTATCAGAAGGTGAAGAGGGAGATGCAGAGGAACTCGGCTGAGCTCATGCATTCGTTATCTAAAGTTTCCCCAGAGACAGAGACCCTAAATAGCCAGAAAAGAGGGTTTGGCTACCTAGGAGAGAGGAAAGGCTACTAACACCTGAAGGAGCCTATCACAAGGAGTCTCTGACGTCACCTGGTGGCACTGGCCACTCAGAGCAGTCCAGTGTGCCAGCAGCACCTCTGTTTCCAAGATGGCAGAGGTCTGGAGCACACTGGAGGAGCTCTGGACACCTCCCAGGGGAGGTGCAGGTCAGGGGAGTGGTCACTCCCCTTTCCTTTGTCCAGTTTCGCGCCAGAGCAGGGGCTAAGGGGTCCCTGAACCGGTGTAGACTGGCTTATGCAGAATTGGGCACATCTGTGCCCAACAAAGCATTTCCAGAGGCTGGGGGAGGCTACTCCTCCCCTGCCTTCACACCATTTTCCAAAGGGAGAGGGTGTCACACCCTCTCTCAGAGGAAGTTCTTTGTTCTGCCATCCTGGGCCAGGCCTGGCTGGACCCCAGGAGGGCAGCTGCCTGTCTGAGGGGTTGGCAGCAGCAGCAGCTGCAGTGAAACCCCAGGAAGGGCAGTTTGGCAGTACCAGGGTCTGTGCTACAGACCACTGGGATCATGGAATTGTACCAACAATGCCAGGATGGCATAGAGGGGGCAATTCCATGATCATAGACATGTTACATGGCCATATTCGGAGTTACCATGGTGAAGCTACATATAGGTAGTGACCTATATGTAGTGCACGCGTGTAATGGTGTCCCCGCACTCACAAAGTTCAGGGAATTGGCTCTGAACAATGTGGGGGCACCTTGGCTAGTGCCAGGGTGCCCTCACTCTAAGTAACTTTGCACCTAACCTTTACCAGGTAAAGGTTAGACATATAGGTGACTTATAAGTTACTTAAGTGCAGTGTAAAATGGCTGTGAAATAACGTGGACGTTATTTCACTCAGGCTGCAGTGGCAGGCCTGTGTAAGAATTGTCAGAGCTCCCTATGGGTGGCAAAAGAAATGCTGCAGCCCATAGGGATCTCCTGGAACCCCAATACCCTGGGTACCTCAGTACCATATACTAGGGAATTATAAGGGTGTTCCAGTAAGCCAATGTAAATTGGTAAAATTGGTCACTAGCCTGTTAGTGACAATTTAAAAGTAATGAGAGAGCATAACCACTGAGGTTCTGGTTAGCAGAGCCTCAGTGAGACAGTTAGGCACCACACAGGGAACATATACATGCACACCTATGAGCACTGGGGCCCTGTGTGACAGGGTCCCAGTGACACATACATATAGGCCACAAACTTATGAGCACTGGGGTCCTGACCAGCAGGATCCCAGTGACACATAACAAACATACTGAAAACATAGTGTTTTCACTATGAGCACTGAGGCCTGGCTATCAGGATCCCAGTGAGACAGTGAAAACAGTGACAAACACTCTGACATACACTCACAAACAGGCCAAAAGTGGGGGTAACAATGCTAGAAAGAGGCTACCTTCTCACACCCGGTGCCTCTTTAGCCCCAACCCCCCACCCACCGGGAAGAGGAACTCACCTCTTCTCTCGTCGCCGCACAGGAAGCAAATGGCTTCCTGTGCGGCGAGGAACCCATAATGAAGTCAGCGCTCGATCGCGCGCTGACGTCATTATGGGGGGGTCGGGGGTGGAAGGGGAAGGGCTTCCCCTTCCATCCCCGACTTTGGGGGGTGGGAGGGAAGCACACAGAGGGAGCGAGAGCGCTCCCTCTGGGCTGTGTGCCGAGGACGTAGTGGTTACGTCCTCGGCACAGCAGCACTGTGCCGCGGGACGTAACCACTACGTCCGCGGCACAGAAGGGGTTAATATGGATAAGTACAAGCAGCTACCCCTAATAAATGGTGTTGAGGTTCAGGCCTACAGGGACACTGGTGCCAGTGTGACTATGGTCCTAGAGAAACTGGTCCACCCTGAACAACACCTACTTGGTCACCAGTACCAAGTAACCAATGCTCACAACACACTTAGCCACCCCATGGCTGTTGTAAATCTCACCTGGGGGGGTGGTTACTGGTCCAAAGAAAGTTGTGGTAGCCACAGATTTACCTGTAGACTGTCTACTAGGAAATGATTTGGAGACATCAGCTTGGTCAGATGTGGAGTTGGAGGCCCATGCAGCAATGCTGGGCATCCCAGGGCATATTTTTGCTTTAGCCAGGGCTCAGGCCAAAAAGCAAAAAGGACAGGGAAGCTTGGATCCTGGAACAATGGACCAAGTGCTCCCTAAAGCTAGGGCTAGTAGAAGTAAAGCACTTCCTACTATCCCTCCCTCTACAGTGGATTCTAATTCTGAGGAAGAAGAATTTCCACCCTGTGCAGAACCTACACCAGAGGAGCTGGAAGCAGACACTGCTGAGCTTTGGGTGAAGGGGGGCCTGCCAGGGAGGAGCTGAGTGTGGCACAGCAAACCTGTCCCACACTAGAGGGTCTAAGACAGCAAGCTGTCAAACAGGCTAATGGGGATGTCAGTGACTCTCACAGAGTTTACTGGGAGGACAACCTCTTGTACACTGAAGCAAGGGATCCTAAACCTGGAACTGCCAGGAGGTTAGTGATTCCTCAGGAGTACAGAAAGTTCCTCCTAACTCTAGCCCACAACATTCCCCTAGCTGGACATCTGGGACAAATGAAAACTTGGGACAGGCTTGTTCCCCTGTTTCATTGGCCTAGGATGTCTGAGGACACAAATAAATTTTGTAAGTCCTGTGAAACCTGTCAAGCCAGTGGCAAGACAGGTGGCACTCCAAAGGTACCCCTTATTCCACTGCCTGTGGTTGGGGTTCCCTTTGAAAGGGTAGGGGTTGACATAGTTGGCCCCCTTGACCCTCCTACTGCTTCAGGCAATAGGTTTATCTTGGTGGTAGTGGACCATGCCACAAGATATCCTGAAGCAATTCCTTTAATGACCACGACAGCACCTGCAGTGGCAAAGGCCCTCCTGGGAATATTTTCTAGGGTGGGCTTCCCAAAGGAAGTAGTATCAGACAGGGGAAGCAATTTCATGTCTGCATACTTAAAGGCCATGTGGAAGGAGTGTGGTGTGACTTACACGTTCACTACACCCTATCATCCACAAACAAATGGACTGGTGGAGAGATTTAACAAAACTCTCAAAGGCATGATTATGGGTCTCCCTGAAAAACTCCGCAGGAGATGGGATATCCTTTTACCATGCCTCCTTTTTGCCTACAGGGAGGTACCCCAGAAAAGAGTGGGCTTCAGCCCCTTTGAACTCCTCTTTGGACACCCTGTTAGGGGTCCACTAACACTTGTCAAGAAGGGTTGGGAACAACCTTTAAAAGCCCCAAAACAAGATATTGTGGATTATGTGCTTGGCCTCAGATCAAGGATGGCTGAGTATATGAAAAAGGCCAGTAAAAACCTTCAGGCCAGCCAAGAGCTCCAGAAGCAATGGCATGACCAGAAGGCTGTTTTGGTTCAGTACCAACCAGGGCAGAAAGTGTGGGTCTTGGAGCCTGTGGCCCCAAGAGCACTCCAAGATAAATGGAGTGGACCCCACACAATTGTTGAGAAAAAGGGTGAAGTCACCTACTTAGTTGACTTAGGCACTGCCAGGAGTCCCCTTAGGGTGCTCCATGTCAATCGCCTGAAACCCTACTATGACAGGGCTGATCTCACCCAGCTCATGGCAACTGATGAGGACAGGAAGAAGACAGTGATCCTCTACCTGATCTCTTCTCTTCCACAGAACAAGATGCTCTAGTGGAAGGTGTAGTGTTGGCTGATTGTCTTACTGCTGAGCAGAAAGACCATTGCATAAATCTCCTGGGTCAGTTTTCTGAACTCTTCTCTACTGTGCCAGGTACCACTTCTTGGTGTGAGCACACTATAGATACTGGAGACAGCTTGCCTGTCAAAAGTAAGATCTATAGGCAGCCTGACCATGTCAGGGACTGCATAAAGCAAGAGGTGCAGAAAATGTTAGAACTGGGAGTGGTTGAGCACTCTGAAAGTCCATGGGTCTCTCCTGTGGTACTTGTACCAAAACCTCATTCCAAGGATGGAAAGAAGGAAATGCGGTTTTGTGTAGATTATAGAGGTCTCAACCAGGTAACCAAAACTGATGCTCACTCTATACCCAAGGCAAATGAGCTCATAGATACACTGGCATCTGCCAAGTATCTTAGCACTTTTGATTTGACTGCAGGGTATTGGCAGATCAAATTATCAGAAGATGCTAAACCTAAAACTGCATTTTCAACGATTGGAGGACATTACCAGTTCACAGTAATGCCTTTTGGATTGAAAAATGCACCTGCCACTTTTCAGAGGCTGGTGAACACAGTCCTGCAAGTGCTGGAAGCTTTTAGTGCAGCATATTTGGACGATATAGCTGTCTTTACCTCCACCTGGGATGAGCACCTGGTCCACCTTTGGAAAGTTTTGGAGGCCCTGCCAAAGGAAGGCCTCACTATCAAGGCCGCAAAGTACCAGATAGGGCAGGGAAAGGTGGTTTATCTGGGACACCTGGTAGGTGGAGAACAGATTGCACCACTTCAGGGAAAAATCCAGACAATCATGGATTGGGTTCCCCCTACAACTCAGACCCAGGTGAGAGCCTTCCTAGGCCTCACTGGGTATTACAGGAGATTCATTAAAAACTATGGCTCCATTGCAGACCCACTTAATGATCTCACTAGTAAAAAGATGCGTGTAGGAGGCTGGACTGGCTTGTAGTGAGTACCAAGGGGTACTTACACCTTGCACCAGGCCCAGGTATCCCTTATTAGTGTGGAGGGGTGTCTAGCAGCTTAGGCTGATAGAAAAGGTATCTTAGCAGAGCAGCTTAGGCTGAACTAGGAGACGAGTGAAGCTCCTACAGTACCACTAGTGTCATATGCACAATATCATAAGAAAACACAATACACAGATATACTAAAAATAAAGGTACTTTATTTTTATGACAATATGCCAAAAGTATCTCAGTGAGTACCCTCAGTATGAGGATAGCAAATATACACAAGATATATGTACACAATACCAAAATATGCAGTAATAGCAATAGAAAACAGTGCAAACAATGTATAGTCACAATAGAATGCAATGGGGGCACATAGGGATAGGGGCAACACAAACCATATACTCTAGAAGTGGAATGCGAACCACGAATGGACCCCAAACCTATGTGACCTCGTAGAGGGTCGCTGGGACTGTAAGGAAACAGTTAGGGTTAGAAAAATAGCCCACCCCAAGACCCTGAAAAGTGGGTGCAAAGTGCACCTAAGTTCCCCAAAGAGCACAGAAGTTGTGATAGGGGAATTCTGCAGGAAAGACCAACACCAGCAATGCAACAACAATGGATTTCCAGACGAGAGTACCTGTGGAACAAGGGGACCAAGTCCAAAAGTCACGATCAAGTCGGGAGTGGGCAGATGCCCAGGAAATGCCAGCTGTGGGTGCAAAGAAGCTACCACTGGATGGTAGAAGCTGAGGATTCTGCAAGAACAACAAGGGCTAGAAACTTCCCCTTTGGAGGATGGATGTCCCACGTCGTGAAGAGTCGTGCAGAAGTGTTTTCCCGCAGAAAGACCACAAACAAGCCTTGCTAGCTGCAAGGGTCTTGGTTAGGGTTTTTGCATGCTGCTGTGTCCCAGGAGGGACCAGGATGTCACCAATTGCATGAGGAGACAGAGGGGGCGTCCAGCAAGACAAAGAGCCCATTCAGAAGCAAGCAGCACCCGCAGAAGTGCTGGAACATACACTACGAAGTGGAGTGAATTGGTGCTCACCCGAAGTTACACAAGAGAGTCCCACGACGCCGGAGGACAACTCAGGAGGTTGTGCAATGCCGGTTAGAATGCCGGGGACCCAGGCTTGGCTGTGCACAAAGGAAATCCTCGGAGAGTGCACAGGAGCCGGAGTAGCTGCAAAAGTCACGGTTCCCAGCAATGCAGTCTGGCATGGGGAGGCAAGGACTTACCTCCACCAAACTTGGACTGAAGAGTCACTGGACTGTGGGAGTCACTTGGACAGAGTTGCTGGATTCGAGGGACCTCGCTCGTTGTGCTGAGAGGAGACCCAATGGACCGGTAATGCAGCTTTTTGGTGCCTGCGGTTGCAGGGGGAAGATTCCGTCGACCCACGGGAGATTTCTTCGGAGCTTCTAGTGCAGAGAGGATGCAGATTACCCCCACAGCATGCACCACCAGGAAAACAGTCGAGAAGGCGGCAGGATCAGCGTTACAGAGTTGCAGTAGTCGTCTTTGCTACTATGTTGCAGTTTTGCAGGCTTCCAGCGCGGTCAGCAGTCGATTCCTTGGCAGAAGGTGAAGAGAGAGATGCAGAGGAACTCGGATGAGCTCTTGCATTTGTTATCTAAGGAATCCCAAGAGACAGAGACCCTAAATAGCCAGAAAAGAGGGTTTGGCTACCTAGGAGAGAGGATAGGCTAGCAACACCTGAAGGAGCCTATCAGAAGGAGTCTCTGACGTCACCTGATGGCACTGGCCACTCAGAGCAGTCCAGTGTGCCAGCAGCACCTCTGTTTCCAAGATGGCAGAGGTCTGGAGCACACTGGAGGAGGTCTGGACACCTCCCAGGGGAGGTGCAGGTCAGGGGAGTGGTCACTCCCCTTTCCTTTGTCCAGTTTCGCGCCAGAGCAGGGCTAAGGGGTCCCTGAACCGGTGTAGACTGGCTTATGCAGAAATGGGCACCAAATGTGCCCATGAAAGCATTTCCAGAGGCTGGGGGAGGCTACTCCTCCCCTGCCTTCACACCATTTTCCAAAGGGAGAGGGTGTAACACCCTCGCTCAGAGGAAGTCCTTTGTTCTGCCCTCCTGGGCCAGGCCTGGCTGGACCCCAGGAGGGCAGAAGCCTGTCTGAGGGGTTGGCAGCAGCAGTAGCTGCAGTGAAACCCCTGAAAAGGCAGTTTGGCAGTACCAGGGTCTGTGCTACAGACCACTGGGATCATGGGATTGTGCCAACCATGCCAGGATGGCATAGAGGGGGCAATTCCATGATCATAGACATGTTACATGGCCATATTCGGAGTTACCATTGTGAAGCTACATATAGGTAGTGACCTATATGTAGTGCACGCGTGTAATGGTGTCCCCGCACTCACAAAGTCCGGGGAATTGGCCCTGAACAATGTGGGGGCACCTTGGCTAGTGCCAGGGTGCCCACACACTAAGTAACTTAGCACCCAACCTTTACCAGGTAAAGGTTAGACATATAGGTGACTTATAAGTTACTTAAGTGCAGTGGTAAATGGCTGTGAAATTAAGTGGACGTTATTTCACTCAGGCTGCACTGGCAGGCCTGTGTAAGAATTGTCAGATCTCCCTATGGGTGACACAAGAAATGCTGCAGCCCATAGGGATCGCCTGGAACCCCAATACCCTGGGTACCTCAGTACCATATACTAGGGAATTATAAGGGTGTTCCAGTATGCCAATGTAAATTGGTGAAATTGGTCACTAGCCTGTTAGTGACAATTTGGAAAGAAATGAGAGAGCATAACCACTGAGGTTCTGAATAGCAGAGCCTCAGTGAGACAGTTAGTCATAACACAGGTAACACATACAGGGCACACTTATGAGCACTGGGGCCCTGGCTGGCAGGGTCCCAGTGACACATACAACTAAAACATCATATATACAGTGAAATATGGGGGTAACATGCCAGGCAAGATGGTACTTTCCTACAATGCCTAAAAAAGTATTGTGGACAGCTAGCTGTCAGAAAGCTTTTGAGGAGCTCAAACAGGCTATGTGCTCTGCACCTGTCCTAAAAAGCCCATGTTACTCCAAGAAATTAATTGTTCAAACTGATGCATCTGAATTAGGGGTAGGGGCAGTCTTATCACAACTGAATCCTGAGGGCCAGGATCAACCAGTTACTTTTATCAGCAGAAGGTTGACCCCTAGAGAAAAGCGTTGGTCTGCCATAGAGAGGGGGGGCCATTGCTGTGGTCTGAGCCCTGAAAAAGTTGAGGTCATACCTGTTTGCTACTCACTTTATTGTTCAGACAGACCACAAACCTCTACTTTGGCTAAAACAAATGAAAGGTGAAAATCCTAAATTGTTGAGGCGCTCCATATCTCTACAGGGAATGGACTATACAGTGGAACATAGACCTGGGAGTACCCACTCCGATGCAGATGAACTCTCCAGATATTTCCACTTAGACAATGAAGACTCATCGGGTCATGGCTAGTCTATTGTCCTTCGTTTTGGGGGGGAAGGGGTTGTGTAGGAAAGTACCATCTTGCCTGGCATGTTACCCCCATATTTCACTCTATATATGTTGATTTAGTCTATGTGTCACTGGGACCCTGCCAGGCAGGGCCCCAGTGCTCATAAGTATGTGTCCTGTATGTGTTCCCTGTGTGATGCCTAACTGTCTCACTGAGGCTCTGCTAACCAGAACCTCAGTGGGTATTCTCTCTCTGCTTTCCAAATTTGTCACTAACAGGCTAGTGACTAAATTTACCAATTCACATTGGCATACTGGTACACCTACATAATTCCCTTGTATATGGTACTTAGGTACCCAGGGTATTGGGGTTCCAGGAGATCCCTATGGGCTGCAGCATTTCTTTTGCCACCCATAGGGAGCTCTGACAATTCTTACACAGGCCTGCCAGTGCAGCCTGAGTGAAATAACGTCCACGTTATTTAACAGCCATTTACCACTGCACTTAAGTAACTTATAAGTCACCTATATGTCTAACCTTCACCTGGTGAAGGTTAGGTGCAAAGTTACTTAGTGTGTGCGCACCCTTACACTAGCTAAGGTGCCCCCACATCGTTCAGGGCAAATTCCCCGGAATTTGTGAGTGCGGGGACACCATTACACACGTGCACTGCACATAGGTCACTACCTATGTACAGCGTCACAATGGTAACTCCGAACATGGCCATGTAACATGTCTAAGATCATGGAATTGTCCCCCCAATGCCAGAATTCCATGATCCCCCAGGTCTCTAGCACAGAACCCGGGTACTGCCAAACTGCCTTTCCGGGGTCTCCACTGCAGCTGCTGCTGTTGCCAACCCCTCAGATAGGTTTCTGCCCTCCTGGGGTCCAGGCAGACCTGGCCCAGGAAGGCAGAACAAAGGGCTTCCTCTGAGAGATGGTGTAACACCCTCTTCCTTTGGAAATAGGCGTGAGGTCTGGGGAGGAGTAGCCTCCCCCAGCCTCTGGAAATGCTTTGATGGGCACAGATGGTGCCTATCTCTGCATAAGCCAGTCTACACCGGTTCAGGGATCCCCCAGCCCTGCTCTGGCGTGAAACTGGACAAATGAAAGGGGAGTGACCACTCCCCTGACGGGCACCTCCCAGGGGAGGTGCCCAGAGCTCCTCCAGTGTGTCCCAGACATCTACCATCTTGGAAACAGATGTGTTTGTGGCACACTGGACTGCTCTGAGTGGCCAGTGCCAGCAGGTGACGTCAGAGGCTCCTGCTGATAGGCTCTTACTTCTCTTGGTAGCCAATCCTCCTTCCTAGGTAGCCAAACCTCCTTTTCTGGCTATTTAGGGTCTCTGCTTTGGGGATCTCACCAGATAATGAATGCAAGAGCTCATCAGAGTTCCTCTGCATCTCCCTCTTCACCTTCTGCCAAAGGATCGACCGCTGACTGCTCAGTATGCCTGCAAAACCGCAACAAAGTAACAAGACGACTACTCGCAACCTTGTATCACTTCATCCTGCCGGCTTTCTCGACTGTTTCCACGTGGTGCATGCTCTGGCGGTAGCCTGCCTCCTCTTTGCACCAGGAGCTCTGAAGAAATCTCCCGTGGGTCGACGGAATCTTCCCCCTGCAACCGCAGGCACCAAAAGACTGCATCACTGGTCCTCTGGGTCCCATCTCAGCACAACGAGCGTGGTCCCTGGAACTCAGCAACTCTGTCCAAGTCACTCCCACAGTCCAGTGACTCTTCAGTCCAAGTTTGGTGGAGGTAAGTCCTTGCCTCCCCACGCTAGACTGCATTGCTGGGTACTGCATGATTTGCAGCTGCTACGGCTCCTGTGCACTCTTCCAGGATTTCCTTTGTGCACAGCGAAGCCTGGGTCCCCGACACTCTAAACTGCAGTGCACAACCTGCTGAGTTGTCCTCCGGCGTCGTGGGACTCCCTTTTGTGACTTCGCCTGGACTCCGGTTCACTCTTCTTCCAAGTGCCTGTTCAGGTACTTCTGCGGGTGCTGGCTGCTTCTGTGAGGGCTCACTGAGTTGCTGGGCACCCCCTCTGTCTCCTCCTCCAAGTGGCGACATCCTGGTCCCTCCTGGGCCACAGCAGCACCCAAAAACCTCTACCGCGACCCTTGCAGCTAGGAAGGCTTGTTTGCGGTCTTTCTGCGTGGAAACACCTCTGCAAGCTTCATCGCGACGTGGGACATCCATCCTCCAAAGGATAAGTTCCTAGCTCTCTTCTTTCTTGCAGAACTCCAAGCTTCTTCCAACAGGTGGCAGCTTCCTTGTACCCTCAGCTGGCATTTCCTGGGCTCCTGGCCACTTTTGACACTGTCGCGAGTATTGGACTTGTTCCCCTTGTGTTACAGGTACTCAGGTCCGGAAATCCACTGTTGTTGCATTGCTGGTGTTTGTTCTTCCTGCAGAATCCCCCTATGACGACTTCTGTGCTCTCTGGGGGTAGTAGGTGCACTTTACACCTACCTTTCAGGGTCTTGGGGTGGGCTATTTTTCTAACCCTCACTGTTTTCTTACAGTCCCAGCGACCCTCTACAAGCTCACATAGGTTTGGGGTCCATTTGTGGTTCGCATTCCACTTTTGGAGAAATGGTTTGTGTTGCCCCTATACCTATGTGCTCCTATTGCAATCTACTGTAATTGTACACTGCTTGCATTACTTTTCTTGATATTACCTGCATAATTTTGGTTTGTGTACATATATCTTGTGTATATAACATATCCTCATACTGAGGGTACTCACTGAGATACTTTTGGCATATTGTCATAAAAATAAAGTACCTTTATTTTTAGTACTTCTGTGTATTTTGTTTTCTTATGATATTGTGCATATGACACCAGTGGTATAGTAGGAGCTTTACATGTCTCCTAGTTCAGCCTAAGCTGCTTTGCCATAGCTATCTTCCAGCAGCCTAAGCTGCTAGAAACACCTCTTCTACACTAATAAGGGATAACTGGACCTGGCACAAGGAGTAAGTACCTCTGGTACCCACTACAAACCAGGCCAGCCTCCTACAGTAGTGTTCTAGCATCTGAGGCTGATAGAGGTAGCTATAGTAGAGCAGCTTAGGCTGAACTAGGAGACATGCAAAGCTCATGCAATACCACGTATAGTCACAAAGTACTTAAACACAAGTAAAGACAATACTCAGTGTTACCAAAAATAAAGGTACTTATTTGGGTAACACAGTACTAAAAATATCTTAGAGACAATACTCCTTCTGGAGGTAATTATTGTACACAATATATACACTAGACACCAAAATAAGGTAAGTAATTAGACATACGATAGGGAAAATAATAGGAAAAGCTAAAGAATGCAAAGGGAGAAAATTGGTCTAGGGGCAACACAAACCATACACTAAGAAGTGGAATGCGAACCCCAAATTTCCCCCTAGACAAGTGTAGTGTGTGCAGAATTGCTAGGAGAGTAAGAATACAGTAAAGGTAAGTAAATTACCCCACCCCAGAGCCCAGAAAAGGAGGAGTAAAGTACTGCAAGTTTCCTTAGGAAACACCACACCTCGTGATATGGATTATTGCAGTAACCAACCAAGTCTGCAAACAACAACTAATGGTTTCCTGGACCTGAAGACCTGCAGAAGAAGAGGACCAAATCCAGAAGTCAAAAGAGGTTCCAGGAAGGACAGGAGCCCCTGCCAACCCAGAAGAGGGTGCAAAGAAAGAGTTCCCAGTTGGACGAAGACTACAGGAGTGCACCCTAGGAAGATGCCAGTGGGTTCCTGCATGATGCAAAAGATGTCCCACGATGTGAAGATGGATGCAGATGTGATTTCGTGTTGGAAGTCGCCAACAAGAGCCTTGGTTATGACAAATGAGTGCTTTGTGTCAAATGGCACTGGCTGGACCCAGGAGGAACCTGGGGGCCTCAACTCTGTGTGAGGAGGAAGAGGGGGCCCTCAGTACTTTAGAGAGCCCTCACGATGCCAGAAAGCCCCCACAGGAGTCCCTGGACAAGGGGGCAAAGGAGGTGCAAAACGCGCATGGTGCAGCACTATAAAGAAGGGTCCCACTCCGCCGAAGGTCAACTCAGTGGGTTGAGCATCACACGATAGAGTGCTGGGGACATAGGCCAGGCTGTGCATGAAGGAATTTTGTAAATAGTGCACAGAATGCCTCAGGAGGTGAAGAAGATGTGGTGCACAAGGGTGCTATCGCTCTCAGGGAAGACAAGGTCTTACCTCCTCCAATTTGCGTCAGCAGGACCTCAGGACAGTCTGTGTCGATGGGGTCCACCCTCTGTGTTTTTGGGAGCATGCTTGTTGCTGTGAGAGGAGTCCAGGAGTACCGGTCATCAACTTAGAAGGTGCATGCGTGAGCAGGGGAGTGACTCCGTCACCCCACTGGAGATTTCTTTGGTCCTTCTGGTGCAGGATGAAGACAGGGAGTCCCCAGAACATGCACACTGTGGACACTGTTGCAGTTGCTGGCTGGAGCTGAAGTTGCTGAAGAAAAGTATCCTTTGTGGATACTTTGTTGCTGTTACAGAGGTTCCTGGAGCAGGCTGCGGTTGATCCGAGGTCAGAGGATGAAGTAGTAGTTACAGAGTATGCCTGCTGGAAACTTGCAAGTATATTCTGAAGAGAAACCCACAGGAGAGACCCTAAATAGCCCTGAGAGAGGGAGTGGCTACCTTATCAGGTATGGACTTATCAAGAGAGGTCTCTGACATCACTTGCTGGCACTGGCCACTCAGAGGCCTCCAGAATGTCCCCACACATTGAAAAGCAAGATGGCTGAGGTCTGGGACACAAAGGAGGAGCTCTGGGCACCACCCCAAGGGCGGTGATGGACAGGGGAGTGGTCACTCCCCTTTCCTTTGTCCAGTTTCACACCAAAGCAGGGCACAAGGGGTCCCTGAACAGGTATAGACTGGCTTATTCAAGGAGGGCACCATCTGTGCCCTTCAAATCATTTCCAGAGGCTGGGGGAGACTACCCTCCCCAGCCAGTAACAACTATTTTCAAAGGGAGAGGGTGTAACACCCCGCTCTCCGAGGAAATGCTTTGTTCCGTCTTCCTGGGACTGAGCTGCTCAGACCCCAGGAGAGCAGGACCCTGTCTGTGAGGTGAAGCACCTGTAGCTGTAGTGCAAGCCTCAGAGAGCTGGTTTGGCAGTACTGGGGGTCCATAGTGGAACCCCCAGGATGTATGTAATTGGCTCCCCAATACCAGATTTGGAATGGGGTACAATTCCATGATCTTGGGCACCTTAAATGGCCATATTCTGAGTTACCATTGTGAACCTACATATAGGTATTGACCTATATGTAGAGCACTCATGTAATGGCGTCCCCGCACTCACAAAGTCCTGTGAAATGGCCCTGAACTATGTGGGGGTAGCTTTGCTAGTGCAAGGATGCCCTCACACTTAGTAACTTTGCACCTAACCTTCAGCAAGTGAAGATTAGACATATAGGTGACTTATAAGTTACTTAAGTGCAGTGAAAATGGCTGTGAAATAGAGTATGCACTATTTCATGCAGGCTGCAATGGCAGGCCTGTGGAAGGGTTTGTCTGAGCTCCTATTGGGTGTCAAAAGAAATCTGGCAGCCCATAAAGATCTCCTGGAACCCCAATGTCCTGGGTACCTAGGTACCATGTATTAGGGACTTATAAGAGGGGTCCAGTGTGCCAATTGAAATTGGTAAATCAAGTCACTAGCCTACAGTGACAAATAAAAAGGCAGAGATAACATAAGCACTGAGGTTCTGATTAGCAGAGCCTCAGTGACACAGTTAAACACTTTAAAAACACACACATTAGGCCATACACTATGAGCACTGGGATCCTGACCAGCAGGATCCCAGTGAGACATGCAAAAAAATACTGACATACAGGTAAAAATTAGGGTAACATGCCAAGAAAGATCGTACTTTCCAACATTTACCACTTTGTTACTAGTGCTTTTCACAAGAAGATCTTGCCCTAATACTTAGAGCTATACATAATATATGCCTAGAAGTAATTTCTAACTTTCTAAAGAGTACTTTAAACTCTTCTTTTCTCTAAAAAGTTAGCTCTGTTAGTCTACTAACTTTTTACTCACTTTCCTACACGTTTTCTCTTTCAATATGTCTTCTGTAGAAGCTACCCCTAGAGTTGTAAAAACTACCCATGAGAATCTAAACTTTAAATGTTTGAGGGGTCTCTCTATTGAAAGAAGTTTAGGGATTGGGAAGAAACCCAATAAGGAATTCCTCTTAAATCTCCTCCTCAAGGATGACCATCTGACTCATCCTGACCAGTGCTGAGTCCCTACTCAGCACTGGTCAGGATGAGTCAGATGGGGGGGGGGTAGAGGAAGGAGCCCTACCAGGCAGGCTGAGAGGATCACACTGATTATCCTGAGGAGGGTCCTTCCACTGATCTGTCTGTTAATAGGCCCCTTAGTACAACTGGGATGGTAAGGGTTCACACACTAGTAGGGCTCCCTTCACACCAAGAGGCAAGCTCACTAGGGTGGCTCAAGTTAGTGACAGATCAGCCTCTGCAAATTCCATTGTTACTTCTGTCTCAGAAGTATCCCACAGTTCTAACCCTGAGGACTAGTTACTAGATAGGGTACTCAGAAAGCGGAGGTTAGAGGAGACCAGACTGAGGGTACAGCAGCAACAGTTGGGCTTGAACAGGGAATCCCTGGCTGTGGAAAAGGAAAGGCGGGGTTTCAGGTTAGTTCCCCATGGTGGCAGCAGCAGTTTCAGGAATTGTAATGTTAGGGAACCCTCATTTGAGTCCAGAAATCTGCATAAAATTGTACCTACTTACAAGGATGGAGAGGTAGAAGGCTGGCCAGGCTTGTAGTGGGTACTAGAGCTACTTACACCTTGTGCCAGGTCCAGTTATCCCTTATTAGTGTAGAAGAGGTGTTTCTAGCAGCTTAGGCTGATAGAAGGTAGCCATAGCAGAGCAGCTTAGGCTGAAGTAGGAGACATGCAAAGCTCCTACTATACCACTGGTGTCATATGCACAATATGATAAGAAAACACAATACTCAGATATACTAAAAATAAAGGTACTTTATTTTTATGACAATATGCCAAAAGTATCTCAGTGAGTACCCTCAGTATGAGGATGACAAATATACACAAGATATATGTACACAATACCAAAATTCTGCAGTAATACCAAAAGGAAGGAATGCAAGCAGTGTAAAGTTACAATAGATTGCAATAGGAGCACATAGGTATAGGGGCAACACAAACCATATACTCCAAAAGTGGAATGAGAAACACGAATGGACCCCAAACCTATGTGAGCTTGTAGAGGGTCGCTGGGACTGTAATAAAACAGTGAGGGTTAGAAAAACAGCCCACCCCAAGACCCTGTAAGGTAGGTGTAAAGTGCACCTACAACCCCCAGAGAGCACAGATGTTGTGATAGGGGGATTCTGCAAGGAAAACCAACACCAGCAATACAACAACAGTGGATTTCCGGACCTGAGTACCTGTAAGACAAGGGGACCAAGTCCAAGAGTCGCGACAGTGTCGAGAGTGGGCAGGAGCCAAGGAAATGCCAGCTGAGGGTGCAAGGAAGCTGCCACCGGATGGAAGAAGCTTGGTGTTTTGCAAGAACGAAGAGGACTAGGGACTTCTCCTTTGGAAGACAGATGTCCCACATTGCGATGAAGCTTGCACAGGTGTCCCCACGCAGAATAACTGCAAACAAGCCTTGCTAGCTGCAAGGTCGCGGTTAGGGTTTTTGGATTGTACTGTGGCCCAGGAGGGACCAGGATATCGCCACTTAGATGAGGAGACAGAGGGGGCGCCCAGCAAGTCAGGGAGCCCTCACAGAAGCAGGCAGCACCCGCAGAAGTACCAGAACAGGCACTTAGAAGAGGATTGAACTGGGGTCCACGCGAAGTCACAAAAGTGAGTCCCACGACGCCGGAGGACAACTCAGAAGGTTGTGCACTGCAGATTAGAGTGTCGGGGACCCAGGCTTGGCTGTGCACAAAGGAAATCCTGGAAGAGTGCACAGGAGCCGGAGCATCTGCAAATCACGCCGTACCCAGCTTTGGCAGAAGGTGAAGAGGGAGATGCAGAGGAACTCTGGTGAGCTCTTGCATTCGGTATCTGAAGAATTCCCCAAAGCAGAGACCCTAAATAGACAGAAAAGGAGGTTTGGCTACCTAGGAAGGAGGATTGGCTACTAAGAGAGGTAAGAGCCTATCAGAAGGAGTCTCTGATGTCACCTGCTGGCACTGGCCACTCAGAGCAGTCCAGTGTGCCAGCAACACCTCTGTTTCCAAGATGGCAGAGGTCTGGGGCACACTGGAGGAGCTCTGGGCACCTCTCCTGGGAGGTGCAGGTCAGGGGAGTGGTCACTCCCCTTTCCTTTGTCCAGTTTCGTGCCAGAGCAGGGCTGGGGGATCCCTAAACCGGTGTAGACTGGCTTATGCAGAGATGGGCAGCATCTGTGCCCATCAAAGCATTTCCAGAGGCTGGGGGAGGCTACTCCTCCCCAGCCATCACACCTATTTCCAAAGGGAGAGGGTGTCACACCCTCTCTCAGAGGAAATCCTTTGTTCTGCCTTCCTGGGCCAGGGCTGCCTGGACCCCAGGAGGGCAGAAACCTGTCTGAGGGGTTGGAAGCAGCAGCAGCTGCAGTGGAGACCCCGGAAAGGCAGTTTGGCAGTACCCGGGTTCTGTGCTAGAGACCTGGGGGATCATGGAATTGTCTCCCCAATGCCAGAATGGCATTGGGGTGACAATTCCATGATCTTAGACATGTTACATGGCCATGTTCGGAGTTACCATTGTGACGCTATACATAGGTAGTGACCTATGTATAGTGCACACGTGTAATGGTGTCCCCACACTCACAAAGTCCGGGGAATTTGCCCTGAACAATGTGGGGGCACCTTGGCTAGTGCCAGGGTGCCCACACACTAAGTAACTTAGCACCCAACCTTTACCAGGTGAAGGTTAGATATATAGGTGACTTATAAGTTACTTAAGTGCAGTGGTAAATGGCTGTGAAATAATGTGGACGTTATTTCACTCAGGCTGCAGTGGCAGGCCTTTGTAAGAATTGTCAGAGCTCCCTATGGGTGGCAAAAGAAATGCTGCAGCCCATAGGGATCTCCTGGAACCCCAATTCCCTGGGTACCTCAGTACCATATACTAGGGAATTATAAGGGTGTTCCAGTATGCCAATGTGAATTGGTGAAATTGGTCACTAGCCTGTTAGTGACAATTTGGAAAGCAGAGGGAGCATAACCACTGAGGTTCTGGTTAGCAGAGCCTCAGTGAGACAGTTAGTCATCACACAGGGAACACATACAGGGCACACTTATGAGCACTGGGGCCCTAGCTGGCAGGGTCCCAGTGACACATACACTAAAACAACATATATACAGTGAAATATGGGGGTAACATGCCAGGCAAGATGGTACTTTCCTACAGGAGATTACTCATACAAGTGGTTTTCTGCACTTGAGAAGGCCTGTAAAGTTCAGCGGATCCCTGAAGTTCAGTGGGCTGCTATCCTGTGGCTATCTTTCTCTGGCAATGGGAGAGATAGACTCTTTATTGTCAGCGAAGATGATGCAGATAACTATCACATTCTTAAAAGTGCACCCTTAGCGGGTCTGGGCTTAACCACTGAATAATACAGGATAAAGTTCAGAAAGACCAGAAAGAAGTCTGTTCAGTGAAGGCCCTAGAAGGTTGGTTAAATGGAAGTATGGTGGCTGACTCTGGAAGCCTGTATAACTTAATTCTGAGAGAGCATATATTGAATAATTGTGTGTCTAACTTGTTGCATCGGTATCATGTGGACTCAGATCTGACCCCAAGAATTGGGAAAGAAGGCAGACAAATGGGTCAGAAGAAGGGTGACCAGAAAAGTTCATACAGGGGAAGACAAAGACAGCAAGAAGAAGGATGGTAATTCTCATTACAAGGGTGGGAACAAAGATAACAAAACCTTCTGAAGCTTCATCAGACCCATAAGAATCCTCTGGGGTGGTGGGCACAAATCCTCTTCTCACAATAATAAAAAGCCACGGTGTTATCTCTGTAAAGCCAATGGTCATTGGGTAAGTGACCCCACTTGTCCAAAAAGAAACACCAAACCTCCCATCACCACAACCCCCACTGCTTTCACTACTGTCCCTAGTAATAGCAGTGGTGACCCCCTGACCTGCCTTAGGCTAGGAGTACACTTTGGCTCCAGCAGCCTGCCTCCGTGCCCCTGACCTCACCGTTTGCTGCTGCAAGAGTAGTTCGAGGCCCTCCACCACCCGCAGGCACCCGCAGGCACCCGCCTGCGCCTCAACCCTGGTGCCTATTGGTAGGCGTGTCTTGTATTTCGTTCTATAGCTTGTATTTTGTTTTCTGTATTTACTTTTTCGGACCTTTCACATTCCACTCATGCCATTTCTCCTGCACTCACACCAACACCAGCAACACCAACAAGCACTGCAACAACACCAAACCCCGCAATCACCTAACTACATCCTCCTTAACACCCGCTCCGTCCACAAGCCCCTATCGAGCCTTGGGACCTGCTCACCACAAACTCTCCTGACATCGCCTTCCTCACTGAAACATGGATGAATTCCTCATCAGACCCCGACACCGCCATAGCCATCCCAGAAGGTTACAAAATCACCCGTAGAGACCGCACCAACAGCCCAGGAGGAGGTATTGCCATAATACACAAAAACACCATAAAAAATTCCACCAACAGAAACGACACCCTAGACAACACAGAACACCTTCACTTTCAAATACACATCAATGCCAACACCACCCCGCCCCCCATTCTGTGACACCATCACCGATACCATCAGCTCCCACACCCTCACCTCCACAGGCTACATACTCCTTGGTGACCTCAATTTTCACCTGGAAAGCACTCACAACTGCAACTCCACAGCCCTGCTGGACAACCTCATGAACCTCGGCCTCAAGCAACTGGTCACCTCACCCACCCACTCATCAGGACACACGCTGGACGCCATCTTCACCTCCACCAGTCACATCACCTTCACTCACACCACCGAACTCCACTGGACTGACCACCACTGCGTCCACTACTCCTTCATGAAACCCATCACCCACCACCAACAACACACTAAACCCTACCGCAAGTGGAACAAGATCTCCAAAGAACACCTGATCTCCAAACTCGCACAAGCTCCACCTCCCATCACCAACGACCCCAACACCACCGCCCACAACCTCACACCATGGCTAGAAACCTGCACAGACTCCCTCGCCCCTTTGAAAACAAACAACAACACCTGCACCGTCAAGACCGCCCCCTGGTTCACCACAGAACTCCAGTCTTCCAAACAAGAATGGTGAAAAATTGAGAAAGCCTGGCACCAGGAACCCTCAATGAGCAAATTCTCCGCCCTCAAAACAGACATGCGCAAACACCACCAACTCATCCGGACCACCAAACGGTCCTTCTACAAAGAACAAATAGACAACAACACACACAACAGCAAGGAACTCTTTGCCATCATCAAAGAACTCACAAAACCCAAATCCTGCACCATCGACCCTCCACACTCCCAAGACCTCTGCAACTCCCTCTCCAACTACTTCCACCGCAAAATCGCACACATACACAACAGTTTTACATCATCAGCACCCACCATCACCACCACCGACACAACCAACACCACAACACCCTGCCGCACCAACCGACTAAACACCTGAACCCCCACCAATGATGAAGGAATCGGCAAAACCATTAACTCCATCCACTCAGGCTCCCCCACAGACCCTTGCCCCCACCACATTTTCAACAAGGCCAGAAAAATCATCGCTCCCCTGCTCTGTGCCATCATCAACAGTTCCTTTGACACCGCAACCTTCCCAGATATTTGGAAGCACGCCAAAGTCAACGTTCTTCTCAAAAAACCCAAAGCAGACCCAGAAGACCTCACAAACTACTGACCCATTTCTCTTCTCCCCTTCCCCGCAAAGGTTGCTGAGAAGATAGTAAATGCACAACTGTCTCGCTTTCTTAGAAGAAAACAACATACCAAACGCCTCCCAGTCTGGATACTTCAAGAACCACAGCACTGAGACCTCCCTCATCGCCTACACAGACGACATCAGGACCAGAGTGGACAAGGGTGAGACCGTCGCCCTCATCCTCCTAGACCTCACTGCAGCTTTTGACACTGTATGCCACCAAACCCTCCGTGCACGCCTTTTTAACTCCGGATTTCGCCACAAGGCCATGGACTGGCTCACCTCCTTCCTCTCCGAAAGAACTCAGAGTTTGCCCCCCTCCTTTCCAGTCTACAGCCACCAAGATCATCTGTGGGGTCCCCCAAGGATCCTCCCTCAGCCCCACCCTCTTCAACATCGACATGGCTCCTCTCACCAACAACCTTCGCCCCCACGGCATCACCATAATTTAATACGCTGACGACACCCAGCTCATCATCTCCCTCACCAGGAACCCAGCCACCGCCAAGATTAACCTGCACACCGGACTCCTCAACATCGCCAAATGGATGACAACAAGCCACCTCAAACTGAACTCAAACAAAACAGAGATCATCATCTTCGGCCCCAACAAGACAGCATGGAACGACTCCTGGTGGCCCACCACCCTCGGACCAACACCCACCACCCACACACGCAACATTGGCCTCATACTGGACTCAACGCCATATCATCCTCGTGCTTGAACACTCTTCACCTGCTACGCAAGACTTTCAAATGGATTCACCCACACCCTCATTAGCAGCAGACTTGACTACGGCAACGCCCTCTACGCAGGGACCACAGCCAAGCTTCAAAGAAAACTCCAGCGAATCCACAACGCAGCCGCATGCCTCATCCTCAACCTCCCTCGCCACGAACACATATCCACCCACCTCAGATCCCTACACTGGTTGCCCATCAACAAAAGGATCATGTTCAAAGTCCTCGTCCATGCTCACAAAGCCCTCCACAACCCTGGACCGTCCTACCTCAACGAACGAGTAAACGTCCACATACCAACTCGACAGCTCTGTTCCGCTGACCTCGCCCTCGCTACAGTCCCCTGCATCCAACGCACCACCTCCAGCGGCAGATCCTTCTCCCACCTCGCCGCCAAGACTTGGAACTCCCTTCCCACCAACCTACGCAAGACCCAGGACCTCCTAACCTTCAGAAAGCACCTTAAAACATGGCTTTTCAAGCAGTAACCGCCCTCCCCCCAGCGCCTTGAGACCCTACCGGGTGAGTAGTGCGCTTAACAAATTATTTCATTGATTGATTGATTGAGTGGTGGTGGGAAGAGCACTACTAATAGCCAGTTAAATGGTGTAGCTGGGCTCACCATTGGTAATGTAGTGGGGGGGTTGGTCTAGTTAGGGAGATCACTGAGTCTGATTTAGTCGCTGATGGTGGCATTGACCTTGCCACCTTAGTTGCTTGTCCCCTTAATATGGATAAGTACAAGCAACTACCCCTGATAAATGGTGTTCAGGTTGATGCCTACAGGGACACAGGTGCCAGTGTCAAAATGGTTGCCCCTGAGCAACACCTACTTGGTTATCAGTACCAAATGACAGACGTCCATAGCATTTCTGTTAGCCACCCTATGGCTGTTGTGAATCTCCACTGGAGGGGTGGGGGTTACTGGTCCAAAGAAAGTTGTGGTAGCCACTGACTTACCTGTAGAATATCTGCTAGGCAATGATTTGGAGACTTCAGCTTGGGCTGAGGTGGAGTTGGAGGCCCAAGCAATGCTGGGCATATATTTACTCAGGCCAAGAAGCAAAGAGGACAGGGAAACTTGGATCCTGTAACAATACACCAGGTTGTAGGAAAGTAGCCTCTTTCTAGCATGGTTACCCCACTTTTGGCCTTTTGTGAGTGTGTGTCAGTGTTTTTACTGTGTCACTAGGATCTTGCTAGCCAGGACCCCAGTGCTCATAGATAAAAACCTATATGTCAGTGTGTTTTGGCTGTCTCACTGGGATCCTGCCAGCCAGGACCCCAGTTCTCATAGGTTGTGGCCTAATGTGCATACCTGTGTATTGCCTAACTGTGTCACTGAGGCTCTCCTAATCAGAACCTCAGTGCTTATCCTCTCCCTGCTTTTAAATTTGTCACTGTAGGTCAGTGACTACTTTACCAATTTCAATTGGCATACTGGACCCCCCTTATAGTTCCCTAGTATATGGTACCTAGGTAGCCAGGGCATTGGGGTTCCAGGACATCCATATGGGCTGCAGCATTTCTTTTGCCACCCATAGGGAGTGCAGACAAACTCTTACACAGGCCTGCCATTGCAGCCTGCGTGAAATAATGCACAAGTTATTTCACAACCATTTTTACTGCACTTAAGTAACTTAGAAGTCACTCATATGTCTAACCTTCACTTGCTGAAGGTTAGGTGCAAAGTTACTTAGTGTGAGGACACCCTTGCACTAGCAAAAGTGCCCCCACATAGTTCAGGGCTATTTCCCGGGATTTTGTGGGTGTGGAGACGCCATTACATGCGTGCGCTTCATATAGGTCAATACCTATATTTAGCTTCACAATGATAACTCCAAATATGGCCATGTAACATATGTAAGATCTTGGAATTGTCCCCCCATTCCAAATATGGTATTGGGGAGCCAATTCCATGCATCCTGGGGGCTCCACCATGGACCCACAGTACTGCCAAACCAGCTCTCTGAGGCGTCCACTGCAGCTACAGCTGCTGCCACCTCACAGACAGGTTTCTGCCCTCTTGGGGTCTGGGCAGCCCAGTCCCAGGAAGGGAGAACAAAGCATTTCCTCTGAGAGCAGGGTGTTACACCCTCTCCCTTTGGAAAAAGGTGTTACAGACTGGGGAGGGGTAGCTCCCCCAGCCTCTGGAAATGCTTTGAAGGGCACAGATGGTGCCCTACTTGCATAAACCAGTCTACACCGGTTGAGGGACCCCTTCTTCCCTGCTCTGGCGGGAAACTGGACAAAGGAAAGGGGAGTGACCACTCCCCTGTCCATCACCACCCCAGGGTTGGTGCTCAGAGCTCCTCCAGTGCGTCCCAGACTTCAGACATCTTGCTTTGCAAGGTGTGGGGGCACTCTGGAGGGCTCTGAGTGCCAGCAGGTGATGTCAGAGAACACTCCTGATAGATCCATACCTGATAAGTTAGCCAATCCCCATCTCAGGGCAATTTAGGGTCTCTCCTGTGGGTTCTCTTCCGATTCTGCTTGCAAGTTTCCTTCAGGAATCATCTGCAACAACTTCAGCATCCTCTGACCTCAGATCAACCGCAGACTGCTCCAAGAAACGCTGTAACTGCAACAAAGTGTCTACAAGAGCCACTTTTCTCCAGCAACCTCAGCTCCAAGTCAGCAACTGCAGCAGTTTCCATGGTGTGCATGCTCTGGGGACTCCCTGTCTTCATCCTGCACCAGGAGGACCGAATAAATCTCCCGTGGAGTGACGGAGTCACTACCCTGCTCCAAGCAGGCACCTTCCAAGGTGGCGTCTGGTACCCTGGGACTCCTCTCACGGTGACGAGCATGCTCCTAAGGACACAGAGGGTGGACATCATCGACATAGACCGTCCTGAGCTCCTGCTGACACAATTTAGAGGAGGTAAGACATTGCCTTCTCTGAGAATGACGGTACCCCTGTGTTTTGTGCCTTCTTAGCCTCCTGAGGCATCTGTGCACTCTTTACAAAATTCCTTCATGCACAGCCTGGCCCAGGTCCCCAGCACTCCACCCTGCAATGCTCAAATCACTGAGTTGTTCTCTAGTGGCGTGGGACCTTCTTTTGTTGTGCTGAATCAACCATGTTTTGCACCTCTTTGAACCCAGATCCTGCAGCTTCTGGGGGTGCTGCCTGGCATCCTGAGGGCTCTCTAAAGTTCTGAGTGCCCCCTCTTCCTCCTCACACAGAGTTGAGGCCCCCTTTTCCCTCCTGGGTCCATCCAGCGCCATTTTGATGAAAAATTCACTTTTGCCATAACCAAGGCTTGTTGGTGACTTCCAACACGAAATCTCATCTGCAACGATCTTAATGCTGTGGGACATCTTTTGCATCATGCAGAAACCCACTGGCTTCTTCCTAGGGTGCATTTTTGCAGTCTTCAACTAACCAGGGACTCTTCTTTTGCACCCTCTTCTGGGTTGGAAGGGGCTCCTGTACTTCCTGGAACTTCTTCCGACTTCAGGACTTGGTCCCCTTCCTTTGCAGGTCTTCAAGTCCAATAATCCAGCAGTTGTTCTTTGCAGACTTTATTGGCTGCTGCAAAATCCCCAAAACGAGGTGTAGTGTGTCCTAAGGAAACTTGCAGTACTCCTGCTTTTCTGGGCTCTGGGCTGGGGTAATTTACTTAACCTTACTATATTCTTACTCTCCCAGCAATTCCTGCACACACTGCACTTGTTTAGGGGGGAATTTGTGATTCACATTCCACTTTTTTACTATATGGTTTGTGTTGCCCCTAGACCTATTTTCTCCCATTGCATTCTAGAGGATTTCCTACTGTTTGCATTATTCTATGACTATTTACTTGTGTAATTTTGGTGTCTAGTGTATATATTGTGTAAAATACTTACCTCCATGTAGGAGGCTGGACTGGCTTGTAGTGAGTACCAAGGGGTACTTGCACCTTGCACCAGGCCCAGTTATCCCTTATTAGTGTATAGGGTGTCTAGCAGCTTAGGCTGATAGATAATGGTAGCTTAGCAGAGCAGCTTAGGCTGAACTAGGAGACGTGTGAAGCTACTACAGTACCACTTAGTGTCATATGCACAATATCATAAGAAAACACAATACACAGTTATACTAAAAATAAAGGTACTTTATTTTTATGACAATATGCCAAAGTATCTTAGAGTGTACCCTCAGTGAGAGGATAGGAAATATACACAAGATATATATACACAATAGCAAAAATATGCAGTATAGTCTTAGAAAACAGTGCAAACAATGTATAATTACAATAGGATGCAATGGGGAAACATAGGGATAGGGGCAACACAAACCATATACTCCAAAAGTGGAATGTGAACCACGAATGGACCCCAAACCTATGTGACCTTGTAGAGGGTCGCTGGGACTATTAGAAAATAGTGAGAGTTAGAAAAATAACCCTCCCCAAGACCCTGAAAAGTGAGTGCAAAGTGCACCAAAGTTCCCCTAAGGACAAAATAGTCGTGTTAGAGGGAGAATGCAAGGAAAACACAAATCAGCAATGCAACAACGATGGATTCCTGTCTGAAGGTACCTGTGGAACAAGGGGACCAAGTCCAAAAGTCACAAGCAGCTCGGAGATGGGCAGATGCCCAAGAAATGCCAGCGGTTGGTGCAAAGAAGCTCTTACTAGGCTGAAGAACTGTGAATACTGCAGGAACGACAAGGGCTAGAGACTTCCCCTTTGGAGGATGGATCCCCCACGCCTTGGAGAGTCGTGCAGAAGTGTTTTCCCGCCGGATGGACGCCAACAAGCCTTGCTACACGCAAATCGTGCGTTTGGCGTTTTTGGACGCTGCTGGGGCCCAGGAGGGACCAGGAGGTCGCAAATTGGACCTGAAGAGAGAGGGGACGTCGAGCAAGACAAAGAGCCCTCACTGAAGCAGGTAGCACCCGGAGAAGTGCCAGAAACAGGCACTACGAGGATGCGTGAAACGGTGCTCGCCGAAGTTGCACAAAGGAGTCTCACGTCGCCGGAGACCAACTTAGAAAGTCGTGCAATGCAGGTTAGAGTGCCGTGGACCCAGGCTTGGCTGTGCACGAAGGATTTCCGCCGGAAGTGCACAGGGGCCGGAGAAGCTTGCAAAGTCGCGGTTCCCAGCAATGCAGCCCAGCGAGGTGAGGCAAGGACTTACCTCCACCAAACTTGGGCTGAAGAGTCACTGGACTGTGGGGGTCACTTGGACGGTGTCGCTGGATTCGAGGGACCTCGCTCGTCGTGCTGAGAGGAGACCCAAGGGACCGGAGATGCAGCTTTTTGGTGCCTGCGGTTGCAGGGGGAAGATTCCGTCGACCCACGGGAGATTTCTTCGGAGCTTCTGGTGCAGAGAGGAGGCAGACTACCCCCACAGCATGCACAAGCAGGAAAACAGTCGAGAAGGCGGCAGGATCAGCGTTACAGAGTTGCAGTAGTCGTCTTTGCTACTATGTTGCAGGTTTGCAGGCTTCCAGCGCGGTCAGCGGTCGATTCCTTATCAGAAGGTGAAGAGGGAGATGCAGAGGAACTCGGCTGAGCTCATGCATTCGTTATCTAAAGTTTCCCCAGAGACAGAGACCCTAAATAGCCAGAAAAGAGGGTTTGGCTACCTAGGAGAGAGGAAAGGCTACTAACACCTGAAGGAGCCTATCACAAGGAGTCTCTGACGTCACCTGGTGGCACTGGCCACTCAGAGCAGTCCAGTGTGCCAGCAGCACCTCTGTTTCCAAGATGGCAGAGGTCTGGAGCACACTGGAGGAGCTCTGGACACCTCCCAGGGGAGGTGTAGGTCAGGGGAGTGGTCACTCCCCTTTCCTTTGTCCAGTTTCGCGCCAGAGCAGGGGCTAAGGGGTCCCTGAACCGGTGTAGACTGGCTTATGCAGAATTGGGCACCTCTGTGCCCAACAAAGCATTTCCAGAGGCTGGGGGAGGCTACTCCTCCCCTGCCTTCACACCATTTTCCAAAGGGAGAGGGTGTCACACCCTCTCTCAGAGGAAGTTCTTTGTTCTGCCATCCTGGGCCAGGCCTGGCTGGACCCCAGGAGGGCAGATGCCTGTCTGAGGGGTTGGCAGCAGCAGCAGCTGCAGAGAAACCCCAGGAAGGGCAGTCTGGCAGTACCAGGGTCTGTGCTACAGACCACTGGGATTATGGAATTGTACCAACAATGCCAGGATGGCATAGAGGGGGCAATTCCATGATCATAGACATGTTACATGGCCATATTCGGAGTTACCATGGTGAAGCTACATATAGGTAGTGACCTATATGTAGTGCACGCGTGTAATGGTGTCCCCGCACTCACAAAGTTCAGTGAATTGGCTCTGAACAATGTGGGGGCACCTTGGCTAGTGCCAGGGTGCCCTCACACTAAGTAACTTTGCACCTAACCTTTACCAGGTAAAGGTTAGACATATAGGTGACTTATAAGTTACTTAAGTGCAGTGTAAAATGGCTGTGAAATAACGTGGACGTTATTTCACTCAGGCTGCAGTGGCAGGCCTGTGTAAGAATTGTCAGAGCTCCCTATGGGTGGCAAAAGAAATGCTGCAGCCCATAGGGATCTCCTGGAACCCCAATACCCTGGGTACCTCAGTACCATATACTAGGGAATTATAAGGGTGTTCCAGTAAGCCAATGTAAATTGGTAAAAATGGTCACTAGCCTGTTAGTGACAATTTGAAAGTAATGAGAGAGCATAACCACTGAGGTTCTGGTTAGCAGAGCCTCAGTGAGACAGTTAGGCACCACACAGGGAACATATACATGCACACCTATGAGCACTGGGGCCCTGTGTGACAGGGTCCCAGTGACACATACATATAGGCCACAAACCTATGAGCACTGGGGTCCTGACTAGCAGGATCCCAGTGACACATAACAACCATACTGAAAACATGGTGTTTTCACTATGAGCACTGAGGCCTGGCTATCAGGATCCCAGTGAGACAGTGAAAACAGTGACAAACACCCTGACATACACTCACAAACAGGCCAAAAGTGGGGGTAACAAGGCTAGAAAGAGGCTACCTTCTCACACAACCCCCCCCCAAACGAAGGACAATAAGGCTAACCTTGGCCAGTTGAGACTTTATTGTCTAAGTGGTGATAAGTAGAGAGTAGCTCTGCAATAGACTGGTTACTCCCTTTATCATCCACTATATGGTTACTTCCCTGTGGGGATGTAAACCACCCTGTTTGAAGTTTTTTAGCTAAGCAACAATGTGAAGATGTATTTTCAGAGTTTCTATCAGTAAGTTTTAGTTTAGAGCAGTGGGAATTGTCCACTGAACCTATTTGTAGTGATGGAAATGCCAGACAGGGATGCTGTCTCAGAAAAGCCATAGCTGGGCAAAAACTTTGTCCATCTGGCTGGAAGAGAGAACAGGGATGCTGTTTCTCTTGAGTTGGAGCAGGGCAGGGATGCTGTCCTATGAGCTCCACACTAGGGCAGGGATGCTGTCCTAAGTGTTGTGAGGTAGTGCAGGGTTTCTGCACTAAAGTTTCTCTGGGAGGGTTGGAGGGATGCTCCATGTTAACTAAAATGGTGCTGTTTTTCTCACCAATGTTAGTTATCCCACAGAGAGGTACTTCCACCTCAGGGAGTCTAGCTTTGCCAGCTGATGATTCCCTTGGAACAGGTGCCACCCCAGGAGAGGTTTCTCCCACCACAGGAATAGTATCCTGAATGGTAGGGTGGTTAGGGGATACTGTGATACCCTTTTTACCTGTTGATGGAGAGGGATCCTGAGTTTTCAGGCCTTCTCTCCTTTGCTTTTTCATTTCACTTGAAATGAGAGGGAACAATTCCTCAGGGATGCCCAGCATGGCTGCATGGGCATAAAACTCTACATCAGCCCAACCTGAGGCCTCTAGGTCATTACCTAAGAGACAGTCTACAGGTAAGCTAGGTGATACCACCACCTGCTTAGGGCCAGTAACTCCACCCCAACTAAACTGAATTATAGCTAAGGGAAGAAACTTAGTGGAGTTATGGACATCAATAATCTTATATTGTTGTCCAATGATATGTTGTTCAGGAGGCACTAGGTTTTCAGTCACCAAAGTGAAACTGGCACCTGTGTCCCTGTAGGCCAAGGCCTCAACACCATTTATTGAAACTGTCTGCCTGTACTTATCCATTGTAAGGGGACAAGCAGCCAGTGTGGCAAGGCCAATGCCACTAGGTGTGACAGAAACTGTCTTGGGACTGATTACATCAGTTTCCACTATGGACCCATAAGTGAACCCAACTACACCCTTTGCTTGACTGTTGCCAGCAGTCCCACCACTAGTACCACTACTGCTAGGGGCACTAGAGCTTGATGTATTAGTGGTGGTAGGCTCAGGGGGTTTACCTGGACAGGACTTATCCCCTGGCCTATGGCCTCTATTTTTACACACAAAGCACCAAGGCTTTTTAATGTGTGCAGGTTGGGAAGAAGAGGAAGAATTTGTTTTATCCCCACCCTCTGAAGAGTGTTTAAGATTTGAAGTGGGATCTTTGGTTTTACCCTTATCCCCATGCTTATCTTGAGATTTTTCACCATCTTTCTTCTTATTGCCATCTTTGTCACCCCCTGTATGAACTTTTCTGTTCACCCTTGTTCTGACCCATTTGTCTGCCTTCTTTCCCAATTCTTGGGGAGAGGTCAGATCAGAGTCTACCAGGTACTGGTGCAACAAATCAGACACACAATTATTAAGTATATGCTCTCTCAGGATTGTGTTATACAGGCTTTCATAATCAGTAACTTTACTGCCATGTAACCACCCCTCCAAGGCCTTCACTGAATGGTCAATGAAATCAACCCAGTCTTGTGAAGACTCCTTTTTGGTCTCTCTGAACTTTATCCTGTACTGTTCAGTGGTTAAGCCATAACCATCCAGGAGTGCATTCTTAAGAACTGTAAAATTATTGGCATCACTTTCTTTCACAGTAAGGAGTCTATCCCTACCCTTTCCACTAAATGATAGCCATAGGATAGCAGCCCACTGCTTTTGAGGGACATCCTGTACAGCACAGGCCCTCTCAAGTGCAGCAAACCACTTGTTAATGTCATCCCCCTCCTTATAAGGGGGAACTATCTTGTGCAGATTCCTGGAATCATGCTCTTTTGCAGGATGACTATGGGGAATACTGCTGCTGCCACCATGGGTATCTAAACCCAACTTCTGTCTTTCCTTCTCTAATTCTAAAGACTGTCTATCCAAATCCAGCTGTTGCTTCTTGAGCTTCAGTCTGGTTTGTTCCACTCTCAATCTATTGAGCTCCCTTTCTAACAATCTGTCATCAGGGTGGGTGGGAGGGACATTTCTAGATACAGAGGTATGATGGGAATGAACAGAAGGAGACCTGTCCCTTACAGAGGGCACCCTAACAGCTTGGCTACCAGCATAATGTGAGATCACATCATCAGTATGGTGTGATTCAACCTCTGTACCAACTATGCTAGACTGTCTAGTAATGGGCAGGCTGAGAAGTTTCTTTCCTGAACCTTTTCCTGGGGGAGTCCCTGGATCAGATTGAGAACCATTAGCTACTTTTTCTACAGATTGGGCACTTATGGCCTTATCCTGTACTCTAAGCATATTAATTAACAGTTCTAAGGAAGGATTCTTCCCTACACTCAAACCTCTCTCTATGCAGAGACTCCTTGCTCCTTTCCAGCTAAGGTGATCATATGCAAGTTTGGACAGTTCAACTTTTTGGCCTGTGCCAGACATTTTTAGAGAGAGTTAAAGTGATAGACAAAGAGAAAAAAGTTTTCAGAACTTTTTGGGAAGCCAGAAAAAACTTTTTAAACTTTTAAGAACTTTTTGAAAGTTTAGAAGTACTTTTCAGCACTTAGAAAAGAGTGAAAAGAGGAAATGCAGAACTTTTTGGCTATGTGTATATACACTGACCTTGTTTTGTATATTTTTCTCTTATGAAAAGTACAATGACAAGAGTGGTAAGTAGTCTCAAAGCACTTATCCCACCACTGCACAACCAATGTAGGAGGCTGGACTGGCTTGTAGTGAGTACCAAGGGGTACTTGCACCTTGCACCAGGCCCAGTTATCCCTTATTAGTGTATAGGGTGTCTAGCAGCTTAGGCTGATAGATAATGGTAGCTTAGCAGAGCAGCTTAGGCTGAACTAGGAGACGTGTGAAGCTACTACAGTACCACTTAGTGTCATATGCACAATATCATAAGAAAACACAATACACAGTTATACTAAAAATAAAGGTACTTTATTTTTATGACAATATGCCAAAGTATCTTAGAGTGTACCCTCAGTGAGAGGATAGGAAATATACACAAGATATATATACACAATAGCAAAAATATGCAGTATAGTCTTAGAAAACAGTGCAAACAATGTATAATTACAATAGGATGCAATGGGGAAACATAGGGATAGGGGCAACACAAACCATATACTCCAAAAGTGGAATGTGAACCACGAATGGACCCCAAACCTATGTGACCTTGTAGAGGGTCGCTGGGACTATTAGAAAATAGTGAGAGTTAGAAAAATAACCCTCCCCAAGACCCTGAAAAGTGAGTGCAAAGTGCACCAAAGTTCCCCTAAGGACAAAATAGTCGTGTTAGAGGGAGAATGCAAGGAAAACACAAATCAGCAATGCAACAACGATGGATTCCTGTCTGAAGGTACCTGTGGAACAAGGGGACCAAGTCCAAAAGTCACAAGCAGCTCGGAGATGGGCAGATGCCCAAGAAATGCCAGCGGTTGGTGCAAAGAAGCTCTTACTAGGCTGAAGAACTGTGAATACTGCAGGAACGACAAGGGCTAGAGACTTCCCCTTTGGAGGATGGATCCCCCACGCCTTGGAGAGTCGTGCAGAAGTGTTTTCCCGCCGGATGGACGCCAACAAGCCTTGCTACACGCAAATCGTGCGTTTGGCGTTTTTGGACGCTGCTGGGGCCCAGGAGGGACCAGGAGGTCGCAAATTGGACCTGAAGAGAGAGGGGACGTCGAGCAAGACAAAGAGCCCTCACTGAAGCAGGTAGCACCCGGAGAAGTGCCAGAAACAGGCACTACGAGGATGCGTGAAACGGTGCTCGCCGAAGTTGCACAAAGGAGTCTCACGTCGCCGGAGACCAACTTAGAAAGTCGTGCAATGCAGGTTAGAGTGCCGTGGACCCAGGCTTGGCTGTGCACGAAGGATTTCCGCCGGAAGTGCACAGGGGCCGGAGAAGCTTGCAAAGTCGCGGTTCCCAGCAATGCAGCCCAGCGAGGTGAGGCAAGGACTTACCTCCACCAAACTTGGGCTGAAGAGTCACTGGACTGTGGGGGTCACTTGGACGGTGTCGCTGGATTCGAGGGACCTCGCTCGTCGTGCTGAGAGGAGACCCAAGGGACCGGAGATGCAGCTTTTTGGTGCCTGCGGTTGCAGGGGGAAGATTCCGTCGACCCACGGGAGATTTCTTCGGAGCTTCTGGTGCAGAGAGGAGGCAGACTACCCCCACAGCATGCACAAGCAGGAAAACAGTCGAGAAGGCGGCAGGATCAGCGTTACAGAGTTGCAGTAGTCGTCTTTGCTACTATGTTGCAGGTTTGCAGGCTTCCAGCGCGGTCAGCGGTCGATTCCTTATCAGAAGGTGAAGAGGGAGATGCAGAGGAACTCGGCTGAGCTCATGCATTCGTTATCTAAAGTTTCCCCAGAGACAGAGACCCTAAATAGCCAGAAAAGAGGGTTTGGCTACCTAGGAGAGAGGAAAGGCTACTAACACCTGAAGGAGCCTATCACAAGGAGTCTCTGACGTCACCTGGTGGCACTGGCCACTCAGAGCAGTCCAGTGTGCCAGCAGCACCTCTGTTTCCAAGATGGCAGAGGTCTGGAGCACACTGGAGGAGCTCTGGACACCTCCCAGGGGAGGTGTAGGTCAGGGGAGTGGTCACTCCCCTTTCCTTTGTCCAGTTTCGCGCCAGAGCAGGGGCTAAGGGGTCCCTGAACCGGTGTAGACTGGCTTATGCAGAATTGGGCACCTCTGTGCCCAACAAAGCATTTCCAGAGGCTGGGGGAGGCTACTCCTCCCCTGCCTTCACACCATTTTCCAAAGGGAGAGGGTGTCACACCCTCTCTCAGAGGAAGTTCTTTGTTCTGCCATCCTGGGCCAGGCCTGGCTGGACCCCAGGAGGGCAGATGCCTGTCTGAGGGGTTGGCAGCAGCAGCAGCTGCAGAGAAACCCCAGGAAGGGCAGTCTGGCAGTACCAGGGTCTGTGCTACAGACCACTGGGATTATGGAATTGTACCAACAATGCCAGGATGGCATAGAGGGGGCAATTCCATGATCATAGACATGTTACATGGCCATATTCGGAGTTACCATGGTGAAGCTACATATAGGTAGTGACCTATATGTAGTGCACGCGTGTAATGGTGTCCCCGCACTCACAAAGTTCAGTGAATTGGCTCTGAACAATGTGGGGGCACCTTGGCTAGTGCCAGGGTGCCCTCACACTAAGTAACTTTGCACCTAACCTTTACCAGGTAAAGGTTAGACATATAGGTGACTTATAAGTTACTTAAGTGCAGTGTAAAATGGCTGTGAAATAACGTGGACGTTATTTCACTCAGGCTGCAGTGGCAGGCCTGTGTAAGAATTGTCAGAGCTCCCTATGGGTGGCAAAAGAAATGCTGCAGCCCATAGGGATCTCCTGGAACCCCAATACCCTGGGTACCTCAGTACCATATACTAGGGAATTATAAGGGTGTTCCAGTAAGCCAATGTAAATTGGTAAAAATGGTCACTAGCCTGTTAGTGACAATTTGAAAGTAATGAGAGAGCATAACCACTGAGGTTCTGGTTAGCAGAGCCTCAGTGAGACAGTTAGGCACCACACAGGGAACATATACATGCACACCTATGAGCACTGGGGCCCTGTGTGACAGGGTCCCAGTGACACATACATATAGGCCACAAACCTATGAGCACTGGGGTCCTGACTAGCAGGATCCCAGTGACACATAACAACCATACTGAAAACATGGTGTTTTCACTATGAGCACTGAGGCCTGGCTATCAGGATCCCAGTGAGACAGTGAAAACAGTGACAAACACCCTGACATACACTCACAAACAGGCCAAAAGTGGGGGTAACAAGGCTAGAAAGAGGCTACCTTCTCACACTCCAGAAGGAGTATTATCTCTAAGATATTTTTGGTACTGTGTCACTGTAGGGAAGTACCATTTGACTGGCATGTTACCCCCATTTTTACTTTTGTGTCAGTTTGTTTTTGCCTGTGTCACTGGGATCCTGCTAGCTAGGACCCCAGTGCTCATAGTTTGTGGCCTGTATGTGTTCCCTGTGTGGTGCCTAACTGTATCACTGAGGCTCCGCTAACCAGAACCTCAGTGTTTATACTCTCTCTGCTTTTAAAGTTGTCACTGCAGGCTAGTGACAATGTTCACCAATTCTGATTGGCACACTGGAACACCCTTATAATTCCCTAGTATATGGTACCTAGGTACCCAGGGTATTGGGGTTCCAAGAGATCCGTATGGGCTGCAGCATTTCTTTTGCCACCCATAGGGAGCTCAGACAATTCGTACACAATACTGCCACTGCAGCCTGAGTGAAATAACTTCCACGTTATTTCACAGCCATTTCACTGCACTTAAGTAACTTATAAGTCACCTATGTGTCTAACCCTCACTTAGTGAAGGTTAGGTGCAAAGTTACTAAGTTTGAGGGCACCCTGGCACTAGCCAAGGTGCCCCCGCATTGTTCAGGGCAATTTCCCCAGACTTTGTGAGTGCTGGGACACCATTACACGCATGCACTACATATAGGTCATTACCTATATGTAGCTTCACAATGGTAACTCCGAACATGGCCATGTAACATGTCTAAGGTCATGGAATTGTCCCCCCATGCCAAATGTGGTATTGGGGTGCCAATCCCATGCATCCCCGGGGCTCCTGCATGAACCCCGGGTACTGCCAAACTAGCTCTCTGGGGTTCGCTCTGCAGCTACTGCTGCTGCCAACCCACAGACAGGTTTCAGCCCAGTCCCAGGAAGGCAGAACAAAGGTTTTCCTCTGAAAGAGGGTGTGACACCCTTTCCCTTTGGAAATAGGTGTTAAGGGCAGGGGAGGAGTAGCCTCCTCCAGCCTCTGGAAATGCTTTGAAATGCACAGATGGTGCCCTCCTTGCATAAGCCAGTCTGCACCGTTTCAGGGATCCCCCAGCCCCTGCTCTGGCACGAAACTGGACAAAGGAAAGGGGAGTGACCACTCCCCTGTACATCACCACCACAGGGGTGGTGCCCAGAGCTCCTCCAGTGTGTCCCAGACCTCTGCCATCTTGAATGTATGTAGGAGGCTGGCCTGGCTTGTAGTGGGTACCAAAGATACTTACACCTTGTGCCAGGTTCAGTTATCCCTTATTAGTGTAGAAGAGGTGTTTCTAGCAGCTTAGACTGATAGAAGGTAGCTATGGCAAAGCAGCTTAGGCTGAACTAGGAGACATGCAAAGCTCCACCTATACCACTTATATCATATGCACAATATCATAAGAAAACACAATACACAGAGTTACTAAAAATAAAGGTAATTTATTTTTATGACAATATGCCAAAAGTATCTCAGTGAGTATCCTCAGGAAGAAGATAAGTTATATACAAAAGTTATATGTACACAAACCAAAATTAGGTAAGTAAGAGCAAGGAAAGTAATGCAAACAGTGTAGAATTACAATAGGTTGCAATAGATACATAGAGGTATAGGGGCAACACAAACCATATAATCCAAAAGTGGAATGTGAACCACGAATGGACCCCAGACCTATATGAGCTTGTAGAGGGTCGCTAGGACTGTAAGAAGACAGTGAGGGTTAGAAAAATACCCCACGCCAAGACCCTGAAAAGTAGGAGTAAAGTACACCTACTATCTCCAGAGAGCACAGACGTCGTGATAGGGAGATTCCGCAGGAAGAACACATATCAGCAGTGCACTGACAACAGATTTCCGGACCTGAGTCAAGGACCCTTAGACAAGGGGATAGAGTCCAATACTCGCGACAGTGTCCGGGGGGGGGGCAGGAGCCCAGGAAACCCCAGCTGAAGGTGCAAGGAAGCTGCCACCGGTTTGAAGAAGCTTGGAGTTCTGCAAGAAAGAAGAGGACTAGGGACTTCTTGTGAGAAAGTACCCTCTTTCTAGCCTTGTTACCCCCACTTTTGGCCTGTTTGTGAGTATATGTTAGGGTGTTTTCCCTGTCTCACTGGGATCCTGCTAGCCAGGGCCCAGGGCTCATAGTGAATACCCTATGTTGTCAGTATGTTTGTTATGTGTCACTGGGACCCTGCTAGCCAGGACCCCTGTGCTCATACGTTTGTGGCATATATGTATGTGTTCCCTGTGTGATGCCTAACTGTCACACTGAGGCTCTGCTAACCAGAACCTCAGTGGTTATGCTCTCTCTGCTTTACAAATTGTCACTTACAGGCTAGTGACCAATTTTAACAATTCACATTGGCATACTGGAACACCCTTATAATTCCTTAGTATATGGTACTGAGGTACCCAGGGTATTGGGGTTCCAGGAGATCCATATGGGCTGCAGCATTTTCTTTGCCACCCATAGGGAGCTCTGACAATTCGTACACAGACCTGCCACTGCAGCCTGAGTGAAATAATGCCCACGTTATTTCACAGCCATTTTACACTGCACATAAGTAACTTATAAGTCACCTATATGTCTAACCTTCACCTGGTGAAGGTTGGGTGCAAAGTTACTTAGTGTGTGGGCACCCTGGCACTAGCCAAGGTGCCCCCACATTGTTCAGGGCAAATTCACCAGACTTTGTGAGTGCGGGGACACCATTACACGTGTGCACTATACATAGGTCACTACCTATGTATAGCGTCACAATGGTAACTCCGAACATGGCCATGTAACATGTCTAAGATCATGGAATTGTCACCCCCATGCCATTCTGGCATTGGGGAGACAATTCCATGATCCCCCGAGTCTCTAGCACAGACCTGGGTACTGGCAAACTGCCTTTCCCGGGGTTTCACTGCAGCTGCTGCTGCTGCCAACCCCTCAGACAGGTTTCTGCCCTCCTGGGGTCCAGCCAGGCCAGGCCCAGGAAGGCAGAACAAAGGACTTCCTCAGAGAGAGAGTGCTACACCCTCTCCTTTGGAAAAAGGTGTCAGGGCTGGGGAGGAGTAGCCTCCCCCAACCTCTGGAAATGCTTTGATGGGCACAGATGGTGCCCATCTCTGCATAAGCCAGTCTACACCGGTTCAGGGATCCCCCAGCCCTGCTCTGGTGCGAAACTGGACAAAGGAAAGGGGAGTGACCACTCCCCTGACCTGCTCCTCCCAGGGGAGGTGCCCAGAGCTCCTCCAGCGTGCCCCAGACCTCTGCCATCTTGGATTCAGAGGTGTGCTGGCACACTGGACTGCTCTGAGTGGCCAGGGCCAGCAGGTGACGTCAGAGACTCCTTCCGATTGGCTCTTACCTTTCTTACTAGCCTATCCTCCTTCCTAAGTAGCCAAACCTCCTTTTCTGGCTATTTAGGGTCTCTGCTTTGGGGAATTCTTCAGATACCGAATGCAAGAGCTCACCAGAGTTCCTCTGCATCTCCCTCTTCACCTTCTGCCAAAGGATCGACCGCTGACTGCTCAGGACGCCTGCAAAACCGCAACAAAGTAGCAAAGATGACTACTGCAACCTTGTATCGCTTCATCCTGCCGGCTTTCTCGACTGTTTCCTGGTGGTGCATGCTCTGGGGGTAGCCTGCTTCCTTCTTGCACCAGGAGCTCTGAAGAAATCTCCTGTGGGTCGACGGAATCTTCCCCCTGCAACCGCAGGCAACAAAAGACTGCATCACCGGTCCTCTGGGCCCCCTCTCAGCACGACGAGCGTGGTCCCTGGAACTCAGCAACTCTGTCCAAGTGACTCCCACAGTACAGTGACTCTTCAGTCCAAGTTTGGTGGAGGTAAGTCCTTGCCTCCCCACGCTAGACTGCATTGCTAGGTACCGCGTGATTTGCAGCTGCTCCAGCTCCTGTGCACTCTTTCAGGATTTCCTTCGTGCACAGCCAAGCCTGGGTCCCCGACACTCTAACCTGCAGTGCACAACCTTCTGAGTTGTCCTCCGGCATCGTGGGACTCCCTTTTCTGACTTTGTGTGGACTCCGGTTCACTCCTCTTCTAAGTGCCTGATCTGGTACTTCTGCGGGTGCTGCCTGCTTCTGTGAGGGCTCCCTGACTTGCTGGGCGCTTCCTCTGTCTCCTCATCCAAGTGGCGACATCCTGGTCCCTCCTGGGCCACAGCAGCATCTAAAAACCCTAACCGCGACCCTTGCAGCTAACAAGGCTTGTTTGCGGTCTTTCTGCGTGGGAACACCTCTGCAAGCTTCTTCATGACGTGGGACATCCATCCTCCAAAGGGGAAGTTCCTAGTCCTCTTCGTTCTTGCAGAACACAAAGCTTCTTCCATCCGGTGGCAGCATCCTTGCACCCTCAGCTTGCTTTTCCTGGGCATCTGCCCACTTTCGACACTGTCGCGACTCTCGGACTTGGTCCCCTTGTCTTACAGGTACTCAGGTCCGGAAATCCACTGTTGTTGCATTGCTGGTGTTGGTTTTCCTTGCAGAATCCCCCTATCACGACTTCTGTGCTCTCTGGGGGTTGTAGGTGCACTTTACACCTACCTTACAGGGTCTTAGGGGGGGGCTATTTTTCTAACCCTCACTGTTGTCTTACAGTCCCAGCGACCCTCTACAAGTTCACATAGGTTTGGGATCCATTTGTGGTTTGCATTCCACTTTTGGAGTATATGGTTTGTGTTACTCCTATACCTATGTGCTCCTAATGCAATCTACTATAATTTTACACTGCTTGCATTACTTTTCTTGCTATTACCTGCATAATTTTGGTTTGTGTACATATTTCTTGTGTATATTTCTCAACCTTGTACTGAGGGTACTCACTGAGATACTTTTGGTATATTGTCATAAAAATAAAGTACCTTTTTATTTTTAGTATATCTGTGTATTGTGTTTTCTTATGATATTGTGCATATGACACCAGTTGTATAGTAGGAGCTTTACATGTCTCCTAGTTCAGCCTAAGCTGCTTTGCCATAGCTACCTTCTATCAGCCTTAGCTGCTAGAAACACCTCTTCTACACTAATAAGGGATAACTGGACCTGGCACAAGGTGTAAGTACCTCTGGTACCCACTACAAGCCAGGCCAGCCTCCTACACGGGTACACTTATTTCTCTGCCCCTCATGTGAAATTGGCTCGATTAGACTTTTTCATGACATCTCCTGAATTGTTCACACAAGCTAGTATGGAATTATATCCCCGGATTATGTCAGATCATAATCCATTGGTATTGGATTTGGAGTTAAATGGTCTTGGGTACAAAACCAGGAGGTGGACCTTCGAAAGAAGGCTTCTTACGGACCTCGAATACTGTGACTACATGAGGAACTGGATAGCGGAATTCTTAGAGATTAATTTGGGTCTGCCCCTATAGAGATAGTCTGGGGTGCCTTGAAGGCAGGAGTACGGGGCGCGACTCTGAGCTTTAGTCTGAAGAAACAAAAAAGGGCTCAAAGTAAAGTAAGAGAATCGCACTTGAAGCTTAGAGATTTAGAAATACAGTTGATTGCAGCCATAGAAAGGGGGGAAGATACAAAGAATTTAAAGGAGCGGATTGCTATAGCAAGGGCAGCAATAAATTAAGTTAACGCAGAAAGAGTAGTGGGAAAATATCTTGTGCAACGCTCTGAAAGCTATGAGTTTGGAGAAAGAACAGGGCACCTGTTGGCAGTAAGGGCAAGCCATAAAGCAGCAGCTGGGGTCATCAGAGAGATTCAAGATCAACAGGGACAAATAGTGTCCAATGCGGATGGTATTGGGAAGGTGTTCCAGGAATTTTATACTGACCTCTATAGTGAAACAACTGGATTTTCAGCGACAGAGATGCTGGAATTTTTATGCCCCATCAGGTTTAATAAAGTATCAGAAGAGGATTATCTGCAATTGGAGGGACAGATCGGTAGTTTAGAAATAGACAAGGCATTAAGCGAATTGGCCACCCGGAAAGCTTCTGGCCCTGATGCGATTCCTTTAGAGTTCTACAAAATTTTCAAAACACTGTTATGTCCACTGATGATTGAGCTGTTTATCCAGGTACAGAACGGTGGAGAAACCCCGCCATCATGGGGAATGGCCAACATAATAGTCTTTTTAAAGAAAGGGAAGGCCCCTCAGAGCCCGGCCTCATATCGGCCGATAACAATAATTAATAGTGATGCTAAAGTCTATTCAAAAATATTTGCTGCCCGATTATCCCTGGTGATTAAGAAATTGGCAATACCTCGACAACATGGATTTGTCCCTGGTAGAGATACGGTAGAACATATTCAAAGAGTTATCACGCTTTTCGACGCAACAGAAGTTACGGAGGAGCCCATGGCTGTTGCCCTGTTAGATGCAGAGAAAGCATTCGATCAAGTTAATCAGAAACATCTTTGGCAGGTCATGGAGAACTATGGTTTTCGGGAAAAGTTCATCCTGGCAATAAAAGCTATGTATTAGTCCCTGGGAGTGAGAATGCAACTAATGGGAGGGCAGTCTGAATGTATCCAAGTGGGGCGAGGCACTAGGCAGGGATGCCCATGCTCTCCGCTGTTGTTCGCCTTATACATAGATCCCCTGCTTAGACAGCTTGAAGGGAATAGGCAGATTATTCCGGTGTGCAGATATGGATGGGACACAAAAGTCCTAGCGTATGCAGATGATATAGCCATTATAACTTCCAATCCGGATTCAGCACTGAAAGAAATCGAAGAGGTGACGACCAAGTTCGGGATGTTCTCCGGGTATTTGTTAAGCAGAACCAAAACACAATTGTTGGTTAACCAATATACAAATTCTCAGGACAATCGGAGGGTGGAGCATGCAGTTTACTTGGGTATCAATATTTCACCAAGAGTAGGAGAAATCATCAACCTGAATTTAGATCCAATACTTGCGAAAGCTAAAAATGATATGCATAGATGGAATAATTTGCATATGACTATAATGGGGAGGTGTAATATGGTCAAAATGATTCTCCTCCCAAAATTACTGTATTTATTTCAGGCCATATCCTTGAACTTTACAAATTCTTGGTTTGAAGATATGGACCGGGTAGTTATGAGATTTATTTGGGCATATGGCAAGTGTAGAAGATCGGGTAAGTTTATGTCTCTACCTCAGGAAAAGGGGGGGGGGTGGGCCTTGCCTAATATGAAGCTATATCAAATGGCAGCAGCATTTCAATATATGCGCCCATTATGGGGGGAAAGATCAGGGGAGAACGAGGTTGAAGATGTTCCCAATATTTACGAGCTGCTCGTGGGATTTGCCTCCAATGGGTGTTTGCTAACCTTCCATGAACCGGGGTATTATAAGAAAGCTCGATATAAGGTATTAGAGGCGGCCTATAAATGCTGGCGGCCACGGCGTATAAAGAACGGGCTTTGAAGATTTAACTACTATACCCTAATTAAGAATAATCCGTCGCTTCCGGAAATATTTAAGGATAACCATATGACAAAATGGGCCTCCAAAGGCATAGTGAGGCTAGGAGACTTCTTAGACGATTTTGGAATGAAGGCGTTTATGAGTCTTCAAGAACGGTATGGTTTAGAACAAAGGGATTTTTTAAAGATTTTTACAGGTACAAGACTTTTTGGGCAAGAAAACGGAGGGGCCACAGGGGTTTAAAAGTAACCTACTGTTAAAAGGTATTCTGGTGGAATCTAATATGACTATCAAATTAATGTATTCCTTATTGATGGCAGAACAACCCGATGATTTGGGGAAGCATAGCAAAAGGTGGAGCGGCAAACTGGTTGATGGAAGTGTTAATTTTCTTAAATCACTTGTATTAGGACACACTATGCTACTCTTTTCGTCTCTACAAGCACAACATTATAAGACCATGTTCGACCTGTACTATACGCCGGCCCACCTTGTTAAGTGGGGGGGGCTCACGAGGAATTAATTGTCCAAGGTGTGGGGTCCACGGAACAGATATAGTTCATATGTTCGCTACATGCACGGAATTAACGACATTGAGAGATGGTATGCAACTCGTGATAAAATAAATATTGGGGTATGATGTGGTGCTCACCCCGGAGATCATGGTCTTAGGGATCGCTGAACAAATAAGGGGACGACAGAGTGCGTTTATTTTCCTTGCCATGGCGGTCTATCAATTATGTATTTCCTCTGCATGGTTGAACCCGCAACCACCATCATGGCAGCAGGTGCTGAGCCGGTTATTATCTGTGTATCATCTGGAAATTGCCCTGTATGAATGGAAGGGGAGATCGGCTAGGAAGAAAGGGAAAGCTATTTGGGGACAATTTTGGAACTGGCTTGATGGTCAATGATTGAAGGCTCAATCTGATGTTTTGTTGGGATGATAAATGAGGGAAGTGTCCCTCTCCAGCCGAATGAGAAGATGTAATCATATATTTCTTTTTTTTCCACGAACTGTTTGTTTATTGGCAATGATGTATGAATGTAATTATTTCTCTTCCTTTTCCAAAAATAATAAAAAATAAAAATGAAAAAAAAGGAATACTGCTGCTGCCACCATGGGGTCCTAACCCCAACCTCTTTCTTTCCTTCTCAATGTCTAGGGATTCCCTATCTAAGGCCAGCTGTTGCTGTTAAATCTTCAGTCTGGTCTCTTCAACCCTCAACTTTTTGAGTTCCCTTTCTAACAAGTTATCCTCAGGTTGGGTGGGTTGGGAATGCTTTGACACAGATGACAAATTGGAAACAACAGAGAGAGATCTGTCCCTAACTGTATGGACCCTAGTAACTTGGTGTAGGAGGCTGGCCTGGTATGTAGTGTTGTAGTTGTTCTCCGGCGACGTGGGACTTCTTTGTGCAACTTCGAGTGAGCACCGTTTCACGCATCCTCGTAGTGCCTGTTTCTGGCACTTCTCCGGGTGCTACCTGCTGCTAAGAGGGCTCCTTGTCTTGCTCGACGTCCCCTCTACCTCCTGGTCCAATTTGCGACCTCCTGGGCCACAGCAGCATCCAAAAACGCTAACTGCACGATTTGCAGCTAGCAAGGCTTGTTGGCGTTCTTTCGGCGGGAAAACACTTCCGCACGACTCTACAAGGCGAGAGGGATCCGCCCTCCAAAGGGAAGGTCTCTAGCCCTTTGCGTTCCTGCAGAAACCGCAGCTTCTTCTGTCCAGTAGAAGCTTCTTTGCACCCGCAGCTGGCATTTCCTGGGCATCTGCCCATCTCCGACTTGCTTGTGACTTTTGGACTTGGTCCCCTTGTTTCACAGGTACCCCAGATTGGAAATCCACAGTTGTTGCATTGTTGGTTTGTGTCTTTCCTGCATTATTCCTCTAACACACCTTCTTTGTCCTTAGGGGAACTTTAGTGCACTTTGCACTCACTTTTCAGGGTCTTGGGGAGGGTTATTTTTCTAACTCTCACTATTTTCTAATAGTCCCAGCGACCCTCTACAAGGTCACATAGGTTTGGGGTCCATTCGTGGTTCGCATTCCACTTTTGGAGTATATGGTTTGTGTTGCCCCTATCCCTATGTTTCCCATTGCATCCTATTGTAACTATACATTGTTTGCACTGTTTTCTAAGACTATACTGCATATTTTTGCTATTGTGTATATATATCTTGTGTATATTTCCTATCCTCTCACTGAGGGTACACTCTAAGATACTTTGGCATATTGTCATAAAAATAAAGTACCTTTATTTTTAGTATAACTGTGTATTGTGTTTTCATATGATATTGTGCATATGACACTAAGTGGTACTGTAGTAGCTTCACACGTCTCCTAGTTCAGCCTAAGCTGCTCTGCTAAGCTACTATTATCTATCAGCCTAAGCTGCTAGACACCCTATACACTAATAAGGGATAACTGGGCCTGGTGCAAGGTGCAAGTACCCCTTGGTACTCACTACAAGCCAGTCCAGCCTCCTACATTGGTTGTGCAGCGGTGGGATAAGTGCTTTGAGACTACTTACCACTCTTGTCATTGTACTTTTCAAAAGAGAAAAATATACAAAACAAGGTCAGTGTATTTACACATAGCCAAAAAGTTTTGCATTTCCTCTTTTCACTCTTTTCTAAGTGCTGAAAAGTACTTCTAACTTTCTAAAAAGTTCTAAAAAGTTTAAAAAGTTTTTTTCTCTGTCTTTCTAAAAGCTCTGACAAACTTTTTTCTCTTTTTCTATCACTTTAACTCTCTCTAAAAATGTCTGGCACAGGCCAAAATGTTGATCTGTCCAAACTTGCATATGATCACCTTAGCTGGAAAGGAGCAAGGAGTCTCTGCATAGAGAGAGGTTTAAGTGTAGGGAAGAATCATTCCTTGGAACTGTTACTTAACATGCTTAGAGAACAAGATAAGGCTATAGGTGCCCCATCTGTTGAAAAAGTACCTAATAGTTCCCAATCTGATTCAGGGACTCCCCCAGGAAAAGATTCAGGAAATAAACTTCTTAGCCTGCCCATTACTAGACAGTCTAGCATAGTTGGTAATGATGATGAGCCACACCATACAAATAGTGTTGTCTCACATCATAGCAAAAGCATTTATTCTCACCATACTGGTAGTAATGTTTCTGTTAGCCAAGCTGTTAGGGTGGCTTTTGTAAGGGACAGGTCTCCTTCTGTTCATTCCCATCATACCTCTGTATCTAGGAATGTCCCTCCCACCAACCCTGATGACAGAATGTTAGAGAGGGAACTCAATAAGTTGAGGGTGGAACAAACCAGACTGAAGCTTAAAAAGCAACAGCTGGATTTGAATAGACAGTCTTTTGAAGTAGAGAAGGAAAGACAGAAGTTGGGTTTAGAAACCCATGGTGGCAGCAGCAGTATTCCCCATAGTCATCCTGCAAAAGAGCATGATTCCAGGAATCTGCACAAGATAGTTCCCCCTTATAAGGAGGGGGATGACATTAACAAGTGGTTTGCTGCACTTGAGAGGGCCTGTGTTGTACAGGATGTCCCTCAAAGGCAGTGGGCTGCTATCCTATGGCTATCATTTAGTGGAAAAGGTAGGGATAGGCTCCTCACTGTGAAAGAAAATGATGCTAATAATTTCCAAGTTCTTAAGAATGCACTCCTGGATGGTTATGGCTTAACCACTGAACAATACAGGATAAAGTTCAGAGAGACCAAAAAGGAGTCTTCACAAGACTGGGTTGATTTCATTGACCATTCAGTGAAGGCCTTGGAGGGGTGGTTACATGGCAGTAAAGTTACTGATTATGACAGCCTGTATAACTTGATCCTGAGAGAGCATATTCTTAATAATTGTGTGTCTGATTTGTTGCACCAGTACTTGGTGGACTCTGATCTGACCTCTCCCCAAGAATTGGAAAAGAAGGCAGACAAATGGGTCAGAACAAGGGTGAACAGAAAAGTTCATACAGGGGGTGACAAAGATGGCAACAAAAAGAAGGATGGTAAGTCTTCTGACAAGGGTGGGGACAAATCTAAAAATGAGTCTTCATCAGGCCCACAAAAACACTCTGGTGGGGGTGGTGGGCCCAAATCCTCTTTTAATCAGAACAAGGAAAAGAAACCATGGTGCTATTTATGTAAAATAAAAGGCTATTGGACAACAGATCCCAGTTGTCCAAAGAAAAGCACCAATGCTCCTACCACTACAACCCCTACTGCTACCCCTAGTGTCCCTACTAATAGCAGTGGTGGTGGGAGCAAACCTACTAATAGCCAATCCAAGGGAGTAGCTGGGCTCACTATTGGTAACTTAGTTGGGGTTGGCCTTGTTAGGGAGGCCACAGAGGCTGTGTCAGTCTCTGAGGGGGCTATTGATTTAGCCACCTTAGTTGCTTGTCCCCTTAATATGGATAAGTACAAGCAGCTACCCCTAATAAATGGTGTTGAGGTTCAGGCCTACAGGGACACTGGTGCCAGTGTGACTATGGTCATAGAGAAACTGGTCCACCCTGAACAACACCTACTTGGTCACCAGTACCAAGTAACCGATGCTCACAACAACACACTTAGCCACCCCATGGCTGTTGTTAATCTCAACTGGGGGGGGGTTACTGGTCCAAAGAAAGTTGTGGTAGCCACAGATTTACCTGTAGACTGTCTACTAGGAAATGATTTGGAGACATCAGCTTGGTCAGATGTGGAGTTGGAGGCCCATGCAGCAATGCTGGGCATCCCAGGGCATATTTTTGCTTTGACAAGGGCTCAGGCCAAAAAGCAAAAAGGACAGGGAAGCTTGGATCCTGGAACAATGGACCAAGTGCTCCCTAAAGCTAGGGCTAGTAGAAGCAAACCACTTCCTACTATCCCTCCCTCTACAGTGGATTCAACTTCTGAGGAAGAAGAATTCCCTCCCTGTGCAGAACCTACACCAGAGGAGCTGGAAGCAGACACTGCTGAGCTTTTGGGTGAAGGGGGGCCTGCCAGAGAGGAGCTGAGTGTGGCACAGCAAACCTGTCCCACATTAGAGGGTCTCAGACAGCAAGCTGTCAAACAGGCTAATGGGGATGTCAGTGACTCTCACAGAGTTTACTGGGAGGACAACCTCTTGTACACTGAGCATAGGGATCCTAAACCTGGAGCTGCCAGGAGATTAGTGATCCCTCAGGAGTACAGAAAGTTCCTCCTAACCCTGGCTCATGACATTCCCCTAGCTGGGCATCTAGGACAAATGAAAACTTGGGACAGGCTTGTTCCCCTGTTTCATTGGCCTAGAATGTCTGAGGACACAAAGGAATTTTGTAAGTCCTGTGAAACCTGTCAAGCCAGTGGCAAGACAGGTGGCACTCCAAAGGCACCCCTTATCCCACTGCCTGTGGTTGGGGTTCCCTTTGAAAGGGTAGGGGTTGACATAGTTGGCCCCCTTGACCCTCCTACTGCTTCAGGCAATAGGTTTATCTTGGTGGTAGTGGACCATGCCACAAGATACCCTGAAGCAATTCCTTTAAGGACCACTACAGCACCTGCAGTGGCAAAGGCCCTCCTGGGAATATTTTCTAGGGTGGGCTTCCCAAAGGAAGTAGTATCAGACAGGGGAAGCAATTTCATGTCTGCATACTTAAAGGCCATGTGGAAGGAGTGTGGTGTAACTTAAAAGTTCACAACACCCTATCATCCACAAACAAATGGACTGGTGGAGAGATGTAATAAAACTCTCAAAGGCATAATTATGGGTCTCCCTGAAAAACTCCGCAGGAGATGGGATATCCTTCTACCATGCCTCCTTTTTGCCTACAGGGAGGTACCCCAGAAAGGAGTGGGCTTCAGCCCCTTTGAACTTCTTTTTGGACACCCTGTTAGGGGTCCACTCACACTTGTAAAGGAGGGTTGGGAACAACCTTTAAAAGCTCCTAAACAGGATATTGTGGATTATGTACTTGGCCTCAGATCAAGGATGGCTGAGTACATGAAAAAGGCAAGCAAAAACCTTCAGGCCAGCCAAGAGCTCCAGAAGCAATGGCATGATCAGAAGGCTGTTTTGGTTCAGTACCAACCAGGGCAGAAAGTGTGGGTCTTGGAGCCTGTGGCCCCAAGAGCACTCCAAGATAAATGGAGTGGACCCCACACAATTGTTGAGAAAAAGAGAGAAGTCACCTATTTAGTTGACTTAGGCACTGCAAGGAGTCCCCTTAGGGTACTCCATGTAAACCGCCTGAAACCCTACTATGACAGGGCTGATCTCACCCTGCTCATGGCAACAGATGAGGGACAGGAAGAAGACAGTGATCCTCTACCTGATCTCTTCTCTTCCACAGAACAAGATGCTCTGGTGGAAGGTGTAGTTTTGGCTGATTGTCTTACTGCTGAGCAGAAAGACAATTGCATAAACCTCCTAGATCAATTCTCTGAACTCTTCTCTACTGTGCCAGGTACCACTTCTTGGTGTGAGCACACTATAGATACTGGAGACAGCTTGCCTGCCAAAAGTAAGATCTATAGGCAGCCTGACCATGTCAGGGACTGCATAAAGCAAGAGGTCCAGAAAATGTTAGAACTAGGAGTGGTTGAGCACTCTGACAGTCCATGGGCTTCTCCTGTGGTACTTGTACCAAAACCCCATTCCAAAGATGGAAAGAAGGAAATGCGGTTTTGTGTAGACTATAGAGGTCTCAACTTGGTAACCAAAACTGATGGTCACCCTATACCCAGGGCAGATGAGCTCATAGATACACTGGCATCTGCCAAGTATCTAAGCACTTTTGATTTGACTGCAGGGTATTGGCAGATCAAATTGTCAGAAGATGCTAAACCTAAGACTGCATTTTCAACCATTCGAGGACATTACCAGTTTACTGTAATGCCTTTTGGTTTGAAAAATGCACCTGCCACTTTTCAAAGGTTGGTGAACACAGTCCTGCAAGGGCTGGAAGCTTTCAGTGCAGCATATCTGGACGATATAGCTGTCTTTAGCTCCAGCTGGGATGATCACCTGGTCCACCTATGGAAAGTTTTGGAGGCCCTGCAAAGGGCAGGCCTCACTATCAAGGCTTCAAAGTGCCAGATAGGGCAGGGTAAGGTGGTTTATCTGGGACACCTTGTTGGTGGGGAACAGATTGCACCACTACAGGGGAAAATCCAAACAATTATTGATTGGATTCCCCCTACCACTCAGACTCAGGTGAGAGCCTTCCTAGGCCTCACTGGGTATTACAGGAGGTTCATTAAGAACTATGGCTCCATTGCAGCCCCTCTTAATGACCTCACATCCAAGAAAATGCCTAAAAAGGTATTATGGACAGCAAACTGTCAGAAAGCTTTTGAGGAGCTGAAGCAGGCCATGTGCTCTGCACCTGTCCTGAAAAGCCCTTGTTACTCTAAAAAATTCTATGTCCAGACTGATGCATCTGAATTAGGAGTAGGGGCAGTCCTATCACAACTTAATTCTGAGGGCCAGGATCAACCTGTTGCTTTTATTAGTAGGAGGTTGACCCCTAGAGAAAAGCGTTGGTCTGCCATTGAGAGGGAGGCCTTTGCTGTGGTCTGGGCTCTGAAGAAGTTGAGGCCATACCTGTTTGGCACTCACTTCATTGTTCAGACAGACCACAAACCTCTACTTTGGCTAAAACAAATGAAAGGTGAAAATCCTAAATTGTTGAGGTGGTCCATATCCCTACAGGGAATGGACTATACAGTGGAACATAGACCTGGGAGTAGCCACTCCAATGCAGATGGACTCTCCAGATATTTCCACTTAGACAATGAAGACTCATCAGGTCATGGCTAGTCTTATTGTCCTTCCTTTGGGGGGGGGGTTGTGTAGGAAAGTACCATCTTGCCTGGCATGTTACCCCCATTTTTCACTGTATATATGTTGTTTTAGTTGTATGTGTCACTGGGACCCTGGTAACCCAGGGCCCCAGTGCTCATAAGTGTGCCTGAATGTGTTACCTGTGTAGTGACTAACTGTCTCACTGAGGCTCTGCTAATCAGAACCTCAGTGGTTATGCTCTCTCATTTCTTTCCAAATTGTCACTAACAGGCTAGTGACCATTTTACCAATTTACATTGGCTTACTGGAACACCCTTATAATTCCCTAGTATATGGTACTGAGGTACCCAGGGTATTGGGGTTCCAGGAGATCCCTATGGGCTGCAGCATTTCTTTTGCCACCCATAGGGAGCTCTGACAATTCTTACACAGGCCTGCCACTGCAGCCTGAGTGAAATAACGTCCACGTTATTTCACAGCCATTTTACACTGCACTTAAGTAACTTATAAGTCACCTATATGTCTAACCTTTACCTGGTAAAGGTTAGGTGCAAAGTTACTTAGTGTGAGGGCACCCTGGCACTAGCCAAGGTGCCCCCACATTGTTCAGAGCCAATTCCCTGAACTTTGTGAGTGTGGGGACACCATTACACGCGTGCACTACATATAGGTCACTACCTATATGTAGCTTCACAATGGTAACTCCGAATATGGCAATGTAACATGTCTATGATCATGGAATTGCCCCCTCTAGGCCATCCTGGCATAGTTGGCACAATCCCATGATCCCAGTGGTCTGTAGCACAGACCCTGGTACTGCCAAACTGCCCTTCCTGGGGTTTCACTGCAGCTGCTGCTGCTGCCAACCCCTCAGACAGGCATCTGCCCTCCTGGGGTCCAGCCAGGCCTGGCCCAGGATGGCAGAACAAAGAACTTCCTCTGAGAGAGGGTGTGACACCCTCTTCCTTTGGAAAATGGTGTGAAGGCAGGGGAGGAGTAGCCTCCCCCAGCCTCTGGAAATGCTTTGTTGGGCACAGATGTGCCCAATTCTGCATAAGCCAGTCTACACCGGTTCAGGGGACCCCTTAGCCCTGCTCTGGCGCGAAACTGGACAAAGGAAAGGGGAGTGACCACTCCCCTGACCTGCACCTCCCCTGGGAGGTGTCCAGAGCTCCTCCAGTGTGCTCCAGACCTCTGCCATCTTGGAAACAGGTGCTGCTGGCACACTGGACTGCTCTGAGTGGCCAGTGCCACCAGGTGACGTCAGAGACTCCTTGTGATAGGCTACTTCAGGTGTTGCTAGCCTATCCTCTCTCCTAGGTAGCCAAACCCTCTTTTCTGGCTATTTAGGGTCTCTGTCTCTGGGGAAACTTTAGATAACGAATGCAAGAGCTCAGCCGAGTTCCTCTGCATCTCTCTCTTCACCTTCTGCCAAGGAATCGACTGCTGACCGCGCTGGAAGCCTGCAAAACTGCAACATAGTAGCAAAGACGACTACTGCAACTCTGTAACGCTGATCCTGCCGCCTTCTCGACTGTTTTCCTGGTGGTGCATGCTGTGGGGGTAGTCTGCCTCCTCTCTGCACTAGAAGCTCCGAAGAAATCTCCCGTGGGTCGACGGAATCTTCCCCCTGCAACCGCAGGCACCAAAAAGCTGCATTACCGGTCCCTTGGGTCTCCTCTCAGCACGACGAGCGAGGTCCCTCGAATCCAGCAGCTCTGTCCAAGTGGCCCCCACAGTCCAGTGACTCTTCAGTCCAAGTTTGGTGGAGGTAAGTCCTTGCCTCACCTCGCTAGACTGCATTGCTGGGAACCGTGACTTTTGCAGCTACTCCGGCCTCCGTGCACTTCCGGCAGAAATCCTTTGTGCACAGTCCAGCCTGGGTCCACGGCACTCTAATCTGCATTGCACGACCTCCTAAGTTGTTCTCCGGCGGCGTGGGACTCCTTTGTGCAACTTCGGGTGAGCACCGTTTCACTCCTCTTCGTAGTGCCTGTTCCGGCACTTCTGCGGGTGCTGCCTGCTTCTGAGAGGGCTCCTTGTCTTGCTGGGCGCCCCCTCTGTCCCCTGACGCAATTGGCGACATCCTGGTCCTTCCTGGGCCACAGCAGCATCCAAAAACCCTAACCGCACGATTTGCAGCTATCAAGGCTTTTTGGCGGTCTTTCGGCAGGAAAACACTTCTGCACGACTCTTCACGACGTGGGACATCCATCCTCCAAAGGGGAAGTTTCTAGCCCTTGTCGTTCCTGTAGAATCCTCAGCTTCTACTGCCTAGTAGCAGCTTCTTTGCACCCACAGCTGGCATTTCCTGGGCATCTGCCCATCTCCGACTTGCTTTTGACTTTTGGACTTGGTCCACTTGTTCCACAGGTACCCTCATTTGGAAATCCATCGTTGTTGCATTGCTGGTTTGTGTCTTTCCTGCAGAATTCCCCTATCACGACTTCTGTGCTCTTTGGGGAACTTTAGTGCACTTTGCACTCACTTTTCAGGGTCTTGGGGTGGGCTATTTTTCTAACCCTCACTGTTTTCTTACAGTCCCAGCGACCCTCTACAAGGTCACATAGGTTTGGGGTCCATTCGTGGTTCGCATTCCACTTTTGGAGTATATGATTTGTGTTGCCCCTATCCCTATGTGTCCCTATTGCATCCTATTGTAACTATACATTGTTTGCACTGTTTTCTAAGACTATACTGCATATTTTTGGGATTGTGTACATATATCTTGTGTATATTTGCTATCCTCATACTGAGGGTACTCACTGAGATACTTTGGCATATTGTCATAAAAATAAAGTACCTTTATTTTTAGTATATCTGTGTATTGTGTTTTCTTATGATATTGTGCATATGACACTAGTGGTACTGTAGGAGCTTCACTCGTCTCCTAGTTCAGCCTAAGCTGCTCTGCTAAGCTACCATTATCTATCAGCCTAAGCTGCTAGACACCCTATACCCTAATAAGGGATACCTGGGCCTGGTGCAAGGTGTAAGTACCCCTTGGTACTCACTACAAGCCAGTCCAGCCTCCTACAATGGGTACGGTCGGTGGTGTATTGATGGGTAACCCTATCTGTCCATGTATGGAAATTGCCAAGAGCAACTACGAGAAGCTTTAGCAACATTCTGCACATTTATTTTTAAAATGGCACCATATTCATTTGGGCTTGATTGACCGGTGTAACCTCATGAAGATGGTCATTCTTTCACAATACCTTTATCTTTTCCAGTATATCCCCATTTTCCTTCCAGCAACCTTCTTCTCTAAGACTGAGGCTCTGTGGCAGAAGTTTTAAGAAGCCCCATTGCAAGATACAGGTCTTTCAACAGCTCAAGGAAAACGGGGTATGTGCTTCTACCTTTTCCAGCCATCAATCTGTGGACAAGGCAGAAGTGTTGTAACCAAGGAGGAACATCTCTAGCATGGGTATTGAACTTTAGGTAGTTAGCATGCACCATTTGGCACCAGGAGACACGCAGGTGGTGATGTTTCCTTTTGTCGATTCAAGATTCTCAGAGGTAGATACAATTATCTGGGTATCATCAAAGTAGGAAATAATCTGAAAACCCAAAGATCAGATCAAAGAAGCAAGTGAGGTGATGTAACTTTAACACAGACCCACACAGCCACCCACACACCCACTCATACACCCACCCATCACAAACTCACATGCCCACTGACACGGCCACTCACAGACCAACACAGCCCCTCACACACCAACTCGTACATCCTTACAGCCACTCACAGACCCACTCACAGACCCAAGCAGCTACTCACACACTGATTCATACATCCAAACAGCCACTCACACACCCACTCACAGACCCACACAGCCATTCACATATCGACTCACATACCCATACAGCACCTCACACACCCACTCACAGACCCACAAAACTATTCACTCACCTACTTCCAGATACACACATCCATTCAGCCACTCACACACCCACTCATAGACCCATACACCCACTCACCCACTCAAAGACCCATACAGCCACTCACAGACCCATACAGTCACTCACACACCTATTCACAGACCCATACATTCACTCACACACTCACTTATACACCCAGTCACATACCACCACAGCCACTCACAGACCCTCTCCCAGACCCACATACTCATTCACAAACTCACACAGCCACTTACACATTTATCTGCATATCCACACAGTCTCTCACATACCCAGTCACAGATCTATGCACCCACACACACACCCATTCAGAATCCCACGCAGCCAGGCACACATTCACTGACACACCACACACTCACACACTCTTGTTTTAAATTGTATAATAATGTGCTAATACAATGAATTTATAAACGTATAAAACTGTATATTACTGAATTGAACTTATAGATCAAATCTTAGTACAATTTATATTAAAAACAGTGAAAGTCACTAAAAAATTAAAGGTTACATGGATGTTATAGTTTGGAAATACCATTAAAAACATAGACATTCACTGAAAAAACATGGTTACAGGGACATTATGTTTAGGAACTAAAATTAGAAAAAACCTTAGCAGTTCACTGAAAAAAACAAAGGTGACAGGGACATTATAGTTAGGAAATACAATTTAAAAAGAACATTAGAAATTCAATAAAACAACAATAGTTACAGGGGCATCATAATTAGGAAATAGAAATTTAAAAAACTTATAAATTCAGTGAAAAAAAGGTACGTTATAGTTAGGTTCAGACTTTACACACACAAAACCATAGAAATTAGCAGAGTCCTGAGCTAAGTATAACCTTTCCCCCCACAATGCACTGCTTATGACCTGACATATTACATCACTTATGACATGGTCAGTGACATCACTGATTACATCTCAAATGAGATCACAGATGACATCACTGATGACATCATCCAGCAAAGTAAACGTCAATATACTTAATAAAAAGCATTTACATTTGTTTAAGAGTAACAAGAAGCCACAAGTGAGACGCGTACAGCACAGAGCTCACTGTAATCTTATCAAATACTACACTGACCTATTAAGTAAGATACAGTTCTCTGATGGATAATCCTGTGCTTTCTAAACCACTACTCTACACACTAATGACCAAAGTAAAACAAGTATCTGTATAGGCTAGTCTGTTGAAAAACGCAACAACGGTTTTTGTGAAGCTGGAAGGATGTTTTAGTGCAAATGTCAGATTTACACATCCCACTACAACATACAAACAGTAGAGAGGTCTTATCAGACATGTGCTGTGTCACAAACCATTAGTAAAATTATTTTTCATCCTGGAGAAAGCTGTGAGGAGAGACTTCAGTCTTTTGTAAATGTCTACTACATTGGGCTATCACCCATGAGCATGGTTCTTCATGCTGGGGGGCCATAAGTGATCTCGGGGAAGTGCCAGGTGCTGACCAAAAGAAGCATTATGCTGATAACAGGGCTTTGTTTTAAGCTGAATAAAACGAACAGCAGTAAACCGCTCTGTAATAAGCCATTACTAACATGTTTTGCCATTTATATCCTAGCTGGGAGTATGTGTCAAAAGGGATGGGACTCCAAATACTCTTCAAAACTCCCACTTCTAATAATCGCACTGTGAATACTCTTGAACATTAGTAAGTCCTGTCTGACCACATTAGTATGTTTGGCACAATGTATTTGATTGCATTTTGAAATCAATATCAAGGCTCAAATGCAATGTTTAAATAAGTCTACACGTTTGAAATTTGCCAAATTAATAGACTAATTGTAAAAAAATTGTGGGGGGGGGGGGCAATAATATTTTTTAACAGGGGGGGTGGCATTAAAAAGTTTGAAGACCATTGCCCTTGAGAATGGTCTTAGTAAACAGATGAATTTATTGTAATCTAATACTACATTCATTCATCACAAAAGAGAGAGGTCTAAAGAAATTGGTGAGTACATCTTAAAAAATCAGTGTGGAGTGAATTCTCAGTGAACAGCTTAGACTGTCACAAAGTGGAGCCATACACAGACATCAGCAAGGGGCATATGTCAGTGTAAAGGCTAGTTTACTGATAAATAGTATACCCACTTTAAAAACAGGATTATAGATCAGATGACGTATGTTTGAAATAATAACACTAATTTGTAGTACAGAAAGAATAGTAGTTTTACTTATACATTAGCTTAGTATATATATTTCCTAAACTTTTACAAAACCCTTACACTCACTGAATGATGTCATCAGTGATGTCATCAGTTATGTCACTTGAGATGTCATCAGTGATGTCATCAGTGATGTCACTGACCACGTCAAGAGTGATATGAGGTCATGAGCAGTGCATTGCTGGGTTATAAGTTATAGTTAGCTCAGATAACTACAAATCCTGAATTGTTCTGGTTTTGTGTGTGTAAAATCTGAACGTGTAGGAGGGACTGTCACTCTGCATGTTACTTTGTTGTTTTGGTCCGCTTCTTGCTGCTTCTGTCCTGGGAGCGAAAGGACTGGACTCTTAAGAAGTCTCAGGAACATTAAAGACTTCATCTGCCAGTGACTGCGCTCTACTGCTAAAAGCCCTGACTTTCCAAGTGTGACACAACTAGATGATGAACGGAGTGCTGAAACCTTTCAAACACTCACTCCCAGTCACAGACATGGGTTGAATCCATTGTCCTTTTGCTCACTATGCCACTCCAGTTAGGACCCAGACTCAATCAATAGTTACCATTTTCTTTACATGGTTGAAGAAATGCTGTAATGTGATTCGGTGCAGATCCAGAGATAACTCACATTGTTCTTGTTGATTTGGAGGAGAAGAAAGCCTGTTTGAGTTTTGCTCAACAGAAGTGATTGAATTCGAAAGTGAGGCAGACTGGTATCTTCAGCTGCGTATAAAGAACTGCTCTAAGTTCAGGTAATTAAAATAATACTTTATGAACTTCATTGAGACGTGTTAGTAAGTGCACTGCTGTTGATAAAGTTATTCTATTCAAGGTTTACTAAGTGAAAAGCTGTTTCTAGAAGTGTATATTTGTTAATGTACATTCTGAGAGGTAGAGATTAAAATGTAGAGAGATATCACAAAGTTTTGCATGCTGTGTTAAGGAAGGAAATGTTCAATGTATATGCAGCTGTAAATTTCAAGTTTCACACTAGTTCTAAGTAAAAGAGGCAGTGTTTCTGAAATTACAAAAGAAAGAATCTGGAATCTGTTAATACAAGGCCTAGTGCTTCTGGGAACCTTAGAGTGTATATATTTTAGCCCTATGAGATGTTTAAATAGAAATATGGGTATTCGTAGAATAAAACACTGTGCATACTGTTAGAATAGTAAAGAGATATGTGTTACTTTACATAGTTTTATGGAACCATGTTTGAAGGCATGTTATAATGTAATTGCGGATAGAAAAAGCAGCTTTTTAGGGTGTGGAAATGTTTCTAAATAGCACAAAGTGCTGTATTTACATATGGAGGGTTATTACCTGCTTGAGCAGTATGTACCTGGGGGAGAAGTAGTATGTGCCAGATGAAAGAATGTAAAGGCAGCCGAGGAACTGTCTAGTTTGTCTGCACAAGCTAAGTTTGTCTTAGCTATCATTTCAGAATAACGGCATCTACAATACTTCTACATTCCTGTAATGGATGTAAAATACCACCTGTTTGCTATTTCCCAGCTGAACTTCTTTTTGCAAATTTTATAAAATTATAATTTGGATAAAATCTTGTGCTACCTAGCATGCCATAAAAAGACTGTTAAAGGAGATATGCAGTAGCAACAAGGGGATGGATGGAATACTTGAATTAATCTCAGCCACTGGCAATTGCCTGGACTGCATCCTAACCCATAATTTATTGCCCATCAAGTCACCTCAGTTTGGACCTAGCCATATGCAAATCAGTCTTGACCCTGCTTTTCATGGGAACAATCCAGCCTGAACTTTCAAGCCAGGTCCTCCCTGAACCGGAACGCAAGCAGCCTAGGGCTGGTTTCACCCTAGTTAGACAGTTGAAACATGAAAGTATGACATTATCTAAGAATGGGGTTCCTCTGACAAGAGCCATTGTGTCTCTACTGTGTAGTGATGAGCTACGCCTAGAACTGGATGGTTATTGAGGAAGATCCTGTTCCCTTCTGCAGTGAAGTACACTCCATCTGTCCCATAGACACCTGGAATATCAAGCCAGATGCGATATATAGAGCCCATGGTATCATCACAAAGAAATGCGGAAACTGTTTTATTGACATATTTCTGTGAATTCTAAATCTTAGGACAAAACTCTTTTGACAATTGACATTTTTGCTTTTGACATATATTGAAATATACAAAGGCAGTCTGAGGAAAGAGAGACAACACAGGAGAAGAGTTCTCCTTCATTTGGATTTCAAACTCAACACTTGTGATTGTATGTAGGTCATTGCCACCACAGGGCACTGTGTGCTCACAATCCAAAATGGTCTCAACCATTGGTGACAGTTGACGCAACTTCATACCTCTATAGCCACTCCAACGTATATCCAAGTTTGGAAATCCAAGATTCTTGTTTATACCACAGTTAATGGGATATTCCCCTACACCAGTAGATGGAGCTATGTTCCAAAATTGAGATTTGAACCATGGTGTAGTATGGATCTCAGTTACAAGAGAAGTGCTCAGCAGAATGAGTAAGGTCCAGTAGAGCCATAGAGTTATATTAGGAGAGGAAAAATGGGAGGATGGAAAAATTATAAAGGCAACTGCAGATTTTTGGTAGTTACAAAAGAAGGTGAGGTTGTGATTAACTGCTGTTTGTATGGTGCCAGTTACTTGATAAGCAGTGTGGGCTTTTCTATTAGCTTATTTTGAAATTTTGGTACGATCCTGCAATTGTTTTGTGAGAATCATTGACAAGCTTCTGCCTCGCATGATCCTGTGAGACTCATGTGAGAAACGCACGGAATTTGATTAAGTGACTCTGCCATGAGGTGTTTCTTTTGATCTTGTGAGAGTCTTTTGAGTTGGATTGTACAGGTGGAGAATGGAGTTGTATTGCTACAGCACAAATGCCAAAAACTAGTTAAAACAAGCATAACACAATAGAAGTAGAGCAGATGTAGTCTAGATCAAATGTTAAGCTGAAATAAAAGGTTACAAGAACTATTTAAGGGGATTATGGTACATGTACAACATGGGAAACAGATACATTTTTCTGTGTAGCATGGAAGATTGAGGTTAAATTAAGGCTAACCAATAGTTGAATTTCTTTCTAGAAAAGTTTTTTAAAAACGGCATTGTGATTGGCTACAAGGTTTCAGATACTAATATCTGGAGCATAAACTCAGACACCTGAGATTGACTTTGGTGGTTTGGGTGTGCAGCAAGTGCATTTATTTTGACTGCACTCAGCAGAGGTCATTTGACTTTTGACTAAAAGTGATTGATGTATTCAGCTACCTCGAAGACACAGCTTCTTTTCAGATAAATAATCTCTGACTAAATAATAAAATTAAAAAAATAATTTAGAAACAACTTTTATTTCATTTATCTATTATAGCAGTACTAGTAATTTGGATATTTAAAAAGCTAAATAGCAATCAAAAATGCTTTGTATTCACTGTTAGCTGATTCTAACTTATATTAATATTATTATTATTATTATTACCATTATTGTTGTTGTTGCTGATGTTATTATTAATATTATTATTAATAGTAGTAGTAAGTACTCTGAAAAGCAGAAATTAATATTATGTGCTCTATATTGTTTCTATAGGGTTTCCACTCAGCTCAAGATGCCAACACAGCAACAGAAGAGAAAGAAGGCAAAACAAAAGTACTACAAAGAACTCTCCAAACATGAAGCAGATGCAGAGAAAGAAAATAATGGTAAAGAAAGTTTCAAAACTTGTAAGAGTACCAAAATAATAATAACATCATGTAAACTTTCTTCTACAGGTGTCAGAAGAGTGCAAAATGTGTCAACATCTAACAAAATATCATATTATTCTTCTGTAGGAGGCTGGACTGGCTTGTAGTGAGTACCAAGGGGTACTTGCACCTTGCACCAGGCCCAGTTATCCCTTATTAGTGTATAGGGTGTCTAGCAGCTTAGGCTGATAGATAATGGTAGCTTAGCAGAGCAGCTTAGGCTGAACTAGGAGACGTGTGAAGCTCCTACAGTACCACTTAGTGTCATATGCACAATATCATAAGAAAACACAATACACAGTTATACTAAAAATAAAGGTACTTTATTTTTATGAGAATATGCCAAAGTATCTTAGAGTGTACCCTCAGTTAGAGGATAGGAAATATACACAAGATATATATACACAATAGCAAAAATATGCAGTATAGTCTTAGAAAACAGTGCAAACAATGTATAGTTACAATAGGATGCAATGTGGAAACATAGGGATAGGGGCAACACAAACCATATACTCCAAAAGTGGAATGCGAACCACGAATGGACCCCAAACCTATGTGACCTTGTAGAGGGTCGCTGGGACTATTAGAAAATAGTGAGAGTTAGAAAAATAACCCTCCCCAAGACCCTGAAAAGTGAGTGCAAAGTGCACCAAAGTTCCCCTAAGGACAAAAGAGTCGTGTTAGAGGAATAATGCAGGAAAGACACAAACCAGCAATGCAACAACTGTGGATTTCCAATCTAGGGTACCTGTGGAACAAGGGGACCAAGTCCAAAAGTCACAAGCAAGTCGGAGATGGGCAGATGCCCAGGAAATGCCAGCTGCGGGTGCAAAGAAGCTTCGACTGGACAGAAGAAGCTGAGGTTTCTGCAGGAACGAAAAGGGCTAGAGACTTCCCCTTTGGTGGACGGATCCACCTCGCCTTGGAGAGTCGTCCAGAAGTGTTTTCCCGCCGGAAGGACGCCAACAAGCCTTGCTACACGCAAATCGTGCGTTTGGCGTTTTTGGACGCTGCTGGGGCCCAGGAGGGACCAGGAGGTCGCAAATTGGAACTGCAGAGAGAGGGGACGTCGAGCAAGACAAAGAGCCCTCACTGAAGCAGGTAGCACCCGGAGAAGTGCCAGAAACAGGCACTACGAAGATGCGTGAAACGGTGCTCGCCGAAGTTGCACAAAGGAGTCCCACGTCGCCGGAGACCAACTTAGAAAGTCGTGCAATGCAGGTTAGAGTGCCGTGGACCCAGGCTTGGCTGTGCACGAAGGATTTCCGCCGGAAGTCACAGGGGCCGGAGTAGCTGCAAAGTCGCGATTCCCAGCAATGCAGCCCAGCGAGGTGAGGCAAGGACTTACCTCCACCAAACTTGGGCTGAAGAGTCACTGGACTGTGGGGGTCACTTGGACAGAGTCGCTGGATTCGAGGGACCTCGCTCGTCGTGCTGAGAGGAGACCCAAGGGACCGGTAATGCAGCTTTTTGGTGCCTGCGGTTGCAGGGGGAAGATTCCGTCGACCCACGGGAGATTTCTTCGGAGCTTCTGGTGCAGAGAGGAGGCAGACTACCCCCACAGCATGCACAAGCAGGAAAACAGTCGAGAAGGCGGCAGGATCAGCGTTACAGAGTTGCAGTAGTCGTCTTTGCTACTATGTTGCAGGTTTGCAGGCTTCCAGCGTGGTCAGCGGTCGATTCCTTATCAGAAGGTGAAGAGAGAGATGCAGAGGAACTCGGCTGAGCTCATGCATTCGTTATCTAAAGTTTCCCCAGAGACAGAGACCCTAAATAGCCAGAAAAGAGGGTTTGGCTACCTAGGAGAGGGGATAGGCTACTAACACCTGAAGGAGCCTATCAGCAGGAGTCTCTGACGTCACCTGGTGGCACTGGCCACTCAGAGCAGTCCAGTGTGCCAGCAGCACCTCTGTTTCCAAGATGGCAGAGGTCTGGAGCACACTGGAGGAGCTCTGGACACCTCCCAGGGGAGGTGCAGGTCAGGGGAGTGGTCACTCCCCTTTCCTTTGTCCAGTTTCGCGCCAGAGCAGGGGCTAAGGGGTCCCTGAACCGGTGTAGACTGGCTTATGCAGAATTGGGCACATCTGTGCCCAAGAAAGCATTTCCAGAGGCTGGGGGAGGCTACTCCTCCCCTGCCTTCACACCATTTTCCAAAGGGAGAGGGTGTCACACCCTCTCTCAGAGGAAGTTCTTTGTTCTGCCATCCTGGGCCAAGCCTGGCTGGACCCCACGAGGGCAGAAACCTGTCTGAGGGGTTGGCAGCAGCAGCAGCTGCAGTGAAACCCCAGGAAAGGCAGTTTGGCAGTACCAGGGTCTGTGCTACAGACCACTGGGATCATGGGATTGTGCCAACTATGCCAGGATGGCATTGAGGGGGCAATTCCATGATCATAGACATGTTACATGGCCATATTCAGAGTTACCATTGTGAAGCTACATATAGCTAGTGACCTATATGTAGTGCACGCGTGTAATGGTGTCCCCGCACTCACAAAGTCTGGGGAATTGGCCCTGAACAATGTGGGGGCACCTTGACTAGTGCCAGGGTACCCTCACACTAAGTAACTTTGCACCTAACCTTTACCAGGTAAAGGTTAGACATATAGGTGACTTATAAGTTACTTAAGTGCAGTGTAAAATGGCTGTGAAATAACGTGGACGTTATTTCACTCAGGCTGCAGTGGCAGGCCTGTGTAAGAATTGTCAGAGCTCCCTATGGGTGACAAAAGAAATGCTGCAGCCGATATGGATCTCCTGGAACCCCAATACCCTGGGTACCTCAGTACCATATACTAGGGAATTATAAGGGTGTTCCAGTAAGCCAATGTAAATTGGTAAAATTGGTCACTAGCCTGTTAGTGACAATTTGAAAGAAATGAGAGAGCATAACCACTGAGGTTCTGATCAGCAGAGCCTCAGTGAGACAGTTAGTCACTACACAGGTAACACATTCAGGCACACTTATGAGCACTGGGGCCCTGGCTGGCAGGGTCCCAGTGACACATACAACTAAAACAACATATGTACAGTGAAAAATGGGGGTAACATGCCAGGCAAGATGGTACTTTCCTACACAACCCCCCCCCAAACGAAGGACAATAAGACTAGCCATGACCTGATGAGTCTTCATTGTCTAAGTGGAAATATCTGGAGAGTCCATCTGCATTGGAGTGGCTACTCCCAGGTCTATGTTCCACTATATAGTCCATTCCCTGTAGGGATATGGACCACCTCAATAATTTAGGATTTTCACCTTTCATTTGTTTTAGCCAAAGTAGAGGTTTGTGGTCTGTCTGAACAATGAAGTGAGTGCCAAACAGGTATGGCCTCAACTTCTTCAGTGCCCAGACCACAGCAAAGGCCTCCCTCTCAATGGCAGACCAACGCTTTTCTCTAGGGGTCAACCTCCTACTAATAAAAGCAACAGGTTGATCCTGGCCCACAGAATTAAGTTGTGATAGGACTGCCCCTACTCCTAATTCAGATGCATCAGTTTGGACATAGAATTTTTTAGAGTAACAAGGGCTTTTCAGGACAGGTGCAGAGCACATGGCCTGCTTCAGCTCCTCAAAAGATTTTTGACAGTTTGCTGTCCATAATACCTTTTTAGGCATCTTTTTGGATGTGAGGTCATTAAGAGGGGCTACAATGGAGCCATAGTTCTTAATAAACCTCCTGTAATACCCAGTGAGGCCTAGGAAGGCTCTCACCTGAGTCTGAGTAATAGGGGGAACCCAATCTATAATAGTTTGGATTTTCCCCTGAAGTGGTGCAATCTGTTCCCCACCAACAAGGTGTCCCAGATAAACCACCTTCCCCTGCCCTATCTGGCACTTTGAAGCCTTGATAGTGAGGCCTGGCTTTTGCAGGGCCTCCAAAACTTTCCATAGGTGGACCAGGTGATCATCCCAGCTGGAGCTAAAGACAGCTATATCGTCCAAATATGCTGCACTAAAAGCTTCCAGCCGTTGCAGGACTGTGTTCACCAACCTCTGAAAAGTGGCAGGTGCATTTTTCAATCCAAAAGGCATTACTGTGAACTGGTAATGTCCTCCAGTGGTTGAAAATGCAGTTTTAGGTTTAGCATCTTCTGATAATTTGATCTGCCAATACCCTGCAGTCAAATCAAAAGTGCTTAGATACTTGGCAGATGCCAGTGTATCTATGAGCTCATCTGCCCTGGGTATAGGGTGAGCATCAGTTTTGGTTACCTGGTTGAGACCTCTATAATCTACACAAAACCGCATTTCCTTCTTTCCATCCTTGGAATGAGGTTTTGGTATAAGTACCACAGGAGAGGCCCATGGACTTTCAGAGTGCTCAACTGAAGGAGGCTGGACTGGCTTGTAGTGAGTACCAAGGGGTACTTGCACCTTGCACCAGGCCCAGTTATCCCTTATTAGTGTATAGGGCGTCTAGCAGCCTAGGCTGATAGATAATGGTAGCTTAGCAGAGCAGCTTAGGCTGAACTAGGAGACGTGTGAAGCTACTACAGTACCACTTAGTGTCATATGCACAATATCATAAGAAAACACAATACACAGTTATACTAAAAATAAAGGTACTTTATTTTTATGACAATATGCCAAAGTATCTTAGAGTGTACCCTCAGTGAGAGGATAGGAAATATACACAAGATATATATACACAATACCAAAAATATGCAGTATAGTCTTAGAAAACAGTGCAAACAATGTATAGTTACAATAGGATGCAATGGGGAAACATAGGGATAGGGGCAACACAAACCATATACTCCAAAAGTGGAATGCGAACCACGAATGGACCCCAAACCTATGTGACCTTGTAGAGGGTCGCTGGGACTATTAGAAAATAGTGAGAGTTAGAAAAATAACCCTCCCCAAGACCCTGAAAAGTGAGTGCAAAGTGCACTAAAGTTCCCCTTAGGACAAAGAAGTTGTGTTAGAGGAATAATGCAGGAAAGACACAAACCAACAATGCAACAACTGAGGATTTCCAATCTAGGGTACCTGTGGAACAAGGGGACCAAGTCCAAAAGTCACAAGCAAGTCGGAGATGGGCAAATGCCCAGGAAATGCCAGCTGCGGGTGCAAAGAAGCTTCTACTGGACAGAGGAAGCTGAGGTTTCTGCAGGAACGAAAAGGGCTAGAGACTTCCTGTAGGAGGCTGGACTGGCTTGTAGTGAGTACCTAGGGGTACTTGCACCTTGCACCAGGCCCAGTTATCCCTTATTAGTGTATAGGGTGTCTAGCAGCTTAGGCTGATAGATAATGGTAGCTTAGCAGAGCAGCTTAGGCTGAACTAGGAGACGTGTGAAGCTACTACAGTACCACCTAGTGTCATATGCACAATATCATAAGAAAACACAATACACAGTTATACTAAAAATAAAGGTACTTTATTTTTATGACAATATGCCAAAGTATCTCAGAGTGTACCCTCAGTATGAGGATAGCAAATATACACAAGATATATGTACACAATGCCAAAATATGCAGTAATAGTATTAGAAAACAGTGCAAACAATGTATAGTTACAATAGGATGCAATGGGGACACATAGGGATAGGGGCAACATAAACTATATACTCCAAAAGTGGAATGCGAACCACGAATGGACCCCAAACCTATGTGACCGTGTAGAGGGTCGCTGGGACTATTAGAAAATAGTGAGAGTTAGAAAAATAGCCCACCCCAAGACCCTGAAAAGTGAGTGCAAAGTGCACTAAAGTTCCCCCAAGGACATAGAAGTCGTGATAGGGGAATTCTGCAGGAAAGACACAATCCAACAATGCAACAACAATGGATTTCCAATCTAGGGTACCTGTGGAACAAGGGGACCAAGTCCAAAAGTCACAAGCAAGTCGGAGATGGGCAGATGCCCAGGAAATGCCAGCTGCGGGTGCAAAGAAGCTTCTACTAGACAGAAGAAGCTGAGGTTTCTGCAGGAACGAAAAGGGCTAGAGACTTCCCCTTTGGTGGACGGATCCCACTCGCTGTGGAGAGTCGTGCAGAAGTGTTTTCCCGCCGAAAGAACGCCAACAAGCCTTGCTAGTTGCAAATCGTGCGTTTGGCGTTTTTGGACGCTGCTGGGGCCCAGGAGGGACCAGGAGGTCGCAAATTGGACCTGAAGAGAGAGAGGACGTCGAGCAAGACAAAGAGCCCTCACTGAAGCAGGTAGCACCTGGAAAAGTGCCAGAAACAGGCACTACAAGGATGCGTGAAACGGTGCTTGCCAAAGTTGCACAAAGGAGTCCCACGTCGCCGGAGACCAACTTAGAAAGTCGTGCAATGCAGGTTAGAGTGCCGTGGACCCAGGCTTGGCTGTGCACAAAGGATTTCCGCCGGAAGTGCACAGGGGCCGGAGTAGCTGCAAAGTCGCGGTTCCCAGCAATGCAGCCCAGCGAGGTGAGGCAAGGACTTACCTCCACCAAACTTGGACTGAAGAGTCACTGGACTGTGGGGGTCACTTGGACAGAGTCACTGGATTCGAGGGACCTCGCACGTTGTGCTGAGAGGAGACCCAAGGGACCGGTAATGCAGCTTTTTGGTGCCTGCGGTTGCAGGGGGAAGATTCCGTCGACCCACGGGAGATTTCTTCGGAGCTTCTGGTGCAGAGAGGAGGCAGACTACCCCCACAGCATGCACAAGCAGGAAAACAGTCGAGAAGGCGGCAGGATCAGCGTTACAGAGTTGCAGTAGTCGTCTTTGCTACTATGTTGCAGGTTTGCAGGCTTCCAGCGCGGTCAGCAGTCGATTCCTTATCAGAAGGTGAAGAGAGAGATGCAGAGGAACTCGGATGAGCTCTTGCATTCGTTATCTAAAGTTCCCCCAGAGACAGAGACCCTAAATAGCCAGAAAAGAGGGTTTGGCTACCTAGGAGAGAGGATAGGCTACTAATACCTGAAGGAGCCTATCACAAGGAGTCTCTGACGTCACCTGGTGACACTGGCCACTCAGAGCAGTCCAGTGTGCCAGCAGCACCTCTGTTTCCAAGATGGCAGAGGTCTGGAGCACACTGGAGGAGCTCTGGACACCTCCCAGGGGAGGTGCAGGTCAGGGGAGTGGTCACTCCCCTTTCCTTTGTCCAGTTTCGCGCCAGAGCAAGGCTAAGGGGTCCCTGAACCGGTGTAGACTGGCTTATGCAGAATTGGGCACATCTGTGCCCAATAAAGCATTTCCAGAGGCTGGGGGAGGCTACTCCTCCCCTGCCTTCACACCATTTTCCAAAGGGAGAGGGTGTCACACCCTCTCTCAGAGGAAGTTCTTTGTTCTGCCATCCTGGGCCAGGCCTGGCTGGACCCCAGGAGGGCAGATGCCTGTCTGAGGGGTTGGCAGCAGCAGCAGCTGCAGTGAAACCCCAGGAAGGGCAGTTTGGCAGTACCAGGGTCTGTGCTACAGACCAGTGGGATCATGGAATTGTACCAACAATGCCAGGATGGCATAGAGGGGGCAATTCCATGATCATAGACATGTTACATGGCCATATTCGGAGTTACCATTGTGAAGCCACATATAGGTAGTGACCTATATGTAGTGCACGCGTGTAATGGTGTCCCCGCACTCACAAAGTTCAGGGAATTGGCTCTGAACAATGTGGGGGCACCTTGGCTAGTGCCAGGGTGCCCTCACACTAAGTAACTTTGCACCTAACCTTTACCAGGTAAAGGTTAGACATATAGGTGACTTATAAGTTACTTAAGTGCAGTGTAAAATGGCTGTGAAATAACGTGGACGTTATTTCACTCAGGCTGCAGTGGCAGGCCTGTGTAAGAATTGTCAGAGCTCCCTATGGGTGGCAAAAGAAATGCTGCAGCCCATAGGGATCTCCTGGAACCCCAATACCCTGGGTACCTCAGTACCATATACTAGGGAATTATAAGGGTGTTCCAGTAAGCCAATGTAAATTGGTAAAATTGGTCACTAGCCTGTTAGTGACAATTTGAAATAAATGAGAGAGCATAACCACTGAGGTTCTGGTTAGCAGAGCCTCAGTGAGACAGTTAGGCACTACACAGGGAACACACACATATAGGCCACAACCTTATGAGCACTGGGGTCCTGACTAGCAGGGTCCCAGTGACACATAACAAACATACTGAAAACATAGGGTTTTCACTATGAGCACTGGGCCCTGGCTAGCAGGATCCCAGTGAGACAGTGAAAACACCCTGGCATACACTCACAAACAGGCCAAAAGTGGGGGTAACAAGGCTAGAAAGAGGCTACTTTCTCACACAACCCCCCCCCCCCCCCAAACGAAGGACAATAAGGCTAACCTTGGCCAGTTGAGACTTTATTGTCTAAGTGGTGATAAGTAGAGAGTAGCTCTGCAATAGACTGGTTACTCCCTTTATCATCCACTATATGGTTACTTCCCTGTGGGGATGTAAACCACCCTGTTTGAAGTTTTTTAGCTAAGCAACAATGTGAAGATGTATTTTCAGAGTTTCTATCAATAAGTTTTAGTTTAGAGCTGTGGGAATTATCCACTGAACCTATTTGTAGTGATGGAAATGCCAGACAGGAATGCTGTCTCAGAAAAGCCATGGCTGGGCAAAAACTTTGTCCATATGGCTGGAAGAGAGAACAGGGATGCTGTTTCTCTTGAGTTGGAGCAGGGCAGGGATGCTGTCCTATGAGCTCCACACTAGGGCGGGGATGCTGTCCTAAGTGTTGTGAGGCAGTGCAGGGTTTCTGCACTAAAGTTTCTCTGGGAGGGTTGGAGGGATGCTCCATGTTAACTAAAATGGTGCTCTTTTTCTCACCAATGTTAGTTATCCCACAGAGAGGTACTTCTACCTCAGGGAGTACAGTTTTGCCAACTGATGATTCCCTTGGAACAGGTGCCACCCCAGGAGAGGTTTCTCCCACCACACGAATGGTATCCTGAATGGTAGGGTGGTTAGGGGATACTGTGATACCCTTTTTACCTGTTGATGGAGAGGGATCCTGAGTTTTCAGGCCTTCTCTCCTTTGCTTTTTCATTTCTGTAGAAATGAGAGGGAACAATTCCTCTGGGATGCCCAGCATGGCTGCATGGGCATAAAACTCTACATCAGCCCAACCTGAGGCCTCTAGGTCATTACCTAAGAGACAGTCTACAGGTAAGCTAGGTGATACCACCACCTGCTTAGGGCCAGTAACTCCACCCCAACTAAACTGAATTATAGCTAAGGGAAGAAACTTAGTGGAGTTATGGACATCAATAATCTTATACTGTTGTCCAATGATGTGTTGATCAGGGTGCACTAGGTTTTCAGTCACCAAAGTGATACTGGCACCTGTGTCCCTGTAGGCCAAGGCCTCAACACCGTTTATTGAAACTGTCTGCTTGTACTTATCCATTGTAAGGGGACAAGCAGCCAGTGTGGCAAGGCCAATGCCACTAGGTGTGACAGAAACTGTCTTGGGACTGACTACCCCAGTTTCTACTATGGACCCAAAAGTGAACCCAACTACACCCTTAACTTGACTGTTGCCAGCAGTCCCACCACTAGTACCACTACTGCTAGGGGCACTAGAGCTTGATGTATTAGTGGTGGTAGGCTCAGGGGGTTTACCTGGACAGGACTTATCCCCTGGCCTATGGCCTCTGTTTTTACACACAAAGCACCAAGGCTTTTTAATGTGTGTGGGTTGAGAAGAAGAGGAAAAATTTGTTTTATCCCCACCCTCTGAAGAGTGTTTAAGATTTGAAGTGGGATCTTTGGTTTTACCCTTATCCCCATGCTTATCTTGAGATTTTTCACCATCTTTCTTCTTATTGCCATCTTTGTCACCCCCTGTATGAACTTTTCTGTTCACCCTTGTTCTGACCCATTTGTCTGCCTTCTTTCCCAATTCTTGGGGAGAGGTCAGATCAGAGTCTACCAGGTACTGGTGCAACAAATCAGACACACAATTATTAAGTATATGCTCTCTCAGGATTGTGTTATACAGGCTTTCATAATCAGTAACTTTACTGCCATGTAACCACCCCTCCAAGGCCTTCACTGAATGGTCAATGAAATCAACCCAGTCTTGTGAAGACTCCTTTTTGGTCTCTCTGAACTTTATCCTGTATTGTTCAGTGGTTAAGCCATAACCATCCAGGAGTGCATTCTTAAGAACTGTAAAATTATTGGCATCACTTTCTTTCACAGTAAGGAGTCTATCCCTACCCTTTCCACTAAATGATAGCCATAGGATAGCAGCCCACTGCCTTTGAGGGACATCCTGTACAACACAGGCCCTCTCAAGTGCAGCAAACCACTTGTTAATGTCATCACCCTCCTTATAAGGGGGAACTATCTTGTGCAGATTCCTGGAATCATGCTCTTTTGCAGGATGACTATGGGGAATACTGCTGCTGCCACCATGGGTATCTAAACCCAACTTCTGTCTTTCCTTCTCTAATTCAAAAGACTGTCTATCCAAATCCAGCTGTTGCTTTTTAAGCTTCAGTCTGGTTTGTTCCACCCTCAACTTATTGAGTTCCCTCTCTAACATTCTGTCATCAGGGTTGGTGGGAGGGACATTCCTAGAAACAGAGCTATGATGGGAATGAACAGAAGGAGACCAGTCCCTTACAGAAGCCACCCTAACAGCTTGGTTAACAGAAACATTACTACCAGTATGGTGAGAATAAATGCTTTTGCTATGATGTGAGACAACACTATTTGTATGGTGTGGCTCATCATCATTACCAACTATGCTAGACTGTCTAGTAATGGGCAGGCTAGGATGTTTCTTTCCTGAATCTTTTCCTGGGGGAGTCCCTGAATCAGATTGAGAACTATTAGGTACTTTTTCAACAGATGAGGCACTTATGGCCTTATCCTGTTCTCTAAGCATGTTAAGTAACAGTTCCAAGGAAGGATTCTTCCCTACACTCAAACCTCTCTCTATACAGAGACTCCTTGCTCTTTTCCAGCTAAGGTTGTCATATGCAAGTTTGGACAGATCAACATTTTGGCCTGTGCCAGACATTTTTAGAGAGAGTTAAAGTGATAGTAAAAGATAAAAAGTTTGTCAGAGCTTTTAGAAAGACAGAGAAAAAAACTTTTTAAACTTTTTAGAACTTTTTAGAAAGTTAGAAGTACTTTTCAGCACTTAGAAAAGAGTGAAAAGAGGAAATGCAAAACTTTTTGGCTATGTGTATATACACTGACCTTGTTTTGTATATTTTTCTCTTATGAAAAGTACAATGACAAGAGTGGTAAGTAGTCTCAAAGCACTTATCCCACCACTGCACAACCAATGTAGGAGGCTGGACTGGCTTGTAGTGAGTACCTAGGGGCACTTGCACCTTGCACCAGGCCCAGTTATCCCTTATTAGTGTATAGGGTGTCTAGCAGCTTAGGCTGATAGATAATGGTAGCTTAGCAGAGCAGCTTAGGCTGAACTAGGAGACGTGTGAAGCTACTACAGTACCACCTAGTGTCATATGCACAATATCATAAGAAAACACAATACACAGTTATACTAAAAATAAAGGTACTTTATTTTTATGACAATATGCCAAAGTATCTTAGAGTGTACCCTCAGTGAGAGGATAGGAAATATACACAAGATATATATACACAATAGCAAAAATATGCAGTATAGTCTTAGAAAACAGTGCAGACAATGTATAGTTACAATAGGATGCAATGGGGAAACATAGGGATAGGGGCAACACAAACCATATACCCCAAAAGTGGAATGCGAACCACGAATGGACCCCAAACCTATGTGACCTTGTAGAGGGTCGCTGGGACTATTAGAAAATAGTGAGAGTTAGAAAAATAACCCTCCCCAAGACCCTGAAAAGTGAGTGCAAAGTGCACTAAAGTTCCCCTAAGGACAAAGAAGTCGTGTTAGAGGAATAATGCAGGAAAGACACAAACCAGCAATGCAACAACTGTGGATTTCCAATCTAGGGTACCTGTGGAACAAGGGGACCAAGTCCAAAAGTCACAAGCAAGTCGGAGATGGGCAGATGCCCAGGAAATGCCAGCTGCGGGTGCAAAGAAGCTTCTACTGGACAGAAGAAGCTGAGGTTTCTGCAGGAACAAAAAGGGCTAGAGACTTCCCCTTTGGTGGACGGATCTCTCTCGCGGTGGAGAGTCGTGCAGAAGTGTTTTCCCGCCGAAAGAACGCCAACAAGCCTTGCTAGTTGCAAATTGTGCTTTTGGCGTTTTTGGACGCTGCTGGGGCCCAGGAGGGACCAGGAGGTCGCAAATTGGACCTGAAGAGAGAGGGGTTGTCGAGCAAGACAAAGAGCCCTCACTGAAGCAGGTAGCACCCGGAGAAGTGCCAGAAACAGGCACTACGAGGATGCGTGAAACGGTGCTCGCCGAAGTTGCACAAAGGAGTCCCACGTCGCCGGAGACCAACTTAGAAAGTCGTGCAATGCAGGTTAGAGTGCCGTGGACCCAGGCTTGGCTGTGCACAAAGGATTTCTGCCAGAAGTGCACAGGAGCCGGAGTAGCTGCAAAGTCGCGGTTCCCAGCAATGCAGCCCAGCGAGGTGAGGCAAGGACTTACCTCCACCAAACTTGGACTGAAGAGTCACTGGACTGTGGGGGTCACTTGGACAGAGTCGCTGGATTCGAGGGACCTCGCTCGTCGTGCTGAGAGGAGACCCAAGGGACCGGTAATGCAGCTTTTTGGTGCCTGCGGTTGCAGGGGGAAGATTCCGTCGACCCACGGGAGATTTCTTCGGAGCTTCTGGTGCAGAGAGGAGGCAGACTACCCCCACAGCATGCACAAGCAGGAAAACAGTTGAGAAGGCGGCAGGATCAGCGTTACAGAGTTGCAGTAGTCGTCTTTGCTACTATGTTGCAGGTTTGCAGGCTTCCAGCGCGGTCAGCAGTCGATTCCTTATCAGAAGGTGAAGAGAGAGATGCAGAGGAACTCAGCTGAGCTCATGCATTCGTTATCTGAAGTTTCCCCAGAGACAGAGACCCTAAATAGCCAGAAAAGAGGGTTTGGCTACCTAGGAGAGAGGATAGGCTAGCAACACCTGAAGGAGCCTATCACAAGGAGTCTCTGACGTCACCTGGTGGCACTGGCCACTCAGAGCAGTCCAGTGTGCCAGCAGCACCTCTGTTTCCAAGATGGCAGAGGTCTGGAGCACACTGGAGGAGCTCTGGACACCTCCCAGGGGAGGTGCAGGTCAGGGGAGTGGTCACTCCCCTTTCCTTTGTCCAGTTTCGCGCCAGAGCAGGGTTAAGGGGTCCCCTGAACCGGTGTAGACTGGCTTATGCAGAATTGGGCACCTCTGTGCCCAACAAAGCATTTCCAGAGGCTGGGGGAGGCTACTCCTCCCCTGCCTTCACACCATTTTCCAAAGGGAGAGGGTGTCACACCCTCTCTCAGAGGAAGTTCTTTGTTCTGCCATCCTGGGCCAGGCCTGGCTGGACCCCAGGAGGGCAGATGCCTGTCTGAGGGGTTGGCAGCAGCAGCAGCTGCAGTGAAACCCCAGGAAGGGCAGTTTGGCAGTACCAGGGTCTGTGCTACAGACCACTGGGATCATGGGATTGTGCCAACTATGCCAGGATGGCATAGAGGGGGCAATACCATGATCATAGACATGTTACATGGCCATATTCGGAGTTACCATTGTGAAGCTACATATAGGTAGTGACCTATATGTAGTGCACGCGTGTAATGGTGTCCCCGCACTCACAAAGTTCAGGGAATTGGCTCTGAACAATGTGGGGGCACCTTGGCTAGTGCCAGGGTGCCCTCACAATAAGTAACTTTGCACCTAACCTTTACCAGGTAAAGGTTAGACATATAGGTGACTTATAAGTTACTTAAGTGCAGTGTAAACTGGCTGTGAAATAACGTGGACGTTATTTCACTCAGGCTGCAGTGGCAGGCCTGTGTAAGAATTGTCAGAGCTCCCTATGGGTGGCAAAAGAAATGCTGCAGCCCATAGGGATCTCCTGGAACCCCAATACCCTGGGAACCTCAGTACCATATACTAGGGAATTATAAGGGTGTTCCAGTAAGCCAATGTAAATTGGTAAAAATGGTCACTAGCCTGTTAGTGACAATTTGGAAAGAAATGAGAGAGCATAACCACTGAGGTTCTGATTAGCAGAGCCTCAGTGAGACAGTTAGTCACTACACAGGTAACACAATCAGGCACACTTAGGAGCACTGGGGCCCTGGGTTACCAGGGTCCCAGTGACACATACAACTAAAACAACATATATACACTGAAAAATGAGGGTAACATGCCAGTCAAGATGGTACTTTCCTACACAATCCCCCCCCCCAAACGAAGGACAATAAGACTAGCCATGACCTGATGAGTCTTCATTGTCTAAGTGGAAATATCTGGAGAGTCCATCTGCATTGGAGTGGCTACTCCCAGGTCTATGTTCCACTGTATAGTCCATTCCCTGTAGGGATATGGACCACCTCAACAATTTAGGATTTTCACCTTTCATTTGTTTTAGCCAAAGTAGAGGTTTGTGGTCTGTCTGAACAATGAAGTGAGTGCCAAACAGGTATGGCCTCAACTTCTTCAGAGCCCAGACCACAGCAAAGGCCTCCCTCTCAATGGCAGACCAACGCTTTTCTCTAGGGGTCAACCTCCTACTAATAAAAGCAACAGGTTGATCCTGGCCCTCAGAATTAAGTTGTGATAGGACTGCCCCTACTCCTAATTCAGATGCATCAGTTTGGACATAGAATTTTTTAGAGTAACAAGGGCTTTTCAGGACAGGTGCAGAGCACATGGCCTGCTTCAGCTCCTCAAAAGCTTTCTGACAGTTTGCTGTCCATAATACCTTTTTAGGCATTTTCTTGGATGTGAGGTCATTAAGAGGGGCTGCAATGGAGCCATAGTTCTTAATGAACCTCCTGTAATACCCAGTGAGGCCTAGGAAGGCTCTGACCTGAGTCTGAGTGGTAGGGGGAACCCAATCAATAATTGTTTGGATTTTCCCCTGAAGTGGTGCAATCTGTTCCCCACCAACAAGGTGTCCCAGATAAACCACCTTACCCTGCCCTATCTGGCACTTTGAAGCCTTGATAGTGAGGCCTGCCTTTTGCAGGGCCTCCAAAACTTTCCATAGGTGGACCAGGTGATCATCCCAGCTGGAGCTAAAGACAGCTATATCGTCCAAATATGCTGCACTGAAAGCTTCCAGCCCTTGCAGGACTGTGTTCACCAACCTCTGAAAAGTGGCAGGTGCATTTTTCAAACCAAAAGGCATTACAGTAAACTGGTAATGTCCTCCAATGGTAGAAAATGCAGTCTTAGGTTTAGCATCTTCTGACAATTTGATCTGCCAATACCCTGCAGTCAAGTCAAAAGTGCTTAGATACTTGGCAGATGCCAGTGTATCTATGAGCTCATCTGCCCTGGGTATAGGGTGAGCATCAGTTTTGGTTACCAAGTTGAGACCTCTATAGTCTACACAAAACCGCATTTCCTTCTTTCCATCTTTGGAATGGGGTTTTGGTACCAGTACCACAGGAGAAGCCCATGGACTGTCAGAGTGCTCAACTACTCCTAGTTCTAACATTTTCTGGACCTCTTGCTTTATGCAGTCCCTGACATGGTCAGGCTGCCTATAGATCTTACTTTTGACAGGTAAACTGTCTCCAGTATCTATAGTGTGCTCACACCAAGAAGTGGTACCTGGCACAGTAGAGAAGAGTTCATAGAATTGATCTAGGAGATTTATGCAATTGTCTTTCTGCTCAGCAGTAAGACAATCAGCCAAAACTACACCTTCCACAAGAGCATCTTGTTCTGTGGAAGAGAAGAGATCAGGTAGAGGATCACTGTCTTCTTCCTGTCCCTCATCAGTTGCCATGAGCAGGGTGAGATCAGCCCTGTCATAGTAGGGTTTCAGGCAGTTGACATGGAGCACCCTAAGGGGACTCCTGGCAGTGCCTAAGTCAACTAAATAGGTGACTTCTCCCTTCTTTTCAACAATTGTGTGGGGTCCACTCCATTTATCTTGGAGTGCTCTTGGGGCCACAGGCTCCAAGACCCACACTTTCTGCCCTGGTTGGTACTGAACCAAAACAGCCTTCTGATCATGCCATTGCTTCTGGAGCTCTTGGCTGGCCTGAAGGTTTTTACTGGCCTTTTTCATGTACTCAGCCATCCTTGATCTGAGGCCAAGTACATAATCCACAATGTCCTGCTTAGGAGCTTTTAAAGGTTGTTCCCAACCCTCCTTTACAAGTGTGAGTGGACCCCTAACAGGGTGTCCAAAAAGAAGTTCAAAGGGGCTGAAGCCCACTCCTTTCTGGGGTACCTCTCTGTAGGCAAAAAGGAGGCATGGTAGAAGGATATCCCATCTCCTGCGGAGTTTTTCAGGGAGACCCATAATCATGCCTTTGAGAGTTTTATTAAATCTCTCCACCAGTCCATTTGTTTGTGGATGATAGGGTGTTGTGAACTTGTAAGTTACACCACACTCCTTCCACATGGCCTTTAAGTATGCAGACATGAAATTGCTTCCCCTGTCTGATACTACTTCCTTTGGGAAGCCCACCCTGGAAAATATTCCCAGGAGGGCCTTTGCCACTGCAGGTGCTGTAGTGGTCCTTAAAGCAATAGCTTCAGGATATCTTGTGGCATGGTCCACTACCACCAAGATAAATCTATTGCCTGAAGCAGTAGGAGGGTCAAGGGGGCCAACTATGTCAACCCCTACCCTTTCAAAGGGAACCCCAACCACAGGCAGTGGAATAAGGGGTGCCTTTGGGGTGCCACCTGTCTTGCCACTGGCTTGACAGGTTTCACAGGACTTACAAAATTCCTTTGTGTCCTCAGACATCCTAGGCCAATGAAACAATGGAACCAGTCTGTCCCAAGTTTTCATTTGACCCAGGTGCCCAGCTAGGGGAATGTCATGTGCCAGGGTTAGGAGGAACTTTCTGTACTCCTGAGGAATCACTAATCTCCTGGGAGCTCCAGGTTTAGGATCCCTATGCTCAGTGTACAAGAGGTTGTCCTCCCAGTAAACTCTGTGAGAGTCACTGACATCCCCATTAGCCTGTTTGACAGCTTGCTGTCTGAGACCCTCTAATGTGGGACAGGTTTGCTGTGCCACACTCAGCTCCTCTCTGGCAGGCCCCCCTTCACCCAAAAGCTCAGCAGTGTCTGCTTCCAGCTCCTCTGGTGTAGGTTCTGCACAGGGAGGGAATTCTTCTTCCTCAGAAGTAGAATCCACTGTAGAGGGAGGGATAGTAGGAAGTGGTTTGCTTCTACTAGCCCTAGCTTTAGGGAGCACTTGGTCCATTGTTCCAGCATCCAAGCTTCCCTGTCCTTTTTGCTTTTTGGCCTGAGCCCTTGTCAAAGCAAAAATATGCCCTGGGATGCCCAGCATTGCTGCATGGGCCTCCAACTTCACACCTGACCAAGCTGATGTCTCCAAATCATTCCCTAATAGACAGTCTACAGGTAAATCTGAAGCTACCACAACTTTCTTTGGACCAGTAACCCCCCCCCCAGTTGAGATTAACAACAGCCATGGGGTGGCTAAGTGTGTTGTTGTGAACATCGGTTACTTGGTACTGGTGACCAAGTAGGTGTTGTTCATGGTGGACCAGTTTCTCTATGACCATAGTCACACTGGCTCCAGTGTCCCTGTAGGCCTGAACCTCAACACCATTTATTAGGGGTAGCTGCTTGTACTTATCCATATTAAGGGGACAAGCAACTAAGGTGGCTAAATCAATAGCCCCCTCAGAGACTAACACAGCCTCTGTGGCCTCCCTAACAAGGCCAACCCCAACTAAGTTACCAATAGTGAGCCCAGCTACTCCCTTGGATTGGCTATTAGTAGGTTTGCTCCCACCACCACTGCTATTAGTAGGGACACTAGGTGTAGCAGTAGGGGTTGTAGTGGTAGGAGGCTTGGTGCCTTTCTTTGGACAACTGGGATCTGTTGTCCAATGGCCTTTTATTTTACATAAATAGCACCATGGTTTCTTTTCCTTGTTCTGATTAAAAGAGGATTTGGACCCACCACCCCCACCAGAGTGTTTTTGTGGGCCTGATGAAGACTCATTTTTAGATTTGTCCCCACCCTTGTCAGAAGACTTACCATCCTTCTTTTTGTTGCCATCTTTGTCACCCCCTGTATGAACTTTTCTGTTCACCCTTGTTCTGACCCATTTGTCTGCCTTCTTTCCCAATTCTTGGGGAGAGGTCAGATCAGAGTCCACCAAGTACTGGTGCAACAAATCTGACACACAATTATTAAGAATATGCTCTCTCAGGATCAAGTTATACAGGCTGTCATAATTAGTAACTTTACTGCCATGTAACCACCCCTCCAAGGCCTTCACTGAATGGTCAATGAAATCAACCCAGTCTTGTGAAGACTCCTTTTTGGTCTCTCTGAACTTTATCCTGTATTGTTCAGTGGTTAAGCCATAACCATCCAGGAGTGCATTCTTAAGAACTTGGAAATTATTAGCATCATTTTCTTTCACAGTAAGGAGCCTATTCCTACCTTTTCCACTAAATGATAGCCATAGGATAGCAGCCCACTGCCTTTGAGGGACATCCTGTACAACACAGGCCCTCTCAAGTGCAGCAAACCACTTGTTAATGTCATCCGCCTCCTTATAAGGGGGAACTATCTTGTGCAGATTCCTGGAATCATGCTCTTTTGCAGGATGACTATGGGGAATACTGCTGCTGCCACCATGGGTTTCTAAACCCAGTTTCTGTCTCTCCTTCTCTACTTCTAAAGTCTGTCTATCCAAATCCAGCTGTTGCTTCTTGAGCTTCAGTCTGGTTTGTTCCACTCTCAATCTATTGAGCTCCCTTTCTAACAATCTGTCATCAGGGTGGGTGGGAGGGACATTGTAGGAGGCTGGACTGGCTTGTAGTGAGTACCAAGGGGTACTTGCACCTTGCACCAGGCCCAGTTATCCCTTATTAGTGTATAGGGTGTCTAGCAGCTTAGGCTGATAGATAATGGTAGCTTAGCAGAGCAGCTTAGGCTGAACTAGGAGACGCGTGAAGCTACTACAGTACCACTTAGTGTCATATGCACAATATCATAAGAAAACACAATACACAGTTATACTAAAAATAAAGGTACTTTATTTTTATGACAATATGCCAAAGTATCTTAGAGTGTACCCTCAGTGAGAGGATAGGAAATATACACAAGATATATATACACAATAGCAAAAATATGCAGTATAGTCTTAGAAAACAGTGCAAACAATGTATAGTTACAATAGGATGCAATGGGGAAACATAGGGAGAGGGGCAACACAAACCATATACTCCAAAAGTGGAATGCGAACCACGAATGGACCCCAAACCTATGTGACCTTGTAGAGGGTCGCTGGGACTATTAGAAAATAGTGAGAGTTAGAAAGATAACCCTCCCCAAGACCCTGAAAAGTGAGTGCAAAGTGCACTAAAGTTCCCCTAAGGACAAAAGAGTCGTGTTAGAGGAATAATGCAGGAAAGACACAAACCAGCAATGCAACAACTGTGGATTTCCAATCTAGGGTACCTGTGGAACAAGGGGACCAAGTCCAAAAGTCACAAGCAAGTCGGAGATGGGCAGATGCCCAGGAAATGCCAGCTGCGGGTGCAAAGAAGCTTCGACTGGACAGAAGAAGCTGAGGTTTCTGCAGGAACGAAAAGGGCTAGAGACTTCCCCTTTGGTGGATAGATCTCTCTCGCCTTGTAGAGTCGAGCAAAAGTGTTTTCCTGCCGGAAGGACGCCAACAAGCCTTGCGACATGCAAATCGTGCGTTTGGCGTTTTTGGACGCTGCTGGGGCCCAGGAGGGACCAGGAGGTCGCAAATTGGACCTGAAGAGAGAGGGGACGTCGATCAAGACAAAGAGCCCTCACTGAAGCAGGTAGCACCTGGAGAAGTGCCAGAAACAGGCACTACGAGGATGCGTGAAACGGTGCTCGCCGAAGTTGCACAAAGGAGTCCCACGTCGCCGGAGACCAACTTAGAAAGTCGTGCAATGCAGATTAGAGTGCCGTGGACCCAGGCTTGGCTGTGCACGAAGGATTTCCGCCGGAAGTGCACAGGGGCTGGAGTAGCTGCAACGTCGCGGTTCCCAGCAATGCAGCCCAGCGAGGTGAGGCAAGGACTTACCTCCACCAAACTTGTGCTGAATAGTCACTGGACTGTGGGGGTCACTTGGACAGAGTCGCTGGATTCGAGGGACCTCGCTCGTCGTGCTGAGAGGAGACCCAAGGGACCGGTAATGCAGCTTTTTGGTGCCTGCGGTTGCAGGGGGAAGATTCCGTCGACCCACGGGAGATTTCTTCGGAGCTTCTGGTGCAGAGAGGAGGCAGGCTACCCCCACAGCATGCACAAGCAGGAAAACAGTCGAGAAGGCGGCAGGATCAGCGTTACAGAGTTGCAGTAGTCGTCTTTGCTACTATGTTGCAGGTTTGCAGGCTTCCAGCGCGGTCAGCGGTCGTTTCCTTATCAGAAGGTGAAGAGAGAGATGCAGAGAAACTCGGCTGAGCTCATGCATTCGTTATCTAAAGTTTCCCCAGAGACAGAGACCCTAAATAGCCAGAAAAGAGGGTTTGGCTACCTAGGAGAGAGGATAGGCTACTAACACCTGAAGGAGCCTATCAGCAGGAGTCTCTGACGTCACCTGGTGGCACTGGCCACTCAGAGCACTCCAGTGTGCCAGCAGCACCTCTGTTTCCAAGATGGCAGAGGTCTGGAGCACACTGGAGGAGCTCTGGACACCTCCCAGGGGAGGTGCAGGTCAGGGGAGTGGTCACTCCCCTTTCCTTTGTCCAGTTTCGCGCCAGAGCAGGGGCTAAGGGGTCCCTGAACCGGTGTAGACTGGCTTATGCAGAATTGGGCACATCTGTGCCCAACAAAGCATTTCCAGAGGCTGGGGGAGTCTACTCCTCCCCTGCCTTCACACCATTTTCCAAGGGGAGAGGGTGTCACACCCTCTCTCAGAGGAAGTTCTTTGTTCTGCCATCCTGGGCCAGGCCTGGCTGGACCCCAGGAGGGCAGCTGCCTGTCTGAGGGGTTGGCAGCAGCAGCAGCTGCAGTGAAACCCCAGGAAGGGCAGTCTGGCAGTACCAGGGTCTGTGCTACAGACCACTGGGATCATGGAATTGTACCAACAATGCCAGGATGGCATAGAGGGGGCAATTCCATGATCATAGACATGTTACATGGCCATATTCGGAGTTACCATGGTGAAGCTACCTATAGGTAGTGACCTATATGTAGTGCACGCGTGTAATGGTGTCCCAGCACTCACAAAGTTCAGTGAATTGGCTCTGAACAATGTGGGGGCACCTTGGCTAGTGCCAGGGTGCCCTCACACTAAGTAACTTTGCACCTAACCTTTACCAGGTAAAGGTTAGACATATAGGTGACTTATAAGTTACTTAAGAGCAGTGTAAAATGGCTGTGAAATAACGTGGACGTTATTTCACTCAGGCTGCAGTGGCAGGCCTGTGTAAGAATTGTCAGAGCTCCCTATGGGTGGCAAAAGAATTGCTGCAGCCCATAGGGATCTCCTGGAACCCCAATACCCTGGGTACCTCAGTACCATATACTAGGGAATTATAAGGGTGTTCCAGTAAGCCAATGTAAATTGGTAAAAATGGTCACTAGCCTGTCAGTGACAATTTGGAAAGAAATGAGAGAGCATAACCACTGAGGTTCTGATTAGCAGAGCCTCAGTGAGACAGTTAGTCACTACACAGGTAACACATTCAGGCACACTTATGAGCACTGGGGCCCTGGGTTACCAGGGTCCCAGTGACACATACAACTAAAACAACATATATACAGTGAAAAATGGGGGTAACATGCCAGGCAAGATGGTACTTTCCTACACAACCCCCCCCCCAAACGAAGGACAATAAGACTAGCCATGACCTGATGAGTCTTCATTGTCTAAGTGGAAATATCTGGAGAGTCCATCTGCATTGGAGTGGCTACTCCCAGGTCTATGCTCCACTGTATAGTCCATTCCCTCTAGGGATATGGACCACCTCAACAATTTAGGATTTTCACCTTTCATTTGTTTTAGCCAAAGTAGAGGTTTGTGGTCTGTCTGAACAATGAAGTGAGTGCCAAACAGGTATGGCCTCAACTTCTTCAGTGCCCAGACCACAGCAAAGGCCTCCCTCTCAATGGCAGACCAACGCTTTTCTCTAGGGGTCAACCTCCTACTAATAAAAGCAACAGGTTGATCCTGGCCCTCAGAATTAAGTTGTGATAGGACTGCCCCTACTCCTAATTCAGATGCATCAGTTTGGACATAGAATTTTTTTGAGTAACAAGGGCTTTTCAGGACAGGTGCAGAGCACATGGCCTGCTTGAGCTCCTTAAAAGCTTTCTGACAGCTTGCTGTCCACAATACCTTTTTAGGCATTTTCTTGGATGTGAGGTCATTAAGAGGGGCTGCAATGGAGCCATAGTTCTTAATGAACCTCCTGTAATACCCAGTGAGGCCTAGGAAGGCTCTCACCTGAGTCTGAGTGGTAGGGGGAACCCAATCAATAATAGTTTGGATTTTCCCCTGAAGTGGTGCAATCTGTTTCCCACCAACAAGGTGTCCCAGATAAACCACCTTACCCTGCCCTATCTGGCACTTTGAAGCCTTGATAGTGAGGCCTGCCTTTTGCAGGGCCTCCAAAACTTTCCATAGGTGGACCAGGTGATCATCCCAGCTGGAGCTAAAGACAGCTATATCGTCCAAATATGCTGCACTGAAAGCTTCCAGCCCTTGCAGGACTGTGTTCACCAACCTCTGAAAAGTGGCAGGTGCATTTTTCAAACCAAAAGGCATTACAGTAAACTGGTAATGTCCTCCAATGGTAGAAAATGCAGTCTTAGATTTAGCATCTTCTGATAATTTGATCTGCCAATACCCTGCAGTCAAATCAAAAGTGCTTAGATACTTGGCAGATGCCAGTGTATCTATAAGCTCATCTGCCCTGGGTATAGGGTGAGCATCAGTTTTGGTTACCAAGTTGAGACCTCTATAGTCTACACAAAACCGCATTTCTTTCTTTCCATCTTTAGAATTGGGTTTTGGTACCAGTACCACAGGAGAAGCCCATGGACTGTCAGAGTGCTCAACCACTCCTAGTTCCAACATTTTCTGAACTTCTTGCTTTATGCAGTCCCTGACTTGGTCAGGCTGCCTATAGATCTTACTTTTGACAGGTAAACTGTCTCCAGTATTTATAGTGTGCTCACACCAAGAAGTGGTGCCTGGCACAGTAGAGAAGAGTTCTGAAAATTGTCCTAGGAGATTTATGCAATGGTCTTTCTGCTCAGCAGTAAGACAATCTGCCAAAACTACACCTTCCACAAGAGCATCTTGTTCTGTGGAAGAGAAGAGATCAGGTAGAGGATCACTGTCTTCTTCCTGTCCCTCATCTGTTGCCATGAGCAGGGTGAGATCAGCCCTGTCATAGTAGGGTTTCAGGCGGTTGACATGGAGCACCCTAAGGGGACTCCTGGCAGTGCCTAAGTCAACTAAATAGGTGACTTCTCCCTTCTTTTCAACAATTGTGTGGGGACCACTCCATTTATCTTGGAGTGCTCTTGGGGCCACAGGCTCCAAGACCCACACTTTCTGCCCTGGTTGGTACTGAACCAAAACAGCCTTCTGATCATGCCATTGCTTCTGGAGCTGTTGGCTAGCCTGAAGGTTTTTACTGGCCTTTTTCATGTACTCAGCCATCCTTGATCTGAGGCCAAGTACATAATCCACAATATCCTGCTTAGGAGCTTTTAAAGGTTGATCCCAACCCTCCTTTACAAGTGTGAGTGGACCCCTAACAGGGTGTCCAAAAAGAAGTTCAAAGGGGCTGAAGCCCACTCCTTTCTGGTGTACCTCCCTGTAGGCAAAAAGGAGGCATGGTAGAAGGATATCCCATCTCCTGCGGAGTTTTTCAGGGAGTCCCATAATCATGCCTTTGAGAGTTTTATTAAATCTCTCCACCAGTCCATTTGTTTGTGGATGATAGGGTGTTGTGAACTTGTACGTTACACCACACTCCTTCCACATGGCCTTTAAGTATGCAGACATGAAATTGCTTCCTCTGTCTGATACTACTTCCTTTGGGAAGCCCACCCTGGAAAATATTCCCAGGAGGGCCTTTGCCACTGCAGGAGCTGTAGTGGTGTAGGAGGCTGGACTGGCTTGTAGTGAGTACCAAGGGGTACTTGCACCTTGCACCAGGCCCAGTTATCCCTTATTAGTGTATAGGGTGTCTAGCAGCTTAGGCTGATAGATAATGGTAGCTTAGCAGAGCAGCTTAGGCTGAACTAGGAGACGTGTGAAGCTACTACAGTACCACTTAGTGTCATATGCACAATATCATAAGAAAACACAATACACAGTTATACTAAAAATAAAGGTACTTTATTTTTATGACAATATGCAAAAGTATCTTAGAGTGTACCCTCAGTGAGAGGATAGGAAATATACACAAGATATATATACACAATAGCAAAAATATGCAGTATAGTCTTAGAAAACAGTGCAAACAATGTATAGTTACAATAGGATGCAATGGGGAAACATAGGGATAGGGGCAACACAAACCATATACTCCAAAAGTGGAATGCGAACCACGAATGGACCCCAAACCTATGTGACCTTGTAGAGGGTCGCTGGGACTATTAGAAAATAGTGAGAGTTAGAAAAATAACCCTCCCCAAGACCCTGAAAAGTGAGTGTAAAGTGCACTAAAGTTCCCCTAAGGACAAAATAGTCGTGTTAGAGGAATAATGCAGGAAAGACACAAACCAGCAATGCAACAACTGTGGATTTCCAATCTAGGGTACCTGTGGAAGAAGCGGACCAAGTCCAAAAGTCACAAGCAAGTCGGAAATGGGCAGATGCCCAGGAAATGCCAGCTGCGGGTGCAAAGAAGCTTCGACTGGACAGAAGAAGCTGAGGTTTCTGCAGGAACGAAAAGGGCTAGAGACTTCCCCTTTGGTGGACGGATCTCTCTCGCCTTGGAAAGTCGTGCAGAAGTGTTTTCCCGCCAGAAGGCCGCCAACAAGCCTTGCTACCCGCAAATCGTGCGTTTGGCGTTTTTGGACGCTGCTGGGGCCCAGGAGGGACCAGAAGGTCGCAAATTGGACCTGAAGAGAGAGGGGACGTCGAGCAGGACAAAGAGCCCTCACTGAAGCAGGTAGCACCCGGAAAAGTGCCAGAAACAGGCACTACGAGGATGCGTGAAATGGTGCTCGCCGAAGTTGCACAAAGGAGTCCCACGTCGCCGGAGACCAACTTAGAAAGTCGTGCAATGCAGGTTAGAGTGCCGTGGACCCAGGCTTGGCTGTGCACAAAGGATTTCCGCCGGAAGTGCACAGGGGCCGGAGTAGCTTGCAAAGTCGCGGTTCCCAGCAATGCAGCCCAGCGAGGTGAGGCAAGGACTTACCTCCACCAAACTTGGACTGAAGAGTCACTGGACTGTGGGGGTCACTTGGACAGAGTCGCTGGATTCGAGGGACCTCGCTCGTTGTGCTGAGAGGAGACCCAAGGGACCGGTAATGCAGCTTTTTGGTGCCTGCGGTTGCAGGGGGAAGATTCCGTCGACCCACAGGAGATTTCTTCGGAGCTTCTGGTGCAGAGAGGAGGCAGGCTACCCCCACAGCATGCACAACCAGGAAAACAGTCGAGAAGGCGGCAGGATCAGCGTTACAGAGTTGCAGTAGTCGTCTTTGCTACTATGTTGCAGGTTTGCAGGCTTCCAGCGCGGTCAGCAGTCGTTTCCTTATCAGAAGGTGAAGAGGGAGATGCAGACGAACTCGGCTGAGCTCATGCATTCGTTATCTAAAGTTTCCCCAGAGACAGAGACCCTAAATAGCCAGAAAAGAGGGTTTGGCTACTTAGGAGAGAGGATAGGCTACTAACACCTGAAGGAGCCTATCAGCAGGAGTCTCTGACGTCACCTGGTGGCACTGGCCACTCAGAGCAGTCCAGTGTGCCAGCAGCACCTCTGTTTCCAAGATGGCAGAGGTCTGGAGCACACTGGAGGACCTTTGGACACCTCCCAGGGGAGGTGCAGGTCAGGGGAGTGGTCACTCCCCTTTCCTTTGTCCAGTTTCGCGCCAGAGCAGGGGCTAAGGGGTCCCTGAACCGGTGTAGACTGGCTTATGCAGAATTGGGCACATCTGTGTCCAAGAAAGCATTTCCAGAGGCTGGGGGAGGCTACTCCTCCCCTGCCTTCACACCATTTTCCAAAGGGAGAGGGTGTCACACCCTCTCTCAGAGGAAGTTCTTTGTTCTGCCATCCTGGGCCAGGCCTGGCTGGACCCCAGGAGGGCAGATGCCTGTCTGAGGGGTTGGCAGCAGCAGCAGCTGCAGTGAAACCCCAGGAAGGGCAGTTTGGCAGTACCAGGGTCTGTGCTACAGACCACTGGGATCATGGGATTGTGCCAACTATGCCAGGATGGCATAGAGGGGGCAATTCCATGATCATAGACATGTTACATGGCCATATTCGGAGTTACCATTGTGAAGCTACACATAGGTAGTGACCTATATGTAGTGCACACGTGTAATGGTGTCCCCGCACTCACAAAGTTCAGGGAATTGGCTCTGAACAATGTGGGGGCACCTTGGCTAGTGCCAGGGTGCCCTCACACTAAGTAACTTTGCACCTAACCTTTACCAGGTAAAGGTTAGACATATAGGTGACTTATAAGTTACTCAAGTGCAGTGTAAAATGGCTGTGAAATAACGTGGACGTTATTTCACTCAGGCTGCAGTGGCAGGCCTGTGTAAGAATTGTCAGAGCTCCCTATGGGTGGCAAAAGGAATGCTGCAGCCCATAGGGATCTCCTGGAACCCCAATACCCTGGGTACCTTAGTACCATATACTAGGGAATTATAAGGGTGTTCCAGGAAGCCAATGTAAATTGGTAAAATTGGTCACTAGCCTGTTAGTGACAATTTAAAAGTAATGAGAGAGCATAACCACTGAGGTTCTGGTTAGCAGAGCCTCGGTGAGACAGTTAGGCACCACACAGGGAACACATACATGCACACCTATGAGCACTGGGGCCCTGTGTGACAGGGTCCCAGTGACACATACATATAGGCCACAAACCTATGAGCACTGGGGTCCTGACCAGCAGGATCCCAGTGACACATAACAAACATACTGAAAACATAGTGTTTTCACTATGAGCACTGAGGCCTGGCTATCAGGATCCCAGTGAGACAGTGAAAACAGTGACAAACACCCTGACATACACTCACAAACAGGCCAAAAGTGGGGGTAACAAGGCTAGAAAGCGGCTACCTTCTCACACAACCCCCCCCCAAACGAAGGACAATAAGGCTAACCTTGGCCAGTTGAGACTTTATTGTCTAAGTGGTGATAAGTAGAGAGTAGCTCTGCAATAGACTGGTTACTCCCTTTATCATCCACTATATGGTTACTTCCCTGTGGGGATGTAAACCACCCTGTTTGAAGTTTTTTAGCTAAGCAACCATGTGAAGATGTATTTTCAGAGTTTCTATCAGTAAGTTTTAGTTTAGAGCAGTGGGAATTGTCCACTGAACCTATTTGTAGTGATGGAAATGCCAGACAGGGATGCTGTCTCAGAAAAGCCATAGCTGGGCAAAAACTTTGTCCATCTGGCTGGAAGAGAGAACAGGGATGCTGTTTCTCTTGAGTTGGAGCAGGGCAGGGATGCTGTCCTATGAGCTCCACACTAGGGCAGGGATGCTGTCCTAAGTGTTGTGAGGTAGTGCAGGGTTTCTGCACTAAAGTTTCTCTGGGAGGGTTGGAGGGATGCTCCATGTTAACTAAAATGGTGCTGTTTTTCTCACCAATGTTAGTTATCCCACAGAGAGGTACTTCCACCTCAGGGAGTCCAGCTTTGCCAGCTGATGATTCCCTTGGAACAGGTGCCACCCCAGGAGAGGTTTCTCCCACCACAGGAATAGTATCCTGAATGGTAGGGTGGTTAGGGGATACTGTGATACCCTTTTTACCTGTTGATGGAGAGGGATCCTGAGTTTTCAGGCCTTCTCTCCTTTGCTTTTTCATTTCACTTGAAATGAGAGGGAACAATTCCTCAGGGATGCCCAGCATGGCTGCATGGGCATAAAACTCTACATCAGCCCAACCTGAGGCCTCTAGGTCATTACCTAAGAGACAGTCTACAGGTAAGCTAGGTGATACCACCACCTGCTTAGGGCCAGTAACTCCACCCCAACTAAACTGAATTATAGCTAAGGGAAGAAACTTAGTGGAGTTATGGACATCAATAATCTTATACTGTTGTCCAATGATGTGTTGTTCAGGAGGCACTAGGTTTTCAGTCACCAAAGTGAAACTGGCACCTGTGTCCCTGTAGGCCAAGGCCTCAACACCATTTATTGAAACTGTCTGCCTGTACTTATCCATTGTAAGGGGACAAGCAGCCAGTGTGGCAAGGCCAGTGCCACTAGGTGTGACAGAAACTGTCTTGGGACTGACTACCCCAGTTTCTACTATGGACCCATAAGTGAACCCAACTACACCCTTTGCTTGACTGTTGCCAGCAGTCCCACCACTAGTACCACTACTGCTAGGGGCACTAGAGCTTGATGTATTAGTGGTGGTAGGCTCAGGGGGTTTACCTGGACAGGACTTATCCCCTGGCCTATGGCCTCTATTTTTACACACAAAGCACCAAGGCTTTTTAATGTGTGCAGGTTGGGAAGAAGAGGAAGAATTTGTTTTATCCCCACCCTCTGAAGAGTGTTTAAGATTTGAAGTGGGATCTTTGGTTTTACCCTTATCCCCATGCTTATCTTGAGATTTTTCACCATCTTTCTTCTTATTGCCATCTTTGTCACCCCCTGTATGAACTTTTCTGTTCACCCTTGTTCTGACCCATTTGTCTGCCTTCTTTCCCAATTCTTGGGGAGAGGTCAGATCAGAGTCTACCAGGTACTGGTGCAACAAATCAGACACACAATTATTAAGAATATGCTCTCTCAGGATCAAGTTATACAGGCTGTCATAATCAGTAACTTTACTGCCATGTAACCACCCCTCCAAGGCCTTCACTGCCTGGTCAATGAAATCAACCCAGTCTTGTGAAGACTCCTTTTTGGTCTCTCTGAACTTTATCCTGTACTGTTCAGTGGTTAAGCCATAACCATCCAGGAGTGCATTCTTAAGAACTTGGAAATTATTAGCATCATTTTCTTTTACAGTAAGGAGCCTATCCCTACCTTTTCCAGTAAATGATAGCCATAGGATAGCAGCCCACTGCCTTTGAGGGACATCCTGTACAACACAGGCCCTCTCAAGTGCAGCAAACCACTTGTTAATGTCATCCCCCTCCTTATAAGGGGGAACTATCTTGTGCAGATTCCTGGAATCATGCTCTTTTGCAGGATGACTATGGGGAATACTGCTGCTGCCACCATGGGTATCTAAACCCAACTTCTGTCTTTCCTTCTCTAATTCAAAAGACTGTCTATCCAAATCCAGCTGTTGCTTTTTAAGCTTCAGTCTGGTTTGTTCCACCCTCAACTTATTGAGTTCCCTCTCTAACATTCTGTCATCAGGGTTGGTGGGAGGGACATTTCTAGAAACAGAGCTATGATGGGAATGAACAGAAGGAGACCTGTCCCTTACAGAAGCCAACTTAACAGCTTGGTTTACAGAAACATTACTACCAGTATGGTGAGAATAAATGCTTTTGCTATGATGTGAGACAACACTATTTCTTTGGTGTGGCTCATCATCATTACCATCTATGCTAGATTGTCTAGTAATGGGCAGGCTAGGAAGTTTCTTTCCTGAATCTTTTCCTGGGGGAGTCCCTGAATCAGATTGTGAACTATTAGGTACTTTTTCAACAGATGGGCCACCTCTGGCCTTATCCTGTTCTCTAAGCATGTTAATTAACAGTTCCAAGGCAGGATTCTTCCCTACACTCAAACCTCTCTCTATACAGAGACTCCTTGCTCTTTTCCAGCTAAGGTTGTCATATGCAAGTTTGGACAGATCAACACTTTGGCCTGTGCCAGACATTTTTTAGAGAGAGTTAAAGTGATAGAGAAAGAGACAAAAGTTTTCAGAACTTTTTGGAAAGACAGAAAAAAACTTTTTAAACTTTTAAGAACTTTTTGAAAGTTTAGGAGTACTTTTCAGCACTTAGAAAAGAGTGAAAAGAGGAAATGCAAAACTTTTTGGCTATGTGTATATACACTGACCTTGTATTGTATATTTTTCTCTTATGAAAAGTACAATGACAAGAGTGGTAAGTAGTTTCAAGCACTTATCCCACCACTGCACAACCAATGTAGGAGGCTGGACTGGCTTGTAGTGAGTACCAAGGGGTACTTGCACCTTGCACCAGGCCCAGTTATCCCTTATTAGTGTATAGGGTGTCTAGCAGCTTAGGCTGATAGATAATGGTAGCTTAGCAGAGCAGCTTAGGCTGAACTAGGAGACGTGTGAAGCTACTACAGTACCACTTAGTGTCATATGCACAATATCATAAGAAAACACAATACACAGTTATACTAAAAATAAAGGTACTTTATTTTTATGACAATATGCCAAAGTATCTTAGAGTGTACCCTCAGTGAGAGGATAGGAAATATACACAAGATATATATACACAATAGCAAAAATATGCAGTATAGTCTTAGAAAACAGTGCAAACAATGTGTAGTTACAATAGGATGCAATGGGGAAACATAGGGATAGGGGCAACACAAACCATATACTCCAAAAGTGGAATGCGAACCACGAATGGACCCCAAACCTATGTGACCTTGTAGAGGGTCGCTGGGACTATTAGAAAATAGTGAGAGTTAGAAAAATAACCCTCCCCAAGACCCTGAAAAGTGAGTGTAAAGTGCACTAAAGTTCCCCTAAGGACAAAATAGTCGTGTTAGAGGAATAATGCAGGAAAGACACAAACCAGCAATGCAACAACTGTGGATTTCCAATCTAGGGTACCTGTGGAACAAGGGGACCAAGTCCAAAAGTCACAAGCAAGTCGGAAATGGGCAGATGCCCAGGAAATGCCAGCTGCGGGTGCAAAGAAGCTTCGACTGGACAGAAGAAGCTGAGGTTTCTGCAGGAACGAAAAGGGCTAGAGACTTCCCCTTTGGTGGACGGATCCCTCCCGCCTTGGAGAGTCGTGCAGAAGTGTTTTCCCGCCGGAAGGCTGCCAACAAGCCTTGCTACATGCAAATCGTGCGTTTGGTGTTTTTGGACGCTGCTGGGGCCCAGGAGGGACCAGGAGGTCGCAAATTGGACCTGTAGAGAGAGGGGACGTCGAGCAAGACAAAGAGCCCTCACTGAAGCAGGTAGCACCCAGAAAAGTGCCAGAAACAGGCACTACGAGGATGCGTGAAACGGTGCTCGCCGAAGTTGCACAAAGGAGTCCCACGTCGCCGGAGACCAACTTAGAAAGTCGTGCAATGCAGGTTAGAGTGCCGTGGACCCAGGCTTGGCTGTGCACAAAGGATTTCCGCCGGAAGTGCACAGGGGCCGGAGTAGCTTGCAAAGTCGCGGTTCCCAGCAATGCAGCCCAGCGAGGTGAGGCAAGGACTTACCTCCACAAAACTTGGACTGAAGAGTCACTGGACTGTGGGGGTCACTTGGACAGAGTCGCTGGATTCGAGGGACCTCGCTCGTTGTGCTGAGAGGAGACCCAAGGGACCGGTAATGCAGCTTTTTGGTGCCTGCGGTTGCAGGGGGAAGATTCCGTCAACCCACGGGAGATTTCTTCGGAGCTTCTGGTGCAGAGAGGAGGCAGGCTACCCCCACAGCATGCACAACCAGGAAAACAGTCGAGAAGGCGGCAGGATCAGCGTTACAGAGTTGCAGTAGTCGTCTTTGCTACTATGTTGCAGGTTTGCAGGCTTCCAGCGCGGTCAGCAGTCGTTTCCTTATCAGAAGGTGAAGAGGGAGATGCAGAGGAACTCGGCTGAGCTCATGCATTCGTTATCTAAAGTTTCCCCAGAGACAGAGACCCTAAATAGCCAGAAAAGAGGGTTTGGCTACTTAGGAGAGAGGATAGGCTACTAACACCTGAAGGAGCCTATCAGCAGGAGTCTCTGACGTCACCTGGTGGCACTGGCCACTCAGAGCAGTCCAGTGTGCCAGCAGCACCTCTGTTTCCAAGATGGCAGAGGTCTGGAGCACACTGGAGGAGCTTTGGACACCTCCCAGGGGAGGTGCAGGTCAGGGGAGTGGTCACTCCCCTTTCCTTTGTCCAGTTTCGCGCCAGAGCAGGGGCTAAGGGGTCCCTGAACCGGTGTAGACTGGCTTATGCAGAATTGGGCACATCTGTGTCCAAGAAAGCATTTCCAGAGGCTGGGGGAGGCTACTCCTCCCCTGCCTTCACACCATTTTCCAAAGGGAGAGGGTGTCACACCCTCTCTCAGAGGAAGTTCTTTGTTCTGCCATCCTGGGCCAGGCCTGGCTGGACCCCAGGAGGGCAGATGCCTGTCTGAGGGGTTGGCAGCAGCAGCAGCTGCAGTGAAACCCCAGGAAGGGCAGTTTGGCAGTACCAGGGTCTGTGCTACAGACCACTGGGATCATGGGATTGTGCCAACTATGCCAGGATGGCATAGAGGGGGCAATTCCATGATCATAGACATGTTACATGGCCATATTCGGAGTTACCATTGTGAAGCTACACATATGTAGTGACCTATATGTAGTGCACACGTGTAATGGTGTCCCCGCACTCACAAAGTTCAGGGAATTGGCTCTGAACAATGTGGGGGCACCTTGGCTAGTGCCAGGGTGCCCTCACACTAAGTAACTTTGCACCTAACCTTTACCAGGTAAAGGTTAGACATATAGGTGACTTATAAGTTACTTAAGTGCAGTGTAAAATGGCTGTGAAATAACGTGGACGTTATTTCACTCAGGCTGCAGTGGCAGGCCTGTGTAAGAATTGTCAGAGCTCCCTATGGGTGGCAAAAGGAATGCTGCAGCCCATAGGGATCTCCTGGAACCCCAATACCCTGGGTACCTTAGTACCATATACTAGGGAATTATAAGGGTGTTCCAGTAAGCCAATGTAAATTGGTAAAATTGGTCACTAGCCTGTTAGTGACAATTTAAAAGTAATGAGAGAGCATAACCACTGAGGTTCTGGTTAGCAGAGCCTCAGTGAGACAGTTAGGCACCACACAGGGAACACATACATGCACACCTATGAGCACTGGGGCCCTGTGTGACAGGGTCCCAGTGACACATACATATAGGCCACAAACCTATGAGCACTGGGGTCCTGACCAGCAGGATCCCAGTGACACATAACAAACATACTGAAAACATAGTGTTTTCACTATGAGCACTGAGGCCTGGCTATCAGGATCCCAGTGAGACAGTGAAAACAGTGACAAACACCCTGACATACACTCACAAACAGGCCAAAAGTGGGGGTAACAAGGCTAGAAAGAGGCTACCTTCTCACAAGTGGTCCTTAAAGGAATAGCTTCAGGATATCTTGTGGCATGGTCCACTACCACCAAGATAAACCTATTGCCTGAAGCAGTAGGAGGGTCAAGGGGGCCAACTATGTCAACCCCTACCCTTTCAAAGGGAACCCCAACCACAGGCAGTGGGATAAGGGGTGCCTTTGGGGTGCCACCTGTCTTGCCACTGGCTTGACAGGTTTCACAGGACTTACAAAATTCCTTTGTGTCCTCAGACATCCTAGGCCAATGAAACAGGGGAACAAGCCTGTCCCAAGTTTTCATTTGACCCAGGTGTCCAGCTAAGGGAATGTCATGTGCCAGTGTTAGGAGGAACTTTCTGTACTCCTGAGGAATCACTAATCTCCTGGCAGCTCCAGGTTTAGGATCCCTATGCTCAGTGTACAAGAGGTTGTCCTCCCAGTAAACTCTGTGAGAGTCACTGACATCCCCATTAGCCTGTTTGACAGCTTGCTGTCTGAGACCCTCTAATGTGGGACAGGTTTGCTGTGCCACACTCAGCTCCTCTCTGGCAGGCCCCCCTTCACCCAAAAGCTCAGCAGTGTCTGCTTCCAGCTCCTCTGGTGTAGGTTCTGCACAGGGAGGGAATTCTTCTTCCTCAGAAGTAGAATCCACTGTAGAGGGAGGGATAGTAGGAAGTGGTTTGCTTCTACTAGCCCTAGCTTTAGGGAGCACTTGGTCCATTGTTCCAGGATCCAAGCTTCCCTGTCCTTTTTGCTTTTTGGCCTGAGCCCTTGTCAAAGCAAAAATATGCCCTGGGATGCCCAGCATTGCTGCATGGGCCTCCAACTCCACATCTGACCAAGCTGATATCTCCAAATCATTCCCTAATAGACAGTCTACAGGTAAATCTGAAGCTACCACAACTTTCTTTGGACCAGTTACCCCCCCCAGTTGAGATTTACAACAGCCATGGGGTGGCTTTGTGTTATGTTGTGAGCATCGGTTACTTGGTACTGGTGTCCAAGTATGTGTTGTTCAGGGTGCACCAGTTTCTCAATCACCATTGTGACACTGGCACCTGTGTCCCTGTAGGCCTGGACCTCAACACCATTTATTAGGGTTAGTTGCTTGTACTTCTCCAAGTTATGGGGGCAAGCAACCAAAGTGGCTAAATCAATAGCCCCTTCAGAGACTAAAGTAGCCTCTGTGGTCTCCCTAATCAGACCAACCCCAACTAAATTACCAAAAGTGAGCCCAGCTACTCCCTTGGATTGGCTATTAGTAGGTTTGCTCCCACCACCACTGCTATTAGTAGGGACACTAGGTGTAGCAGTAGGGGTTGTAGTGGTAGGAGCTGTGGTGCCTTTCTTTGGACAACTGGGATCTGTTGTCCAATGGCCTTTTATTTTACATAAATAGCACCATGGTTTCTTTTCCTTGTTCTGATTAAAGGAGGATTTGGACCCACCACCCCCACCAGAGTGTTTTTGTGGGCCTGATGAAGACTCATTTTTAGATTTGTCCCCACCCTTGTCAGAAGACTTACCATCCTTCTTTTTGTTGCCATCTTTGTCACCCCCTGTATGAACTTTTCTGTTCACTCTTGTTCTGACCCATTTGTCTGCCTTCTTTCCCAATTCTTGGGGAGAGGTCAGATCAGAGTCCACCAAGTACTGGTGCAACAAATCAGACACACAATTATTAAGAATATGCTCTCTCAGGATCAAGTTATACAGGCTGTCATAATCAGTAACTTTACTGCCATGTAACCACCCCTCCAAGGCCTTCACTGAATGGTCAATGAAATCAACCCAGTCTTGTGAAGACTCCTTTTTGGTCTCTCTGAACTTTATCCTGTTCTGTTCAGTGGTTAAGCCATAACCATCCAGGAGTGCATTCTTAAGAACTTGGAAATTATTGGCATCATTTTCTTTCACAGTAAGGAGCCTATCCCTACCTTTTCCACTAAATGATAGCCATAGGATAGCAGCCCACTGCCTTTGAGGGACATCCTGTACAACACAGGCCCTCTCAAGTGCAGCAAACCACTTGTTAATGTCATCCCCCTCCTTATAAGGGGGAACTATCTTGTGCAGATTCCTGGAATCATGCTCTTTTGCAGGATGACTATGGGGAATACTGCTGCTGCCACCATGGGTATCTAAACCCAACTTCTGTCTTTCCTTCTCTAATTCAAAAGACTGTCTATCCAAATCCAGCTGTTGCTTTTTAAGCTTCAGTCTGGTTTGTTCCACCCTCAACTTATTGAGTTCCCTCTCTAACATTCTGTCATCAGGGTTGGTGGGAGGGACATTTCTAGAAACAGAGCTATGATGGGAATGAACAGAAGGAGACCTGTCCCTTACAGAAGCCAACTTAACAGCTTGGTTTACAGAAACATTACTACCAGTATGGTGAGAATAAATGCTTTTGCTATGATGTGAGACAACACTATTTCTTTGGTGTGGCTCATCATCATTACCATCTATGCTAGATTGTCTAGTAATGGGCAGGCTAGGAAGTTTCTTTCCTGAATCTTTTCCTGGGGGAGTCCCTGAATCAGATTGTGAACTATTAGGTACTTTTTCAACAGATGGGCCACCTCTGGCCTTATCCTGTTCTCTAAGCATGTTAATTAACAGTTCCAAGGCAGGATTCTTCCCTACACTCAAACCTCTCTCTATACAGAGACTCCTTGCTCTTTTCCAGCTAAGGTTGTCATATGCAAGTTTGGACAGATCAACACTTTGGCCTGTGCCAGACATTTTTTAGAGAGAGTTAAAGTGATAGAGAAAGAGACAAAAGTTTTCAGAACTTTTTGGAAAGACAGAAAAAAACTTTTTAAACTTTTAAGAACTTTTTGAAAGTTTAGGAGTACTTTTCAGCACTTAGAAAAGAGTGAAAAGAGGAAATGCAAAACTTTTTGGCTATGTGTATATACACTGACCTTGTTTTGTATATTTTTCTCTTATGAAAAGTACAATGACAAGAGTGGTAAGTAGTCTCAAGCACTTATCCCACCACTGCACAACCAATGTAGGAGGCTGGACTGGCTTGTAGTGAGTACCAAGGGGTACTTGCACCTTGCACCAGGCCCAGTTATCCCTTATTAGTGTATAGGGTGTCTAGCAGCTTAGGCTGATAGATAATGGTAGCTTAGCAGAGCAGCTTAGGCTGAACTAGGAGACGCGTGAAGCTACTACAGTACCACTTAGTGTCATATGCACAATATCATAAGAAAACACAATGCACAGTTATACTAAAAATAAAGGTACTTTATTTTTATGACAATATGCCAAAGTATCTTAGAGTGTACCCTCAGTGAGAGGATAGGAAATATACACAAGATATATATACACAATAGCAAAAATATGCAGTATAGTCTTAGAAAACAGTGCAAACAATGTATAGTTACAATAGGATGCAATGGGGAAACATAGGGATAGGGGCAACACAAACCATATACTCCAAAAGTGGAATGCGAACCACGAATGGACCCCAAACCTATGTGACCTTGTAGAGGGTCGCTGGGACTATTAGAAAATAGTGAGAGTTAGAAAAATAACCCTCCCCAAGACCCTGAAAAGTGAGTGCAAAGTGCACTAAAGTTCCCCTAAGGACAAAAGAGTCGTGTTAGAGGAATAATGCAGGAAAGACACAAACCAGCAATGCAACAACTGTGGATTTCCAATCTAGGGTACCTGTGGAACAAGGGGACCAAGTCCAAAAGTCACAAGCAAGTCGGAGATGGGCAGATGCCCAGGAAATGGCAGCTGCGGGTGCAAAGAAGCTTCGACTGGACAGAAGAAGCTGCGGTTTCTGCAGGAACGAAAAGGGCTAGAGACTTCCCCTTTGGTGGACAGATCTCTCTCGCGCTAGAGAGTTGTGCAGAAGTGTTTTCCCGCCAAAAGAACGCCAACAAGGCTTGCTAGCTGCAAATCGTGTGGTTAGCGTTTTTGGACGCTGCTGTGGTCCTGGAGGGACCAGGAGGTCGCAAATTGGACCAGGAGAGAGAAGGGACGTCGAGCAAGACAAGGAACCCTCTCAGCAGCAGGTAGCACCCGGAGAAGTGCCAGAAACAGGCACTACAAGGATGCGTGAAACGGTGCTCACCCAAGTCACACAAAGGAGTCCCACGTCGCCGGAGACCAACTTAGAAAGTCGTGCAATGCAGGTTAGAGTGCTGTGGACCCAGGCTTGGCTGTGCACAAAGGATTTCTGCCGGAAGTGCACAGGGGCCGGAGTAGCTGCAAAAGTCGCGGTTCCCAGCAATGCAGCCCAGCGAGGTGAGGCAAGGACTTACCTCCACCAAACTTGGACTGAAGAGTCACTGGACTGTGGGGGTCAGTTGGACAGAGTCACTGGATTCGAGGGACCTCGCTCGTCGTGCTGAGAGGAGACCCAAGGGACCGGTAATGCAGCTTTTTGGTGCCTGCGGTTGCAGGGGGAAGATTCCGTCGACCCACTGGAGATTTCTTCGGAGCTTCTGGTGCAGAGAGGAGGCAGACTACCCCCACAGCATGCACAAGCAGGAAAACAGTCGAGAAGGCGGCAGGATCAGCGTTACAGAGTTGCAGTAGTCGTCTTTGCTACTATGTTGCAGGTTTGCAGGCTTCCAGCGCGGTCAGCAGTCGATTCCTTGGCAGAAGGTGAAGAGAGAGATGCAGAGGAACTCGGATGAGCTCTTGCATTCGTTATCTAAAGTTTCCCCAGAGACAGAGACCCTAAATAGCCAGAAAAGAGGGTTTGGCTACTTAGGAGAGAGGATAGGCGACTAACACCTGAAGGAGCCTATCAGAAGGAGTCTCTGACGTCACCTGGTGGCACTGGCCACTCAGAGCAGTCCAGTGTGCCAGCAGCACCTCTGTTTCCAAGATGGCAGAGGTCTGGAGCACACTGGAGGAGCTCTGGACACCTCCCAGGGGAGGTGCAGGTCAGGGGAGTGGTCACTCCCCTTTCCTTTGTCCAGTTTCGTGCCAGAGCAGGGCTAAGGGGTCCCCTGAACCGGTGTAGACTGGCTTATGCAGAATTGGGCACATCTGTGCCCAACAAAGCATTTCCAGAGGCTGGGGGAGGCTACTCCTCCCCTGCCTTCACACCATTTTCCAAAGGGAGAGGGTGTAACACCCTCTCTCAGAGGAAGTTCTTTGTTCTGCCATCCTGGGCCAGGCCTGGCTGGACCCCAGGAGGGCAGATGCCTGTCTGAGGGGTTGGCAGCAGCTGCAGTGAAACCCCAGGAAGGGCAGTTTGGCAGTACCAGGGTCTGTGCTACAGACCACTGGGATCATGGGATTGTGCCAACTATGCCAGGATGGCATAGAGGGGGCAATTCCATGATCATAGACATGTTACATGGCCATATTCGGAGTTACCATTGTGAAGCTACATATAGGTAGTGACCTATATGTAGTGCACGCGTGTAATGGTGTCCCCGCACTCACAAAGTTCAGGGAATTGGCTCTGAACAATGTGGGGGCACCTTGGCTAGTGCCAGGGTGCCCTCACACTAAGTAACTTTGCACCTAACCTTTACCAGGTAAAGGTTAGACATATAGGTGACTTATAAGTTACTTAAGTGCAGTGTAAAATGGCTGTGAAATAACATGGACGTTATTTCACTCAGGCTGCAGTGGCAGGCCTGTGTAAGAATTGTCAGAGCTCCCTATGGGTGGCAAAAGAAATGCTGCAGCCCATAGGGATCTCCTGGAACCCCAATACCCTGGGTACCTCAGTACCATATACTAGGGAATTATAAGGGTGTTCCAGTAAGCCAATGTAAATTGGTAAAAATGGTCACTAGCCTGTTAGTGACAATTTGGAAAGAAATGAGAGAGCATAACCACTGAGGTTCTGATTAGCAGAGCCTCAGTGAGACAGTTAGTCACTACACAGGTAACACATTCAGGCGCACTTATGAGCACTGGGGCCCTGGGTTACCAGGGTCCCAGTGACACATACAACTAAAACAACATATATACAGTGAAAAATGGGGGTAACATGCCAGGCAAGATGGTACTTTCCTACAAGGTGCCAGTATCACTTTGGTGACTGAAAACTTGGTGTCACCTGCACAACACCTCCTTGGAGAGAAGTACTGTGTTACTGATGTCAACAACTCCACTCAGTCTCTCCCCTTAGCTGTAGTGCACCTTAGTTGGAGTGGAGTTACTGGCCCAAAGCAGGAGGTGGTATCTCCTAGCTTACCTGTAGACTGTCTATTGGGTAATGACGCAGAGGCTACAGGTTGGGCTGAAGTAGAATTTAGGACCCATGCATCCATGCTGGGAATCCGTGAGGATTTGCTTCCTCTCATTTCAGGTGAAATGAAAAAGCAAAGGAGAGAAAAAGGACTGAAATCTCAGGATCACTCTCCACCAACAGGTAAAAAGGGTATCAAAGTATCCCTGTCCACCCTACCACTAAGGATACAATTTCTGTGGTGGGAGAAACTTCTCCTGGGGTGGGCCCTGTGCCTATGGAGCACACAGCTACCACAGCTGGGCTCCCAGAGGTAAAGGTACCTCTCTGTGGAACCACTAAATCGGATATGCAAAATTGCACTGTATTAGTAAATTTGGAGCAATGTTCAGCCCTCCTGGAGAAAGTTTAGTGCAGCAGCCCTGCACTACCTCTGACCTCTTAGGTCAGCAGCCCTGTCCTAATATGAAGCTTATAGGACAGCAAACCTGCCCTGCTCCAACCCAAGAGAAACAACTCTGGTCTCTCTTTCAGCCATAGGGACAAACATTTTGCCCAGCTATGGCCTAACTGAGACAGCATCCCTCTCTTCATTAGGACAGCAACCCTGTCTTGACATAGGCTCAGTGGAACAATCTCACTGCCCAACTTTACAACTTACAAATAGAGACTTTGAGAATTTACACTTGTGCTGTTTTCTAGGTACACATCTCCAAACAGGGTGGTTTACATCCCCACAGGTAAGTAACCATACAGTGGATGATAAAGGGAGTAACCACTCTATTGCAGATCTACCCTCTACTCATCACCACTTAGACAATAAAGTCTCAACTAGCCAAGGTTAGCCTTATTGTCCTTCTTTTGGGGATTGTTATGTGAAAAAGTAGCCTCTTTCTAGCATGGTTACCTCCATTTTTGGCCTGGTTGTGAGTGTTTGTCAGTGTGTTTTTACTGTCTCACTGGGATCCTGCTAGCCAGAACCCTAGTGCTCATAGTTAATACCTCATTTGTCAGTGTGTCTTGCCTTTCTCACTGGGATCCTGCTAGCCAGGACCCCAGTGCTCATAGTTTGTGGCCTATGTGTGTTGTCAGTATGCTTAACTGTGTTACTGAAGTTCTGCTAACCACAACTCCAGTGTGTATGCTCTCTCTACTTACCAACTTTGTCACTATAGTTTGGTGACTCCTTATTCCAATTCTGATTGGCACACTGGACCCCACCTTATAAGTCCCTAGTATATGGTACCTAGATACCCAGGGTATTGGGGTTCCAGGAGATCCTTATGGGCTGCAGCATTTATTTTGCCACCCATAGGGAGCTCTGACAATTCTTACACAGGCCTGCCACTGCAGCCTGCGTGAAATAGTGCATACACTATTTCACAGCCATTTTCACTGCAATTAACTAACCTGTAAGTCACCTATATGGCTAACCTTCATTTACTGAAGGTGACGTGCAAAGTTACTGTGTGCGAGGGCACTCTTGAACTAGCAAAGGTGCCCCCATGTTTTCCAGGGCCACTTCCCTGGACTTTGTCAGTGCAGGGACACCATTATAAGCCATTATAAGCATGTACTACATATATGTCAATACATGTATGTCGCTTCACAATGGTAACTCCAAATGTGGCCATGTGAGGTGTCTAAGATCATGAAATCCAAATCTGGTATTTCTTTTGGGGGGGGGGGCAATTCCATGCACCCTGGGGGCTCCACCATGGACCCCCAGTACTGCCAAACCAGCTCTCTGTGGTTTCCACTGCAGCTTCAGCTGCTGCCACCTCACAGACAGGTTTCTGCCCGCCTGGGGACTGAGCAGCTTAATCCCAGGAAGGCATAACAAAGCATTTCCTTTGGGAGGAGGGTGTTACACCCTCTCCCTTTGGAAATATGTGTTACAGGCTTGGGAGGGGTAGCCTCCCAGAGCCTCTAGAAATGCTTTGACAAAGGAAAAGGGAGTGACCACTCCCCTGTCCATCACTACCCCAGGGGTGGTGCCCAGAGCACCTCCAGAGTGTCCCTGGTGTTAGCTATCTTGAATTCCAAGTTGTGGGGACACCCTGGAGGCCTCAGAGTGGCCAGTGCTAGCAGGTGACGTCAGAGACCCCTCCTGATAGGTGCATACCTGGGTAGGTATCCAACCCCCTCCCAGGGCTACTTAGGGGCTCCCCTCTGGGTGTTTCCTCAGATTCGGTTTGCAAGACTCCTCTGCATACTCTGCTTCAGCTTCTGACCAGACATATTAACCACAGACTGCTCCAGGAACCGCTGTAACTGCAACAAAGTATCCGGGAATGCTACTGTGAACTGCAACTTCAGCTCCAGGCTGCATTTGCAACAGTTTCCAAGGTGTGCACACTCTGAGGACTGCCTGTCTTCATCCTGCACCAGAAGAACTGAAGGACTCTCCTGTGAAGTGACACAGTCACGTCCCTGCTTCAGCAGGCACCCTTCTGCGACGACAATCGGTACTCTGGGACTCATCTCCTGGCAACGAGGGTGATCCCTGGAACACAGGTGGTGGACTGAAGTGACCAAAATGTCCAAAGGTCCAGCTGTCCAAATTTGGTGGAGGTAAGAGCTTGCCTCCCGTGCTGGACTGTACCCCTGTGCACTGCATTTTCTGCAGCTCCTTAGGCTTCTTTGCACTTCTTCCAAAATTCCTTCATGCACAGTGTAGCCAAGATCCCCAGCACTCAATCCTGCAACGTTCAACTCCCTGAGTTTTTCTCCGGCGGTGTGGGACCCTCCAGTGTAGTGCTGCGATAACCGCACTTTGCATCTTCTTTGTCCCCATGCCCTGGGACTCCTGTGGGTGCTGCCTGGTCTTCTGAGGGCTCTCTAAAGTGCTGAGAGCCCCCTCTGTCTGCTCAGTCCAAGTTGAGATCCCCAGGTCCCTCCTGGGCCCAGGCAGCACCATTTTGATGCAAACCACAAACTTGCTTGAACCAAGGCTTGTTGGAGGAATCCAGTGCCAAAAACGTCCTGCATCCAACAACTCAACGTGGGAAACCTCTTGCATCATGCAGGAACCCACAGCTATCTTCTTTGGTGCAATTCTGCACTTTTCTTTCAACCAGAGAATCCACTTTTGCACCTTCTTCCAGGTTGGCAAGGCTCCTGTTCTTCCTGGACTCTTCTGGACTTGGTCTCCTCTCTTCACAGGTCTTCAGGTCCAGGAATCCACTGTTGGTTTCCTGCTGTCATGTAGCCATTTTAGTTATAGCTCCATGCAAGTTAGTTTAATACATTAGGCCACTGTGCACCTTGACCTAGATATATTTTATTCAGATTTGCATTGTTATTTTTACAATAACCAGTTTTACGGTCTTGTTTTAATTTCTTCTGTCTAACTGTCTTTGCTTAGCCCAGCACTGTGTTCTCAAACAATACATTCTTGATCACTCTGTGCTTCAGTCAAGGCTACAGTTTGATACATTGCCGGTGAACTTGGTAGAAGTTTAGTCTCCAACATTCATAGAAAATACACATCCTTACGTAGGGACATTTTCTTAGAATATCAGCTATGTTATTATAAAAAACACTTCCTAGTCCCATTACAGGTCAAGAGGAAGATTCCAGCCAGGGAACCACAACTGTATGCTGAATGCTTCGCTGCAGATGCTAACGCAGACTACAGGCCTTTGCTCAGGTATGAGGGTTGATGTCCTCCCGGGGGAACCTGAAAGGCAGGATTAGAGCTTAACATGCCGTGCTCAAAATATGATTTAGATAGAAAATAGTCGATCGATTCTAGTGGCAATATGATAACATTATTCTTATGCTTCACTCTCATCGTCACCATTTTAATATTGTTGTGTTGTGTCATTCTGGTTATTGCAGCTCACGCTTTGCTATCTGAAATGCAGTTGTTTTATTAAACCAATCTTTAAAACTTATACTGCTTTTACTGTCATTTATATATGAGACCGAATTGTGAATGAGAGAACCGGATGCGACCTAAGTGACCACGACTTCTCTGAGAAGTATGATATGTCATGCACTCTGCTGCCCAATCATCTCTACCTTTCGGGAGAAATAAGGCACTGCTAGTTAGCCGGAGCAAAACCCGGATTTGGAGCGACAGGTGTCACCCACCACGGGTCAGACTCAGTCTCTCACACTGTGGACGATCTTGCTGCTCAAACTCCAGTAGTCTCATTAGAATAATGAGAGCCTACGCGACATTGTGCCACCAACGTTTGGTCAGGCTCTAATTTTTGGGTCCTACGGAGTATCTCTGTCTCATTATATATAATGGCACCTCAATGCCGTATGAGGAGACATCCGTGGTATTGAGGATTTCCACCACAGCTGTGTAGATAATCTTATTAAAACTGGCAGTTGTTCAAGCTTGAACTTTAAAAGGAAACCCCATTTTGGCGTGCCTTCTCTGAACTCATAGTGTTACTATCATGACGAATCCCCAACATGTACAAATAGCTGTTAATATGAGACAACCTCTCACAGCACACTTACTAGCAAATGGCCTAATGTCCCAGGGAGGTCCAGTCACATTTGTGGTGGATGCCCACGCAGCTTATAGAACAGACCTTTTTTACTCTAGGGTCACATTTCCAGCAGTTGATGGGAACACAAATACATTTCACCAATATACACCTGCGAACGCGTCTGGACAATACAGAGCGTACACATATTTAGAGATAACTCTTTCTTATCAAGAACATAATAATTGCCTTGATGGCGCCCTACCCCATACAATATTACCAGTAAGGTTAGGTCCACTAAGTAATGACGGTCCTACCTGGCCTTTATTGGCCACCTATACATCACATCCTGCGGTTGGAAATTTAGCAGTAGCTGAGGTTCGTCACTTATACTTTGAGTTAATAGCAATATATAGACGATTAGTACAATTCATGATGTAAACATTAAATACAAACCCAGCTTGTGCTGCTCCAGCACACCCACATGCAGTAACGCCAGGTATAAATCCTGCGACTGTACATTCGATTATGGGTAAAGTACCTGCCAAACGAGAAGAAACTCAGTTTTGGTTAGTAGAAAAAATTAATATGCTGGAGGCAGTATTTCCCCATATGGGACCTCAGGATAAACATAGAATATTAACGATGTGTTTGCCCTTTGGGATGGTCCCTACAGTAGAAAACTGTAATACCTGGGGTACGGTATTTGCAGCGCTCTACACAACCACACACAGTACACCAACACTTGCCAATTTACCGGAAGTGCTGAAACAAATTCAAGATGAATACGGGGCTGCCCTAGATTTGGGGATGCAATTGATGGGCAATTTTGCCACAGTGTCCTCAATCATTTTAAGTAACTTTAAAGGGGAAGCAGTCGCACTTGCAGTGCGCATGCGGCTTCGTGATGTTCCGCAACAAAACCAAGAACGAGAACTGCCTAAAATAGTAGCGGAAACATATTCAGGCATCAGTCGAGATAGCCTAGGGGCCAGACCACAAAAACCTCAATTCCAGGGTAAATCAAATAAAGATAACTCCAAACAACAACCTGAGGGTAATAGGAACCGCTGGGATAAAAAGCAACAGACGCCTAAAAAAGAAAGGGAAGAATCTCCACATATGGAGACCCCACAGAATAGGTATAATCTCAGAAATAGAGATAATATCAAAACGCCTTATAGATATCATTATACTGACACACACCAATCTTGTTCCTTTCAGGACTCATCGGAAAAGAGAAATGAGAGAGGTGGGCGATCAGAGCGAAGAACAGAGTACGTGAAACTGAGACAGGAATCACAACGCTCTTCGGAGGTTTCTGTTAAAAAGGAAGAGAAACCTGCCCAACAAAAACAACAATTTAAAAAGAAAACAGTGGCAGCAGTCGCAGTCCGACATGCCACACAGGAAGAGGGTCCTCTTGAAGAACAAGAATTGGGCTCTAGCATTGCCAGACAGCGCGGTAGAGGTCACAATAGTTCGCCGGAATCTTCTAGAGCATCTGGGGGAGAAAGCAACTGAAGACTTTATTCAAGTAGAAACAGCGGACATGCGTGTCTCCAAGCCTGACAGGATGTACAAAGTAACGCTGCAATTAGAAGGAGACATTGAACGCACAATAAACCCAATCTTTTGGGATCGCATAGTAAAAGTGTATGATGTCTTGTTGGCCGAACAAGATTGTCCGCCTGACTTTATCCGTACCTGCCCATATGGAGAAGATGTCACTAAGCCTTCCTTTTCGCCCCTTGTTCCAGAGGAACTATCTGAATCCTATTCTATTGAATAGGCTCTAGCACAAGCACCTGCATAATACAGAAATCACGTAGGATGGGATAAAGACTCCCCCTACCATGTAATTCCCATTAAAAGTGAACCTCAGCCACAACTGCAGTATCCTATAAAACATGAAGCAAAAGCACCAGTGAGAGAAATACTCACGCAATTAGAGTACCAGGGTGTGATTGAACCCTGTGTCTCGCCAATGAATAACCTTTTATTCCCCGTAGCTAAACCGGACCATTCATACAGAATAGTCTTAGACTACAGACATCTAAATAGTCATACACGCACCTATGCTATACAAAATTCACATAGCACTGCACTAATGAGCAACATAGTGCGAAAAAAATACAAAACATTAGACATTTCCAATGGGTTTTTCTGCCAGAATATAGCGCCTGAAAGCAGAGACTTAACAAGCTTTAGTGCACTCGGCTCTCTGAAAAATTCAGTCTTTTGCCTCAGGGGTATAAGAACAGCCCAGGACTGTTCATGGCTTGTGTCACTGCCATCTCACATGAGATCGACCCTGAAGCATTGTCCTATGTAGATGATATATATCTCACGGATGATGAGTTACTACAACATTTAAGACGGGTAGGCGCATTGTTGTAGGGTTTGCCGAATTCGGCTACAAATTTAACTTAAAAAAAACAAAAAATGCCTTCCTCAGCGTCCTGTTCCTAGGATATGAGCTGTCAAGTGAAGGGAAGAGCCTAGCACCACAATTTTTAGAAAAATGCGCACAGTTACAACCACCGAATACGATTAAAAAGCTCCAATCATTATTGGGTTTCTTAAACTTTGTCAGAACCTACATTCCAGATTATGCTACATGCATAAAACCTTTATATGACTTACAATGGGCTACGTCTCTAACAGCCACTGATGTAGACTACATTTTTGACCCAAAATTGCAAACTCATGAATTCCTACAATATGAAGTAGAATATCCAGTTCCAGCAAATACCTTGCCTATTGATCATTATCATAAAGTCATGTACACCGATGGCTCTGCACAACCTGCAATTGGAACGAAACATCAATATTCTGCTGCTTGCGCAGTTGTAAGTGACTAAAAGGAAGGGGATACATTTTTGCCTCTACATACCTTTACACAGACCCTAGGGGATTGTACAGCACAATTGGCGGAGCTAAAAGCTCTGCTGATGGCACTGGAACACACGGATCCGGCACAGCCTACGCTGACTGTTTCTGATTCATATTATTGCGTCCATTCCTTTAATGAATACCTGCATTATTGGCGCCAGAATGGGTTCAGAGACTTCAAAGGCAACACCAGCGCGCTGGAATACACGTTGCTGGAAATGCATTGGCTGATGAAGCCGCAAAGTCAGCAGTGGCAGTAGCCACTGTAGCTGCAGTGACTTGCTCGAGTTCCAAACTAGAGGCAGACATTTGGGCTGCTGTGAAAGCTACGGCTGATGGTACGCCCCATCCTAAAGGATTTCCTAACAAATATCATTATCATATGGGAAGTATGCTGAACGCTGAAGTTAAGATACCAAGCGTAGGCGTACAAGACATCCCTAACAAAGATATAAGACCACAATTGATTAAAGCAGCTCATTAGGGGGTAGCATCTGCACATGCTGGTGTGGCAGCTACAATTTCAATCTTACAGGCCCATTATTGGTGGCCAGGTCTCTACAAAAGAGACTAAGCAGTATGTCCTTTGTTGTGACATCTGTCAACAAATCAAAGTTTCCACGGCCAAGCGCCCGCCGCAGACAGCCCTCTTAATTTCAAACAAACTGTTACAGTGTGTGTACTTGGACCACTGCGGTCCCCTATCACCTGATAGTGCATACAAATACATATTAGTCGCTGTTGATTCATGCTCCAGATTTGTATGGGTGTGGCCACAGCTCGGCTGACACTCGGACTGTTATTAAAGATTTGCGAGTCTTTATCGGTACATATGCAGTTGCGGCCTTCCATTCAGACCAGGGCCCTGCTTTCCCCTCAAGGGCATTCAGGGACACCATGGCTTCGTTGGAGGTCCACCTACAGTACTCGTCTCCATTTCATCCTGAGAGAAATAGTGTTGTGGAGCGAATAAACCGCGATTTAAAGCAATCCTTAACAGCCAGAGTCTTAGGTACGGGTCGTAGTTGGCTAACCCACCGGTATGGAGTTCAGAGAGCACTAAATAATCTGCCTAGAGGGTCCCTGAGTGGTCGTACTTTATATGAGTGCCTGTTCGGAACTGGAATGTATGTTCCGGATCTTGATGGTCCTGGAATGGAGGCAGCAGAAACACCTTTTGACATAAATGAATGTGTCACTGTCTTACAGGAATTGCAACAGTTCCGTGATGATAATTCTTTCAAAAGTGCTGCCTCCACAGGAATTAAGGATGTGCCAGTAACATCTACCGGCTGGATTCCCAGAGTTGGGGATCTTGTACGTGAAAAAGTCACAGTGAAAAAGGAATTTGGCCCTTCTTATAGAGCACCACTCCCTGTATTAGGGTTACACGGTACCAGAACTGCTATTCTACCATCGCTGGCAAGTGCCAAAGAAAATCGTTTTGTTTCAATTGACAATGTCAAATTACACCATGTGGCCGATCCTCCACAGCCGACCAAAAGGAACATCCAGTAGTTCCTGAATCCCTCTCACTACTGGCGAAGAAGTTCCACTACAAGTTGTTTATACCAACACTGATACCTCTCCGAGCTTGGGGAGGGTGGAAGATGATCTTGCATTAGTTCCACTAACATCAACTAACTTAGAAACATTTGACCAAGTCAACTTGACTACAAGCCAAACAGATGGTGCTGTCTATAGTGTGCCACGACAGGAAACACCAACTCTACCACTGACAACGACTACGCCATTTGCACGAACTGCCTCTGGTTATTTTGCCGACTTTAACAATGATTTCTCAGACTCATTCGCCTCTTCAGCAGCTGATTTGTCATGTACACGTTGTAGGAGGCTGGACTGGCTTGTAGTGGGTACCAAGAGGTACTTACACCTTGTACCCGGCCCAGGTATCCCTTATTAGTGTAGAGGGGTGTCTAGCAGCTTAGGCTGATAGAAAAGGTAGCTTAGCAGAGCAGCTTAGGCTGAACTAGGAGAAGAGTGAAGCTCCTACAGTCCCACTAGTGTCACATGTACAATATCATAAGAAAACACAATACACAGATATACTAAAATTAAAGGTACTTTATTTTTATGACAATATACTAAAGTATCTCAGTGAGTACCCTCAGTATGAGGATAGCAAATATACACAAGATATATGTATACAATACCAAAATATGCAGTAATAGCAATAGAAAACAGTGGAAACAATGTATAGTCACAATAGAATGCAATAGGGGCACATAGGGATAGGGGCAACACAAACCATATACTCTAGAAGTGGAATGCGAACCACGAATGGACCCCAAACCTATGTGACCTTGTAGAGGGTCGCTGGGACTGTAAGGAAACAGTGAGGGTTAGAAAAATAGCCCACCCCAAGACCCTGAAAAGTGGGTGCAAAGTGCACCTAAGTTCCCCAAAGAACACAGAAGTCGTGATAGGTGAATTCTGCAGGAAAGACCAACACCAGCAATGCAACAACGATGGATTTCCAGACAAGAGTATCTGTGGAACAAGGGGACCAAGTCCAAAAGTCACGATCAAGTCGGGAGTGGGCAGATGCCCAGGAAAGGCCAGCTGCGGGTGCAAAGAAGCTGCCACCGGATGGTAGAAGCTGAGGATTCTGAAAGAACAACAAGGCCTAGAAACTTCCCTTTTGGAGGATGGATGTCCCACGTCGTGAAGAGTCGTGCAGAAGTGTTTTCCTGCAGAAAGACCACAAACAAGCCTTGCTAGCTGCAAACCTTGCCATTAGGGTTTTTGGATGCTGCTGTGGCCCAGGAGGGACCAGGATGTCACCAATTGCGTGAGGAGACAGAGGGGGCATCCAGCAAGACAAAGAGCCCACTCAGAAGCAAGCAGCACCCGCAGAAGTGCTGGAACAGGCACTACAAAGTGGAGTGAACCGGAGCTCACCCGAAGTTGCACAAGAGAGCCCCACGACGCCGGAGGACAACTCAGGAGGTTGTGCAATGCAGGTTAGAGTGCCGGGGACCCAGGCTTGGCTGTGCACAAAGGAAATCCTTGAAGAGTGCACAGGAGCCGGAGTAGCTGCAAAACACTCGGTTCCCAGCAATGCAGTCTAGCGTGGGGAGGCAAGGTCTTACCTCCACCAAACTTGGACTGAAGAGTCACTGGACTGTGGGAGTAACTTGGACAGAGTTGCGGAGTTCAAGGGACCTCGCTCGTCGTGCTGAGAGGAGACCCAGAGGACCGGTGATGCAGTTCTTTGGTGCCTGCGGTTGCAGGGGGAAGATTCCATCGACCCATAGGAGATTTCTTCGGAGCATCTAGTGCAGAGAGGAGGCAGACTACCCCCACAGCATGCACCACCAGGAAAACAGTTGAGAAGGCAGCAGGATCAGCGTTACAAGGTCGCAGTAGTCGTCTTTGCTACTTTGGTGCAGTTTTGCAGGCTTCCAGCGCGGTCAGCAGTCGATTCCTTGGCAGAAGGTGAAGAGAGAGATGCAGAGGAACTCTGATGAGCTCTTGCATTCGTTATCTAAGGAATTTCCCAAAGCAGAGACTCTAAATAGCCAGAAAAGGAGGTTTGGCTACTTAGGAGAGAGGATAGGCTAGCAACACCTGAAGGAGCCTATCAGAAGGAGTCTCTGATGCACCTGCTGGCACTGGCCACTCAGAGCAGTCCAGTGTGCCAGCAGCACCTCTGTTTCCAAGATGGCAGAGGTCTGGAGCACACTGGAGGAGCTCTGGGCACCTCCCAGGGGAGGTGCAGGTCAGGGGAGTGGTCACTCCCCTTTCCTTTGTCCAGTTTCGCGCCAGAGCAGGGCTGAGGGATCCCTGAACCGGTGCAGACTGGCTTATGCAGAGATGGGCACCATCTGTGCCCATCAAAGCATTTCCAGAGGCTGGGGAGGCTACTCCTCCCCAGCCCTGACACCTTTTTCCAAAGGGAGAGGGTGTAACTCCCTCTCTCTGAGGAAGTCCTTTGTTCTGCCTTCCTGGGCCAAGCCTGGTTGGACCCCAGGAGGGCAGAAACCTGTCTGAGGGGTTGGCAGCAGCAGCAGCTGCAGTGAACCCCCGGGAAAGGTAGTTTGGCAGTACCCGGGTCTGAGCTAGAGACTCGGGGATCATGGAATTGTCTCCCCAATGCCAGAATGGCATTGGGGGTGACAATTCCATGATCCTAGACATGTTACATGGCCATGTTCGGAGTTACCATTGTGACGCTATACATATGTTGTGACATATGTATAGTGCACACGTGTAATGGTGTCCCCGCACTCACAAACTCCGGGAAATTTGCCCTGAACAATGTGGGAGCACCATGGCTAGTGCCAGGGTGCCCACACACTAAGTAACTTAGCACCCAACCTTTACCAGGTAAAGGTTAGACATATAGGTGACTTATAAGTTACTTAAGTGCAGTGGTAAATGGCTGTGAAATAACGTGGACGTTATTTCACTCAGGCTGCAGTGGCAGGCCTGTGTAAGAATTGTCAGATCTCCCTATGGGTGGCACAAGAAATGCTGCAGCCCATAGGGATCTCCTGGAACCCCAATACCCTGGGTACCTCAGTACCATATACTAGGGAATTATAAGGGTGTTCCAGTATGCCAATGTGAATTGGTGAAATTGGTCACTAGCCTGTTAGTGATAATTTGGAAAGAAATGAGAGAGCATAACCACTGAGGTTCTGAATAGCAGAGCCTCAGTGAGACAGTTAGTCAGAACACAGGTAACACATACAGGGCACACTTATGAGCACTGGGGCCCTGGCTGGCAGGGTCCCAGTGACACATACAACTAAAACAACATATATACAGTGAAATATGGGGGTAACATTCCAGGCAAGATGGTACTTTCCTACACAACGCCCCCCCCCCAAAGAAGGACAATAAGACTAGCCATGCCCTGATGAGTCTTCATTGTCTAAGTGGAAATATCTGGAGAGTCCATCTGCATTGGAGTGGGTATTCCCAGGTCTATGTTCCACTGTATAGTCCATTCCCTGTAGGGATATGGACCACCTCAACAATTTAGGGTTTTCACCTTTCATTTGTTTTAGCCAAAGTAGAGGTTTGTGGTCTGTCTGAACAATGAAGTGAGTGCCAAACAGGTATGGCCTCAACTTCTTCAGTGCCCAGACCACAGCAAAGGCCTCCCTCTCTATGGCAGACCAACGCTTTTCTCTAGGGGTCAACCTCCTGCTGATAAAAGCAACAGGTTGATCCTGGCCCTCAGAATTAAGTTGTGATAAGACTGCCCCTACCCCTACCCCTAATTCAGATGCATCAGTTTGGACAATGAATTTTTTGGAGTAATGGGCTTTTCAGGACAGGTGCAGAGCACATGGCCTGCTTCAGCTCTTCAAAAGCTTTCTGACAGTTTGCTGTCCATAATACCTTCTTAGGCATTTTCTTAGATGTGAGGTCATTAAGAGGGGCTGCAATGGAGCCATAGTTCTTTATGAACCTCCTGTAGTACCCAGTGAGGCCTAAAAAGGCTCTCACCTGAGTCTGAGTAGTAGGGGGAACCCAATCTATAATAGTTTGGATTTTCCCCTGCAGTGGTGCAATCTGTTCTCCACTTACCAGGTGTCCGAGATAAACCACTTTCCCCTGCCCTATCTGGCACTTTGAAGCCTTGATAGTGAGGCCTGCCTTTTGCAGGGCCTCTAAAACTTTCCATAGGTGGACCAGGTGATCATCCCAGCTGGAGCTAAAGACAGCTATATCATCTAGATATGCTGCACTAAAAGCTTCCAGCCCTTGCAGGACTTTGTTCACCAACCTTTGAAAAGTGTCAGGTGCATTTTTCAATCCAAAAGGCATTACTGTGAATTGGTAATGGCCTCCAATGGTTGAAAATGCAGTTTTTGCTTTTGCATCTTCTGATTACTTGATCTGCCAATACCCTGCAGTCAAATCAAAAGTGCTTAGATACTTGGCAGATGCCAGTGTATCTATTAGCTCATCTGCCCTGGGTATAGGGTGAGCATCAGTTTTGGTTACTTGGTTGAGACCTCTGTAGTCAACACAAAATCTCATTTTCCTTTTACCATCTTTGGAATGAGGTTTTGGTACAAGTACCACAGGAGAGGCCCATGGACTTTCAGAGTGCTCAACCACTCCCAGTTCAAGCATTTTCTGCACTTCTTGCTTTATGCAGTCTCTGACATGGTCAGGTTGCCTATAGATCTTACTTTTGACAGGCAAGCTGTCTCCAGTATCTGTAGTGTGCTCACACCAAGAAGCGGTGCCTGGCACAGTAGAGAAGAGTTCAGAAAACTGACCCAGGAGATTTATGCAGTGGTCTTTCTGCTCAGCAGTAAGACAATCTGCCAGTACTACACCTTCAACTAGAGCATCTTGTTCTGTGGAAGAGAAGAGATCAGGGAGAGGGTCACTCTCTTCTTCCTGTCCCTCATCTGTTGCCATGAGCAGGGTGAGATCAGCCCTGTCATAGTAGTGTTTCAGGCGATTGACATGGAACACCCTAAGGGGACTCCTGGCAGTGACTAAGTCAACTAAGTAGGTGACTTCACCCTTCTTTTCAACAATTATGTGGGGTCCACTCCATTTGTCTTGGAGTGCTCTTGGGGCCACAGGCTCCAAGACCCACACTTTCTGCCCTGTTTGGTACTGAACCAAAACAGCCTTCTGGTCATGCCATTGCTTTTGGAGCTCTTGGCTGGCCTGATGGTTTTTACTGGCCTTTTTCATGTACTCACCCATCCTAGATCTTAGGCCAAGTACATAGTCCACTATGTCTTGCTTTCGAGCTTTTAAAGGTTGTTCCCAACCCTCCTTAACAAGTGTTAGAGGACCTCTTACAGGGTGACCAAATAGGAGTTCAAAGGGGCTGAAGCCTACTCCTTTCTGGGGTACCTCCCTGTAACCAAAAAGGAGGCAAGGTAACAGGATATCCCATCTCCTGCTGAGTTTTTCAGGGAGTCCCATTATCATACCTTTGAGAGTTTTGTTAAATCTCTCCACCAGTCCATTTGTTTGTGGGTGATAGGGTGTGGTGAACTTGTATGTCACACCACATTCCTTCCACATGGCCTTTAAGTAAGCAGACATGAAATTGCTTCCCCTGTCTGATACCACCGCTTTTGGGAAGCCCACCCTCGAAAAGATTCCCAGGAAGGCCTTTGCCACTGCAGGAGCTGTAGTGGTCCTTAGAGGAATTGCTTCAGGATATCTGGTGGCATGGTCCACTACCACCAAGATAAACCTATTGCCTGAAGCAGTAGGAGGGTCAAGGGGGCCAACTATGTCAACCCCTACCCTTTCAAAGGGAACCCCAACCACAGGCAGTGGAATAAGGGGTGCCTTTGGAGTGCCACCTGTCTTGCCACTGGCTTGACAGGTTTCACAGGACTTACAAAATCCTTTGTGTCCTCTGACATTCTAGGCCAATGAAACAAGGGGACAAGCCTGTCCCAAGTTTTCATTTGCCCCAAATGTCCAGCTAAGGGAATGTTGTGGGCTAGAGTTAGGAGGAACTTTCTGTACTCCTGAGGAATCACCAATCTCCTGGCAGCTCCAGGTTTTGGATCCCTTGCTTCAGTGTACAAAAGGTTGTCCTCCCAGTAAACTCTGTGAGAGTCACTGACATCCCCATTTGCTTGTTTGACAGCTTACTGCCTTAGACCCTCTAGTGTGGGACAGGTATGCTGTGCCACACTCAGCTCCTCCCTGGCAGGCCCCCCTTCACCCAAAAGCTCAGCAGTGTCTGCTTCCAGCTCCTCTGGTGTAGGTTCTGCACAGGGTGGAAATTCTTCTTCCTCAGAAGTAGAATCCACTGTAGAGGGAGGGATAGTAGTTAGTGTTTTACCTTTACTAACCCTAGCTTTAGGGAGCACTTGGTCCATTCTTCCAGGACCCAAGTCACCCTGTCCTTTTTGCTTTTTGGCCTGAGCCCTTGTCAAAGCAAAAATATGCCCTGGAATGCCCAGCATTGCTGCATGAGCCTCCAACTCCACTTCTGCCCAAGCTGATGTCTCTAAATCGTTCCCTATTAGACAGTGTACAGGTAAATCTGAGGCAACCACAACTTTCTTTGGACCAGTAACCCCCCCCCAGTTGAGATTCACAACAGCCATGGGGTGGCTAAGAGTGTTGTTATGAGCATCGGTTACTTGGTACTGGTGACCAAGTAGGTGTTGCTCAGTGTGGACCAGTTTCTCTATTACCATTGTAACACTGGCACCTGTGTCCCTGTAGGCCTGAACCTCAACACCATTTATTCGGGGTAGTTGCTTGTACTTATCCATGTTAAGGGGACAAGCAACCAAGGTGGCCAAATCAATGGCCCCCTCAGAGACTAACACAGCCTCTGTGGTCTCCCTAACAAGACCAACCCCAACTAAATTACCAAAAGTGAGCCCAGCTACTCCCTTGGATTGGCTATTAGTAGGTTTTCTCCCACCACCACTGCTATTACTAGGGGCACTAGGTGTAGCAGCAGGGGTTGTAGTGGTAGGAGGCTTGGTGCTTTTCTTTGGGCAACTGGGATCAGTTGTCCAATGTCCTTTTATTTTACATAAATAGCACCATGGTTTCTTTTCTTTGTTTTGATTTGAAGAGGATTTGGGCCCACCACCCCCACCAGAGTGTTTTTGTGGGCCTGATGAAGACTCATTTTTAGATTTGTCCCCACCCTTGTCAGAAGACTTACCATCCTTCTTCTTGCCATCCTTGTCACCCCCTGAATGAACTTTTCTTTTCACCCTTGTTCTGACCCATTTGTCTGCCTTCTTTCCCAATTCTTGGGGAGAGGTCAGATCAGAGTCTACCAGGTACTGGTGTAACAAATCAGACAAACAATTATTAAGAATATGCTCTCTCAGGATTAAGTTATACAGGCTTTCATAGTCAGAAACCTTACTGCCATGTAACCACCCCTCCAAGGCCTTCACTGAATGGTCAACAAAGTCTACCCAGTCTTGTGAAGACTCCCTTTTGGTTTCTCCTAACTTCATCCTGTACTGTTCAGTGGTTAAGCCATAACCATCTAGGAGTGCATTCTTAAGAACTGTAAAATTATTGGCATCACTTTCTTTAACAGTAAGGAGCCTATCCCTACCCTTTCCACTGAAAGATAGCCATAGGATAGCAGCCCACTGCCTTTGAGGGACCTCCTGTACAACACAGGCCCTCTCAAGTGCGGCAAACCACTTGTTAATGTCATCCCCCTCCTTGTAAGGGGGAACTATCTTGTGCAGATTCCTAGAATCATGCTCTTTTGCAGGATGACTATTTGGAATACTGTTGCTGCCACCATGAGGTCCAAACCCCAACCTCTGTCTTTCTTTTTCTAAGTCAAATGCTTCCCTGTCTAGAGCCAGCTGTTGCTTTTTAAGCTTCAGCCTGGACTCTTCCACTCTCAATCTATTGCGTTCCCTTTCTAACATTCTGTCTTCATGGAGGGTGGGTTGGGCATGCCTTGACACAGAAGAATGGTGAGAATGAACAGAGGAAGACCTAGCCCTAACAGATGGCACTCTAACAATCTGGCCTACAGAAGTAACACTTCTACTGTGATGAGAAACAACACTATTAGTGTGATGTGAATTCACATCAGTACCAGCTATGCTAGGTGGCCTGCTAAGGGGCAGGTTGGAAAGATTCCCTCCCACATCTTTTGCTAGGGGTGCCCCAGAATCAGAGTGGGAACCATCATCTAATTTCTCACCAGAAGTGCCACCTATGGTCTTATCTTGTTCAATGAGCATATTAACCAACAGTTGTCTTGAGGGATTCTTCCCTACCCCTAAACCTCTATCTATGCAGAGACTCCTTGCTTCCTTCTAGCTAAGGTTGTCATAAGCTATGTGTGAGAAGGAAGCCTCTTTCTAGCCTTGTTACCCCCAGTTTTGGCCTGTTTGTGAGTGTATGTCAGGGTGTTTGTCACTGTTTTCACTGTCTCACTGGGATCCTGATAGTCAGGCCTCAGTGCTCATAGTGAAAACACTATGTTTTCAGTATGTTTGTTATGGGTCACTGGGATCCTGCTGGTCAGGACCCCAGTGCTCATAGGTTTGTGGCCTATATGTATGTGTCACTGGGACCCTGTCACACAGGGCCCCAGTGCTCATAGGTGTGCATGTATATGTTCCCTGTGTGGTGCCTAACTGTCTCACTGAGGCTCTGCTAACCAGAACCTCAGTGGTTATGATCTCTCATTACTTTCAAATTGTCACTAACAGGCTAGTGACCATTTTTACCAATTTACATTGGCTTACTGGAACACCCTTATAATTCCCTAGTATATGGTACTGAGGTACCCAGGGTATTGGGGTTCCAGGAGATCCCTATGGGCTGCAACATTTCTTTTGCCACCCATAGGGAGCTCTGACAATTCTTACACAGGCCTGCCACTGCAGCCTGAGTGAAATAACGTCCACGTTATTTCACAGCCATTTTACACTGCACTTAAGTAACTTATAAGTCACCTATATGTCTAACCTTTACCTGGTAAAGGTTAGGTGCAAAGTTACTTAGTGTGAGGGCACCCTGGCACTAGCCAAGGTGCCCCCACATTGTTCAGAGCCAATTCACTGAACTTTGTGAGTGCGGGGACACCATTACACGCGTGCACTACATATAGGTCACTACCTATATGTAGCTTCACCATGGTAACTCCGAATATGGCCATGTAACATGTCTATGATCATGGAATTGCCCCCTCTATACCATCCTGGCATAGTTGGCACAATCCCATGATCCCAGTGGTCTGTAGCACAGACCCTGGTACTGCCAAACTGCCCTTCCTGGGGTTTCACTGCAGCTGCTGCCAACCCCTCAGACAGGCAGCTGCCCTCCTGGGGTCCAGCCAGGCCTGGCCCAGGATGGCAGAACAAAGAACTTTCTCTGAGAGAGGGTGTGACACCCTCTCCCTTTGGAAAATGGTGTGAAGGCAGGGGAGGAGTAGCCTCCCCCAGCCTCTGGAAATGCTTTGTTGGGCATAGATGTGCCCAATTCAGCATAAGCCAGTCTACACCGGTTCAGGGGACCCCTTAGCCCTGCTCTGGCGCGAAACTGGACAAAGGAAAGGGGAGTGACCACTCCCCTGACCTGCACCTCCCCTGGGAGGTGTCCAGAGCTCCTCCAGTGTGCTCCAGACCTCTGCCATCTTGGAAACAGAGGTGCTGCTGGCACACTGGACTGCTCTGAGTGGCCAGTGCCACCAGGTGACGTCAGAGACTCCTGCTGATAGGCTCCTTCAGGTGCTAGTAGCCTATCCTCTCTCCTAGGTAGCCAAACCCTCTTTTCTGGCTATTTAGGGTCTCTGTCTCTGGGGAAACTTTAGATAACGAATGCAAGAGCTCATCCGAGTTCCTCTGCATCTCTCTCTTCACCTTCTGATAAGGAAACGACCGCTGACCGCGCTGGAAGCCTGCAAACCTGCAACATAGTAGCAAAGACGACTACTGCAACTCTGTAACGCTGATCCTGCCGCCTTCTGGACTGTTTTCCTGCTTGTGCATGCTGTGGGGGTAGCCTGCCTCCTCTCTGCACCAGAAGCTCCGAAGAAATCTCCTGTGGGTCGACGGAATCTTCCCCCTGCAACCGCAGGCACCAAAAAGCTGCATTACCGGACCCTTGGGTCTCCTCTCAGCATGACGAGCGAGGTCCCTCGAATCCAGCGACTCTGTCCAAGTGACCCCCACAGTCCAGTGACTCTTCAGCCCAAGTTTGGTGGAGGTAAGTCCTTGCCTCACCTCGCTGGGCTGCATTGCTGGGAACCGCGACTTTGCAGCTACTCCGGCCCCTGTGCACTTCCAGCGGAAATCCTTTGTGCACAGCCAAGCCTGGGTCCACAGCACTCTAACCTGCATTGCACGACTTTCTAAGTTGGTCTCCGGCGACATGGGACTCCTTTGTGCAACTTCGGCGAGCACCGTTTCATGCATCCTCGTAGTGCCTGTTTCTGGCACTTCTCCGGGAGCTACCTGCTTCAGTGAGGGCGGTTTGTCTTGCTCGACCTCCCCTCTCTCTTCAGGTCCAATTTGCGACCTCCTGGTACCTCCTGAGCCCCAGCACCGTCCAAAAACGCTAAACGCACGATTTGCAACTAGCAATGCTTGTTGGCGTCCTTCCGGCGAGAAAACACTTCTGCACGACTCTCCAAGGCAAGGGGGATCCGTCCATCAAAGGGGAAGTTTCTAGCCCTTTTTGTTCCTGCAGAAACCTCAGCTTCTTCTGTCCAGTCGAAGCTTCTTTGCACCCGCAGCTGGCATTTCCTGGGCATCTGCCCATCTCCGACTTGCTTGTGACTTTTGGACTTGGTCCCCTTGTTCCACAGGTACCCTAGATTGGAAATCCACAGTTGTTGCATTGCTGGTTTGTGTCTTTCCTGCATTATTCCTCTAACACAACTTCTTTGTCCTTAGGGGAACTTTAGTGCACTTTGCACTCACTTTTCAGGGTCTTGGGGAGGGTTATTTTTCTAACTCTCACTATTTTCTAATAGTCCCAGCGACCCTCTACAAGGTCACATAGGTTTGGGGTCCATTCGTGGTTCGCATTCCACTTTTGGAGTATATGGTTTGTGTTGCCCCTATCCCTATGTTTCCCCATTGCATCCTATTGTAACTATACATTGTTTGCACTGTTTTCTAAGACTATACTGCATATTTTTGCTATTGTGTATATATATCTTGTGTATATTTCCTATCCTCTCACTGAGGGTACACTCTAAGATACTTTGGCATATTGTCATAAAAATAAAGTACCTTTATTTTTAGTATAACTGTGTATTGTGTTTTCTTATGATATTGTGCATATGACACTAAGTGGTACTCTAGTAGCTTCACACGTCTCCTAGTTCAGCCTAAGCTGCTCTGCTAAGCTACCATTATCTATCAGCCTAAGCTGCTAGACACCCTATACACTAATAAGGGATAACTGGGCCTGGTGCAAGGTGCAAGTACCCCTTGGTACTCACTACAAGCCAGTCCAGCCTCCTACATTGGTGGCAGCGGTGGGATAAGTGCTTGAGACTACTTACCACTCTTGTCATTGTACTTTTCATAAGAGAAAAATATACAAAACAAGGTCAGTGTATATACACATAGCCAAAAAGTTTTGCATTTCCTCTTTTCACTCTTTTGTAAGTGCTGAAAAGTACTTCTAAACTTTCAAAAAGTTCTTAAAAGTTTAAAAAGTTTTTTCTGTCTTCAAACAGGGTGGTTTACATCCCCACAGGGAAGTAACCATATAGTGGATGATAAAGGGAGTAACCAGTCTATTGCAGAGCTACTCTCTACTTATCACCACTTAGACAATGAAGTCTCAACTGGCCAAGGTTAGCCTTATTGTCCTTCGTTTGGGGGGGGGGTTGTGTGAGAAGGTAGCCTCTTTCTAGCCTTGTTACCCCCACTTTTGGCCTGTTTGTGAGTGTATGTCAGGGTGTTTGTCACTGTTTTCACTGTCTCACTGGGATCCTGATAGCCAGGCCTCAGTGCTCATAGTGAAAACACTATGTTTTCAGTATGTTTGTTATGGGTCACTGGGATCCTGCTGGTCAGGACCCCAGTGCTCATAGGTTTGTGGCCTATATGTATGTGTCACTGGGACCCTGTCACACAGGGCCCCAGTGCTCATAGGTGTGCATGTATATGTTCCCTGTGTGGTGCCTAACTGTCTCACTGAGGCTCTGCTAACCAGAACCTCAGTGGTTATGCTCTCTCATTACTTTCAAATTGTCACTAACAGGCTAGTGACCATTTTTACCAATTTACATTGGCTTACTGGAACACCCTTATAATTCCCTAGTATATGGTACTGAGGTACCCAGGGTATTGGGGTTCCAGGAGATCCCTATGGGCTGCAGCATTTCTTTTGCCACCCATAGGGAGCTCTGACAATTCTTACACAGGCCTGCCACTGCAGCCTGAGTGAAATAACGTCCACGTTATTTCACAGCCATTTTACACTGCACTTAAGTAACTTATAAGTCACCTATATGTCTAACCTTTACCTGGTAAATGTTAGGTGCAAAGTTACTTAGTGTGAGGGCACCCTGGCACTAGCCAAGGTGCCCCCACATTGTTCAGAGCCAATTCCCTGAACTTTGTGAGTGCGGGGACACCATTACACGCGTGCACTACATATAGGTCACTACCTATATGTAGCTTCACCATGGTAACTCCGAATATGGCCATGTAACATGTCTATGATCATGGAATTGCCCCCTCTATACCATCCTGGCATAGTTGGCACAATCCCATGATCCCAGTGGTCTGTAGCACAGACCCTGGTACTGCCAAACTGCCCTTCCTGGGGTTTCACTGCAGCTGCTGCTGCTGCCAACCCCTCAGACAGGCAGCTGCCCTCCTGGGGTCCAGCCAGGCCTGGCCCAGGATGGCAGAACAAAGAACTTCCTCTGAGAGAGGGTGTGACACCCTCTCCCTTTGGAAAATGGTGTGAAGGCAGGGGAGGAGTAGCCTCCCCCAGCCTCTGGAAATGCTTTGTTGGGCACAGAGGTGCCCAATTCTGCATAAGCCAGTCTACACCGGTTCAGGGGACCCCTTAGCCCTGCTCTGGCGCGAAACTGGACAAAGGAAAGGGGAGTGACCACTCCCCTGACCTGTACCTCCCCTGGGAGGTGTCCAGAGCTCCTCCAGTGTGCTCCAGACCTCTGCCATCTTGGAAACAGAGGTGCTGCTGGCACACTGGACTGCTCTGAGTGGCCAGTGCCACCAGGTGACGTCAGAGACTCCTGCTGATAGGCTCCTTCAGGTGTTAGTAGCCTATCCTCTCTCCTAGGTAGCCAAACCCTCTTTTCTGGCTATTTAGGGTCTCTGTCTCTGGGGAAACTTTAGATAACGAATGCAAGAGCTCATCCGAGTTCCTCTGCATCTCTCTCTTCACCTTCTGATAAGGAAACGACCGCTGACCGCGCTGGAAGCCTGCAAACCTGCAACATAGTAGCAAAGACGACTACTGCAACTCTGTAACGCTGATCCTGCCGCCTTCTGGACTGTTTTCCTATTTGTGCATGCTGTGGGGGTAGCCTGCCTCCTCTCTGCACCAGAAGCTCCGAAGAAATCTCCTGTGGGTCGACGGAATCTTCCCCCTGCAACCGCAGGCACCAAAAAGCTGCATTACCGGTCCCTTGGGTCTCCTCTCAGCACGACGAGCGAGGTCCCTCGAATCCAGCGACTCTGTCCAAGTGACCCCCACAGTCCAGTGACTCTTCAGCCCAAGTTTGGTGGAGGTAAGTCCTTGCCTTGCCTTGGTGTCAGAATGGCATTGGGGTGACAATTCCATGATCCTAGACATGTTACATAGCCATGTTCGGAGTTACCATTGTGACGCTATACATATGTCGTGACATATGTATAGTGCACATGTGTAATGGTGTCCCCGCACTCACAAAGTCCGGGGAATTTGCCCTGAACAATGTGGGAGCACCTTGGCTAGTGCCAGGGTGCCCACACACTAAGTAACTTAGCACCCAACCTTTACCAGGTAAAGGTTATACATTTAGGTGACTTATAAGTTACTTAAGTGCAGTGGTAAATGGCTGTGAAATAACGTGGACGTTATTTCACTCAGGCTGCACTGGCAGGCCTGTGTAAGAATTGTCAGATCTCCCTATGGGTGGCACAAGAAATGCTGCAGCCCATGGGGATCTCCTGGAACCCCAATACCCTGGGTACCTCAGTACCATATACTAGGGAATTATAAGGGTGTTCCAGTATGCCAATGTGAATTGGTGAAATTGGTCACTAGCCTGTTAGTGACAATTTGGAAAGAAATGAGAGAGCATAACCACTGAGGTTCTGAATATCAGAGCCTCAGTGAGACAGTTAGTCATAACACAGGTAACACATACAGGGCACACTTATGAGCACTGGGGCCCTGGCTGGCAGGGTCCCAGTGACACATAGAACTAAAACAACATATATACAGTGAAATATGGGGGTAACATGCCAGGCAAGATGGTACTTTCCTACCCACGTAAGCTTACACAATGGCTTAAAGAAACGTATTTCATTTTTCCATGGAACTATATATGGCTTTCTCTGACTGCCCTAGCCTTCCTAATTTGGATTGGGTTTGTTATTACCTTTTTTTTATTGATACATGGTCATTTTCTTCCTGAAAGATCAACAGTTTAACAGGTGGAGGACGTTTTGAAACCCCATTTTTCGTCACACAAAGTCCGAAGAGATTTATCGTTTGTGAACATTTCCGCAGTGCCAATTCCTGATGGGATTGTTTGGAACCAAGTAATGTTTATATATATGGTCCCACGGAAATTATTCAAATACCGTATGTGTTAAAATTATCAATGAATGATATAGTAATACCAGGCATTCTATCTGATGATTGGGATGTGAAAACAGTTGATTCTATGATGACAGAATTGCAATATTATACTATCTTTGAAAACGAAGATGTTTACCAATTCAAAGAAAATTATGGTAATATGTTTTGCTATAATTATTATGGGCACCACTACATACATAGAGCAAACAGTCCCAAAATGATATTTAATTACACGCAATGGGAACATTGTCCAACTCCTCCACAGGGGAGTTCTAAAACATATTCTGAAAAGTTTGCATATTTTTCTGGGCACAATCAAAAGAATGCTGAGTTGTATTACTTTAAGGTACCACCTACTAAGGGTATACACATGTTATTGACTAATATGAAATGTATATATTCTGAATCCTTTGTTTCCCGGTTATCAATAGAAGGATATGAATATTGGTCCAAATCAATTGATCTGAAAAGTGTCTGGGGAACAAAAAATTGGCAAATGAAGGGAAAAGAAACATTGTTTATAGCATGTCTTATTCCTGTTCAGAAGATCTTCTTAAATAAAACTGTGCAACAAACAAGTTGTTTAGGCTTAGCAACAATAAGAGAATTAAACATGCCCAGTATACCTGCCTCTGCAAAATTTGACAAATGGCAAAAATACATGAATGCAACTAAAGATGAGCTCAATGAGTGGGTTAAAAATGGCACGTTTAATGCTTCAATGACACGTCCAGGCGGGTGGTTTTTGTGGCCAATCGATACCAATGGGTGTCATCAATGTTTCATTAACTCCTCATGGGATTTTAGGATGAGTAGGCCAGACCCTCGCTATATATCTCCAGAACATGCAGATATCATTACAACATATAGTGTAGGGAAATTATGCCAAGAGTGGCTAAAATCATCCTCACTAAACGCGGTTAAAGAACACCACGTAGGAAGCGTTTCTTATATGCAGTATACAATGAAATATGGAAACTTTCCCAACAAGATGCTGCTGCCTGGTTAAGGCAAATAGATCAGGAAATTTTTAAAAAGGCATTAGCTGTTGTGGATAATGGGATTAACACCTTGTCCGACCAGATTTATACAATTAACAAAATCTTCTCTTCTGCTATAGACATTATACAATATGATATGTCTTCTTTATACCATGGACAGAGTCAGACAAGGTCCATTATGCAGTTGGGTTGGACACTTCAAACATTGAAGGCGGGTCGCATTCCATGGCAGCACGTCAGTGCAAGGGAGATATTTTCTTTTTTTAATCTAACGCGACAACAACAACTAATGGCTAAGAAAGAAGCGACTTATGTCATGCTTAACATCGAGAAATTAGAAAAATTGCCTTTTACCGTGGCCGAAATACCATTGGAAGAGTGGTTAATACATGGGGTTATTAATCTGCCTATTTCAACACTACAATTCACCTCCTGTTTGAAACACATTCCGGTAGGCAGATATGAAAAGCTGGGAGATAGTTACATCCATGAGGTGTGGGAGCTTCCCTTCTCGTACAAATGTTTCAATGGCATGAAAGAGGTATTTCTTAGCGGTAGTGAATGCGAGACTTCTGTCAGCCATTCGATGATTTGTAAACAGCTGTCCTTGCATGGGGCGTGTAATGCCTCGGCTGCAAACTTGGCTTGTTATTTTAAGGGAGTTCCAGTCCCCTTGATTAAACCCACGTTCCAGGTGCTTTCAAACAGCAGCTACGTCCTTCTAATAGTGAAGACTGTTGTGACATGAGAGCCGGAATAGTTTACATTGTTTTGGTCTCTAAAGTCGTTACATTCTATGGGAACGGATTGTTTCCCCCCACTAAATTTAAGGAGGTAGCTGATATCTGGCCTTACATTGCTACTTCAAACGTGAATTTTGACAAGTTAAGTAGACTCAAGGCTTTATTGTTTCAAAAGCATGTGGCCCTTACATCTGCATGCAAGACCTATGCACTTCAAGTGGCAAGGCCATCAGCAGATATACAGTCCTTGTTAAATACGAACTTTCCGAGACACTTTGGTGAACTCGTGGGACGAATATTTAATGCGTCCAGCACGACTGGAATAGCAATTTTTTTCAAAGCTGTTGGTTCTGGTTTTGTTCACACCTTCTCCTGCATATTCGGTTTGATACCTTCAGCTATCCACTCAATTTTCTGTAGTATTTATGGGGGATTTCCAATAAGTTTGGCTTTATTAGCCGGCATCCTGCTGTTGCTGTTGTTTATGCGCAATGGCTGTCCGGCTGCAACAAGGACAAATGACGGCAATCCCATCAGCGCAGCTGTGTCGTGAACGTATGATGCAGCATTTTGGAGCAACACTCCTGGAGCATTTGGAGTGTGACTAGTCTTTGTCATTCAGACCGGTTTTGTATTGTGTGCAGCCCGTGTTCCGGTGCCTTTGGTGCTCTTTTGAACATGCACTGGAAGTCTGTCTTTCACAGCAGCGCCCCCCAGCAATAGATGCTGATCTGTTGATGTTCTCGCTGAGGGTTCATTACCAGACATGCGCACTGAGACTGCGTTTGCTACGTGAAGCTAATTATGAGTTACCCTTCCTGGAGGAAGTTGACATCAACTCATCAATGGGCACTCCACGGGATGCCGCCTTGGTTGATACTGGGGCTATGGAACACACTTGCTCCTCGATCATTTTTTGCACGGACTTTCCGGTTCTGTCTTCTGCTGAAGTGGAAGATCTCCTACTTTCCATGACTCATACTTAATTTGAACTTTTCTAACTTGACATTTTCATTGAATTTGGTTATAAGCCACGTGCGCATGTTTTAAATTGCCAAGTAGTGTGCTTGTGTGTCCCTTTAACTTGTCAAAATTGAGTAGGGTTTTATATATATCTTAGGTTGGGAAATTTTAGTTTTGGCTTGAACCACTTTCTACCGACAAGGCCATTTTAGTTATAGCTCCATGCACAATAGTTTAATACATTAGGCCACTGTGCACCTTGACCTAGATATATTTTATTCAGCTTTGCATTGTTATTTTTACAATAACCAGTTTTATGGTCTTGTTTTAATTTCTTCCATCTAACTGTTTTTGCTTAGCCCAGCACTGTGTTCTCAAACAATACATTCTTGATCACTCTGTGCTTCAGTCAAGGCTACAGTTTGGTACATTGCCGGTGAACATGGTAGAAGTTTAGTCTCCAACATTCGTAGAAAATACACATCCTTACGTAGGGACGTTTTCTTAGAATATCATCTATGTTATTATAAAAACACTTCCTAGTCCCATTACACGTCAAGAGGGAAATTCCAGCCAGGGAACCACAACTGTACGCTGCATGCTTCGCTGCAGATGCTAACGCAGACTACAGGCCTTTGTTCAAGTATGAGGGTTGAGGTCCTCCTGGGGGAACCTGAAAGGCAGGTTTAGAGCTTAACATTCTGTGCTCAAAATATGATTCAGATAGAAAATATCCATCGATTCTAGTGGCAATATGATAGCATTATTCTTCTGCTTCACTCTCATCGTCACCATTTTAATATTGTTGTGTTGTGTCGTTCTGGTTATTGCAGCTCACGCTTTGCTATCTAAAATGCAGTTGTTTTATTAAACCAATCTTTAAAACTTATACTGCTTTTATTGTCATTTATATTTGAGACCGAATTGTGAATGAGAGAACCGGATGCAACCTGAGTGACCACGACTTCCCTGAGAAGTATGATATGTCATGCGCTCGGCTGCCCAATCATCTATACCTTTCAGGAGAAATGAGGCACTGCTAGTTAGCCGGAGCAAAACCCGGATTTGGAGCAACAGGTGTCACCCACTGTGACTCAGACTCAGTCTCCCACACTGTGGACGATCTTGCTGCTCAAAATCCATTAGAATAATGAGAGCCTACGCGACACTGCAGTCTTGCTTGTTCCTTGCAAAATCCTTTATCACAACTTGTAGGGTGTCCTGAGGAAACGTGCTATACTTTACTCCTGTTTTCCAAGGTTCTAGGGTGGGGTATTTTACTTACCTTTGGTGTTTTCTTACACGCCCAACACCCCTCTCCCCACTACACTTGCCTAGGGAGAAATTTGTTATTCGCATTCCACTATTTTAGTATATGGTTTGTGTTGCCCCTAGGCCTATTGCAATCTATTGTGTTTTTCATTGTTTGCACTGTTTTCTGACTGTGTACTTACCTGGTTTTGGTTGCTAGTGTATATATTGTGTATAATACTTACCTCCAGAAGGAGTATTGTCTCTAGGATATTTTGACCTTGTGTCACTAAAATAAAGTACCTTTATTTTTGTTAACACTGAGTATTGTCTTTTATTGTGTATGAGTGCTGTGTAACTATAGTGGTATTGCAGGAGCTTTGCATGTCTCCTAGTTCAGCCTAAGCTGCTTTGCTACAGGTACCTCTAGACAGCCTAAGCTGCTAGAACACTGCCTATATTTCACTAATAAGGGGTAACTGGGCCTGATGTAACATGTAAGTACCTTAGGTAGCCAGTAAAACCAGGCCAGCCTCCTAAATATGGAATTCGTCTTTAGTTTAAATAGTAAAGGTGAGTCAGCAGTCTAAAACGGCTCTACCAGTCTGCAGTGGCAGGCTGGGAGATAGGTTTTACTTTGTCACATTCATGGTGGCACAATAAGTACTGGCCCTTGGTACCCCTGTTACCATAATAGGGACTTATATGTAAGTTAACTTATGTCAATTCTGTATAAACTAATTACACATACACTTTTAAGGATCAGAGCACTGGAACTGAGGTCTGGATAGCAGACCTCCCAGTGCACACTCAGAGTCGAGAAACAAGTAGTATCAGTCCAAATGTTTGGAGGTGATCATGTTAAAAGAGGCATCTCCTTACACTCTTACACAGTTGCACTGATTTCTTTGGATTTTGCATTGCAAACTAAAGGAGACTGGCATGGCTTATAGTGGGTACCTGATGGTACTTACACCTTGTGCCAGGTCCAGTCATCCCTTATTAGTAGATTAGTAGTGTTCCAGCAGCTTAGGCTGATAGAGGTAGCTATAGCAGAGCAGCTTAGGCTGAACTAGGAGATATGCAAAGCTCCTACTATACCACTTATATCATATAGGTAATATATCATAAGAAAGACAATACTCAGAGTTACTAAAAATAAAGGTACTTTATTTTAGTGACAATGGCCCTCATTACAACATTGGCGGTAAAAAACGCTTACTGCCGTGCAGAAGACCGCCAACACACCGACGCGGCAGCGGAATTCCGCCACGGTCATTATGACCCACTGCTCCGAATCCGCCAAAATTCAGACACCCACACAACTCCGCCACACCAAAGGTCAGTGATAAACTGGCGAAAACAAAACCTCCACCGTTACACCAACAGAAATACGCCCACACTATCACGACACACGAATCCATGCAGTGGTCTTTCAACCGCGGTATTCCATTGGCGGTACACACCGTCGCGCTCAAAATACACACACTCCTACAAAACACTACCACATTGGACAAATCGAAATACACACACCTGATAAACATACACACACCACTCCCACACACCCATTACAATATAAGACACACACCCACATCACCCACAAACCCCTACGACAAAACCTACAGAGAGAAGGCCAGAGAGAGACACTACAAACTACTACCAAGCATCCACAGGCACACAATACCATCACCCACATAACTTCCACGCACCTCACACAACACACCACTAAATATCACAACACTTATCACTACACACACCACCCCACACATCACCCACACCACCTCATGGCACGGCAAAGACACACCAGGTTCTCTGAGGAGGAGCTCAGGGTCATGGTGGAGGAAATCGTCCGGGTAGAGCCACAGCTATTCGGATCATAGGTGCAGCACACCTCCATAGCTAGGAAGATGGAGCTATGGCGCAGAATAGTGGACAGGGTCAACACAGTGGGACAGCACCCAAGAAATAGGGATGACATCAGGAAGAGGTGGAACGACCTACGGGGGAAGGTGTGTTCCGTGGTCTCAAGACACCACCTTGCGGTTCAGCGGACTGGCGGCGGACCCCCACCTCCTCCCCCACAACTAACAACATGGGAGGAGCAGGTCTTGGCAATTCTGCATCCTGAGGGCCTCGCAGGAGTAGATGGAGGAATGGATTCTGGTAAGTCAAATCTTAACTATTACATCCCCCACCCTACTTGCATGCTATCAACTCCTGGTGGCCCACGGCCCTCGGCACCGCACCGACCCCCACAGACCACGCCCGCAACCTCGGCTTCATCTTGGACCCTCTTCTCATCATGACCAAGCAAGTCAACGTTGTGTTCTCCGCCTGCTTCCTCACCCTCCGCATGCTCCGCAAGATCTTCCGCTGGATCCCCGCCGACACCAGAAAAACCGTGACCCACGCCCTCGTCACGAGCCGCCTGGACTACGGCAACACCCTCTACGCCGGGACCTCAGCCAAACTCCAAAATCGCCTGCAACGCATTCAAAACGCCTCGGCCCGCCTCATCCTCGACATACCCCGCAGCAGCCACATCTCCACACACCTGAGACACCTGCATTGGCTCCCAGTCAGCAAAAGGATCACCTTCCGACTTCTCACCCACGCACACAAAGCCCTCCACGACAAGGGACCGGAATACCTCAACAGACGCCTCAGCTTCTACGTCCCCACCCGCCTCCTCCGCTCCTCTGGCCTCGCACTCGCTGCTGTCCCTTGCATCCGCCGCTCCACAGCGGGTGGGAGATCTTTCTCCTTCCTGGCGGCCAAGACCTGGAACTCCCTCCCCACCAGCCACAGGACCACCTAGGACCACTCCGCTTTCCGGAGACTCCTAAAGACCTGGCTGTTCGAGCAGCGATAACCCCCCTTTCTCCCCTAGCGCCTTAAGACCCGCACAGGTGAGTAGCGCGCTTTATAAATGTTAATGATTTGATTTGATTTGATTTGATCACATACCCTCACCCTCACCCCATCACTCCAACTCCTCACAAATGACCCAACATCACAAACCATACAGCCTAACACCAAGCCCTGCATGCAACAACAAAGCATGGACACATATCACCAAAGCATGGCCACTGCACATACCCATACACCCCCCTAAGCCACCATCACACAAGGACCACACAGGAATGCAGGCACTGGGGTACACGGTCACCTACCCATTGCAAACCATGGCACACACAGATGTAATAAACATCCTTTTATACCCCTGCAGGACCCCTACCCAACGTCACCGGACAGGAGGGTCCACACATGTCCACACCACCAACAGAAGAGGCCCACAGTGATGACAGCGGCTCTGTCCAACTGGATCTAGATGACCAGCCCGGCCCATCGGGGACCTCTGGACAGCCGGTTCCCCTGACACAGTCACAGGCCACCACAGAGCTTCCCCCCTCTGGAAAAACCAGCACCGCACCCACTCAGCGGGCCCATACCTCTTTCCCTAGGACACGTCAAGCAGCAGTGTGTCCACCACTAAAGGGAACCCAGGCAAACCCACCAACCCAAGAACATCAGGGACCTGGGGGCAGTGGGCACACGGTTCAGGGGACAGAGGAACAGGAAAACCGGGGAACTGGGAGGGCTGCTGTGCGACAGGGAGAGGACGGGCCAAGGGAACCCACTCTCCACAAGGCCCTCTCCAACATCATGGGAGCCTACCACCATTCCCAGGAGATGATGGCAACGGTACTGGCCAAGTTCCAGGAGACCCAGCGCCTGCAGAAGGAACAGTATTTGGGCTTCAGGGAGGAACTCAGATCCATCAATTCCACCCTGGGCACCATTGTAGGGGTGCTGAAGGAAGTCCTCAACACCAGGAGGGACACTGTGGCACAACAAGGGGCCCCTGACACTAGCCTGGACGATGAACTGCCCACCACCTCCGCCGGCGCTAGTGGACAGGAGGCACCGCCACAGGACCACCACACCAGTACCCCACCCCCTGCAGAGGGTGAACCACCCCGCAAGTGGTCCTTGAGATCCAGGACAAAGACAGAGAACGATGCCAAGACCCCCGCCAAGAAATGAGACCACCCTGAATGTCATCCTTCTGTCCCACTTTATCACCCTGTCCATCCTCAAACTGCCCCAGCTCCACTTCCTATGCCTATTTGGGCAATGCTCCTGTGGGACTAATAGACTGGACTCTGCCATAGACATTCCTCCACCATCACCCCTCACCATTTTACAACCCCCTCCACTATTGAGCACTTAAATGAACACCCTTGAAGCACAAAACAATCTGGAGTCAGTCTGTGATTTCGAAATAGTGTATTAGCAATTATAGTGTCAAAATGCTCTTTCAAATGTAATGCCAACATACCTATGTCACACAGCTCTGGTCCATGAGGAAACAAAACAGAAGTCACACAGTGGGACCCACATCTGTGAAATCGTAAGGGAAAGTGACAACTCAGTGACCATACACTGGGTGAAAACGACAGACAGTTGAGAGGTAGTAGTGTTAAAGTACATATAGTAGGCAGGTTTGTATTCTTACCTGTGTCTCACTGGAAATATTGCAGGATCACCGAGTTCCTGATCGGTCGATGTCCTCTTCTTCTGCTTCCTCGCCTTCACTGTCCACAGGCTCCACAGCTGCCGCAACACCGCCATCTAGACCATCCTTCTGCAGAAAAGGCACCTGTCGTCGCAAAGCCAAGTTGTGAAGCATACAGCAGGCCACGATGTTCTGGCACACCTTCTTTTGTGAGTAGAATAGGGATACACCTGTCAATCAATCAATAAATTACTTTATTTCGGCTGAAAGCCATAAAAGTATCCAGTAACCAACAACAATGACCATAAAATACAATTATAAATTAGTGAGAAAATACAAACTCCACATGAAACATTAAAAGGAAGCAAGTATTCTAATAGGTAAAAATATTAAAACTCAATTCTTAAAATAGTTCAAAACAACTATCTAAGATATAAAATCCTAAGGGCCAGGCTAGACTAGGTTCCATATAGTAATCTGTTTCTTCTTACAGTAGTCTAAGCTAACGGGATCCACCTGTCATATGGAGGCACCTGAACCTGGCCTTCGGGAGGCCGAAGGTCCGCTCTATAATCTGCTGAGTTCGCCCATGGGCCTCATTGTAGCGTTCCTCTGCCCTTGTCCTGGAATTCCTCACTGGGGTCAGGAGCCATGACAGGTTGGGGTAACCAGAGTCACCTGCAAATGGCAAGGGCAACTGTTAGACACACACTAACCTGTGGGGATATCCCCAGATCCAGACAACAATTCCCACTGACTTGCTTCCAGGTGTTCACCTAATAGCCACACACGGTGCCTCTGGAGTTGCCCCATCACATAAGGGATGCTGCTATTCCCCAGAATGTAAGCGTCATGCACTGAGCCAGGGAATTTGGCATTCACATGGGAGATGTACTGGTTGGCCAAACACACCATTTGCACATTCATGGAATGATAACTCTTCCGGTTTCTGTACACCTGTTCACTCCTGCAGGGGGGTACCAAAGCCACATGTGTCCCATCAATGGCACCTATGATGTTGGGGATATGTCCCAGGGCATAGAAGTCCCCTTTCCCTGTAGGCAAATCCTCCACCTGAGGGAAAACGATGTAGCTCCGCATGTGTTTCAGCAGGGCAGACAACACTCTGGACAACACATTGGAAAACATAGGCTGGGACATCCCTGATGCTATGGCCACTGTTGTTTGAAATGACCCACTTGCAAGGAAATGGAGTACTGACAGCACCCGCACTTGAGGGGGGATTCCTGTGGGATGGCGGATAGCTGAAATCAGGTCTGGCTCCAGCTGGGCACACAGTTCCAGGATTGTGGCACAATCAAGCCTGTAGGTGATGATCACATGTCTTTCCTCCATATTCTACAGGCCCACCAGCGGTCTGTACACCAGAGAATGCCGCCATCTTCTCACATGTCCCAGCGGACGGTGCCTATGAAGGACAACAGCGAGCACAGAGTCAACCAACTCAGAGGTACGTACCCACAGCTTACACAGAACATGAATCATAATCTGAAAATTGGCCTGTATGAGTGTTGAGGCAAGGCCTAGGTATGTGTGACATAGTGAAAAATTAAGCCATGTGGGCCCCTGAAATGGCGGCTGCCGGACCTGTAAAGTGGGACAATGGGATGTGAGGTAACTGCGCTGGCGTTGTACACCGTCGCGGTAGGTGGTCGAAGACTGCGGCGCAATTCTGCATTGGTTAACATTGGACCCTATGGGTCCCAGGAGCCAATGACGATGTACGCCGGAGGTGACGGTACGCACTGCCGCAGACGTGACCGCCATTTTCTATCTGTTCAATCCTTCAATACCTGATCTTCGAAAGGAGAGGACCTACACTGCAAGTGCTTCTGTGACCTCGGTCTGAAAGAGACAATGGCTCGTGCGTCTGGGGAAAGGGCCCCTGCCTTCACATCGGAGGAGTAGGAGAAACTTGTGGATGGGGTCCTCCCCCAGTACACGCTACTCTACTGTCCTCCAGACAAACAGGTAAGTACACTGGGAGCATGCTGTATGGGCTATGCCTGTGTGGAGTGGGGTGGATGAGAGATTGTGGGGGGAGATTGAGGCGTGCATGAAACAACGGTGAGTGCATGTGCCACATGGCAAGGGTAGGGAAGGGGCCAATGACTGTGACGGTGCAGATGGTTATATCTTCTCCTTTTCCGCTGTACTATTCCTGTAGGTCAGCGCCCACCAGAAGAAGGATATTTGGCGTGCCATCGCCAAGGAAGTCCGGTCCCTGGGGGTCTACCACAGACGGAGCACCCACTGCCGTAAATGATGGGAGGACATTCGCCGCTGGAGCAAGAAGACGGTGGAGGCCCAGCTGGGTATGGCCTCCCAACGTGGGAGGGATGCCCGTCGCATCATGACCCCCCTGATGTTCAGGATCCTGGCGGTGGCGTACCCGGAGTTGGATGGGTGCTTGAGGGCATCACAGCAGCCACAAGGGGGTGAGTACACTCTCATTCTGCTGATTTTGCGCGCAGTGGAGGTGTCTGGGTGGGGGAGATGGGTTGTGGGTTTTCTTAGGCCAGGGCGAGTGTGCTAGTTAGGTCCCCTTCTTCTGGCAGACCCTGTGGCACCCCACCCCACCTGTGTATAGTGCCAAGTACACCTAGTCAGTCTCCTGTGAAATACATGTGTGCAGATGTCGGCCATAGCCTTGTAGGCCATGTCACAGGGATTGAACAGTGGAGCCCAAGTGCGCGGCGTAGTGCAGGGGGCTTCTGTGTCTGTCGTGTCCACCAATGGTAGCGGTAATGCATGCACTCAACATGTCTTTCTTCTGTCGTCCCCCCCCTTTTTGTGGTCTCCCTGTTATTGTGTGCATTAGCATCATGAGGCGGAGGAGCAGTGGCACCGGAGCAGGAGGGAGCTGCATCCCACATGGCCCTGGAGGGCGAGACTACGGACTCGGAATTCACCAGTGGGACGGAGGGCGAGGGGAGCTCCACGGCGGGGACAGGAGCTGACACCAGTGATACAGACACGTCCTCTGTTGGGAGCTCCCTTGTGGCGGTGGCCACATCTGTGCCCCCCGCATCTACAGGTACAGCCGCCACCCCACACCAGCACCACTCTCCCAGCAGCCCCTCAGCCTTTGCCCCGTGCCCGCTCACCCAGGAGGGTGAGCATCACCTTCGCCCCAGGCACCTCAGGCCCAGCCCCAGTCACCCCTGCTGCCCTCAGTGAGGAGGCCATTGACCTCCTCAGGTCCCTCACTGTTGGGCAGTCTACCATTTTGAATGCCATCCAGGGTGTAGAAAGGCAGTTGCAACAAACAAATGCATTCCTGGAGGGCATTCATTCTGGTCAGCGAGCTTTTCAGACTCGGCCTCAGCACTGATGGCAGCTATTGTCCCTGTCTCTAGCCTCCCCCCTCCAACTTCCTCCACCCAGACCCAATCCCCTCTACCTCAGCCTATCCCAAGCACACCTTCAGACCAGCATGCACATACGCCAACACCCAAGGGAAGCTCTGGCAAACATAAACACCACACATCCCACAGGCACTCACGCAAGCATCAAACACATGCAGACACACCAACATCCACTACCTCCACTGGGTCCCCCTCCTCCTCGTCTCCACCCTCCATCCCAGTCTCGTCTTCACTCACACCTGCATGCACTACATCTACAGCCACTACTTCTATCACCAGCACACACACCACCACACCCCACTCACGTGCACTCACCACCCCCACTACCATTCACACGTCCCCTGTGTCCTCTCCCAGTGTGTCCGTGACGCCACCTCCCAAGATACACAAACGCAGCCACACACCCACCCAACAGCCATCCACCTCACGACAGCCTCCAGCGCATGCACCTTCACCCAAAGTCACCAAACGAACATCTCCTACAACCACAACCTCTTCCTCCACTCCCAAACCCCCTCCAGCTACCCGTCCCAGTGTTCGCCAAAAACTTTTCCTGTCCACCCTTGACCTCTTTCCCTCACCTCCCCCACCCCAGCAGTCTCCTAGGGCCCGACTCTCCAGCACCTCAGCCACAACATCTCCGGGACCAGTGGTACCTGTAGTCACCGGAATCTGGAGTGCATCAGCCACCAGGGCAGCCAGTGAGGTACGGAGCCACAGCATGGACAGTCCCCCACCTTTCAAGCATCAAAAGTTGGCCAGTGCCCGGCGGGAGAGGGGGAAGACTCCATCCACCAAAGCCGCTCCCAGGGGTACAGGTGGGAGTGTGGATTCAGCTCCGACACCTTCCAAGGTGGGGAAGGGGCACAAGAAACTCAGCAAGTCTGGGAAGAGGAGCACGGCGGAGAAGACCGTCATCATCCCCGCTGTCCAGGAGGTCACCACCATCATCCCCGCTGACCAGGAGGCCACCGCCATCATCCCCGCTGCCCAGGAGACCACTGCCATCATCCCCGCTGCCCAGGAGGCCAGCACCAGCCCTGCTGCCCAGGAGGCCACCGCCATCATCCCCGCTGCCCAGGAGGCCACCGCAAGCACCAGCCCAGCAGCCCAGGAGGCCACCGCCAGCACCAGCCCTTCTGCCCAGGACAGGACCGCCAGCACCAGCCCTTCTGCCCAGGACAGGACCGCCAGCACCAGCCCTGCTGCCCAGGACAGGACCGCCAGCACCAGCCCCGCTGAGCCCGACCGCCAGCAGCTGAGTCACTGCCAAAGGCCCCGCCGCCACAAGCACCGCTGAACAGGACACCTGCTGCCACAAGCACCGCTGCCAAGGACACCGCCGCCATAAGCACCGCTGAACAGGACACCGCTGCAACAAGCACTGCTGAACAGGACACTGCTGCCACAAGCACCGCTGCCAAGGACACTGCTGCCACAAGCACCGCTGAACAGGACACCGCCGTAACAAGCACCGCTGAACAGGACACTGAGGCCACAAGCACCGATGCCACGGACACCGCCGCAACAAGCACCGCTGGCCCATGAGCCGTCACGAGCAGGATGAAGCAATCTGGGCACAAGGCCCCCTCCAGAACCAGTGGAGAAATCCATTCACTACCTCTGTCCTTGGCAGGATGGTAGCACTCTGAGCCCAAGGCCCCCTCCAGAACCAGTGGAGAAAGGCATCCACCTGAGAGACTGTGGCTTTGCACTCTCCAGGATAAAGCAGTGGGCAACCCACCCACTGTAGAGACTTGAGAGACTGTGGCTTTGCACTCCCCAGGGTTGAACAGTGGGCAACCCACTCACTGTAGAGACTTGAGAGACTGTGGCTTTGCACTCCCCAGGATTGAACAGTGGGCAAACCACCCACTGTAGAGACTTGAGAGACTGTGGCTTTGCACTCCCCAGGATTGAACAGTGGACAAACCACCCACTGTAGAGACTTGAGAGACTGTGGCTTTGCACTCCCCAGGATTGAACAGTGGGCAACCCACCCACTCTAGAGACTTGAGAGACTGTGGCTTTGCGCTCCCCAGGATTGAACAGTGGGCATGTGGTCCCCTCGTGGATTTGGCATTGTGCACTCAACCGGCTGAGGTGCCCCCCCTTCCCCTTCCCCCTGAGGTGCCTGTTTTATTGCTGTCTGATGCCCCTGGAGTGTTCTCTCTGTCATGTTCGGGGATTGAGTGTGGGCCTCGCCCATGCCGTGTGGGCCCAGTGTTCCATGGACTTCAATGGAGCACTACCTGGACTACTATTCTTGGTGTATATATTTGTTAATAGTGTATATATATTTTTGCATCCTGGATTTAAATATATTACAATGGTTACACTCATTTGCTTTTGTCTTTGCATTCTTCTGGGGGGTTTGGGGGTGTAAATGTAATGTATCATGCTGTCTTAGTGTGTGTGTTGTAGAGGGTGAGGGTGGGGGTGTTGCGTGTGTGTGTCCCTGTTTTTTCCATCCCCCCTCCCCTGTGTCGTAGGTGCATCTTGCCTAGCATGTTACCCCCGTATTTCACTGTATATATGTTGTTTTAGTTGTATGTGTCACTGGGACCCTGCCAGCCAGGGCCCCAGTGCTCATAAGTGTGCCCTGTATGTGTTACCTGTGTTATGACTAACTGTCTCACTGAGGCTCTGCTATTCAGAACCTCAGTGGTTATGCTCTCTCATTTCTTTCCAAATTCTCACTAACAGGCTAGTGACCAATTTCACCAATTTACATTGGCATACTGGAACACCCTTATAATTCCCTAGTATATGGTACTGAGGTACCCAGGGTATTGGGGTTCCAGGAGATCCCTATGGGCTGCAGCATTTCTTTTGCCACCCATAGGGAGCTCTGACAATTCTTACACAGGCCTGCCACTGCAGCCTGAGTGAAATAACGTCCACGTTATTTCACAGCCATTTACCACTGCACTTAAGTAACTTATAAGTCACCTATATGTCTAACCTTTACCTGGTAAAGGTTGGGTGCTAAGTTACTTAGTGTGTGGGCACCCTGGCACTAGCCAAGGTGCTCCCACATTGTTCAGGGCAAATTCCCCGGACTTTGTGAGTGCGGGGACACCATTACACGCGTGCACTATACATATGTCACGACATATGTATAGCGTCACAATGGTAATTCCGAACATGGCCATGTAACATGTCTAGGATCATGGAATTGTCACCCCAATGCCATTCTGGCATTGGGGTGACAATTCCATGATCCCCCGAGTCTCTAGCTCAGACCCGGGTACTGCCAAACTACCTTTCCCGGGGTTTCACTGCAGCTGCTGCTGCTGCCAACCCCTCAGACAGGTTTCTGTCCTCCTGGGGTCCAGCCAGGCTTGGCCTAGGAAGGCAGAACAAAGGACTTCCTCAGAGAGAGGGTGTTACACCCTCTCCCTTTGGAAAAAGGTGTTAGGGCTTGGGAGGAGTAGCCTCCCCCAGCCTCTGGAAATGCTTTCATGGGCACAGATGGTGCCCATTTCTGCATAAGCCAGTCTACACCGGTTCAGGGATCCCCCATCCCTGCTCTGGCGCGAAACTGGACAAAGGAAAGGGGAGTGACCACTCCCCTGACCTGCACCTCCCCTGGGAGGTGCCCAGAGCTCCTCCAGTGTGCTCCAGACCTCTGCCATCTTGGAAACAGAGGTGCTGCTGGCCCACTGGACTGCTCTGAGTGGCCAGTGCCAGCAGGTGATGTCAGAGACTCCTTCCGATAGGCTCCTTCAGGTGTTGCTAGCCTATCCTCTCTCCTAAGTAGCCAAACCCTCTTTTCTGGCTATTTAGGGTCTCTGCTTTGGGGAATTCCTTAGATAACGAATGCAAGAGCTCATCAGAGTTCCTCTGCATCTCTCTCTTCACCTTCTGCCAAGGAATCGACTGCTGACCGCGCTGGAAGCCTGCAAAACTGCAACAAAGTAGCAAAGACGACTACTGCAACTATGTAACGCTGATCCTGCCGCCTTCTCAACTGTTTTCCTGGTGGTGCATGCTGTGGGGGTAGTCTGCCTCCTCTCTGCACTAGAAGCTCCAAAGAAATCTCCCGTGGGTCGACGGAATCTTCCCCCTGCAGCCGCAGGCACCAAAGAACTGCATCACCGGTCCTCTGGGTCTCCTCTCAGCACGACGAGCGAGGTCCCTTGAACTCGGCAACTCTATCCAAGTGACTCCCACAGTCCAGTGACTCTTCAGTCCAAGTTTAGTGGAGGTAAGTCCTTGCCTCCCCACGCTAGACTGCATTGCTGGGAACCGCGTCTTTTGCAGCTACTCCGGCCTCTGTGCACTTCCGGCGGAAATCCTTTGTGCACAGCCAAGCCTGGGTCCACGGCACTCTAACCTGCATTGCACGACTTTCTAAGTTGTCCTCCGGCGGCGTGGGACTCCTTTGTGCAACTTCGGGTGAGCACTGTTTCACTCCTCTCCGTAGTGCCGGTTCCGGCACTTCTGCGGGTGCTGCCTGCTTCTGAGAGGGCTCCTTGTCTTGCTGGGTGCCCCCTCTGTCGCGTGACGCAATTGGTGACATCCTGGTCCCTCCTGGGCTACAGCAGCATCCAAAAACCCTAACTGCACGATTTGCAGCTAGCAAGGCCTGTTGGCGGTCTTTCGGTGGGAAAATACCTCTGCACAACTCTTCACAACGTGGGACATCCATCATCCAAAGGGGAAGTTTCTAGCCCTTGTCGTTCCTGCAGAATCCTCAGCTTCTACTGCCTAGTAGCAGCTTCTTTGCACCCACAGCTGGCATTTCCTGGGCATCTGACCATCTCCGACTTGCTTGTGACTTTTGGACTTGGTCCCCTTGTTCCACAGGTACCCTCGTTTGGAAATCCATCGTTGTTGCATTGCTGGTTTGTGTCTTTCCTGCAGAATTCCCCTATCACGACTTCTGTGCTCTTTGGGGAACTTTAGTGCACTTTGCACTCACTTTTCAGGGTCTTTGAGTCGGCTATTTTTCTAACCCTCACTGTTTTCTTACAGTCCCAGCGACCCTCTACAAGGTCACATAGGTTTGGGGTCCATTCGTGGTTCGCATTCCACTTTTGGAGTATATGGTTTGTGTTGCCCCTATCCCTATGTGCCCCCATTGCATCCTATTGTAACTATACATTGTTTGCACTGTTTTCTAAGACTATACTGCATATTTTTGGTATTGTGTACATATATCTTGTGTATATTTGCTATCCTCATACTGAGGGTACTCACTGAGATACTTTGGCATATTGTCATAAAAATAAAGTACCTTTATTTTTAGTATATCTGTGTATTGTGTTTTCTTATGATATTGTGCAAGTGACACTAGTGGTACTGTAGGAGCTTCACTCGTCTCCTAGTTCAGCCTAAGCTGCTCTGCTAAGCTACCATTATCTATCAGCCTAAGCTGCTAGACACCCTATACACTAATAAGGGATACCTGGGCCTGGTGCAAGGTGTAAGTAGCCCTTGGTACTCACTACCAGCCAGTCCAGCCTCCTACACCTGCCCCCTAGCAAGCCACCTAGCATAGCTGGTACTGATGTGTCCTCACATCACAGTAAGAGTGTTCCTTCTAATCATAGTAGGAGTGTTACTTCTGTTAGCCAGGCTGTTAGAGTGCCATCTGTTAGGGCCAGGTCTCCTTCTGTTCATTCTCAGCATACCTCTGTATCTAGACATGCCTCACCCACCCACCCTGATGACAGAATATTAGAAAGGGAGCTCAATAGATTGAGAGTGGAACAATCCAGACTGAAGCTCAAGAAGCAACAGCTGGATTTAGATAGGCCGTCCTTGGAGATAGAAAGAGAAAGACAGAAATTGGGGTGTGAACCCCATGGTGGCAGGAGCAATATTCCCGATAGTCATCCTGCAAGAGAGCATGATTCTAGGAATCTGCACAAGATAGTTCCCCCTTACAAGGAGGGGGATGACATTAACAAGTGGTTTGCTGCACTTGAGAGGGCCTGTGTTGTACAGGATGTCCCTCAAAGGCAGTGGGCTGCTATCCTATGGCTATCTTTCAGTAGAAAGGGTAGGGATAGGCTCCTTACTGTTAAAGAAAGTGATGCCAATAATTTCACAGTTCTTAAGAATGCACTCCTAGATGGTTATGGCTTAACCACTGAACAGTACAGGATGAAGTTCAGAGAAACCAAAAACGAGTCTTCACAGGACTGGGTAGACTTTGTTGACCATTCAGTGAAGGCCTTGGAGGGGTGGTTACATGGCAGTAAAGTTACTGATTATGAAAGCCTGTATAACTTAATCCTGAGAGAGCATATTCTTAATAATTGTGTGTCTGATTTGTTGCACCAGTACCTGGTGGACTCTGATCTGACCGCTCCCCAAGAATTGGGAAAGAAGGCAGACAAATGGGTCAGAACAAAGGTGAACAGAAAAGTTCATACACGGGGTGACAAAGATGGCAAGAAGAAGGATGGTAAGTCTTCTGCCAAGGGTGGGGACAAATCTAAAAATGAGTCTTCATCAGGTCCACAAAAACACTCTGGTGGGGGTGGTGGGCCCAAATCCTCTTCAAATCAAAACAAAGAAAAGAAACTGTAGGAGGCTGGACTGGCTTGTAGTGAGTACCTAGGGGTACTTGCACCTTGCACCAGGCCCAGTTATCCCTTATTAGTGTATAGGGTGTCTAGCAGCATAGGCTGATAGATAATGGTAGCTTAGCAGAGCAGCTTAGGCTGAACTAGGAGACGAGTGAAGCTCCTACAGTACCACTTAGTGTCATATGCACAATATCATAAGAAAACACAATACACAGTTATACTAAAAATAAAGGTACTTTATTTTTATGACAATATGCCAAAGTATCTCAGAGTGTACCCTCAGTGAGAGGATAGGAAATATACACAAGATATATATACACAATACCAAAATATGCAGTAATAGTCTTAGAAAACAGTGCAAACAATATATAGTTACAATAGGATGCAATGGGGACACATAGGGATAGGGGCAACACAAACCATATACTCCAAAAGTGGAATGCGAACCACGAATGGACCCCAAACCTATGTGACCTTGTAGAGGGTCGCTGGGACTATTAGAAAATAGTGAGGGTTAGAAAAATAGCCCACCCCAAGACCCTGAAAAGTGAGTGCAAAGTGCACTAAAGTTCCCCAAAGGACAAAGAAGTCGTGATAGGGGAATAAGGCAGGAAAGACACAAACCAACAATGCAACAACGATGGATTTCCAGTCGAGGGTACCTGTGGAACAAGGGGACCAAGTCCAAAAGTCACAAGCAAGTCGGAGATGGGCAGATGCCCAGGAAATGCCAGCTGCGGGTGCAAAGAAGCTTCCACTGGACAGAAGAAGCTGAGGTTTCTGCAGGAACGAAAAGGGCTAGAGACTTACCCTTTGGTGGACGGATCCCACTCGTCGGGGAGAGTCGTGCAAAAGTGTTTTCCCGCCGAAAGACCGCCAACAAGCCTTGCTAGCTGCAAATCGTGCGCTAAGCATTTTTGGGTGCTGCTGTGGCCCAGGAAGGACCAGGATGTCGCAAATTACGTCAGGAGAGAGACGGAACGTCGAGCAAGACAAGGAGCCCTCTCAGCAGCAGGTAGCACCCGGAGAAGTGCCAGAAACAGGCACTACGAGGATGCGTGAAACGGTGCTCACCCGAAGTCGCACAAAGAAGTCCCACGTCGCCGGAGAACAACTTAGGAGGTCGTGCAATGCAGGTTAGAGTGCCGTGGACCCAGGCTGGACTGTGCACAAAGGATTTCTGCCGGAAGTGCACGGAGGCCGGAGTAGCTCCAAAAGTCGCGGTTCCCAGCAATGCAGTCTGGCTTGGGGATGCAAGGACTTACCTCCACCAAACTTGGACTGAAGAGTCACTGGACTGTGGGAGTCACTTGGACAGAGTTGCTGGATTCGAGGGACCTCGCTCGTCGTGCTGAGAGGAGACCCAAGGGACAGGTAATGCAGCTTTTTGGTGCCTGCGGTTGCAGGGGGAAGATTCCGTCGACCCACGGGAGATTTCTTCAGAGCTTCTAGTGCAGAGAGGAGGCAGACTACCCCCACAGCATGCACCACCAGGAAAACAGTCGAGAAGGCGGCAGGATCAGCGTTACAGAGTTGCAGTAGTCGTCTTAGCTACTATGTTGCAGTTTTGTAGGCTTCCAGCTCGGTCAGCAGTCGATTCCTTGGCAGAAGGTGAAGAGAGAGATGCAGAAGAACTCGGATGAGCTCTTGCATTCGTTACCTAAAGTTTCCCCAGAGACAGAGACCCTAAATAGCCAGAAAAGAGGGTTTGGCTACCTAGGAGAGAGGATAGGCTAGCAACACCTGAAGGAGCCTATCAGAAGGAGTCTCTGACGTCACCTGGTGGCACTGGCCACTCAGAGCAGTCCAGTGTGCCAGCAGCACCTCTGTTTCCAAGATGGCAGAGGTCTGGAGCACACTGGAGGAGCTCTGGACACCTCCCATGGGAGGTGCAGGTCAGGGGAGTGGTCACTCCCCTTTCCTTTGTCCAGTTTCGCGCCAGAGCAGGGCTAAGGGGTCCCCTGAACCGGTGTAGACTGGCTTATGCAGAATTGGGCACATCTGTGCCCAAGAAAGCATTTCCAGAGGCTGGGGGAGGCTACTCCTCCCCTGCCTTCACATCATTTTCCAAAGGGAGAGGGTGTAACACCCTCTCTCAGAGGAAGTTCTTTGTTCTGCCATCCTGGGCCAGGCCTGGCTGGACCCCAGGAGGGCAGATGCCTGTCTGAGGGGTTGGCAGCAGCTGCAGTGAAACCCCAGGAAAGGCAGTTTGGCAGTACCAGGGTCTGTGCTACAGACCACTGGGATCATGGGATTGTGCCAACTATGCCAGGATGGCATAGAGGGGGCAATTCCATGATCATAGACATGTTACATGGCCATATTCGGAGTTACCATTGTGAAGCTACATATAGGTAGTGACCTATATGTAGTGCACGCGTGTAATGGTGTCCCCGCACTCACAAAGTCCGGGGAATTGGCCCTGAACAATGTGGGGGCACCTTGGCTTGTGCCAGGGTGCCCTCACACTAAGTAACTTTGCACCTAACCTTTACCAGGTAAAGGTTAGACATATAGGTGACTTATAAGTTACTTAAGTGCAGTGTAAAATGGCTGTGAAATAACGTGGACGTTATTTCACTCAGGCTGCAGTGGCAGACCTGTGTAAGAATTGTCAGAGCTCCCTATGGGTGGCAAAAGAAATGCTGCAGCCCATAGGGATCTCCTGGAACCCCAATACCCTGGGTACCTCAGTACCATATACTAGGGAATTATAAGGGTGTTCCAGTAAGCCAATGTAAATTGGTAAAATTGGTCACTAGCCTGTTAGTGACAATTTGGAAAGAAATGAGAGAGCATAACCACTGAGGTTCTGATTAGCAGAGCCTCAGTGAGACAGTTAGTCACTACACAGGTAACACATTCAGGCACACTTATGAGCACTGGGGCCCTGGATGACAGGGTCCCAGTGAAACATACAACTAAAACAACATATATACAGTGAAAAATGGGGGTAACATGCCAGGCAAGATGGTACTTTCCTACAGAAACCATGGTGCTATTTATGTAAAATAAAAGGCCATTGGACAACAGATCCCAGTTGTAAAAAGAAAAGCACCAAGCCTCCTACCACTACAACCCCTGCTGCTACACCTAGTGCCCCTAGTAATAGCAGTGGTGGTGGGAGCAAACCTACTAATAGCCAATCCAAGGGTGTAGCTGGGCTCACTTTTGGTAACTTAGTTGGGGTTGGTCTGATTAGGGAGACCACAGAGGCTGTGTTAGTCTCTGAGGGGGCTATTGAATTAGCCACCTTGGTTGCTTGTCCCCTTAACATGGATAAGTACAAGCAACTACCCCTAATAAATGGTGTTGAGGTTCAGGCCTACAGGGACACAGGTGCCAGTGTTACAATGGTAATAGAGAAACTGGTCCACCCTGAACAACACCTACTTGGTCACCAGTACCAAGTAACCGATGCTCACAACAACACTCTTAGGCAGCCCATGGCTGTTGTGAATCTCAACTGGGGGGGTTACTGGTCCAAAGAAAGTTGTGGTTGCCTCAGATTTACCTGTAGACTGTCTATTAGGAAATGATTTAGAGACATTAGCTTGGGCAGAAGTGGAGTTGGAGGCTCATGCAGCAATGCTGGGCATTCCAGGACATATTTTTGCTTTGACCAGGGCTCAGGCCAAAAAGGAAAAAGGACAGGGTGACTTGGATCCTGGAAGAATGGACCAAGTGCTCCCTAAAGCTAGGGTTAGGAAAGGTAAAACACTACCTACTATCCCTCCCTCTACAGTGGATTCTACTTCTGAGGAAGAGGAATTTCCACCCTGTGCAGAACCTACACCAGAGGAGCTGGAAGCAGACACTGCTGAGCTTTTGGGTGAAGGGGGGCCTGCCAGGGAGGAGCTGAGTGTGGCACAGCATACCTGTCCCACACTAGAGGGTCTAAGGCAGCAAGCTGTCAAACAAGCAAATGGGGATGTCAGTGTGTAGGAAAGTACCATCTTGCCTGGCATGTTACCCCCATTTTTCACTGTATATATGTTGTTTTAGTTGTTTGTGTCACTGGGACCCTGCCAGCCAGGGCCCCAGTGCTCATAAGTGTGCCTGAATGTGTTACCTGTGTAGTGACTAACTGTCTCACTGAGGCTCTGCGATCCTGAACCTCAGTGGTTATGCTCTCTCATGTCGTTCAAATTGTCACTAACAGGCTAGTGACCAATTTTACCAATTTACATTGGCTTACTGGAACACCCTTATAATTCCCTAGTATATGGTACTAAGGTACCCAGGGTATTGGGGTTCCAGGAGATCCCTATGGGCTGCAGCATTTCTTTTGCCACCCATAGGGAGCTCTGACAATTCTTACACAGGCCTGCCACTGCAGCCTGAGTGAAATAACGTCCACGTTATTTCACAGCCATTTTACACTGCACTTAAGTAACTTATAAGTCACCTATATGTCTAACCTTTACCTGGTAAAGGTTAGGTGCAAAGTTACTTAGTGTGAGGGCACCCTGGCACTAGCCAAGGTGCCCCCACATTGTTCAGGGCCAATTCCCCGGACTTTGTGAGTGCGGGGACACCATTACACACGTGCACTACATATAGGTCACTACCTATATGTAGCTTCACAATGGTAACTCCGAATATGGGCATGTAACATGTCTATGATCATGGAATTGCCCCCTCTATGCCATCCTGGCATAGTTGGCACAATCCCATGATCCCAGTGGTCTGTAGCACAGACCCTGGTACTGCCAAACTGCCTTTCCTGGGGTTTCACTGCAGCTGCTGCTGCTGCCAACCCCTCAGACAGGTTTCTGCCCTCCTGGGGTCCAGCCAGGCTTGGCCCAGGATGGCAGAACAAAGGACTTCCTCTGAGAGAGGGTGTTACACCCTCTCCCTTTGGAAAATGGTGTGAAGGCAGGGGAGGAGTAGCCTCCCCCAGCCTCTGGAAATGCTTTCATGGGCACACATGATGCCCATTTCTGCATAAGCCATTCTACACCGGTTCAGGGACCCCTTAGCCCTGCTCTGGCGTGAAACTGGACAAAGGAAAGGGGAGTGACCACTCCCCTGACCTGCACCTTCCCTGGGAGGTGTCCAGAGCTCCTCCAGTGTGCTCCAGGCCTCTGCCATCTTGGAAACAGAGGTGCTGCTGGCACATTGGACTGCTCTGAGTGGCCAGTGCCACCAGGTGACGTCAGAGACTCCTTCTGATAGGCTCCTTCAGGTGTTGCTAGCCTATCCTCTCTCCTAGGTAGCCAAACCCTCTTTTCTGGCTATTTAGGGTCTCTGTCTCTGGGGATTCCTTAGATAACGAATGCAAGAGCTCATCCGAGTTCCTCTGCATCTCTCTCTTCACCTTCTGCCAAGGAATCGACTGCTGACCGCGCTGGAAGCCTGCAAAACTGCAATAAAGTAGCAAAGACGACTACTGCAACTCTGTAACGCTGATTCTGCCGCCTTCTCGACTGTTTTCCTGGTGGTGCATGCTGTGGGGGTAGTCTGCCTCCTCTCTGCACTAGAAGCTCCGAAGAAATCTCCCATGGGTCGACGGAATCTTCCCCCTGCAACCGCAGGCACCAAAGAACTGCATCACTGGTCCCCTGGGTCTCCTCTCAGCATGACGAGCGAGGTCCCTTGAATCCAGCAACTCTGTCCAAGTGACTCCCACGGTCCAGTGACTCTTCAGTCCAAGCTTGGTGGAGGTAAGTCTTTGCCTCCCCACGCCAGACCGCATTGCTGGGAACCGCGACTTTTGCAGCTACTCCGGCCTCCGTGCACTTCCAGCAGAAATCCTTTGTGCACAGTCCAGCCTGGGTCCACGGCACTCTAACCTGCATTGCACGGCTTCCTAAGTTGTCCTCCGGCGACGTGGGACTCCTTTGTGCGACTTTGGGTGAGCACCATTTCACGCATCCTCGTAGTGCCTGTTTCTGGCACTTCTGCGGGTGCTGCCTGCTGCTGAGAGGGCTCCTTGTGTTGTTCGACGCCCCCTCTGTCCCCAGACGCATTTGGCGACATCCTGGTCCCTCCTGGGCCACAACAGCATCCAAAAACCCTTATCGCATGATTTGCAGCTAGCAAGGCTTGTTGGCGGTCTTTCGGCGGGAAAATACTTCTGCACGACTCTCCACGGCGTGAGGGATCAGTCCTTAAGAAGGGGAAGTCTCTAGCCCTTGTCGTTCCTGCAGAAACCTCAGCTTCTACTGTCCAGTAGCAGCTTCTTTGCACCCACAGCTGTCATTTCCTGGGCATCTGCCCATCTCCGACTTGCTTGTGACTTTTGGACTTGGTCCCCTTGTTCCACAGGTTCCCTCGACTGGAAATCCATCGTTGTTGCATTGTTGGTTTGTGTCTTTCCTGCAGAATTCCCCTATCACGACTTCTATGTCCTTTGGGGAACTTTAGTGCACTTTGCACTCACTTTTCAGGGTCTTGGGGTGGGCTATTTTTCTAACCCTTACTATTTTCTAATAGTCCCAGCGACCCTCTACAAGGTCACATAGGTTTGGGGTCCATTCGTGGTACGCATTCCACTTTTGGAGTATATGGTTTGTGTTGCCCCTATCCCTATGTGTCCCCATTGCATCATATTGTAACTATACATTGTGTGCACTGTTTTCTAAGACTATTACTGCATATTTTGGTATTGTGTACATATATCTTGTGTATATTTGCTATCCTCATACTGAGGGTACACTCTGAGATACTTTGGCATATTGTCATAAAAATAAAGTACCTTAATTTTTTAGTATATCTGTGTATTGTGTTTTCTTTTGATATTGTGCAAGTGACACTAGTGGTACTGTAGGAGCTTCACTCGTCTCCTAGTTCAGCCTAAGCTGCTCTGCTAAGCTACCATTATCTATCAGCCTATGCTGCTAGACACCCTATACACTAATAAGGGATAACTGGTCCTGGTGCAAGGTGCAAGTACCCCTTGGTACTCACTACAAGCCAGTCCACCCTCCTACACAGTGACTCTCACAGAGTTTACTGGGAGGACAACCTTTTGTATACTGAAGCAAGGGATCCAACACCTGGAGCTGCCAGGAGATTGGTGATTCATCAGGAGTACAGAGAGTTCCTTCTAACTCTAGCCCACGACATTCCCTTAGCTGGACATTTGGGGCAAATGAAAACTTGGAACAGGCTTGTTCCCATGTTTCATTGGCCTAGAATGTCAGTGGACACAAAGGAATTTTGTAAGTCCTATGAAACCTGTCGAAGCCAGTGGCAAGACAGGTGGCACCCCAAAGGCACCCCTTATTCCACTGCCTGTGGTTGGGGTTCCCTTTGAAAGGGTAGGGGTTGACATAGTTGGCCCCCTTGACCCTCCTACTGCTTCAGGCAATAGGTTTATATGGGTGGTAGTGGACTATGCCACCAGATATCCTGAAACAATTCCTCTAAGGACCACTACAGCTCCTGCAGTGGCAACGGCCCTCCTGGGAATATTTTCCAGGGTGGGCTTCCCAAAAGAGGTGGTATCAGACAGGGGAAGCAATTTCATGTCTGCTTACTTAAAGGCCAAGTGGAAGGAATGTGGTGTGACATACAAGTTCACCACACCCTATCATCCACAAACAAATGGACTGGTGGAGAGATTTAACAAAACTCTCAAAGGTATGATAATGGGACTCCCTGAAAAACTCCGCAGGAGATGGGATATCCTGTGACCTTGCCTCCTTTTTGCTTACTGGGAGGTACCCCAGAAAGGCGTGGGCTTCAGCCCCTTTGAACTCCTATTTGGTCACCCTGTAAGAGGTCCTCTAACACTTGTTAAGGAGGGTTGGGAACAACCTTTAAAAGCTCCAAAGCAAGAAATAGTGGACTATGTACTTGGCCTAAGATCTAGGATGGCTGAGTACATGAAAAAGGCCAGTAAAAACCTTCAGGCCAGCCAAGAGCTCCAAAAGCAATGGCATGACCAGAAGGCTGTTTTGGTTCAGTACCAACAAGGGCAGAAAGTGTGGGTCTTGGAGCCTGTGGCCCCAAGAGCACTCCAAGACAAATGGAGTGGACCCCACATAATTGTTGAAAAGATGGGTGAAGTCACCTACTTAGTTGACTTAGGCACTGCCAGGAGTCCCCTTAGGGTGCTCCATGTCAATCGCCTGAAACCCTACTATGACAGGGCTGATCTCACCCTGCTCATGGTAACTGATGAGGGACAGGAAGAAGAGAGTGACCCTCTCCCTGATCTCTTCTCTTCCACAGAACAAGATGCTTTAGTGGAAGGTGTAGTACTGGCAGATTGTCTTATAGCTGAGCAAAAAGACCACTGCATAAATCTCCTGGGTCAGTTTTCTGAACTCTTCTCTACTGTGCCAGGCACCACTTCTTGGTGTGAGCACACAATAGATACTGGAGACAGCTTGCCTGTCAAAAGTAAGATCTATAGGCAGCCTGACCATGTCAGAGACTGCTGCATAAAGCAAGAGGTGCAGAAAATGCTTGAACTGGGAGTGGTTGAGCACTCTGAAAGTCCATGGGCCTCTCCTGTGGTACTTGTACCAAAACCTCATTCCAAAGATGGTAAAAGGGAAATGAGATTTTGTGTTGACTACAGAGGTCTTAACCAGGTAACCAAAACTGATGCTCATCCTATACCCAGGGCAGATGATCTAATAGATACACTGGCATCTGCCAAGTATCTAAGCACTTTTGATTTGACTGCAGGGTATTGGCAGATCAAATTATCGGAAGAGGCAAAAGCAAAAACTGCATTTTCAACCATTGGAGGCCATTACCAATTCACAGTAATGCCTTTTGGATTGCAAAATGCACCTGCCACTTTTCAGAGGTTGGTGAACACAGTCCTGCAAGGGCTGGAAGCTTTTAGTGCAGCATATCTAGATGATATAGCTGTCTTTAGCTCCAGCTGGGATGATCACCTGGTCCACCTATGGAAAGTTTTGGAGGCCCTGCAAATGGCAGGCCTCACTATCAAGGCTTCAAAGTGCCAGATAGGGCAGGGGTAGGTGGTTTATCTGGGACACCTGGTAGGTGGAGAACAGATTGCACCACTTCAGGGGAAAATCCAAACTATTATAGATTGGGTTCCGCCTACAACCCAAACTCAGGTGAGAGCCTTTTTAGGCCTCACTGGGTACTACAGGAGGTTCATAAAGAACTATGGCTCCATTGCAGCCCCTCTTAATGACCTCACATCTAAAAAAAATGCCTAAGAAGGTATTGTGGACAGCAAACTGTCAGAAAGCTTTTGAGGAGCTGAAGCAGGCCATGTGCTCTGCACCTGTCCTGAAAAGCCCCTGTTACTCCACAAAATTCATTGTCCAAACTGATGCATCTGAATTAGGGGTAGGGGCAGTCTTATCACAACTTAATTCTGAGGGCCAGGATCAACCTGTTGCTTTGATCAGCAGGCGGGTGACCCCTAGAGAAAAGCGTTGGTCTGCCATAGAGAGGGAGGCCTTTGCTGTGGTCTGGGCGCTGAAGAAGTTGAGGCCATACCTGTTTGGCACTCACTTCATTGTTCAGACAGACCACAAACCTCTACTATGGCTAAAACAAATGAAAGGTGAAAATCCTAAATTGTTGAGGTGGTCCATATCCCTACAGGGAATGGACTATACAGTGGAACATAGACTTGGGAGTACCCACTCCAATGCAGATGGACTCTCCAGATATTTCCACTTAGACAATGAAGACTCATCAGGTCATGGCTAGTCTTATTGTCCTTCGTTTGGGGGGTGGGGGGGTTGTGTAGGAAAGTACCATCTTGCCTAGCATGTTACCCCCATATTTCACTGTATATATGTTGTTTTAGTTGTATGTGTCACTGGGACCCTGAAAGCCAGGGCCTCAGTGCTGATAAGTGTGCCCTGTATGTGTTACCTGTGTTATGACTAACTGTCTCACTGAGGCTCTGCTATTCAGAACCTCAGTGGTTATGCTCTCTCGTTTCTTTCCAAAGTGTCACTAACAGGCTAGTGACCAATTTCACCAATTTACATTGGCATACTGGAACACCCTTATAATTCCCTAGTATATGGTACTGAGGTACCCAGGGTATTGGGGTTCCAGGAGATCCCTATGGGCTGCAGCATTTCTTGTGCCACCCATAGGGAGATCTGACAATTCTTACACAGGCCTGCCAGTGGAGCCTGAGTGAAATAACATCCACGTTATTTCACAGCCATTTACCACTGCACTTAAGTAACTTATAATTCACCTATATGTCTAACCTTTACCTGGTAAAGGTTGGGTGCTACGTTACTTAGTGTGAGGGCACCCTGGCACTAGCCAAGGTGCTCCCACATTGTTCAGGGCAAATTCTCCGGACTTTGTGAGTGCGGGGACACCATTACACGCGTGCACTATACATATGTCACGACATATGTATAGCGTCACAACGGTAACTCCGAACATGGCCATGTAACATGTCTAGGATCATGGAATTGTCACCCCAATGCAATTCTGGCATTGGGGAGACAATTCCATGATCCCCTGAGTCTCTAGCTCAGACCCGGGTACTGCCAAACTACCTTTCCTGGGGTTTCACTGCAGCTGCTGCTGCTGCCAACCCGTCAGACAGGCAGCTGCCCTCCTGGGGTCCAGCCAGGCCTGGCCCAGGATGGCAGAACAAAGAACTTCCTCTGAGAGAGGGTGTTACACCCTCTCCCTTTGGAAAATGGTGTGAAGGCAGGGGAGGATTAGCCTCCCCCAGCCTCTGGAAATGCTTTCTTGGGCACAGATGTGCCCAATTCTGCATAAGCCAGTCTACACCGGTTCAGGGGACCCCTTAGCCCTGCTCTGGCGCGAAACTGGACAAAGGAAAGGGGAGTGACCACTCCCCTGACCTGCACCTCCCCGGGAGGTGTCCAGAGCTCCTCCAGTGTGCTCCAGACCTCTGCCATCTTGGAAACAGAGGTGCTGCTGGCACACTGGACTGCTCTGAGTGGCCAGTGCCACCAGGTGACGTCAGAGACTCCTTCTGATATGCTCCTTCAGGTGTTAGTAGCATATCCTCTCTCCTAGGTAGCCAAACCCTCTTTTCTGGCTATTTAGGGTCTCTGTCTCTGGGGAAACTTTAGATAACGAATGCAAGAGCTCATCCGAGTTCCTCTGCATCTCTCTCTTCACCTTCTGCCAAGGAATCGACTGCTGACCGCGCTGGAAGCCTGCAAAACTGCAACATAGTAGCAAAGACGACTACTGCAACTCTGTAACGCTGATCCTGCCGCCTTCTCGACTGTTTTCCTGGTGGTGCATGCTGTGGGGGTAGTCTGCCTCATCTCTTCACTAGAAGCTCCGAAGAAATCTCCCGTGGGTCGACAGAATCTTCCCCCTGCAACCGCAGGCACCAAAAAGCTGCATTACCGGTCCCTTGGGTCTCCTCTCAGCACGACGAGCGAGGTCCCTCGAATCCAGCAACTCTGTCCAAATGGCCCCCACAGTCCAGTGACTCTTCAGTCCAAGGTTGGGGGGAGGTAAGTCCTTGCCTCACCTCGCTAGACTGCATTGCTGGGAACGGCAACTTTTTGCAGCTACTCCGGCCTCCGTGCACTTCCGGCGGAAATCCTTTGTGCACAGTCCAGCCTGGGTCCACGGCACTCTAACCTGCATTGCACGACCTCCTAAGTTGTTCTCCGGCGACGTGGGACTTCTTTGTGCGACTTCGGGTGAGCACCATTTCATGCATCTTCGTAGTGCCTGTTTCTGGCACCTCTCCGGGTGCTACCTGCTGCTAAGAGGGCTCCTTGTCTTGCTCGACGTCCCCTCTACCTCCTGGTCCAATTTTCGACCTCCTGGTCCCTCCTGGGCCACAGCAGCCTCCAAAAATGATAACTGCACGATTTGCAGCTAGCAAGGCTTGTTGGCATTCTTTCGGCGGGAAAACACTTCTGCACAACTCTCCTCGGCGAGCGGGATCCGTCCACCAAAGGGGAAGTCTCTAGCCCTTTTCGTTCCTGCAGAAACCTCAGCTTCTTCTGTCCAGTAGAAGCTTCTTTGCACCCACAGCTGGCATTTCCTGGGCATCTGCCCATCTCTGACTTGCTTGTGACTTTTGGACTTGGTCCCCTTGTTCCACAGGTACCCAAGATTGGAAATCCATTGTTGTTGCATTGTTGGTTTGTGTCTTTCCTGCATTATTCCTCTAACACGACTTCTTTGTCCTTAGGGGAACTTTAGTGCACTTTGCACTCACTTTTCAGGGTCTTGGGGAGGGTTATTTTTCTAACTCTCACTATTTTCTAATAGTCCCAGCGACCCTCTACAAGGTCACATAGGTTTGGGGTCCATTCGTGGTTCGCTTTCCACTTTTGGAGTATATGGTTTGTGTTGCCCCTATCCCTATGTGTCCCCATTGCATCCTATTGTAACTATACATTGTTTGCAATGTTTTCTAAGACTATACTGCATATTTTTGCTATTGTGTATATATATCTTGTGTATATTTCCTATCCTCTCACTGAGGGTACACTCTAAGATACTTTGGCATATTGTCATAAAAATAAAGTACCTTTATTTTTAGTATAAATGTGTATTGTGTTTTCTTATGATATTGTGCATATGACACTAAGTGGTACTGTAGTAGCTTCACACGTCTCCTAGTTCAGCCTAAGGTGCTCTGCTAAGCTACCATTATCTATCAGCCTAAGCTGCTAGACACCCTATACACTAATAAGGGATAACTGGGCCTGGTGCAAGGTGCAAGTACCCCTTGGTACTCACTACAAGCCAGTCCAGCCTCCTACATTGGTTGTGCAGCGGTGGGATCAGTGCTTGAGACTACTTACCACTCTTGTCATTGTACTTTTCATAAGAGAAAAACATACAAAACAAGTTCAGTGTATATACACATAGCCAAAAAGTTTTGCGTTTCCTCTTTTCACTCTTTTCTAAGTGCTGAAAAGTACTTCTAACTTTCAAAAAAGTTCTAAAAAGTTTTAAAAGTTTTTTTTCTCTGTCTTTCTAAAAGCTCTGACAAACTTTTTTCTCTTTTTCTATCACTTTAACTCTCTCTAAAAATGTCTGGCACAGGCCAAAATGTTGATCTGTCCAAACTTGCATATGATCACCTTAGCTGGAAAGGAGCAAGGAGTCTCTGCATAGAGAGAGGTTTGAGTGTAGGGAAGAATCCTTCCTTGGAATTGTTACTTAACATGCTTAGAGAACAAGATAAGGCAAGAAGTGCCCCATCAGTTGAAAAAGTAGCTAATGGTTCCCAATCTGATCCAGGGACTCCCCCAGGAAATGATTCAGGAAATAAACTTCCTAGCCTGCCCATTACTAGACAGTCTAGCATAGTTGGTAATGATGTAGAACCACACCATACAAATAGTGTTGTCTCACATCATAGCAAAAGCATTTATTCTCACCACAGTGGTACTGATGTTTCTGTTAGGCAAGCTGTTAGGGTGCCCTCTGTAAGGGACAGGTCTCCTTCTGTCCATTCTCACCATACTTCTGTTTCAAGGCATGTCCCTCCCAGCCACCCTGATGACAGATTGTTAGAAAGGGAGCTCAATAGATTGAGAGTGGAACAAACCAGACTGAAGCTCAAGAAGCAACAGCTGGATTTGGATAGACAGACTTTAGAAGTAGAGAAGGAGAGACAGAAACGGGGTTTAGAAACCCATGGTGGCAGCAACAGTATTCCCCATAGTCATCCTGCAAAAGAGCATGATTTCAGGAATCTGCATAAGATAGTTCCCCCTTATAAGGAGGGGGATGACATTAACAAGTGGTTTGCTGCACTTGAGAGGGCCTGTGTTGTACAGGATGTCCCTCAAAGGCAGTGGGCTGCTATCCTATGGCTATCATTTAGTGGAAAAGGTAGGGATAGGCTCCTTACTGTGAAAGAAAGTGATGCCAATAATTTTACAGTTCTTAAGAATGCACTCCTGGATGGTTATGTCTTAACCACTGAACAGTACAGGATAAAGTTCAGAGAGACCAAAAAGGAGTCTTCACAAGACTGGGTTGATTTCATTGACCATTCAGTGAAGGCCTTGGAGGGGTGGTTACATGGCAGTAAAGTTACTGATTATGACAGCCTGTATAACTTGATCCTGAGAGAGCATATTCTTAATAATTGTGTGTCTGATTTGTTGCACCAGTACTTGGTGGACTCTGATCTGACCTCTCCCCAAGAATTGGGAAAGAAGGCAGACAAATGGGTCAGAACAAGGGTGAACAGAAAAGTTCATACAGGGGGTGACAAAGATGGCAACAAAAAGAAGGATGGTAAGTCTTCTGACAAGGGTGGGGACAAATCTAAAAATGAGTCTTCATCAGGCCCACAAAAACAGTCTGGTGGGGTGGTGGGTCCAAATCCTCCTTTAATCAAAACAAAGAAAATAAACCATGGTACTATTTATGTAAAGTAAAAGGCCATTGGACAACAGATCCCAGTTGTCCAAAGAAAAGCACCAAGCCTCCTACCACTACAACCCCTACTGCTACACCTAGTGTCCCTACTAATAGCAGTGGTGGTGGGAGCAAACCTACTAATAGCCAATCCAAGGGAGTAGCTGGGCTCACTATTGGTAACTTAGTTGGGGTTGGCCTTGTTAGGGAGGCCACAGAGGCTGTGTTAGTCTCTGAGGGGGCTATTGATTTAGCCACCTTAGTTGCTTGTCCCCTTAATATGGATAAGTACAAGCAGCTACCCCTAATAAATGGTGTTGAGGTTCAGGCCTACAGGGACACTGGAGCCAGTGTGACTATGGTCATAGAGAAACTGGTCCACCCTGAAAAACACCTACTTGGTCACCAGTACCAAGTATCCGATGCTCACAACAACACACTTAGCCACCCCATGGCTGTTGTTAATCTCAACTGGGGGGGGGTTACTGGTCCAAAGAAAGTTGTGGTAGCCACAGATTTACCTGTAGACTGTCTACTAGGAAATGATTTGGAGACATCAGCTTGGTCAGATGTGGAGTTGGAGGCCCATGCAGCAATGCTGGGCATCCCAGGGCATATTTTTGCTTTGACAAGGGCTCAGGCCAAAAAGCAAGAAGGACAGGGAAGCTTGGATCCTGGAACAATGGACCAAGTGCTCCCTAAAGCTAGGGCTAGTAGAAGCAAACCACTTCCTACTATCCCTCCCTCTACAGTGGATTCAACTTCTGAGGAAGAAGAATGAATTCCCTCCCTGTGCAGAACCTACACCAGAGGAGCTTGAAGCAGACACTGCTGAGCTTTTAGGTGAAGGGGGGCCTGCCAGGGAGGAGCTGAGTGTGGCACAGCAAACCTGTCCCACATTAGAGGGTCTAAGACAGCAAGCTGTCAAACAGGCTAATGGGGATGTCAGTGACTCTCACAGAGTTTACTGGGAGGACAACCTCTTGTACACTGAGCATAGGGATCCTAAACCTGGAGCTGCCAGGAGATTAGTGATTCCTCAGGAGTACAGAAAGTTCCTCCTAACTCTTGCCCACGACATTCCCCTAGCTGGGAATCTGGGACAAATGAAAACTTGGGACAGACTTGTTCCCTTGTTTCATTGGCCTAGGATGTCTGAGGATACAAAAGATTTGTGTAAGTCCTGTGAAACCTGTCAAGCCAGTGGCAAGACAGGTGGCACCCCAAAGGCACCCCTTATCCCACTGCCTGTGGTTGGGGTTCCCTTTGAAAGGGTAGGGGTTGACAAAGTTGGCCCCCTTGACCCTCCTACTGCTTCAGGCAATAGGTTTATCTTGGTGGTAGTGGACCATGCCACAAGATATCCTGAAGCAATTCCTTTAAGGACCACTACAGCACCTGCAGTGGCAAAGGCCCTCCTAGGAATATTTTCTAGGGTGGGCTTCCCAAAGGAAGTAGTATCAGACAGGGGAAGCAATTTCATGTCTGCATACTTAAAGGCCATGTGGAAGGAGTGTGGTGTAACTTACAAGTTCACAACACCCTATCATCCACAAACAAATGGACTGGTGGAGAGATTTAATAAAACTCTCAAAGGCATGATTATGGGTCTCCCTGAAAAACTCCGCAGGAGATGGGATATCCTCTTACCATGCCTCCTTTTTGCCTACAGGGAGGTACCCCAAAAAGGAGTGGGCTTCAGCCCCTTTGAACTTCTTTTTGGACACCCTGTTAGGGGTCCACTCACACTTGTAAAGGAGGGTTGGGAACAACCTTTAAAAGCTCCTAAGCAGGATATTGTGGATTATGTACTTGGCCTCAGATCAAGGATGGCTGAGTACATGAAAAAGGCCAGCAAAAACCTTCAGGCGAGCCAAGAGCTCCAGAAGCAATGGCATGATCAGAAGGCTGTTTTGGTTCAGTACAAACCAGGGCAGAAAGTGTGGGTCTTGGAGCCTGTGGCCCCAAGAGCACTCCAATATAAATGGAGTGGACCCCACACAATTGTTGAGAAAAAGGATGAAGTCACCTATTTAGTTGACTTAGGCACTGCAAGGAGTCCCCTTAGTGTACTCCATGTAAACCGCCTGAAACCCTACTATGACAGGGCTGACCTCACCCTGCTCATGGCAACTGATGAGGGACAGGAAGAAGACAGTGATCCTCTACCTGATCTCTTCTCTTCCACAGAACAAGATGCTCTTGTGGAAGGTGTAGTTTTGGCTGATTGTCTTACTGCTGAGCAGAAAGACCATTGCATAAATCTCCTAGATCAATTCTCTGAACTCTTCTCTACTGTGCCAGGTACCACTTCTTGGTGTGAGCACACTATAGATACTGGAGAGAGTTTACCTGTCAAAAGTAAGAGCTATAGGCAGCCTGACCATGTCAGGGACTGCATAAAGCAAGAGGTGCAGAAAATGTTAGAACTAGGAGTGGTTGAGCACTCTGAAAGTCCATGGGCTTCTCCAGTGGTGTAGGAGGCTGGACTGGTTTGTAGTGAGTACCAAGGGGTACTTGCACCTTGCACCAGGCCCAGTTATCCCTTATTAGTGTATAGGGTGTCTAGCAGCTTAGGCTGATAGATAATGGTAGCTTAGCAGAGCAGCTTAGGCTGAACTAGGAGACGTGTGAAGCTACTACAGTACCACTTAGTGTCATATGCACAATATCATAAGAAAACACAATACACAGTTATACTAAAAATAAAGGTACTTTATTTTTATGACAATATGCCAAAGTATCTTAGAGTGTACCCTCAGTGAGAGGATAGGAAATATACACAAGATATATATACACAATAGCAAAAATATGCAGTATAGTCTTAGAAAACAGTGCAAACAATGTATAGTTACAATAGGATGCAATGGGGAAACATAGGGATAGGGGCAACACAAACCATATACTCCAGAAGTGGAATGCGAACCACGAATGGACCCCAAACCTATGTGACCTTGTAGAGGGTCGCTGGGACTATTAGAAAATAGTGAGAGTTAGAAAAATAACCCTCCCCAAGACCCTGAAAAGTGAGTGCAAAGTGCACTAAAGTTCCCCTAAGGACAAAATAGTCGTGTTAGAGGGAGAATGCAAGGAAAACACAAATCAGCAATGCAACAACGATGGATTCCTGTCTGAAGGTACCTGTGGAACAAGGGGACCAAGTCCAAAAGTCACAAGCAGCTCGGAGATGGGCAGATGCCCAAGAAATGCCAGCGGTTGGTGCAAAGAAGCTCTTACTAGGCTGAAGAACTGTGAATACTGCAGGAACGACAAGGGCTAGAGACTTCCCCTTTGGAGGATGGATCCCCCACGCCTTGGAGAGTCGTGCAGAAGTGTTTTCCCGCCGGATGGACGCCAACAAGCCTTGCTACACGCAAATCGTGCGTTTGGCGTTTTTGGACGCTGCTGGGGTCCAGGAGGGACCAGGAGGTCGCAAATTGGACCTGCTGAGAGAGGGGACGTCGAGCAAGACAAAGAGCCCTCACTGAAGCAGGTAGCACCCGGAGAAGTGCCAGAAACAGGCACTACGAGGATGCGTGAAACGGTGCTCGCCGAAGTTGCACAAAGGAGTCCCACGTCGCCGGAGACCTACTTAGAAAGTCGTGCAATGCAGGTTAGAGTGCCGTGGACCCAGGCTTGGCTGTGCACGAAGGATTTCTGCCGGAAGTGCACAGGGGCCGGAGAAGCTTGCAAAGTCGCGGTTCCCAGCAATGCAGCCCAGCGAGGTGAGGCAAGGACTTACCTCCACCAAACTTGGGCTGAAGAGTCACTGGACTGTGGGGGTCACTTGGACGGTGTCGCTGGATTCGAGGGACCTCGCTCGTCGTGCTGAGAGGAGACCCAAGGGACCGGAGATGCAGCTTTTTGGTGCCTGCGGTTGCAGGGGGAAGATTCCGTCGACCCACGGGAGATTTCTTCGGAGCTTCTGGTGCAGAGAGGAGGCAGACTACCCCCACAGCATGCACAAGCAGGAAAACAGTCGAGAAGGCGGCAGGATCAGCGTTACAGAGTTGCAGTAGTCGTCTTTGCTACTATGTTGCAGGTTTGCAGGCTTCCAGCGCGGTCAGCGGTCGATTCCTTATCAGAAGGTGAAGAGGGAGATGCAGAGGAACTCGGCTGAGCTCATGCATTCGTTATCTAAAGTTTCCCCAGAGACAGAGACCCTAAATAGCCAGAAAAGAGGGTTTGGCTACCTAGGAGAGAGGAAAGGCTACTAACACCTGAAGGAGCCTATCAGCAGGAGTCTCTGACGTCACCTGGTGGCACTGGCCACTCAGAGCAGTCCAGTGTGCCAGCAGCACCTCTGTTTCCAAGATGGCAGAGGTCTGGAGCACACTGGAGGAGCTCTGGACACCTCCCAGGGGAGGTGCAGGTCAGGGGAGTGGTCACTCCCCTTTCCTTTGTCCAGTTTCGCGCCAGAGCAGGGGCTAAGGGGTCCCTGAACCGGTGTAGACTGGCTTATGCAGAATTGGGCACATCTGTGCCCAACAAAGCATTTCCAGAGGCTGGGGGAGGCTACTCCTCCCCTGCCTTCACACCATTTTCCAAAGGGAGAGGGTGTCACACCCTCTCTCAGAGGAAGTTCTTTGTTCTGCCATCCTGGGCCAGGCCTGGCTGGACCCCAGGAGGGCAGCTGCCTGTCTGAGGGGTTGGCAGCAGCAGCAGCTGCAGTGAAACCCCAGGAAGGGCAGTTTGGCAGTACCAGGGTCTGTGCTACAGACCACTGGGATCATGGGATTGTGCCAACTATGCCAGGATGGTATAGAGGGGGCAATTCCATGATCATAGACATGTTACATGGCCATATTCGGAGTTACCATGGTGAAGCTACATATAGGTAGTGACCTATATGTAGTGCACGCGTGTAATGGTGTCCCCGCACTCACAAAGTTCAGGGAATTGGCTCTGAACAATGTGGGGGCACCTTGGCTAGTGCCAGGGTGCCCTCACACTAAGTAACTTTGCACCTAACCTTTACCAGGTAAAGGTTAGACATATAGGTGACTTATAAGTTACTTAAGTGCAGTGTAAAATGGCTGTGAAATAACGTGGATGTTATTTCACTCAGGCTGCAGTGGCAGGCCTGTGTAAGAATTGTCAGAGCTCCCTATGGGTGGCAAAAGAAATGCTGCAGCCCATAGGGATCTCCTGGAACCCCAATACCCTGGGTACCTCAGTACCATATACTAGGGAATTATAAGGGTGTTCCAGTAAGCCAATGTAAATTGGTAAAATTGGTCACTAGCCTGTTAGTGACAATTTGAGAGTAATGAGAGAGCATAACCACTGAGGATCTGGTTAGCAGAGCCTCAGTGAGACAGTTAGGCACCACACAGGGAACATATACATGCACACCTATGAGCACTGGGGCCCTGTGTGACAGGGTCCCAGTGACACATACATATAGGCCACAAACCTATGAGCACTGGGGTCCTGACTAGCAGGATCCCAGTGACACATAACAACCATACTGAAAACATAGTGTTTTCACTATGAGCACTGAGGCCTGGCTATCAGGATCCCAGTGAGACAGTGAAAACAGTGACAACCACCCTGACATACACTCACAAACAGGCCAAAAGTGGGGGTAACAAGGCTAGAAAGAGGCTACCTTCTCACACAACCCCCCCCCAAACGAAGGACAATAAGGCTAACCTTGGCCAGTTGAGACTTTATTGTCTAAGTGGTGATAAGTAGAGAGTAGCTCTGCAATAGACTGGTTACTCCCTTTATCATCCACTATATGGTTACTTCCCTGTGGGGATGTAAACCACCCTGTTTGAAGTTTTTTAGCTAAGCAACAATGTGAAGATGTATTTTCAGAGTTTCTATCAGTAAGTTTTAGTTTAGAGCAGTGGGAATTGTCCACTGAACCTATTTGTAGTGATGGAAATGCCAGACAGGGATGCTGTCTCAGAAAAGCCATAGCTGGGCAAAAACTTTGTCCATCTGGCTGGAAGAGAGAACAGGGATGCTGTTTCTCTTGAGTTGGAGCAGGGCAGGGATGCTGTCCTATCAGCTCCACACTAGGGCAGGGATGCTGTCCTAAGTGTTGTGAGGCAGTGCAGAGTTTCTGCACTAAAGTTTCTCTGGGAGGGTTGGAGGGATGCTCCATGTTAACTAAAATGGTGCTCTTTTTCTCACCAATGTTAGTTATCCCACAGAGAGGTACTTCTACCTCAGGGAGTCCAGCTTTGCCAGCTGATGATTCCCTTGGAACAAGTGCCACCCTAGGAGAGGTTTCTCCCACCACAGGAATAGTATCCTGAATGGTAGGGTGGTTAGGGGATACTGTGATACCCTTTTTACCTGTTGATGGAGAGGGGTCCTGAGTTTTCAGGCCTTCTCTCCTTTGCTTTTTCATTTCACTTGAAATGAGAGGGAACAATTCCTCAGGGATGCCCAGCATGGCTGCATGGGCATAAAACTCTACATCAGCCCAACCTGAGGCCTCTAGGTCATTACCTAAGAGACAGTCTACAGGTAAGCTAGGTGATACCACCACCTGCTTAGGGCCAGTAACTCCACCCCAACTAAACTGAATTATAGCTAAGGGAAGAAACTTAGTGGAGTTATGGACATCAATAATCTTATACTGTTGTCCAATGATGTGTTGTTCAGGAGGCACTAGGTTTTCAGTCACCAAAGTGAAACTGGCACCTGTGTCCCTGTAGGCCAAGGCCTCAACACCATTTATTGAAACTGTCTGCCTGTACTTATCCATTGTAAGGGGACAAGCAGCCAGTGTGGCAAGGCCAATGCCACTAGGTGTGACAGAAACTGTCTTGGGACTGATTACATCAGTTTCCACTATGGACCCATAAGTGAACCCAACTACACCCTTTGCTTGACTGTTGCCAGCAGTCCCACCACTAGTACCACTACTGCTAGGGGCACTAGAGCTTGATGTATTAGTGGTGGTAGGCTCAGGGGGTTTACCTGGACAGGACTTATCCCCTGGCCTATGGCCTCTGTTTTTACACACAAAGCACCAAGGCTTTTTAATGTGTGCAGGTTGGGAAGAAGAGGAAGAATTTGTTTTATCCCCACCCTCTGAAGAGTGTTTAAGATTTGAAGTGGGATCTTTGGTTTTACCCTTATCCCCATGCTTATCTTGAGATTTTTCACCATCTTTCTTCTTATTGCCATCTTTGTCACCCCCTGTATGAACTTTTCTGTTCACCCTTGTTCTGACCCATTTGTCTGCCTTCTTTCCCAATTCTTGGGGAGAGGTCAGATCAGAGTCTACCAGGTACTGGTGCAACAAATCAGACACACAATTATTAAGTATATGCTCTCTCAGGATTGTGTTATACAGGCTTTCATAATCAGTAACTTTACTGCCATGTAACCACCCCTCCAAGGCCTTCACTGCCTGGTCAATGAAATCAACCCAGTCTTGTGAAGACTCCTTTTTGGTCTCTCTGAACTTTATCCTGTACTGTTCAGTGGTTAAGCCATAACCATCCAGGAGTGCATTCTTAAGAACTTGGAAATTATTAGCATCATTTTCTTTTACAGTAAGGAGCCTATCCCTACCTTTTCCAGTAAATGATAGCCATAGGATAGCAGCCCACTGCTTTTGAGGGACATCCTGTACAGCACAGGCCCTCTCAAGTGCAGCAAACCACTTGTTAATGTCATCCCCCTCCTTATAAGGGGGAACTATCTTGTGCAGATTCCTGGAATCATGCTCTTTTGCAGGATGACTATGGGGAATACTGCTGCTGCCACCATGGGTATCTAAACCCAACTTCTGTCTTTCCTTCTCTAATTCTAAAGACTGTCTATCCAAATCCAGCTGTTGCTTCTTGAGCTTCAGTCTGGTTTGTTCCACTCTCAATCTATTGAGCTCCCTTTCTAACAATCTGTCATCAGGGTGGGTGGGAGGGACATTTCTAGATACAGAGGTATGATGGGAATGAACAGAAGGAGACCTGTCCCTTACAGAGGGCACCCTAACAGCTTGGCTACCAGTATAATGTGAGAGCACACCATCAGTATGGTGTGATTCAACCTCTGTACCAACTATGCTAGACTGTCTAGTAATGGGCAGGCTGCGAAGTTTCTTTCCTGAACCTTTTCCTGGGGGAGTCCCTGGATCAGATTGAGAACCATTAGCTACTTTTTCCACAGATTGGGCACTTATGGCCTTATCCTGTACTCTAAGCATATTAATTAACAGTTCTAAGGAAGGATTCTTCCCTACACTCAAACCTCTCTCTATGCAGAGACTCCTTGCTCCTTTCCAGCTAAGGTGATCATATGCAAGTTTGGACAGTTCAACTTTTTGGCCTGTGCCAGACATTTTTTAGAGAGAGTTAAAGTGATAGACAAAGAAAAAAAAAGTTTTCAGAACTTTTTGGAAAGACAGAAAAAACTTTTTAAACTTTTAAGAACTTTTTGAAAGTTTAGAAGTACTTTTCAGCACTTAGAAAAGAGTGAAAAGAGGAAATGCAAAACTTTTTGGCTATGTGTATATACACTGACCTTGTTTTGTATATTTTTCTCTTATGAAAAGTACAATGACAAGAGTGGTAAGTAGTCTCAAAGCACTTATCCCACCACTGCACAACCAATGTAGGAGGCTGGACTGGTTTGTAGTGAGTACCAAGGGGTACTTGCACCTTGCACCAGGCCCAGTTATCCCTTATTAGTGTATAGGGTGTCTAGCAGCTTAGGCTGATAGATAATGGTAGCTTAGCAGAGCAGCTTAGGCTGAACTAGGAGACGTGTGAAGCTACTACAGTACCACTTAGTGTCATATGCACAATATCATAAGAAAACACAATACACAGTTATACTAAAAATAAAGGTACTTTATTTTTATGACAATATGCCAAAGTATCTTAGAGTGTACCCTCAGTGAGAGGATAGGAAATATACACAAGATATATATACACAATAGCAAAAATATGCAGTATAGTCTTAGAAAACAGTGCAAACAATGTATAGTTACAATAGGATGCAATGGGGAAACATAGGGATAGGGGCAACACAAACCATATACTCCAGAAGTGGAATGCGAACCACGAATGGACCCCAAACCTATGTGACCTTGTAGAGGGTCGCTGGGACTATTAGAAAATAGTGAGAGTTAGAAAAATAACCCTCCCCAAGACCCTGAAAAGTGAGTGCAAAGTGCACTAAAGTTCCCCTAAGGACAAAATAGTCGTGTTAGAGGGAGAATGCAAGGAAAACACAAATCAGCAATGCAACAACGATGGATTCCTGTCTGAAGGTACCTGTGGAACAAGGGGACCAAGTCCAAAAGTCACAAGCAGCTCGGAGATGGGCAGATGCCCAAGAAATGCCAGCGGTTGGTGCAAAGAAGCTCTTACTAGGCTGAAGAACTGTGAATACTGCAGGAACGACAAGGGCTAGAGACTTCCCCTTTGGAGGATGGATCCCCCACGCCTTGGAGAGTCGTGCAGAAGTGATTTCCCGCCGGATGGACGCCAACAAGCCTTGCTACACGCAAATCGTGCGTTTGGCGTTTTTGGACGCTGCTGGGGCCCAGGAGGGACCAGGAGGTCGCAAATTGGACCTGCTGAGAGAGGGGACGTCGAGCAAGACAAAGAGCCCTCACTGAAGCAGGTAGCACCCGGAGAAGTGCCAGAAACAGGCACTACGAGGATGCGTGAAACGGTGCTCGCCGAAGTTGCACAAAGGAGTCCCACGTCGCCGGAGACCTACTTAGAAAGTCGTGCAATGCAGGTTAGAGTGCCGTGGACCCAGGCTTGGCTGTGCACGAAGGATTTCCGCCGGAAGTGCACAGGGGCCGGAGAAGCTTGCAAAGTCGCGGTTCCCAGCAATGCAGCCCAGCGAGGTGAGGCAAGGACTTACCTCCACCAAACTTGGGCTGAAGAGTCACTGGACTGTGGGGGTCACTTGGACGGTGTCGCTGGATTCGAGGGACCTCGCTCGTCGTGCTGAGAGGAGACCCAAGGGACCGGAGATGCAGCTTTTTGGTGCCTGCGGTTGCAGGGGGAAGATTCCGTCGACCCACGGGAGATTTCTTCGGAGCTTCTGGTGCAGAGAGGAGGCAGACTACCCCCACAGCATGCACAAGCAGGAAAACAGTCGAGAAGGCGGCAGGATCAGCGTTACAGAGTTGCAGTAGTCGTCTTTGCTACTATGTTGCAGGTTTGCAGGCTTCCAGCGCGGTCAGCGGTCGATTCCTTATCAGAAGGTGAAGAGGGAGATGCAGAGGAACTCGGCTGAGCTCATGCATTCGTTATCTAAAGTTTCCCCAGAGACAGAGACCCTAAATAGCCAGAAAAGAGGGTTTGGCTACCTAGGAGAGAGGAAAGGCTACTAACACCTGAAGGAGCCTATCAGCAGGAGTCTCTGACGTCACCTGGTGGCACTGGCCACTCAGAGCAGTCCAGTGTGCCAGCAGCACCTCTGTTTCCAAGATGGCAGAGGTCTGGAGCACACTGGAGGAGCTCTGGACACCTCCCAGGGGAGGTGCAGGTCAGGGGAATGGTCACTCCCCTTTCCTTTGTCCAGTTTCGCGCCAGAGCAGGGGCTAAGGGGTCCCTGAACCGGTGTAGACTGGCTTATGCAGAATTGGGCACATCTGTGCCCAACAAAGCATTTCCAGAGGCTGGGGGAGGCTACTCCTCCCCTGCCTTCACACCATTTTCCAAAGGGAGAGGGTGTCACACCCTCTCTCAGAGGAAGTTCTTTGTTCTGCCATCCTGGGCCAGGCCTGGCTGGACCCCAGGAGGGCAGCTGCCTGTCTGAGGGGTTGGCAGCAGCAGCAGCTGCAGTGAAACCCCAGGAAGGGCAGTTTGGCAGTACCAGGGTCTGTGCTACAGACCACTGGGATCATGGGATTGTGCCAACTATGCCAGGATGGTATAGAGGGGGCAATTCCATGATCATAGACATGTTACATGGCCATATTCGGAGTTACCATGGTGAAGCTACATATAGGTAGTGACCTATATGTAGTGCACGCGTGTAATGGTGTCCCCGCACTCACAAAGTTCAGGGAATTGGCTCTGAACAATGTGGGGGCACCTTGGCTAGTGCCAGGGTGCCCTCACACTAAGTAACTTTGCACCTAACCTTTACCAGGTAAAGGTTAGACATATAGGTGACTTATAAGTTACTTAAGTGCAGTGTAAAATGGCTGTGAAATAACGTGGACGTTATTTCACTCAGGCTGCAGTGGCAGGCCTGTGTAAGAATTGTCAGAGCTCCCTATGGGTGGCAAAAGAAATGCTGCAGCCCATAGGGATCTCCTGGAACCCCAATACCCTGGGTACCTCAGTACCATATACTAGGGAATTATAAGGGTGTTCCAGTAAGCCAATGTAAATTGGTAAAATTGGTCACTAGCCTGTTAGTGACAATTTGAGAGTAATGAGAGAGCATAACCACTGAGGATCTGGTTAGCAGAGCCTCAGTGAGACAGTTAGGCACCACACAGGGAACATATACATGCACACCTATGAGCACTGGGGCCCTGTGTGACAGGGTCCCAGTGACACATACATATAGGCCACAAACCTATGAGCACTGGGGTCCTGACTAGCAGGATCCCAGTGACACATAACAACCATACTGAAAACATAGTGTTTTCACTATGAGCACTGAGGCCTGGCTATCAGGATCCCAGTGAGACAGTGAAAACAGTGACAACCACCCTGACATACACTCACAAACAGGCCAAAAGTGGGGGTAACAAGGCTAGAAAGAGGCTACCTTCTCACAAGTGGTACTTGTACCAAAACCCCATTCCAAAGATGGAAAGAAGGAAATGCGGTTTTGTGTAGACTATAGAGGTCTCAACCTGGTAACCAAAACTGATGCTCACCCTATGCCCAGGGCAGATGAGCTCATAGATTCACTGGCATCTGCCAAGTATCTAAGCACTTTTGATTTGACTGCAGGGTATTGGCAGATCAAATTGTCAGAAGATGCTAAACCTAAAACTGCATTTTCAACCATTGGAGGCCATTACCAGTTTACTGTAATGCCTTTTGGATTGAAAAATGCACCTGCCACTTTTCAGAGGTTGGTGAACACAGTCCTGCAAGGGCTGGAAGCTTTCAGTGCATCATATTTGGACGATATAGCTGGCTTTAGCTCCAGCTGGGATGATCACCTGGTCCACCTATGGAAAGTTTTGGAGGCCCTGCAAAAGGCAGGCCTCACTATCAAGGCTTCAAAGTGCCAGATAGGGCAGGGTAAGGTGGTTTATCTGGGACACCTTGTTGGTGGGGAACAGATTGCACCACTTCATGGGAAAATCCAAACAATTATTGATTGGGTTCCCCCTACCACTCAGATTCAGGTGAGAGCCTTCCTAGGCCTCACTGGGTATTACAGGAGGTTCATTAAGAACTATGGCTCCATTGCAGCCCCTCTTAATGACCTCACATCCAAGAAAATGCCTAAAAAGGTATTATGGACAGCAAACTGTCAGAAAGCTTTTGAGGAGCTGAAGCAGGCCATGTGCTCTGCACCTGTCCTGAAAAGCCCTTGTTACTCTAAAAAATTCTATGTCCAAACTGATGCATCTGAATTAGGAGTAGGGGCAGTCCTATCACAACTTAATTCTGAGGGCCAGGATCAACCTGTTGCTTTTATTAGTAGGAGGTTGACCCCTAGAGAAAAGCGTTGGTCTGCCATAGAGAGGGAGGCCTTTGCTGTGGTCTGGGCTCTGAAGAAGTTGAGGCCATACCTGTTTGGCACTCACTTCATTGTTCAGACAGACCACAAACCTCTACTTTGGCTAAAACAAATGAAAGGTGAAAATCCTAAATTGTTGAGGTGGTCCATATCCCTACAGGGAATGGACTATACAGTGGAACATAGACCTGGGAGTAGCCACTCCAATGCAGATGGACTCTCCAGATATTTCCACTTAGACAATGAAGACTCATCAGGTCATGGCTAGTCTTATTGTCCTTCGTTTGGGGGGGGGGGGGGTTGTGTAGGAAAGTTCCATCTTGCCTGGCATGTTACCCCCATTTTTCACTGTATATATGTTGTTTTAGTTGTATGTGTCACTGGGACCCTGGTAACCCAGGGCCCCAGTGCTCATAAGTGTGCCTGAATGTGTTACCTGTGTAGTGACTAACTGTCTCACTGAGGCTCTGCTAATCAGAACCTCAGTGGTTATGCTCTCTCATTTCTTTCCAAATTGTCACTAACAGGCTAGTGACCAATTTTACCATTTTACATTGGCTTACTGGAACACCCTTATAATTCCCTAGCATATGATACTGAGGTACCCAGGGTATTGGGGTTCCAGGAGATCCCTATGGGCTGCAGCATTTCTTTTGCCACCCATAGGGAGCTCTGACAATTCTTACACAGGCCTGCCACTGCAGCCTGAGTGAAATAACGTCCACGTTATTTCACAGCCATTTTACACTGCACTTAAGTAATTTATAAGTCACCTATATGTCTAACCTTTACCTGGTAAAGGTTAGGTGCAAAGTTACTTAGTGTGAGGGCACCCTGGCACTAGCCAAGGTGCCCCCACATTGTTCAGGGCCAATTCCCCGGACTTTGTGAGTGCGGGGACACCATTACACGCATGCACTACATATAGGTCACTACCTATATGTAGCTTCACAATGGTAACTCCGAATATGGCCATGTAACATGTCTATGATCATGGAATTGCCCCCTCTATACCATCCTGGCATAGTTGGCACAATCCCATGATCCCAGTGGTCTGTAGCACAGACCCTGGTACTGCCAAACTACCTTTCCTGGGGTTTCACTGCAGCTGCTGCTGCTGCCAACCCCTCAGACAGGCAGCTGCCCTCCTGGGGTCCAGCCAGGCCTGGCCCAGGATGGCAGAACAAAGAACTTCCTCTGAGAGAGGGTGTTACACCCTCTCCCTTTGGAAAATGGTGTGAAGGCAGGGGAGGAGTAGCCTCCTCCAGCCTCTGGAAATGCTTTCTTGGGCACAGATGTGCCCAATTCTGCATAAGCCAGTCTACACCGGTTCAGGGGACCCCTTAGCCCTGCTCTGGCGCGAAACTGGACAAAGGAAAGGGGAGTGACCACTCCCCTGACCTGCACCTCCCCTGGGAGGTGTCCAGAGCTCCTCCAGTGTGCTCCAGACCCCTGTCATCTTGGAAACAGAGGTGCTGCTGGCACACTGGACTGCTCTGAGTGGCCAGTGCCACCAGGTGACGTCAGAGACTCCTTCTGATAGGCTCCTTCAGGTGTTAGTAGCCTATTCTCTCCTAGGTAGCCAAACCCTCTTTTCTGGCTATTTAGGGTCTCTGTCTCTGGGGAAACTTTAGATAACGAATGCAAGAGCTCATCCGAGTTCCTCTGCATCTCTCTCTTCACCTTCTGCCAAGGAATCGACTGCTGACCGCGCTGGAAGCCTGCAAAACTGCAACATAGTAGCAAAGACGACTACTGCAACTCTGTAACGCTGATCCTGCCGCCTTCTCGACAGTTTTCCTGGTGGTGCATGCTGTGGGGGTGTAGGAGGCTGGACTGGCTTGTAGTGAGTACCAAGGGGTACTTGCACCTTGCACCAGGCCCAGTTATCCCTTATTAGTGTATAGGGTGTCTAGCAGCTTAGGCTGATAGATAATGGTAGCTTAGCAGAGCAGCTTAGGCTGAACTAGGAGACGTGTGAAGCTACTACAGTACCACTTAGTGTCATATGTACAATATCATAAGAAAACACAATACACAGTTATACTAAAAATAAAGGTACTTTATTTTTATGACAATATGCCAAAGTATCTTAGAGTGTACCCTCAGTGAGAGGATAGGAAATATACACAAGATATATATACACAATACCAAAAATATGCAGTATAGTCTTAGAAAACAGTGCAAACAATGTATAGTTACAATAGGATGCAATGGGGACCCATAGGGATAGGGGCAACACAAACCATATACTCCAAAAGTGGAATGCGAACCACGAATGGACCCCAAACCTATGTGACCTTGTAGAGGGTCGCTGGGACTATTAGAAAATAGTGAGAGTTAGAAAATTAGCCCTCCTCAAGACCCTGAAAAGTGAGTGGAAAGTGCACTAAAGTTCCCCTAAGGACAAAGAAGTCGTGATAGAGGAATAATGCAGGAAAGACACAAACCAACAATGCAACAACTGTGGATTTCCAATCTAGGGTACCTGTGGAACAAGGGGACCAAGTCCAAAAGTCACAAGCAAGTCGGAGATGGGCAGATGCCCAGGAAATGCCAGCTGCGGGTGCAAAGAAGCTTCTACTGGACAGAAGAAGCTGAGGTTTCTGCAGGAACGAAAAGGGCTAGAGACTTCCCCTTTGGAGGACGGATCCCTCTCGCCGTGGAGAGTCGTGCAGAAGTGTTTTCCCGCCAAAAGAACGCCAACAAGCCTTGCTAGTTGCAAATCGTGCGGTTAGCGTTTTTGGATGCTGCTGTGGCCCAGGAGGTCGCAAATTGGACCAGGAGGTAGAGGGGACATCGACCAAGACAAGGAGCCCTCTTAGCAGCAGGTAGCACCCGCAGAAGTGCCAGAAACAGGCACTACGAGGATGCGTGAAACGGTGCTCACCCGAAGTCGCACAAAGAGGTCCCACGTCGCCGGAGAACAACTTAGGAGGTCGTGCAATGCAGGTTAGAGTGCCGTGGACCCAGGCTGGACTGTGCACAAAGGATTTCTGCCGGAAGTGCACGGAGGCCGGAGTAGCTGCAAAAGTCGCGGATCCCAGCAATGCAGTCTAGCGAGGTGAGGCAAGGACTTACCTCCACCAAACTTGGACTGAAGAGTCACTGGACTATGGGGGTCACTTGGACAGAGTTTCTGGATTCGAGGGACCTCGCTCGTCGTGCTGAGAGGAGACCCAAGGGACGGTAATGCAACTTTTTGGTGCCTGCGGTTGCAGGGGGAAGATTCCGTCGACCCACGGGAGATTTCTTCGGAGCTTCAAGTGCAGAGAGGAGGCAGACTACCCCCACAGCATGCACCACCAGGAAAACAGTCGAGAAGGCGGCAGGATCAGCGTTACAGAGTTGCAGTAGTCGTCTTAGCTACTTTTTGCAGTTTTGCAGGCTTCCAGCGCGGTCAGCAGTCGATTCCTTGGCAGAAGGTGAAGAGAGAGATGCAGAGGAACTCTGATGAGCTCTTGCATTCGTTATCTAAAGTTTCCCCAGAGACAGAGACCCTAAATAGCCAGAAAAGAGTGTTTGGCTACTTAGGAGAGAGGATAGGCTACTAACACCTGAAGGAGCCTATCAGAAGGAGTCTCTGACGTCACCTGGTGGCACTGGCCACTCAGAGCAGTCCAGTGTGCCAGCAGCACCTCTGTTTCCAAGATGGCAGAGGTCTGGAGCACACTGGAGGAGCTCTGGCACCTCCCAGGGGAGGTACAGGTCAGGGGAGTGGTCACTCCCCTTTCCTTTGTCCAGTTTCGCGCCAGAGCAGGGCTAAGGGGTCCCCTGAACCTGTGTAGACTGGCTTATGCAGAATTGGGCACATCTGTGCCCAACAAAGCATTTCCAGAGGCTGGGGGAGGCTACTCCTTCCCTGCCTTCACACCATTTTCCAAAGGGAGAGGGTGTAACACCCTCTCTCAGAGGAAGTCCTTTGTTCTGCCATCCTGGGCCAGGCCTGGCTGGACCCCAGGAGGGCAGATGCCTGTCTGAGGGGTTGGCAGCAGCAGCAGCTGCAGTGAAACCCCAGGAAGGGCAGTTTGGCAGTACCAGGGTCTGTGCTACAGACCACTGGGATCATGGGATTGTGCCAACTATGCCAGGATGGCATAGAGGGGGCAATTCCATGATCATAGACATGTTACATGGCCATATTCGGAGTTACCATTGTGAAGCTACATATAGGTAGTGACCTATATGTAGTGCACGTGTGTAATGGTGTCCCCGCACTCACAAAGTTCAGGGAATTGGCTCTGAACAATGTGGGGGCACCTTGGCTAGTGCCAGGGTGCCCTCACACTAAGTAACTTTGCACCTAACCTTTACCAGGTAAAGGTTAGACATATAGGTGACTTATAAGTTACTTAAGTGCAGTGTAAAATGGCTGTGAAATAACGTGGACGTTATTTCACTCAGGCTGCAGTGGCAGGCCTGTGTAAGAATTGTCAGAGCTCCCTATGGGTGGCAAAAGAAATGCTGCAGCCCATAGGGATCTCCTGGAACCCCAATACCCTGGGTACCTCAGTACCATATACTAAGGAATTATAAGGGTGTTCCAGTAAGCCAATGTAAATTGGTAAAATTAGTCACTAGCCTGTTAGTGACAATTTGGAAAGAAATGAGAGAGCATAACCACTGAGGTTCTGATTAGCAGAGCCTCAGTGAGACAGTTAGTCACTACACAGGTAGCACATTCAGGCACACTTATGAGCACTGGGGCCCTGGTGAACAGGGTCCCAGTGACACATACAACTAAAACAACATATATACAGTGAAAAATGGGGGTAACATGCCAGGCAAGATGGTACTTTCCTACAAAAGCTGCATTACCGGTCCCTTGGGTCTCCTCTCAGCACGACGAGCGAGGTCCCTCGAATCCAGCAACTCTGTCCAAGTGGCCCCCACAGTCCAGTGACTCTTCAGTCCAAGTTTGGTGGAGGTAAGTCCTTGCCTCACCTCGCTAGACTGCATTGCTGGGAACCGCGAGTTTTGCAGCTACTCCGCCCTCCGTGCACTTCCGGCGGAAATCCTTTGTGCACAGTCCAGCCTGGGTCCACAGCACTCTAACCTGCATTGCACGACCTCCTAAGTTGTTCTCCGGCGACGTGGGACTTCTTTGTGCGACTTCAGGTGAGGACCGTTTCACGCATCCTCGTAGTGCCTGTTTCTGGCACTTCTCCGGGTGCTACCTGCTGCTAAGAGGTCTCCTTGTCTTGCTCGACGTCCCTTCTACCTCCTGGTCCAATTTGCGACCTCCTGGTCCCTCCTGGGCCACAGCAGCATCCAAAAACGCTAACCGCACGATTTGCAGCTAGCAAGTCTTGTTGGCATTCTTTCGGCGGAAAAACACTTGTGCACGACTCTCCACGGCGAGTGGGATCCGTCCACCAAAGGGGAAGTCTCTAGCCCTTTTCATTCCTGCAGAAACCTCAGCTTCTTCTGTCCAGTAGAAGCTTCTTTGCACCCACAGCTGGCATTTCCTGGGCATCTGCCCATCTCCGACTTGCTTGTGACTTTTGGACTTGGTCCCCTTGTTCCACAGGTACCCAAGATTGGAAATCCATCGTTGTTGCATTGTTGGTTTGTGTCTTTCCTGCATTATTCCTCTAACACAACTTCTTTGTCCTTAGGGGAACTTTAGTGCACTTTGCACTCACTTTTCAGGGTCTTGGGGAGGGTTATTTTTCTAACTCTCACTATTTTCTAATAGTCCCAGCGACCCTCTACAAGGTCACATAGGTTTGGGGTCCATTCGTGGTTCGCATTCCACTTTTGGAGTATATGGTTTGTGTTGCCCCTATCCCTATGTGTCCCCATTGCATCCTATTGTAACTATACATTGCTTGCACTGTTTTCTAAGACTATACTGCATATTTTTGCTATTGTGTATATATATCTTGTGTATATTTCCTATCCTCTCACTGAGGGTACACTCTAAGATACTTTGGCATATTGTCATAAAAATAAAGAACCTTTATTTTTAGTATAACTGTGTATTGTGTTTTCTTATGATATTGTGCATATGACACTAAGTGGTACTGTAGTAGCTTCACACGTCTCCTAGTTCAGCCTAAGCTGCTCTGCTAAGCTACCATTATCTATCAGCCTAAGCTGCTGGACACCCTATACACTAATAAGGGATAACTGGGCCTGGTGCAAGGTGCAAGTACCCCTTGGTACTCACTACAAGCCAGTCCAGCCTCCTACAACGAATGCAAGAGCTCATCAGAGTTCCTCTCCATCTCTCTCTTCACCTTCTGCCAAGGAATCGACTGCTGACCGCGCTGGAAGCCTGCAAAACTGCAACAAAGTAGCAAAGACCACTACTTCGACCTTGTAACGCTGATCCTGCCGCCTTCTAGACTGTTTCCTGGTGGTGCATGCTGTGGGGGTAGTCTGCCTCCTCTCTGCACTAGAAGCTCCGAAGAAATCTCCCGTGGGTCGACGGAATCTTCCCCCTGCAACCGCAGGCACCAAAGAACTGCATCACCGGTCCTCTGGGTCTCCTCTCAGCACGAAGAGTGAGGTCCCTTGAACTCAGCAACTCTGTCCAAGTGACTCCCACAGTCCAGTGACTCTTCAGTCCAAGTTTGTTGGAGGTAAGTCCTTGCCTCCCCACGCTAGACTGCATTGCTGGGAACCGCGTGTTTTGCAGCTACTCCGGCTCCTGTGCACTCCACAAAGATTTCCTTTGTGCACAGCCAAGCCTGGGTCCATGGCACTCTAACCTGTATTGCACAACCTCCTGAGCTGTCCTCCGGCGGCGTTGGACTCTCTTCTGTAACTTCGGGTGAGCACCATTTCACTCCACTTCGTAGTGCCTTTTCCAGCACTTCTGCAGGTGCTGCTTGCTTCTGAGAGGGCTCTTTGTCTTGCTGGACGCCCCCTCTGTCTCCTCACGCAATTGGAGACATCCTGGTCCCTCCTGGGCCACAGCAGCATCCAAAAACCCTAACCGCAAGCTTTGCAGCTAGCAAGGTTTGTTTGCGGTCTTTCTGCCGGAAAACACTTCTGCACAACTCTTCATGACGTGGGACATCCTTCCTTCAAAGGGGAAGTTTCTAGCCCTTGTGGTTCTTGCAGAATCCTCAGCTTCTAACATCCGGTGGCAGCTTCTTTGCACCCACTGCTGGCATTTCCTGGGCATCTGCCCACTCCCGACTTGATCGTGACTTTTGGACTTGGTCCCCTTGTTCCACAGGTACTCTCGCCTGGAAATCCATCATTGTTGCATTGCTGGTGTTGGTCTTTCCTGCAGACTTCCCCTATCATGACTTCTGTGCTCTGTGGGGAACTTAGGTGCACTTTGCACCCACTTTTCAGGGTCTTGGGGTGGGCTATTTTTCTAACCCTCACTGTTTCCTTACAGTCCCAGCGACCCTCTACAAGGTCACATAGGTTTGGGGTCCATTCGTGGTTCGCATTCCACTTCTAGAGTATATGGTTTGTGTTGCCCCTATCCCTATGTGCCCCCATTGCATTCTATTGTGACTATACATTGTTTGCACTGTTTTCTATTGCTATTACTGCATATTTTGGTATTGTGTACATATATCTTGTGTATATTTGCTATCCTCATACTGAGGGTACTCACTGAGATACTTTTGGCATATTGTCATAAAAATAAAGTACCTTTATTTTTAGTATATCTGTGTTTTGTGTTTTCTTATGATATTGTGCAAGTGACACTAGTGGTACTGTAGGAGCTTCACTCGTCTCCTAGTTCAGCCTAAGCTTCTCTGCTAAGCTACCTTTTCTATCAGCCTAAGCTGCTAGACACCCCTCTACACTAATAAGGGATACCTGGGTCTGGTGCAAGGTGTAAGTACCCCTTGGTACTCACTACAAGCCAGTCCAGCCTCCTACAAGTACTCACCGTTGTCTTCGCTGCCGGCGTTCGTGCTCCTGGTAGAGGAGCAAGAAGATAAGGGCTGGCAGGATGTGGAGCTCGGGTTCCATGGCGTCCGGATTCCTCGTGGGGTGTGTAGAGGTGAGCGTTTTCCCTTTGAAGTCCTGTTTCCACTGTGTTTTTGTTCGCGGTGAACCCGCCCCGGAAAAGGTGGCGGATTGGTAGGTTGTGATACTGTGGGCGGTACATTGTCCTCAGCCTGTCTGTTGGCGGTGACCGCCAAGCTGTTTGTTTGTACCGCTGTGGCGGTCGGAGTGTTAAAGTGGCTGTCTTTGTTGGCGGTTTCTGCCACGGTCGTAATTCCAATTTTTTTACCGCCGGCCTGTTGGCGGTCTTACCGCCGCTTTAACATCGACCACCAGGGTTGTAATGGCCACCAATGTGCCAAAAATATCTCAGAGGATATACTCCCTTAGGAGGTAAGTAAAATACACAAAATATACACACAAACAAACCAAAATCAGGTAAGTAAAACAGTCAGAAAGTAGTGCAAACACTGTAGAATACAATAGGATGCAATAGGCCTAGGGGCACCACAAACCATATACTAATAAAGTGGAATGCGAACGCTGAATGGACCCCTAGGTTAGTGTAATGTGTAGAGAGTCGCTGGGAGTGTAACAAAACACTAAGGGGGTTATTACAACTTTGGAGGAGGTGTTAATCTGTCCCAAATGTGACGGATATACCACCAGCCATATTACGAGTTCCATAGGATATAATGGACTCGTAATATGGCTGGTGGTATATCCATCACTTTACCGTCACTTTTGGGACGGATTAACACCTCCACCAAAGTTGTAATAACCCCCTAAGGGTGTCCAAGATACCCCACACCAAACCTTGGAAAGTAGGAGTAAAGTACTACTATTTCCCCAGAAACACACTAGACTGCAAAGCACTGAAGATGGATTCCTGGACCTGAGGACCTGTAAAGGAAGGGGACCAAGTCCAAGAGTCATGAAAGTGTCCGGGGGGGCAAGAGCCCACTAAACCCCGGAGGAAGGTGCAAAATGGCTGCCTCCGGATGGAAGAAGCTGAAGATTCTGCAGCAACGAAAGGTGCTAGGAACTTCTCCTTCGTGCAGAAGATGTCCCACGGAGTGCTGGAGGATGCAGAGTTATTGCTTTGGCAAAAGACCACAAACAAGCCTTGCTAGCTGCAAGAGTTGTGGTTGAAGAAAAAGGGTGCTGCCCGGGCACAGGAAGGACCAGGATGTCGCCACTTGGGAGAGGAGACAGAGGGGGCCCTCACCAACAGAGAGGGCCCATGCACAAGAAGGTAACACCCACAGAAGCACTTAAACACTGGTTCAAGAAGTCAAAACATGGCAGTCATCTCAACACTGCAAAAGAGGGTCCCACGAACTCGGAGATCAACTCATGGAGCTGAGCATTGCAGGACAGAGTGCTGGGGACCTGGGCTTGGCTGTCCATGAAGGATTTTGTGGAACTGTGCACAGAAGCCCTTGTGGCTGCAGTTCACATGGTGCACAGGATTTCTGTATGGAGAGGGGAGGCAAGGAAATACATCCTCCAAATTTGGACAGTTGGACCACTGGACAGTCTGGGTCACTGGGGTCCACCACATGTGTTCCAGGGGCCACGCTAGTCAGGATGAGAGAGGTCCCAGAGTACCGATGATGCTGAAGTTTGGTGCCTGCTGGAGCAGGGGGAAGATTCCGTCAACCTACAGGAGATTTCTTCATTGCTTCCAGTGCAGGATGAAGGCAGGCAGCCCCCAAAGCATGCACCACCATGAAACAGTTGAGAAAGCCGGAAGGATTAGGCGCTACAATGTCGCTGGTAGTCTTCTTGCTACTTTGTTGCAGTTTTGCAGCCGTCCTGGAGCAGTCAGCGGTCGATCCTTGGCAGAAGTCAAAGAGAGAGGTGCAATGGAACTCTGGTGAATTCTTGCAAGTTGTTATCTGAGGAAAAGCCCACTGGAGAGACCCTAAATAGCCCTCAGAGGAGGATTGGTCACCTAGTCAGGTAAGCACCTTTCAGGAGGAGTCTCTGACATCACCTGCTGGCACTGGCCATTCAGAGGCCTCCAGAGTGCCCTCACACTTCTGGATTCAAGGTGGCAGAGGTCTTGGACACACTGGAGGAGCCCTGGGCACCACCCCTGTGGTGGTGATGGACAGGGGAGTGGTCACTCCCCTTTCCTTTGTCCAGTTTCATGCCAGAGCAGGGACTGGGGGTTCCCTGAACCAGTGTAGACTGGCTTATGCAAGGAGGGCACCATCTGTGCCCTTCATAGGATTTTCAGAGGCTAGGAGAGGCTACCCCTCCCCAGCCTTTAACACCTATTTCCAAAGGGAGAGGGTGTAACACACTCTCTCAGAGGAAATTCTTTGTTCTGCCTTCCTGGGACTGGGCTGCCCAGACCCCAGGAGGGCAGAACCCTGTCTCTGGGGTGGCACCAGCGGTAGCTACAGAGAAAACCCTAGAGAGCTGGTTTGGCAGTATCCAGGGACCATGGTGGAGCCCAGGGGATACATGAGATTGTCACCCCAATACCAGATTTGGCATGGCGGACAATTCCATGATCTTAGACATGTTACATGGCCATATTCGGAGTTACCATTGTGAAGCTACATATAGGTATTGACCTATATGTAGTGCACGCGTGTAATGGCGTCTCCGCACTCACAAAGTCCGTGGAAATGGCCCTGAAATATGTGGGGGCACCTTTGCTAGTGCAAGGGTGCCCTCACACTTAGTAACTTTGCACCTAACCTTCAGAAAGTGAAGGTTAGACATATAGGTGACTTATAAGTTACTTAAGTGCAGTGGAAAATGGCTGTGAAATAACGTGTGCGTTATTTCACTCAGGATGCAGTGGCAGTCCTCTGTAAGATTTGTCTGAGCTCCCTATGGGTGGCAAAAGCAATGCTGCAGCGCATGGGGTTCTCCTGAAACCTCAATACACTGGAAACCTAGGTACCATATACTAGGGATTATAAGGGTGTTCCAGTGTGCCAATTAGAATTGGTAAAAATAGTCACTAGCCTGCAGTAACAATTTTAAAGGCAGAGGGAGCATAAGCACTGAGGTTCTGGTTAGCAGATCCTCAGTGACACAGTTAGGCACTACACAGGTACACACATTCAGGCCACAAACTATAAGCACTGGGGTCCTGGCTAGCAGGATCCCAGTGAGACAGGCAATAGCAAACTTACATACATGTAAAAATGGGGGTAACATGCCAGGAAAGATGGTACTTTCTTACACAACCCCCCCCCCAAACGAGGGACAATAAGGCTAACCTTGCCCAGATGAGTCTTCATTGTCTAAGTGGAAATATCTAGAGAGTCCATCTGCATTGGAGTAGGTACTCCCAGGTCAATGTTCCACTGTATAGTCCATTCCCTGTAGGGAGATGGACCACCTCAACAATTTAGGGTTTTCACCTTTCATTTGTTTAAGCCATAATAGAGGTTTGTGGTCTGTCTGAACAATAAAGTGAGTACCAAACAGGTATGGTCTCAACTTTTTCAGGGCCCAGACCACAGAAAAGGCCTCCCTCTCTATGGCAGACCAACGCTTTTCTCTAGGGGTGAACCTTCTGCTGATAAAAGCAACTGGCTGATCCTGGCCCTCAGAATTCAGTTGTGATAAGAGTGCCTCTACCACTAATTCAGATGCGTCAGTTTGAACAATTAATTTCTTGGAGTAACATGGGCTTTTTAGGACAGGTTCAGAGCACATTGGCCTGTTTGAGCTCATCAAAAGCCTTTTGACAGCTAGCTGTCCATAATACCATTTTAGGCATCTTTTTGGATATGAGGTCATTAAGAGGGTCAGCAATAGTGCCATAATTCTTAATGAACCTCCTATAGTACCCTGTGAGGCCTAGGAAGGCTCTCACCTGGGTTTGAGTTGTAGGGGGAGCCCATTCCATAATGGTTTGGATCTTCCCCTGCAGTGGTACAATCTGTTCCCCACCACCAGGTGGCCCAGATAAATTACTTTCCCCTGCCCTATCTGGCACTTTGAAGCCTTGATAGTGAGGCCTGCCTTTTGCAGGGCCTCCAAAACTTTTCACAGGTGGACCAGGTGATCATCCCAGGTGGAGCTAAAGACAGCTATATCATCCAGATATGCTGCACTAAAGGCTTCCAATCCTTGGAGGACTGTATGAGATACTTGGCAGATGCCAGTGTATCTATAAGCTCATCTGCCCTGGGTATAGGGTGAGCATCAGTTTTGGTTACTTGATTGAGACCTCTATAGTCCACATAAAACCTCATTTCCTTTTTACCATCTTTACTGTGAGGTTTGGGGACAAGCACCACTGGGCTAGCCCGGGGACTTTCAGAAGGTTCAATCGCACCTAGATCTAACATTTTCTGTACCGCTTGTTTAATGCAATCTCTGACATGGTCAGGCAACCTATAAATCGTACTTTTGACAGGTAGACTGTCTCCAGTGTCGATTATGTGCTCACACCAGGTAGTTGTACCTGGGATCAGTGAGAAGAGGTCAGATAACTGATCTGAGAGATTTATGCAATTGTCCTTCTGCTCAGAAGTAAGGCAAACTACAAGCACAGCTCCCTCCACTAAGCCATCAGCTTCAGTGGTGGAGAAGAGGTCAGTGAGAGGGTCACACTCCTCTTCCTGCCCCTCATCAGTGGCCATGAGGAGGGTTAAGTCAGCCCTGTCATAATAAGGTTTCAGGCAGTTCACATGAAGCACCCTAAGGGGACTTCTGGCAGTGCCCATGTCTACCAAATAGGTGACCTCACCTTTTTTCTCCACTATGAGTTGGGGTCCACTCTATTTGTCCTGGAGTGCTCTTGGAGCCACAGGCTCCAGTACCCTCACCTTCTGTTTCGGGTGGTAATGAGTCAGGACAGCCTTCTGGTAATGCCATTGCTTTTGGAGCTCTTGGCTGGCCTGAAGGTTTTTACTGGCCTTTTCCATGTACTCAGCCATTCTAGATCTTAGGCCAAGTACATAATCCACAAGGCTTGCTTGGGAGCTTTCAAAGGTTGTTCCCAACCCTCCTTCACAAGAGCAAGGGGACCTCTTACGGGATGCCCAAAGAGGAGTTCAAAGGGGCTAAAGCCCTCTCCTTTTTGGGGTACCTCCCTATAAGCAAAAAGGAGACATGGCAACAGGATATCCCATCTCCTCCAGAGTTTTTCAGGGAGTCCCATGATCGTGCCTTTGACAGTGTTATTAAGCCTCTCAACCAGACTATTCGACTGTGCATGATAAGGAGTAGTGAATTTGTAAGTTACACCACACTCCTTCCACATAGTTTTGAGGTATGCAGGCATGAAGTTACTACCGCTGTCTGACACCACTTCCTTAGGGAAACTCACTCTGGAAAATATTCCCAGGCGGGCTTTTGCCACTGCAGGAGCTGTAGTGGTCCTTAAGGGTATAGCTTCAGGATACCTACTGGCATAGTACACTACCACAAGGATAAATGTTTTTCCTGAAGCTGTTGGAGGGTCAAGGGGGGCAACTATGTCAACCCCTACCCTCTCAAAGGGCACCCCAGCCACTGGTAGTGGAATCAAGGGGGCCTTAGGTGTGTCACCAGTCTTGCCACTGGCTTGACAGGTCACACAGGAGTGACAAAACTCCTTGGTGTCATCTGACATATGAGGCCAGTGAAACAATGGAACAATTCTATCCAAAGTTTTACTCTGGCCCAAATGAGTAGCCAAAGGAATATCATGAGTCAAAGTCAGAAGAACTCTCTATACTGCAAAGGGATGACCAAGCGCCTGGCAGCTCTAGGTTTAGGGTCCCTTGACTCAGTAAGAGGAGGTTATCTTCCCTATAGACGTTATGGCTATCAGTGATATCCCCATTCTGCTGTTTGACAGCTTGCTGTCCTAAACCCTCTAGTGTGGGACAGGTCTGCTCTTCCACACTCAGCTCTTCCCTAGCAGGCCCCCCTGCACCCAAAAGCTCAGCAGTGTCTGCTGCCAGCTCATCTGGTGTATGCCCTGCTCAGGAAGAGGATTCCTCTTCCTCAAAAGGGGAATCTTCTGGAATCTTCGGGAGAGCGAGTGATGGTGGGCAAGGATTTACCCTTTTTACCCCCAGCTTTTGGGAACACTGGATCCATTCTTCCAGGATCCAAGTTTCCCTGTCCTCCTTGCTTCTGGGCCTGAGCCCTTATGAGAGCAAAGATATGCCCTGGAATACCCAACATTGCTGCATGAGCCTCCAACTCCATTTCACACTCCTTCCACATTGTTTTGAGGTATGCAGGCATGAAGTTACTACCTCTGTCTGACACCTCTTCCTTAGGAAAACCCACTCTGGAAAAGATTCCCAGGAGGGCCTTTGCCACTGCAGGACCTGTAGTGGTCCTTACGGGAATTGCTTCAGAGTACCTAGTGGCATGGTCCACTACCACCAGGATAAACCTATTGCCTGAAGCTGTTGGAGGGTCAAGGGGGCCAACTATGTCAACCCCTACCCGTTCAAAGGGCAACCCAACCACAGGAAGTGGAATTAAGGGGGCCTTTGGTGTGCCACCAGTCTTGCCACTGGCTTGGCAGGTCACACAAGAGCGACAAAACTCTTTAGTGTCCTCTGACATATAAGCCCAGTGAAACAATGGAATAAGCCTGTCCCAAGTTTTACTCTGGCCCAAATGTCCAGCCAAACGAATGTCATGTGCCAAGGTCAGAAGAAACTCCCTATACTAAAAAAGGGATGACCAATCTCCTGGCAGCTCCAGGTTTAGGGTCCCTTGACTCAGTATACAGGAGGTTGTCTTCCCAATACACCTTATGGCTATCAATGACGTCCCCATTCTGCTGTCTGACAGCTTGCTGTCTCAAACCCTCTAGTGTGGGATAAGTCTGCTGTGCCACACTCAGCTCTTCCCTAGCAGGCCCCCCTGCACCCAAAAGCTCGGCAGAGTCTGCTGTCAGCTCATCTGTTGTAGGTTCTGCACAGGGAGAGGATTCCTCTTCCTCAAAAGGGTAATCTTCTGTAGAGGGAGGGATAGTGGGCAAGGATTTACCCTTACTACCCCTAGCTTTTGGGAGCACTTGGTCCATTGCTCCAGGATACAAGTTTCTTTGTCCTTTTTGCTTTTTGGCCTGAGCCCTTGTCAAAGCAAAAATATACCCAGGAAGGCCCAGCATTGCTGCATGAGCCTCCAACTCCACTTCAGCCCAAGCTGAGGTCTCCGAATCATTGCCTAGTAAGCAATCTACAGGTAATTCAGTGGCTACCACAACTTTCTTTGGAACAGTAACCCCCCCCCCAGTTGAGATTCACAACAGCCATGGGGTGGCTATGTGTGCTATTGTGAGCATCAGTCACTTGGTACTGCTGAATAAGTAGGTGCTGATCAGGGTGAACCAGTTTCTCTATAACCATAGTTACACTGGCTCCTGTGTCCCTGTAGGCCTCAACCTCAACACCATTAATTAGGGGAAGTTGCTTGTGCTTACCCATATTAAGGGGACAAGCAACCAAGGTGGCAAAGTCAATGCCACCATCAGAGACTAAAACAGCCTCTGTGGTATCCCTAACAAGACCAACCTCAACTACACTGCCAATGGTGAGCCCAGCTACACCCTTAGATTGGCTATTTGTAGTAGACTTCCCACCACCACTGCTATTACTGTGGGCACTAGAGGTTGCAGTTGGGGTTTTGGTAGTGGGAGCCTTGGTGTTTTTCTTTGGACAAGTGGCATCACTTGCCCAATGGCCTTTTACTATACATAAATAACACCATGGCGTTTTCTGATTGTGGGAAGAGGATTTGGACCCACCACCCCCAGAGGATTTTTGTGGGTCTGATGAAGGCTCTGAATGTTTTTTATCTTTGTCCCCTCCCTTGTCAGAAAACTTACCATCCTTCTTCTTGACATCCTTGTCACTCCCTGTATGAACTTTTCTGTTCACTCTTGTTATGACCCATTTGTCTGCCTTATTTCTCAATTCTTGGGGAGAGGTCAGATCTGAGTCTACCAAGTCATGATGCAGCAAATCAGACACACAATTGTTCAAAATATGCTCTCTCAGGATTAGATTATACAGACTTTCATATTCAGTCACCTTACTGCCATGTAACCATCCCTCCAAGGCCTTCACTGAACAGTCTACTAAAGTCTGTCCAGTCTTGAGAGGACTCTTTTCTGGTATCTATGAACTTTATCCTGTATTGTTCAGTGGTTAAGCCAAATCCATCTAAGAGTGCATCTTTCAAAACTTTGTAGTTGTTGGCATCACTCTCCCTGGCAGTAAGGAGTCTATCCCTACCTTTGCCAGTGAAAGATAGCCACAAGAAAGCAGCCCACTGCCTTTTAGGGACCAACTGTACCATACAGGCCCTCTCAAGTGCAGCAAACCCCTTGTTTATGTCATCCCCCTCCTTGTAAGGGGGGACAATTTTTTGCAGGTTTCTTGAATCTGTTTCTCTCACAGGATGACTATCAAGAACACTGCTGCTGCCACCATGGGGAACTAACCCCAACTTCTGTCTTTCCCTCTCTACATCTAGAGACTCCCTTTCCAAGGCCAACTGCTGCTGTCTCAGCTTCAGTCTGGCCTCTTCTAACCTCAGCTTTCTGAGTTCCCTGTCTAGGGTGTTATCCTCAGGGAGGGAGGCTTGGGAATTCTCTGACACAGAGGTGATGCTGGAATGGGCAGAATTGGACCTATCTCTAACTACCTGAACTCTAGTTATCTGGCTTTTTGGAGTGAAAGGTGCCTGTCAGGAATAAGGCTGTGTGCAGTCCAGGTCCTGCCCAAAACTCCGCTACATGGATTTGCGGCGCTTTATGCGCACCACTTATCATCTCCTCTTGTTGCAAAGGTGGCCATCAGCGTTGTCTGCCCTGTGGCAAAGCTCTGAGAGCTGCAAGTTCAGGACATTGGTGGACAAGATGCACTTATCAGTGCTATTCCATGAAGGGACTGCAATTCCCATGTTTTTAGAGTCAGCAGCCATCTTGGAGTGTGGCATGCCTATAAAGCCCAGCCACACCCAAGCATGTTGCCCACTATTTTGAAGACTTCGATGCAGTCAGACCTTGTGGGGGTTCCTCTGAAGAAGAGCATATTTTCTGCATGGCAAATGGACGGCAAATCGCAGTATCCTTGTATCCATGGTGAATTCAGATACGAGTAGATCTCTACACGTAGTGGTAAAGTGTTGATGAGCCAAACTTGAAGGGAGTTGTTACTTCCAAAAGCGCCCATTACCACAATGAACAAAGCGTTTTCAGTTTTCAGAGGTAAGCAGCCTTGGCTCGACGATTAAAGCGCTTTAGAGCACAGAAGTAAAGCGCCCCTTAGTACAATGAGCAAAGCGCTTCAGGACACATGAGGAAAGCATCCTTGGCATGGTAATTAAAGTGCTTCAGTCCACATGAGTAAAGCGCCCTTGGCACAGCAATCAAAGCGCTTCAGTACACATGAGGAACGCGCCCTTGGCACAGTGATTAAAGTGCTTCAGTCCACATGAGTAAAGCGCCCTTGGCACAGCAATCAAAGCGCTTCAGTCCACATGAGTTAAGCTCCCTTGGCACAGCAATCAAAGCGCTTCAGTCCACATGAGTAAAGCGCCCTTGGCACAGCAATCAAAGCGCTTCAGTCCACATAAAGAAAGTGCCCTTGGCACGGTGATTAAAGCGCTTCAGTCCACATGAATAAAGCGCCCTTGGCACAGCAATCTAAGCGCTTCAGTCCACATGAGTAAAGCACCCTTGGCACAGCAATCAAAGCGCTTCAGTCCACATGAGTAAAGCGCTCTTGGCGCGGCAATCAAAGTGCTTCAGTCCACATGAGGAAAGCGCCCTTGGCACAGCAATCAAAGCGCTTCAATTCACATGCATAAAAAACCCTTGGCACAACAATCAAAGTGATTCAGGCCTCATGAGTAAGGCGCCCCTTAGAATGACGAGGGTAGCACTTCAGATGAATGTAGGAGGCTGGACTGGCTTGTAGTGAGTACCAAGGGGTACTTGCACCTTGCACCAGGCCCAGTTATCCCTTATTAGTGTATAGGGTGTCTAGCAGCTTAGGCTGATAGATAATGGTAGCTTAGCAGAGCAGCTTAGGCTGAACTAGGAGACGTGTGAAGCTACCACAGTACCACTTAGTGTCATATGCACAATATCATAAGAGAACACAATACACAGTTATACTAAAAATAAAGGTACTTTATTTTTATGACAATATGCCAAAGTATCTTAGAGTGTACCCTCAGTGAGAGGATAGGAAATATACACAAGATATATATACACAATAGCAAAAATATGCAGTATAGTCTTAGAAAACAGTGCAAACAATGTATAATTACAATAGGATGCAATGGGGAAACATAGGGATAGGGGCAACACAAACCATATACTCCAAAAGTGGAATGCGAACCACGAATGGACCCCAAACCTATGTGACCTCGTAGAGGGTCGCTGGGACTATTAGAAAATAGTGAGAGTTAGAAAAATAACCCTCCCCAAGACCCTGAAAAGTGAGTGCAAAGTGCACTAAAGTTCCCCTAAGGACAAAGAAGTCGTGTTAGAGGAATAATGCAGGAAAGACACAAACCAACAATGCAACAACTGTGGATTTCCAATCTAGGGTACATGTGGAACAAGGGGACCAAGTCCAAAAGTCACAAGCAAGTCGGAGATGGGCAGATGCCCAGGAAATGCCAGCTGCGGGTGCAAGGAAGCTTCGACAGGACTGAAGAAGCTGCGATTTCTGCAGGAACACAAAGGGCTAGAGACTTCCCCTTTGGAGGACGGATCCCTCTCGCATTGTAGAGTCGTGCAGAAGTGTTTTCCCGCCGAAACAATGCCAACAAGCCTTGCTAGCTGCAAATCGTGCGGTTAGCGTTTTTGGACGCTGCTGCGGCCCAGGAGGGACCAGGAGGTCGCAAATTGGACCAGGAGGTAGAGGAGACGTCGAGCAAGACAAGGAGCACTCTTAGCAGCAGGTAGCACCCGGAGAAGTGCCAGAAACAGGCACTACGAGGATGCGTGAAACGGTGCTCACCCGAAGTCGCACAAAGAAGTCCCACGTCGCCGGAGAACAACTTAGGAGGTCGTATAATGCAGGTTAGAGTGCCGTGGACCCAGGCTGGACTGTGCACAAAGGATTTCCGCCGGAAGTGCACAGAGGCCGGAGTAGCTGCAAAAGTCGCGGTTCCCAGCAATGCAGTCTAGCGAGGTGAGGCAAGGACTTACCTCCACCAAACTTGGACTGAAGAGTCACTGGACTGTGGGGAACACTTGGACAGAGTTGCTGGATTCGAGGGACCTCGCTCGTCGTGCTGAGAGGAGACCCAAGGGACCGGTAATGCAGCTTTTTGGTGCCTGCGGTTGCAGGGGGAAGATTCTGTCGACCCACGGGAGATTTCTTCGGAGCTTCTAGTGCAGAGAGGAGGCAGACTACCCCCACAGCATGCACCACCAGGAAAACAGTTGAGAAGGCGGCAGGATCAGCGTTACAGAGTTGCAGTAGTCGTCTTTGCTACTATGTTGCAGGTTTGCAGGCTTCCAGCGCGGTCAGCAGTCGATTCCTTGGCAGAAGGTGAAGAGAGAGATGCAGAGGAACTCGGCTGAGCTCTTGCATTCGTTATCTAAGGAATCCCAAGAGACAGAGACCCTAAATAGCCAGAAAAGAGGGTTTGGCTACCTAGGAGAGAGGATAGGCTAGCAACACCTGAAGGAGCCTATCACAAGAAGTCTCTGACGTCACCTGGTGGCACTGGCCACTCAGAGCAGTCCAGTGTGCCAGCAGCACCTCTGTTTCCAAGATGGCAGAGGTCTGGAGCACACTGGAGGAGCTCTGGACACCTCCCAGGGGAGGTGCAGGTCAGGGGAGTGGTCACTCCCCTTTCCTTTGTCCAGTTTCGTGCCAGAGCAGGGCTAAGGGGTCCCCTGAACCGGTGTAGACTGGCTTATGCAGAATTGGGCACATCTGTGCCCAACAAAGCATTTCCAGAGGCTGGGGGAGGCTACTCCTCCCCTGCCTTCACACCATTTTCCGAAGGGAGAGGGTGTCACACCCTCTCTCAGAGGAAGTCCTTTGTTCTGCCATCCTGGGCCAGGCCTGGCTGGACCCCAGGAGGGCAGCTGCCTGTCTGAGGGGCTGGCAGCAGCAGCAGCTGCAGTGAAACCCCAGGAAGGGCAGTTTGGCAGTACCAGGGTCTGTGCTACAGACCACTGGGATCATGGGATTGTGCCAACTATGCCAGGATGGTATAGAGGGGGCAATTCCATGATCATAGACATGTTACATGGCCATATTCGGAGTTACCATTGTGAAGCTACATATAGGTAGTGACCTATATGTAGTGCACGCGTGTAATGGTGTCCCCGCACTCACAAAGTTCAGGGAATTGGCTCTGAACAATGTGGGGGCACCTTGGCTAGTGCCAGGGTGCTCTCACACTAAGTAACTTTGCACCTAACCTTTACATATAGGTGACTTATAAGTTACTTAAGTGCAGTGTAAAATGGCTGTGAGATAACGTGTGCGTTATTTCACTCAGGCTGCAGTGGCAGGCCTGTGTAAGAATTGTCAGAGCTCCCTATGGGTGGCAAAAGAAATGCTGCAGCCCATAGGGATCTCCTGGAACCCCAATACCCTGGGTACCTCAGTACCATATACTAGGGAATTATAAGGGTGTTCCAGTAAGCCAATGTAAATGGGTAAAATTGGTCACTAGCCTGTCAGTGACAATTTGAAAGAAATGAGAGAGCATAACCACTGAGGTTCTGATTAGCAGAGCCTCAGTGAGACAGTTAGTCACTACACAGGTAACACATTCAGGCACACTTATGAGCACTGGGGCCCTGGTGAACAGGGTCCCAGTGACACATACAACTAAAACAACATATATACAGTAAAAAATGGGGGTAACATGCCAGGCAAGATGGTACTTTCCTACACAACCCCCCCCAAACGAAGGACAATAAGACTAGCCATGACCTGATGAGTCTTCATTGTCTAAGTGGAAATATCTGGAGAGTCCATCTGCATTGGAGTGGCTACTCCCAGGTCTATGTTCCACTGTATAGTCCATTCCCTGTAGGGATATGGACCACCTCAACAATTTAGGATTTTCACCTTTCATTTGTTTTAGCCAAATTAGAGGTTTGTGGTCTGTCTGAACAATGAAGTGAGTGCCAAACAGGTATGGCCTCAACTTCTTCAGAGCCCAGACCACAGCAAAGGCCTCCCTCTCAATGGCAGACCAACGCTTTTCTCTAGGGGTCAACCTCCTACTAATAAAAGCAACAGGTTGATCCTGGCCCTCAGAATTAAGTTGTGATAGGACTGCCCCTACTCCTAATTCAGATGCATCAGTTTGGACATAGAATTTTTTAGAGTAACAAGAGCTTTTCAGGACAGGTGCAGAGCACATGGCCTGCTTCAGCTCCTCAAAAGCTTTCTGACAGTTAGCTGTCCACAATACCTTTTTAGGCATCTTTTTGGATGTGAGGTCATTAAGAGGGGCTGCAATGGAGCCATAGTTCTTAATGAACCTCCTGTAATACCCAGTGAGGCCTAGGAAGGCTCTCACCTGAGTCTGAGTGGTAGGGGGAACCCAATCAATAATTGTTTGGATTTTCCCCTGAAGTGGTGCAATCTGTTCCCCACCAACAAGGTGTCCCAGATAAACCACCTTACCCTGCCCTATCTGGCACTTTGAAGCCTTGATAGTGAGGCCTGCCTTCTGCAGGGCCTCCAAAAATTTCCATAGGTGGACCAGGTGATCATCCCAGCTGGAGCTAAAGACAGCTATATCGTCCAAATATGCTGCACTGAAAGCTTCCAGCCCTTGCAGGACTGTGTTCACCAACCTCTGAAAAGTGGCAGGTGCATTTTTCAAACCAAAAGGCATTACAGTAAACTGGTAATGTCCTCCAATGGTTGAAAATGCAGTTTTAGGTTTAGCATCTTCTGATAATTTGATCTGCCAATACCCTGCAGTCAAATCAAAAGTGCTTAGATACTTGGCAGATGCCAGTGTATCTATGAGCTCATCTGCCCTGGGTATGGGGTGAGCATCAGTTTTGGTTACCAAGTTGAGACCTCTATAGTCTACACAAAACCGCATTTCCTTCTTTCCATCTTTGGAATGGGGTTTTGGTACAAGTACCACAGGAGGAGCCCATGGACTTTCAGAGTGCTCAACCACTCCTAGTTCTAACATTTTCTGGACCTCTTGCTTTATGCAGTCCCTGACATGGTCAGGCTGCCTATAGATCTTACTTTTGACAGGTAAACTGTCTCCAGTATCTGTAGTGTGCTCACACCAAGAAGTGGTACCTGGCACAGTAGAGAAGAGTTCAGAGAATTGATCTAGGAGATTTATGCAATGGTCTTTCTGCTCAGCAGTAAGACAATCAGCCAAAACTACACCTTCCACAAGAGCATCTTGTTCTGTGGAAGAGAAGAGATCAGGTAGAGGATCACTGTCTTCTTCCTGTCCCTCATCAGTTGCCATGAGCAGGGTGAGATCAGCCCTGTCATAGTAGGGTTTCAGGCGGTTGACATGGAGCACCCTAAGGGGACTCCTGGCAGTGCCTAAGTCAACTAAATAGGTGACTTCTCCCTTCTTTTCAACAATTGTGTGGGGTCCACTCCATTTATCTTGGAGTGCTCTTGGGGCCACAGGCTCCAAGACCCACACTTTCTGCCCTGGTTGGTACTGAACCAAAACAGCCTTCTGATCATGCCATTGCTTCTGGAGCTCTTGGCTGGCCTGAAGGTTTTTGCTGGCCTTTTTCATGTACTCAGCCATCCTTGATCTGAGGCCAAGTACATAGTCCACAATATCCTGTTTAGGAGCTTTTAAAGGTTGTTCCCAACCCTCCTTTACAAGTGTGAGTGGACCCCTAACAGGGTGTCCAAAAAGAAGTTCAAAGGGGCTGAAGCCCACTCCTTTCTGGGGTACCTCCCTGTAGGCAAAAAGGAGGCATGGAAGAAGGATATCCCATCTCCTGCGGAGTTTTTCAGGGAGACCCATAATCATGCCTTTGAGAGTTTTATTAAATCTCTCCACCAGTCCATTTGTTTGTGGATGATAGGGTGTTGTGAACTTGTACGTTACACCACACTCCTTCCACATGGCCTTTAAGTATGCAGACATGAAATTGCTTCCCCTGTCTGATACTACTTCCTTTGGGAAGCCCACCCTGGAAAATATTCCCAGGAGGGCCTTTGCCACTGCAGGTGCTGTAGTGGTCCTTAAAGGAATAGCTTCAGTATATCTTGTGGCATGGTCCACTACCACCAAGATAAATCTATTGCCTGAAGCAGTAGGAGGGTCAAGGGGGCCAACTATGTCAACCCCTACCCTTTCAAAGGGAACCCCAACCACAGGCAGTGGAATAAGGGGTGCCTTTGGGGTGCCACCTGTCTTGCCACTGGCTTGACAGGTTTCACAGGACTTACAAAATTCCTTTGTGTCCTCAGACATCCTAGGCCAATGAAACAATGGAACCAATCTGTCCCAAGTTTTCATTTGACCCAGGTGTCCAGCTAGGGGAATGTCATGTGCCAGGGTTAGGAGGAACTTTCTGTACTCCTGAGGAATCACTAATCTCCTGGCAGCTCCAGGTTTAGGATCCCTATGCTCAGTGTACAAGAGGTTGTCCTCCCAGTAAACTCTGTGAGAGTCACTGACATCCCCATTAGCCTGTTTGACAGCTTGCTGTCTGAGACCCTCTAATGTGGGACAGGTTTGCTGTGCCACACTCAGCTCCTCTCTGGCAGGCCCCCCTTCACCCAAAAGCTCAGCAGTGTCTGCTTCTAGCTCCTCTGGTGTAGGTTCTGCACAGGGAGGGAATTCTTCTTCCTCAGAAGTAGAATCCACTGTAGAGGGAGGGATAGTAGGAAGTGGTTTGCTTCTACTAGCCCTAGCTTTAGGGAGCACTTGGTCCATTGTTCCAGGATCCAAGCTTCCCTGTCCTTTTTGCTTTTTGGCCTGAGCCCTTGTCAAAGCAAAAATATGCCCTGGGATGCCCAGCATTGCTGCATGGGCCTCCAACTCCACATCTGACCAAGCTGATGTCTCCAAATCATTCCCTAATAGACAGTCTACAGGTAAATCTGAAGCTACCACAACTTTCTTTGGACCAGTACCCCCCCCCCCCCCCCCCCAGTTGAGATTTACAACAGCCATGGGGTGGCTAAGTGTGTTGTTGTGAGCATCGGTTACTTGGTTCTGGTGACCAAGTAGGTGTTCAGGGTGGACCAGTTTCTCTATGACCATAGTCACACTGGCACCAGTGTCCCTGTAGGCCTGAACCTCAACACCAGTTATTAGGGGTAGCTGCTTGTACTTATCCATATTAAGGGGACAAGCAACTAAGGTGGCTAAATCAATAGCCCCCTCAGAGACTAACACAGCCTCTGTGGCCTCCCTAACAAGGCCAACCCCAACTAAGTTACCTATAGTGAGCCCAGCTACTCCCTTGGATTGGCTATTAGTAGGTTTGCTCCCGCCACCACTGCTATTAGTAGGGACACTAGGTGTAGCAGTAGGGGTTGTAGTGGTAGGAGGCTTGGTGCCTTTCTTTGGACAACTGGGATCTGTTGTCCAATGGCCTTTTATTTTACATAAATAGCACCATGGTTTCTTTTCCTTGTTCTGATTAAAAGAGGATTTGGGCCCACCACCCCCACCAGAGTGTTTTTGTGGGCCTGATGAAGACTCATTTTTAGATTTGTCCCCACCCTTGTCAGAAGACTTACCATCCTTCTTTTTGTTGCCATCTTTGTCACCCCCTGTATGAACTTTTCTGTTCACCCTTGTTCTGACCCATTTGTCTGCCTTCTTTCCCAATTCTTGGGGAGAGGTCAGATCAGAGTCCACCAAGTACTGGTGCAACAAATCAGACACACAATTATTAAGAATATGCTCTCTCAGGATCAAGTTATACAGGCTGTCATAATCAGTAACTTTACTGCCATGTAACCACCCCTCCAAGGCCTTCACTGAATGGTCAATGAAATCAACCCAGTCTTGTGAAGACTCCTTTTTGGTCTCTCTGAACTTTATCCTGTATTGTTCAGTGGTTAAGCCATAACCATCCAGGAGTGCATTCTTAAGAACTTGGAAATTATTAGCATCATTTTCTTTCACAGTAAGGAGCCTATCCCTACCTTTTCCACTAAATGATAGCCAGGCCCTCTCAAGTGCAGCAAACCACTTGTTAATGTCATCCCCCTCCTTATAAGGGGGAACTATCTTGTGCAGATTCCTGGAATCATGCTCTTTTGCAGGATGACTATGGGGAATACTGCTGCTGCCACCATGGGTTTCTAAACCCAGTTTCTGTCTCTCCTTCTCTACTTCTAAAGTCTGTCTATCCAAATCCAGCTGTTGCTTCTTGAGCTTCAGTCTGGTTTGTTCCACTCTCAATCTATTGAGCTCCCCTTCTAACAATCTGTCATCAGGGTGGGTGGGAGGGACATGCCTTGAAACAGAAGTATGGTGAGAATGGACAGAAGGAGACCTGTCCCTTACAGAGGCCACCCTAACAGCTTGGCTAACAGAAACATCACTACCAGTATGGTGAGAATAAATGCTTTTGCTATGATGTGAGACAACACTATTTATATGGTGTGGCTCATCATCATTACCAACTATGCTAGACTGTCTAGTAATGGGCAGGCTAGGAAGTTTCTTTCCTGAATCTTTTCCTGGGGGAGTCCCTGGATCAGATTGAGAACCATTAGCTACTTTTTCAACAGATGGGGCACTTCTAGCCTTATCCTGTTCTCTAAGCATGTTAAGTAACAGTTCCAAGGAAGGATTCTTCCCTACACTCAAACCTCTCTCTACACAGAGACTCCTTGCTCCTTTCCAGCTAAGGTGATCATATGCAAGTTTGGACAGATCAACATTTTGGCCTGTGCCAGACATTTTTTAGAGAGAGTTAAAGTGATAGAAAAAGATAAAAAAGTTTGTCAGAGCTTTTAGAAAGACAGAGAAAAAAAAAACTTTTTACACTTTTTAGAACTTTTTAGAAAGTTAGAAGTACTTTTCACTACTTAGAAAAGAGTGAAAAGAGGAAATGCAAAACTTTTTGGCTATGTGTATATACACTGACCTTGTTTTGTATATTTTTCTCTTATGAAAAGTACAATGACAAGAGTGGTAAGTAGTCTCAAAGCACTTATCCCACCGCTGCACAACCAATGTAGGAGGCTGGACTGGCTTGTAGTGAGTACCAAGGGGTACTTGCACCTTGCACCAGGCCCAGTTATCCCTTATTAGTGTATAGGGTGTCTAGCAGCTTAGGCTGATAGATAATGGTAGCTTAGCAGAGCAGCTTAGGCTGAACTAGGAGACGTGTGAAGCTACCACAGTACCACTTAGTGTCATATGCACAATATCATAAGAAAACACAATACACAGTTATACTAAAAATAAAGGTACTTTATTTTTATGACAATATGCCAAAGTATCTTAGAGTGTACCCTCAGTGAGAGGATAGGAAATATACACAAGATATATATACACAATAGCAAAAATATGCAGTATAGTCTTAGAAAACAGTGCAAACAATGTATAATTACAATAGGATGCAATGGGGAAACATAGGGATAGGGGCAACACAAACCATATACTCCAAAAGTGGAATGCAAACCACGAATGGATCCCAAACCTATGTGACCTCGTAGAGGGTCGCTGGGACTTTTAGAAAATAGTGAGAGTTAGAAAAATAACCCTCCCCAAGACCCTGAAAAGTGAGTGCAAAGTGCACTAAAGTTCCCCTAAGGACAAAGAAGTCGTGTTAGAGGAATAATGTAGGAAAGACACAAACCAACAATGCAACAACTGTGGATTTCCAATCTAGGGTACCTGTGGAACAAGGGGACCAAGTCCAAAAGTCACAAGCAAGTCGGAGATGGGCAGATGCCCAGGAAATGCCAGCTGCGGTGCAAAGAAGCTTCGACTGGACTGAAGAAGCTGCGGTTTCTGCAGGAACGCAAAGGGCTAGAGACTTTCCCTTTGGAGGACGAATTCCTCTCGCATTGTAGAGTCGTGCAGAAGTGTTTTCCCGCCAAAAGAAAGCCAACAAGCCTTGCTAGCTGCAAATCGTGCGTTTAGCGTTTTTGGACGCTGCTGCGGCCCAGGAGGGACCAGGAGGTCGCAAATTGGACCAGGAGGTAGAGGGAACGTCGAGCAGCAGGTAGCTCCCAGAGAAGTGCCAGAAACAGGCAATACGAGGATGCGTGAAACGGTGCTCACCCGAAGTCGCACAAAGAAGTCCCACGTCGCCGGAGAACAACTTAGGAGGTCGTACAATGCAGGTTAGAGTGCCGTGGACCCAGGCTGGACTGTGCACAAAGGATTTCCGCCGGAAGTGTACGGAGGCCGGAGTAGCTGCAAAAGTCGCTGTTCCCAGCAATGCAGTCTAGCGAGGTGAGGCAAGGACTTACCTCCACCAAACTTGGACTGAAGAGTCACTGGACTGTGGGGGCCACTTGGACAGAGTTGCTGGATTCGAGGGACCTCGCTCGTCGTGCTGAGAGGAGACCCAAGGGACCGGTAATGCAGCTTTTTGGTGCCTGCGGTTGCAGGGGGAAGATTCCGTCGACCCACGGGAGATTTCTTCGGAGCTTCTAGTGCAGAGAGGAGGCAGACTACCCCCACAGCATGCACCACCAGGAAAACAGTCGAGAAGGCGGCAGGATCAGCGTTACAGAGTTGCAGTAGTCGTCTTTGCTACTATGTTGCAGGTTTGCAGGCTTCCAGCGCGGTCAGCAGTCGATTCCTTGGCAGAAGGTGAAGAGAGAGATGCAGAGGAACTCGGCTGAGCTCTTGCATTCGTTATCTAAGGAATCCCAAGAGACAGAGACCCTAAATAGCCAGAAAAGAGGGTTTGGCTACCTAGGAGAGAGGATAGGCTAGCAACACCTGAAGGAGCCTATCACAAGGAGTCTCTGACGTCACCTGGTGGCACTGGCCACTCAGAGCAGTCCAGTGTGCCAGCAGCACCTCTGTTTCCAAGATGGCAGAGGTCTGGAGCACACTGGAGGAGCTCTGGACACCTCCCAGGGGAGGTGAAGGTCAGGGGAGTGGTCACTCCCCTTTCCTTTGTCCAGTTTCGCGCCAGAGCAGGGCTAAGGGGTCCCCTGAACCGGTGTAGACTGGCTTATGCAGAATTGGGCACATCTGTGCCCAACAAAGCATTTCCAGAGGCTGGGGGAGGCTACTCCTCCCCTGCCTTCACACCATTTTACAAAGGGAGAGGGTGTCACACCCTCTCTCAGAGGAAGTCCTTTGTTCTGCCATCCTGGGCCAGGCCTGGCTGGACCCCAGGAGGGCAGCTGCCTGTCTGAGGGTCTGGCAGCAGCTGCAGTGAAACCCCAGGAAGGGCAGTTTGGCAGTACCAGGGTCTGTGCTACAGACCACTGGGATCATGGGATTGTGCCAACTATGCCAGGATGGTATAGAGGGGGCAATTCCATGATCATAGACATGTTACATGGCCATATTCGGAGTTACCATTGTGAAGCTACATATAGGTAGTGACCTATATGTAGTGCACGCGTGTAATGGTGTCCCCGCACTCACAAAGTTCAGGGAATTGGCTCTGAACAATGTGGGGGCACCTTGGCTAGTGCCAGGGTGCCCTCACACTAAGTAACTTTGCACCTAACCTTTACCAGGTAAAGGTTAGACATATAGGTGACTTATAAGTTACTTAAGTGCAGTGTAAAATGGCTGTGAGATAACGTGTGCGTTATTTCACTCAGGCTGCAGTGGCAGGCCTGTGTAAGAATTGTCAGAGCTCCCTATGGGTGGCAAAAGAAATGCTGCAGCCCATAGGGATCTCCTGGAACCCCAATACCCTGGGTACCTCAGTACCATATACTAGGGAATTATAAGGGTGTTCCAGTAAGCCAATGTAAATTGGTAAAATTGGTCACTAGCCTGTCAGTGACAATTTGAAAGAAATGAGAGAGCATAACCACTGAGGTTCTGATTAGCAGAGCCTCAGTGAGACAGTTAGTCACTACACAGGTAACACATTCAGGCACACTTATGAGCACTGGGGCCCTGGTGAACAGGGTCCCAGTGACACATACAACTAAAACAACATATATACAGTGAAAAATGGGGGTAACATGCCAGGCAAGATGGTACTTTCCTACAATGAAACAAATGAAAGCGCTATCTGGCATAATGAAGAAAGCGCTTCAAGTTCAATGAGTAAAAACTTTCAGGCCTTATAGTTGTGAATGTGAAAGCATTTTTGGAGATAAGCAAATTATAGTTTTCATTGTATTTTTTTTGGGAAACCATAATACGTGAAAAGCACATTTAATTCTTTGAGATTTTCTAGGCCATGATCAAAGGTTTATGTTATGAATGCATAGATGTTACAGGATTGATATTCCGAGTATTATCATAGTCCAAAGCTCTTGCCATCTCTTGGTTCTGAGGCCCTAGTTTGTTCTTGTTCCATGATTCAAAGAAGGGGCTTTGCCCTCACATCAAAAGGGGTCTCAATCTGATACCACGGAGACGCCTGTAGTCAAGAGTCTATTGTTGAGTTATACTGCTATGAATGAGTAAGTGCATATTTGTTCTAACCTTTTTCTTTTCAGATCTCTCTCCCAGCTGTTCCCTACCCTAATTCCCTTCCCCCGACTGGCTTCATCATAACTCTGTGCTATAATATCTTTCTGAGTTGGTGACGCCGGGAGGTGAGCCTTTTGTTCAGCAACATGCAGATCCCGAGGAAAGGACACTGTGACAGAATAGTGAGCCCATGAGTTTATACTTTCCTCTTGGTCTGTACGTGAGCTGTGCAAAATGGCCACCCTAGATACCCTTAAGCAAGTAGTCACTCAGATCAAAGGGATTTGACAGACTCCAAAAATGTTACAGCTGATTTAGTTAATAAAGTAACTTAGTTACAGATTAAGGTGGATGGTTTTGAATCTGAGTCTCGTCCTACGCTTTCCGCACCTACTAACATAGCTGTGAATGTGCCGACACAGATTCCTTTAGCGGCACCAGAGAGGTTTTCTGGGGACCCCAATAAGGTTCAAATTTTTCTGACACAGGTGGAACTACATTTTAAGTGTCGGCCTAGTGCCTTTCTGGACGCACAATCTAGAATTGCATTCCTTATGTCATATCTGAATGGTGATGCAGCTACTTGGGCAGTGCCATTAATCCGATTAGACAATCCACTTTTATATAATTGCCGTTGTTTTGTAGAAGAATTTGTAAAGGTATTTGATAGACGTGCAATAACTATGTCTGCAGACAAAGAGTTACTAGAATTACGTCAAGGAAACAAAGACTTGATAACGTATTTGTCACACTTCAACCGGTTAGTAGTGGAAACCGCTTGGCCAGAGGAAAAAAAGTCAGCAGTATTTTATCAAGGGCTAAAAGACAAACTAAAAGATGTATTGGCCCAAGTTGAACCACAACCAGAAACTTGCACTGATTTAATTAATCAAACCCTACGGATAGATCACAGACTTTCTGAAAGAAAAGGAGTAAGGAAAAAAATGGGAAAAACCCAACTGGCGAATGGAAAGGTCCAGACCCCTTCAATTGTCCTCAGATCCTATGAAAGAACCGATGGATATCGGAACTGTTTGCCCATCATTGACCAAAGAGGAGAAAGACATGCGACGAAAAAATGGTCAGTGTCTGTATTGTGGAAAAAAGGCTAATTTCATAAAAGAATGTCAAAAGAAACCCAAAAGTAAAATTGATCCAACATTTGTGACAAAGAAAAAGATAGCAGTTGCTTTGGAAAATTCACAGGAAAACTAAAGTGCCCAAGAAAAAACAAAGGAGACCTCTTGGGCAAATTGACAATCCCTTCAGTGTGCTCTTGCACAAATCTATGATATAATCCAAGCACCCCAATATGGTTTTATCTTAGTTAGCAGTGGTTAATGTTACACAATCCATGCATAGACTGGCACAACCAGGTTTTGCGTTTTTCTTCTTCCTCTTGTGCAAAGAGATGTTTTCAATCAAGACGAAACAAAGAAGGAAATCTCTAACACTCTATTGCTACTGCTGTTGATAAGGAAATTGATCTGCCATCACAGTATTCAGAATATACTGACGTTTTCTGTGAAAAGAAAGCGAGCTCCTTACCACCTCACAGGCCGTACGATTGTCAGATTGACCTTGTACCTGGTGCCAATATACCAAATTGTAGAATCTATGCACTATCAGTGAAAGAAAATCATGTCCTACGAGAATACCTTGATCAATGTTTAGCCAACAAGCTAATTCGGCCATCACGATCTCAAGCGGCTTCTCTGCTGTTTTTCGTATCCAAAGCTAATGGCGATTTGAGGCCTTGTATTGAGTTTAGAGCGATAAATAAGATCACAGTTAAAAATAAATATCCACTACCTCTCATACCAGTCTTGTTAGACCAGGTAAAACCCACTGTTATTTATACCAAACTTGACTTACGAGTTGCTTATCACCTAGTTTGAATTCGAGAGGGAGATGAGTGGAAAACGGCTTTTAAGACTCGTAATGGCCTCTTTGAGTAGCTAGTGATGCTGGTTGGTCTATGTAATGCCCCAGCAGCCTTTCAATATTTCCTAAACGATGTTCTGAGAGAATATCTAGACATCTTTGTCATCGTTTATATTGATTTATTAAAACTCAGAAGAAATTCATGAAGAACATTTAAAAAAGGTATTACAAACTCTACACAAACACAATTTGTTTTGCAAATTAAGTAAATGTGAATTCCATACCAAAGAAGTTGAATTTCTAGGAGTCATTTTAACACCTGACGGCATGCAAATGACTGAAAGAAAAATTCAAGCTGTATCTGAATGGCCCACACCAAAATCAGTACGTGATAGTCAATGTTTTTGGGGTTTTGCGAATTTTTATCGACACTTGATTCATCACTTCTCCCAAAAGGTGGCACCAAATTGCTATGGAAAAAGGCCATCTTCAACTGGTCCCAAGAGACAGAGGAAGCATTTCAAGATTTAAAAGAGGCCTTTACTACCGCTCCCATTCTAGCTCACCTCAATGTGGAGGAACCATTCATTGTGGAAGCTGATGCATCCGATGTTGCTATTGGGGCCATCCTGTCCCAACGTCATCGAGAAACTGGACAATTGCACCCCATAGCCTATCCGTCAAGAAAATGGAATGAAGCGGAACAGAATTACACCATAGCAGAAAAATAATTACTAGCAATTCGTAATGCTTTCAAAGAATGGAGACATTATCTATTGGGAGCAAAACACACCATAACTGTATATTCTGATCATAGAAATTTACAATTTATGAGTTCTGCCAGACTACTAACTCCCAGACAACTGAAATGGATGCTATTCTTTACAGAATTTGATTTCATAGTGACTTTTAGACCAGAAGTAGATAATAGTAAGGCCGATGCATTGTCTAGACAAGATTCTTCGATCACACATAAAGAACAAAAACCCATGCCTATTATAATGCCTTCAAAAGTGTTTAGTAGCAGCCGAGAAATTATTTGATTCTTTCATATCACCAAGCGGCAAGAGTGGTTACAACAAGACACCAAAAGGTCCATTCAACAAGGCTTACCTGTAGGAGGCTGGCCTGGCTTGTAGTGGGTACCAAAGGTACTTACACCTTGTGCCAGGTCCAGTTATCCCTTATTATTAGAGAAGAGGTGTTTCTAGCACCTTAGGCTGATAGAAGTGTAGCTATGGCAAAGCAGCTTAGGCTGAACTAGGAGACATGCAAAGCTCCTACTATACCACTGGTGTCATATGCACAATATCATAAGAAAACACAATACACTGAGTTACTAAAAATAAAGGTACTTTATTTTTATGACAATATGTCACAAGTATCTCAGTGAGTCCCCTCAGTAAGAAGGTAAGTAATATACACATGTTATATGTACACAAACCCAAAATAGGTAAGTAAGAGTCAGAAAAGTAATGCAAACAGTGTAGAATTACAATAGGTTGCAATAGGAGAACATAGGTATAGGGGCAACACAAACCATATACTCCAAAAGTGAAATGCAAACCACGAATGGACCCCAAACCTGTGTGAGCTTGTAGAGGGTCGCTGGGACTGTAAGAAAACAGTGAGGGTTACCAAAATACCCCCCCCAAGACCCTGAAAAGTAGAAGTAAAGTTCACCTACTACCCCAAAAGAGCACAATAGTCGTGATAGGGGGATTCTGCAAGAACAGCAAACACCAGCAGTGCACTGACAACGGATTTCTGGACCTGAGGACCTGCAAGGCAAGGGGACCAAGTTCAATAGTCGTGACAGTGTCCAGGGGGCGCAGGAGCCCAGGAAACCCCGGATGAAGGTGCAAGGAAGCTGCCTCAGGTTGGAAGAAGCTTGGAGTTCTGCAAGAAAGAAGAGGACTAGGAACTTCTCCTTTGGAAGACAGATGTCCCACATCGCGATGAAACTAGCAGAGGTGTTCCCACACAGAAATACTGCAAACAAGCCTTGCTAGCTGCAAGGGTTGCGATAGAGGTTTTTGGGTGCTGCTGAGGACCAGGAAGGACCAGGATGTCGCCTTTTGGAGGAGGAGACAGGGGGGGCGCTCAGCAACTCAGAGAACCCTCACAGAAGCAGTAAGCACCCGCAGAAGTACCCCAACAGGCACTTTAGAAGAAGAGTGAACCGGAGTCCATGCGAAGTTACAAAAGGGAGTCCCACGACGTCGGAGGACAACTCAGAAGGTTGTGCACTGCAGGACGGAGTGCTGGGGAACCAGGCCAGGTTGTGCATGAAGGAAATCCTGGAAGAATGCACAGAAGCCAGAGCAGCTGCAAATCATGCAGTACACAGCTTTGCAGTCTAGCGTGGGGAGGCAAGCACTTACCTACACCAAACTTGGACTGAAGAGTCACTGGACTGTGGGAGTCACTTGGACAGAGTTGCTGTGTTCCAGGGACCACGCTCCTTGGGATGAGAGGGGACCCAGAGGACCAGTGATGCAGTCTTTTGGTGCCTGCGTTAGCAGGGGGAAGAATCCGTTGACCCACTGGAGATTTCTTCAGAGCTTCTGGTGCAGGATGAAGGCAGGCTACCCCCAGAGCATGCACCACCTGTAAACAGTCGAGAAAGCCGGCAGGATTAGGCGCTACAATGTTGCTGGTAGTTAACTTGCTACTTTGTTGCGGTTTTGTAGGCATCCTGGAGCAGTCAGTGGTCGATCCTTTGGTAGAAGGTGAAGAGGGAGATGCAGTGGAACTCTGGTGAGCTCTTGCATTCGTTATCTGAAGAATGCCCCAAAGCAGAGACCCTAAATAGCCAGAAAAGGAGGTTTGACTACCAAGGAAGGAGGATTGTCTACCAAGATAGGTAAGAGCCTATCAGAAGGAGCCTCTGACCTCACCTGCTGGCACTGGTCACTCAGAGTAGTCCAGTGTGCCCCCAACACATCTGTTTCCAAGATGGCATAGGTCTGGGACACACTGGAGGAGCTCTGGGCACCTCCCCTGGGAGGTACTGGTCAGGGGAGTGGCCATTCCCCTTTCCTTTGTCCTGTTTCACGCTGGAGCAGGGCTGGGAGATCCCTGAACCGGTGTAGACTGACTTATGCAGAGATGGGCACCATCTGTGCCCATCAAAGCATTTCCAGAGGCTGGGGGAGGCTACTCCTCCCCAGCCCTTCACACCTATTTCCAAAGGGAGAGGGTGTAACACCCTCTCTCAGAGGAAATCCTTTGTTCTGCCTTCCTGGGCCGGGGCTGCCCAGACCCCAGGAGGGCAGAATCCTGTCTGAGGGGTTGGCAGCAGCAGCAGCTGCAGTGGGGGACCCCGGAAAGGCAGTTTAGCAGTACCCAGGCTCTGTGGTAGAGACCCGGGGATCATGGAATTGTCCCCCCAACACCAGAATGGTATTGGGGTGACAATTCCGTGATCTTAGACATGTTACATGGCCATGTTTTGAGTTATCATTGTGACGCTATACATAGGTAGTGACCTATGTATAGTGCACACGTGTAATGGTCTCCCCGCACTCACAACGTCCGGGGAATTTGCCCTGAACAATGTGGGGGCACCTTGGCTAGTGCCAGGGTGCCCACACACTAAGTAACTTGGCACCCAACCTTCACCAGGTGAAGGTTAGACATATAGGTGACTTATAAGTTAATTATGTGCAGTGATAAATGGCTGTGAAATAACGTGGACGTTATTTCACGCAGGCTGCAGTGGCAGGCCTGTGTAAGAATTGACAGAGCTCCCTATGGGTGGCAAAATAAATGCTGAAGCCCATAGGGATCTCCTGGAACCCCAATACCCTGGGTACCTTAGTACCACATACAAGGGAATTATATGGGTGTACCAGTATGCCAATGTGAATTAGTAAATTTAGTCACTAGCCTGTTAGTGACAAATTTGGAAAGCAGAGAGAGCATAACCACTGAGGTTCTGGTTAGCAGAGCCTCTTTGAGACAGTTAGGCATCACACAGGGAAAACATTCAGGGCACATACTATGAACACTGGGGCCCTGCCTGTCAGGGTCCCAGTGACACAAGGACTAAAACAACATACATACAGTGAAATATGGGGGTAACATGCCAGGCAAGATGGTACTTTCCTACACCCTCCTATCGTTGAAAATGCAGTCTTTGGTTTAGGATCTTCTGCCAATTTGATAATCTTATCTGCCAATACCCTGCAGTCAAATCAAAAGTGCTAAGATACTTGGCAGATGGCAATGTATCAATGAGCTCATCTGCCCTGGGTACAGGTTGAGCATCAGTTTTTGTTACCGGATTGAGACCTCTGTAGTCTACACAAAACCTCATCTCCCTTTTTCCATCTTTTGTGTGAGGCTTTGGTGCAAGCACCACTGGGCTAGCCCATGGGCTTTCAGAAGGCTCAATCACTCCGAGATCCAACATTTTCTGCACCTCCTGTTTACTGCAGTCTCTGACATGGTCAGGCTGCCTATAAATCTTATTTTTGACAGGCAGGCTGTCTCCAGTATCAATAGTGTTCACACCAGGATGTTGTACCTGGCACAATTGAAAAGAGGTCAGAAAATTGTCCTAGGAGATTGATGCAGTTGTCTTTCTGTTCTGCAGTCAGACAATCTGCCAAAACTACTCCCTCCACTAAGCCATCTGCTTCAGTGGTGGAAAAGAGATCAGAGAGAGGGTCCCTCTCTTCTTCCTGTGCCTCATCTGTTGCCATGAGCAGGGTGAGATCAGCCCTGTCATAGTAGGGTTTCAGGCGGTTGACATGGATCACCCTAAGGGGACTCCTGGCAGTGCCTAGGTCTGCCAAATAGGTAACCTCACCCTTTTTCTCAACAATTAGATAGGTCCACTCCATTTGTCTTGGAGTTCTCTTGGGGCCTCAGGCTCCAATACCCACACCTTCTGTCCTGGTTGGTAATGGATCAGAACAGCCTTCTGGTCATGCCATTGCTTTTGCAGCTCCTGGCTGGCCTTAAGGTTTTTGCTGGCCTCTTTCATGTACTCAGCTATTCTGATCTTAGGCTAAGTACATAATCCACTTTGTCCTGTTTAGGAGCTTTTAAAGGTTGTTCCCAACCCTCCTTCACAAGAGTGAGTGGACCTCTTACAGGATGACCAAAGAGGAGTTCAAAGGGGCTGAAGCCCACTCCTTTCTGGGGTACCTCTCTGTAAGCAAAAAGGAGGCAAGGTAAAAGGACATCCCATCTCCTCCTGAGTTTTTCAGGGAGTCCCATTATCATACCTTTCAGAGTTTTATTAAACCTCTCTACCAGTCTATTAGTCTGTGGATGGTAAGGAGTGGTGAATTTGTAGGTAACACCATACTCCTTCCACATTGCTTTCAAGTATGCAGACATGAAGTTGCTACCCCTGTCTGATACAACCTCTTTAGGGAAACCCACCCTGGAAAAGATTCCCAGGACGGCTTTTGCCACTGCAGGTGCTGTAGTGGTCCTTAAAGGAATTGCTTCAGGATATCTTGTGGCATGGTCCACAACCACCAAGATAAACCTATTGCCTGAAGCAGTAGGAAGGTCAAGGGGGCCAACTAAATCAACCCCTACCCTTTCAAAGGGCACCCCAACCACTGGAAGTGGAATTAGAGGGGCCTTTGGAGTGCCACCAGTTTTGCCACTGGCTTGACGGGTCACACAAGACTTGCAAAAATCTTAAGTGTCCTCTCAAATCCTAGGCCAGTGAAACAAGAGGACAAGTCTTTCCCATGTTTTGATCTGACCCATATGCCCAGCCAAAGGAATGTCATGTGCAAGAGTTAGGAGGAACTCTCTGTACTGCAGGGGAATGACCAATCTCCTGGCTGCTCCAGGTTTTGGGTGCCTTGCCTCTGTGTACAAGAGGTTGTCCTCCCAGTAAACTCTATGGCTATCACTGAAATCCCCATGTTGCTGTTTGACAGCTTGGTGTCTGAGACCCTCTAATGTGGGACAGGTTTGCTGTGCCACACTCAGCTCTTCCCTGGCAGGCCCCCCTCCACCCAAAAGGTCAGCAGTGTCTGCTGCCAGCTCATCTGGTGAAGGTTCTGCACAGGGAGGACAATTTCTCTTCCTTAGAAGGTGAATCATCTGTAGAGGGATGGATAGTGGGTAGGGATTTACCGTTGCTACCCCTAGCTTTAGGGAGCACTTGGTCCATTCTTCCAGGATCCAAGTCACCCTGCCCTTTTTGCTTTTTGGCCTGAGTCCTGGTTAAAGCAAAAATATGCCCAGGAATGCCCAGCATTGCTGCATGAGCCCCCAACTCCACTTCTGCCCAAGCTGATGTCTCTAAAGCATTCCCTAGTAGACAGTCTACAGGTAAATCTGAGGCAACCACAACTTTCTTTGGACCAGTAACCCCCCCCCCCCCCCAGTTGAGATTCACAACAGCCATGGGGTGTGTGAGAAAGTAGCCTCTTTTTAGCCTTGTTACCCCCACTTTTGGCCTGTTTGTGAGTGTATGTCAGGGTGTTTTCAGTGTCTCACTGGGATCCTGCTAGCCAGGGCCCAGTGCTCATAGTGAAAACCCTATGTTTTCAGTATGTTTGTTATGTGTCACTGGGACCCTGCTAGTCAGGACCCCAGTGCTCATATGTTTGTGGCCTATATGTATGTGGTCCCTGTGTGGTGCCTAACTGTCTCACTGAGTCTCTGCTATCCAGAACCTCAGTGGTTATGCTCTCTCATTTCTTTCCAAATTGTCACTAACAGGCCAGTGACCAATTTCACCAATTCACATTGGCATACTGGAACACCCTTATAATTCCCTAGTATATGGTACTGAGGTACCCAGGGTATTGGGGTTCCAGGAGATCCCTATGGGCTGCAGCATTTCTTTTGCCACCCATAGGGAGCTCTGACAAATACTACACAGGCCTGCCACTGCAGCCTGAGTGAAATAATGCACACATTATTTCACAGCCATTTTCACTGCACTTAAGTAACTTGTAAGTCACCTATATGTCTAACCTTTACCTGGTAAAGGTTAGGTGCAAAGTTACTTAGTGTGTGGGCACCCTGGCACTAGCCAAGGTGCTCCCACATAGTTCAGGGCAAATTCCCCGGACTTTGTGAGTGCGGGGACACCATTACACGCGTGCACTACACATAGGTCAATACCTATGTGTAGCTTCACAATGGTAACTCCGAATATGGCCATGTAACATGTCTAAGATCGTGGAATTGCCCCCTCTATGCCATCCTGGCATTGTTGGCACAATCCCATGATCCCACGGGTCTGTAGCTCAGACCCGGGTACTGCCAAACTGCCTTTTCAGGGGTTTCACTGCAGCTGCTGCTGCTGCCAACCCCTCGGACAGGTTTCTGCCCTCCTGGGGTCCAGCCAGGCTTGTCCCAGGATGGCAGAACAAAGGACTTCCTCCGAGAGGGGGTGTTACACCCTCTCCCTTTGGAAAAAGGTGTTAAGGCAGGGGAGGAGTAGCCTCCCCCAGCCTCTGGAAATGCTTTCATGGGCACAGATGGTGCCCATTTCTGCATAACCCAGTCTACACCGGTTCAGGGACCCTTCAGCCCTGCTCTGGCGCGAAACTGGACAAAGGAAAGGGGAGTGACCACTCCCCTGACCTGCACCTCCACTGGGAGGTGCCCAGAGCTCCTCCAGTGAGCTCCAGACCTCTGCCATCTTGGAAACAGAGGTGCTGCTGGCACACTGGACTGCTCTGAGTGGCCAGGGCCAGCAGGTGACATCAGAGACTCCTTCTGATAGGCTCCTTCAGGTGTTGCTAGCCTATCCTCTCTCGTAAGTAGCCAAACCCACTTTTCTGGCTATTTAGGGTCTCTGCTTTGGGGAATTCCTTAGATAACGAATGCAAGAGCTCATCAGAGTTCCTCTGCATCTCTCTCTTCACCTTCTGCCAAGGAATCGACTGCTGACCGCGCTGGAAGTCTGCAAAACTGCAACAAAGTAGCGAAGACGACTACTGCAACTCTGTAACACTGATCCTGCCGCCTTCTCAACTGTTTTCCTGGTGGTGCATGCTGTGGGGGTAGTCTGCCTCCTCTCTGCACTAGAAGCTCTGAAGAAATCTCCCGTGGGTCAACAGAATCTTCCCCCTGCTACCGCAGGCACCAAAGAACTGCATCACCGGTCCCCTGGGTCTCCTCTCAGCATGACGAGTGAGGTCCCTTGAATCCAGCAACTGTGTCCTAGTGACTCCCACAGTCCAGTGACTATTCAGTCCAAGTTTGGTGGAGGTAAGTCCTTGCCTCCCCACGCCAAACTGCATTGCTGGGAACTGCGACTTTTGCAGCTACTCCGGCATCTGTGCACTTCCGGTGGAAATCCTTTGTGCACAGCCAAGCCCTGGTCCACGGCACTCTAACCTGCATTGCACGACTTTCTAAGTGGACCTCCGGCGACGTGGGACTCCTTTGTGCAACTTCGGGTGAGCACCGTTTCACTCTTCTTCAAAGTGCCTGTTCTGGCACTTCTGCGGGTGCTGCCTGCTTCTGAGAGGGCTCCTTGTCTTGCTCGACGCCCCCTCTGTCCCCAGACGCAATTGGCGACATCCTGGTCCCTCCTGGGCCACAGCAGCATCCAAAAACCCTAACTGCACGATTTGCAGCTAGCAAGGCTTGTTGGCAGTCTTTCGGCAGGAAAACACTTCTGCACGACTCTCCACGGCGTGGGGGATCCATCCTCCAAAGGGGAAGTTTCTATCCCTTGTCGTTCCTGCAGAATCCTCAGCTTCTACTGTCAAGTAGCAGCTTCTTTGCACCCACAGCTGGCATTTCCTGGGCATCTGCCCATCTCCGACTTGCTTGTGACTTTTGCACTTGGTCCCCTTGTTCCACAGGTACCCTTGACTGGAAATCTATCGTTGTTGCATTGCTGGTTTGTGTCTTTCCTGCAGAATTCCCCTATCACGACTTCTTTGTCCTTTGGGGAACTTTAGTGCACTTTGCACTCACTTTTCAGGGTCTTGGGGTGGGCTATTTATTAACCCTTACTATTTTCTAATAGTCCCAGCGACCCTCTACAAGGTCACATAGGTTTGGGGTCCATTCGTGGTTCGCATTTCACTTTTGGAGTAAATGGTTTGTGTTGCCCCTATCCCTATGTTTCCCCATTGCATCCTATTGTAACTATACTTTGTTTGCACTGTTTTCTAAGACTATACTGCATATTTTTGGTACTGTGTACATATATCTTGTGTATATTTGCTATCCTCATACTGAGGGTACACTCTGAGATACTTTGGCATATTGTCATAAAAATAAAGTACCTTTATTTTTAGTATATCTGTGTATTGTGTTTTCTTATGATATTGTGCAAGTGACACTAGTGGTACTGTAGGAGCTTCACTCGTCTCCTAGTTCAGCCTAAGCTGCTCTGCTAAGCTACCATTATCTATCAGCCTAAGCTGCTAGACACCCTATACACTAATGAGGGATACCTGGGCCTGGTGCAAGGTGTAAGTACCCCTTGGAACTCACTACAAGCCAGCCCAGCCTCCTACATTGGTTGTGCAGCGGTGGGATAAGTACTTTGCAACTACTTACCACTTTTGTCACTGTACTTTTCATAAGAGAAAAATATACAAAACTAGTTCAGTGTATGTACACCTAACCAAAAAGTGTTGCATTTCCTCTTTTCACTCTTTTCTAAGTGCTGAAAAGTACCTCTAAACTTTCTAAAAGTTCTTAAAAAGTTTTAAAAGTTGTTTTTTCTGTCTTTCTAAAAGTTCTGAAAAACTTTTTCTCTCTTTTTCTGTCACTTAAACACTGTCTAAAATGTCTGGCACAGGCCAAACTGTTGATCTGTCCAAACTTGCATATGATCATCTTAGCTGGAAAGGAGCAAGGAGTCTCTGCATAGAGAGAGGTTTGAGTGTAGGGAAGAATCCCGACAGAGAACTGTTGGTTAACATGCTTATAGAACAGGATAAAGCCAGAGGTGCCCCTTCTGTTGAAAAAGTAGCTAATGGTTCCCAATCTGATCCAGGGACTCCCCTAGAAAAAGATTCAGGAAAGAAACTTCCTAGCCTGCCCATTACTAGACAGCCTAGCATAGTTGGTACAGATGTAGAGTCACACCATACTGATAGTGTTGTCTCACATCATAGCAAGAGTATTCCTTCTCACCATAGTAGAAGTGATGTTTCTGTTAACCAAGCTGTTAGGATGCCTTCTGTAAGGGATGGGTCTCCTTCTGTTCATTCTCACCATACCTCTGTTTCAAGGCATGTCCCTCCCACCCACACTGATGACAGATTGTTAGAAAGGGAGCTCAATAGATTGAGAGTGGAACAAACCAGACTGAAGCTCAAGAAGCAACTGCTGGATTTGGATAGACAGTGCTTAGAAGTGGAGAGAGAAAGACAGAAATTGGGTTTAGAAACCCATGGTGGCAGCAGCAGTATTCCCCATAGTCATCCTGCAAAAGAGCATGATTCCAGGAATCTGCACAAGATAGTTCCCCCTTATAAGGAGGGGGATGACATTAACAAGTGGTTTGCTGCACTTGAGAGGGCCTGTGTTGTACAGGATGTCACTCAAAGGCAGTGGGCTGCTATCCTATGGCTATCATTTAGTGGAAAAGGTAGGGATAGGCTCCTTACTGTGAAAGAAAGTGATGCCAATAATTTTACAGTTCTTAAGAATGCACTCCTGGATGGTTATGGCTTAACCACTGAACAGTACAGGATGAAGTTCAGAGAAACCAAAAAGGAGTCTTCACAACACTGGGTAGACTTTGTTGACCATTCAGTGAAGGCCTTGGAGGGGTGGTTACATGGCAGTAAAGTTACTGATTATGAAAGCCTGTATAACTTAATCCTGAGAGAGCATATTCTTAATAATTGTGTGTCTGATTTGTTGCACCCGTATCTAGAGGACTCAAATCTGACCTCTCCCCAAGAATTGGGAAAGAAGGCAGACAAATGGGTCAGAACAAGAGTAAACAGAAAAGTTCATACAGGTGGTGACAAGGATGGCAAGAAGAAAGATGGTGAAAAATCTCAAGATAAGCATGGGGATAAAGGTAAAACCAAAGATCCCACTTCAAATCTTAAACACTCTTCAGAGGGTGGGGATAAAACAAATTCTTCCTCTTCTTCTCAACCTACACAATTTAAAAAGCCTTGGTGCTTTGTGTGTAAAAACAGAGGCCATAGGCCAGTGGATAAGTCCTGTCCAGGTAAACCCCCTGAGCCTACCACCACTAATACATCAAGCTCTAGTGCCCCTAGCAGTAGTGGTACTAGTGGTGGGACTGCTGGCAACAGTCAAGTTAAGGGTGTAGTTGGGTTCACTTATGGGTCCGTAATAGAAACTGGGGTAGTTAGTCCCAAGACAGTTTCTGTCACACCTAGTGGCATTGGCCTTGCCACACTGGCTGCTTGTCCCCTTACAATGGATAAGTACAGGCAGACAGTTTCAATAAATGGGGTTGAGGCCTTGGCCTACAGGGACACAGGTGCCAGTATCACTTTGGTGACTGAAAACCTAGTGCATCCTGAACAACACATCATTGGACAACAGTATAAGATTATTGATGTCCATAACTCCACTAAGTTTCTTCCCTTAGCTATAATTCAGTTTAGTTGGAGTGGAGTTACTAGCCCTAAGCAGGTGGTGGTATCACCTAGCTTACCTGTAGACTGTCTCTTAGGTAATGACCTAGAGGCCTCAGGTTGGGCTGATGTAGAGTTTTATGCCCATGCAGCCATGATGGGCATCCCAGAGGAATTGTTCCCTCTCATTTCTACTGAAATGAAAAAGCAAAGGAGAGAAGGCCTGAAAACTCAGGATCCCTCTCCAACAACAGGTAAAAAGGGTATCACAGTATCCCCTAACCACCCTGCCAATCAGGATATAATTCCTGTGGTGGTAGAAACCTCTCCTGTGGTGGCACCTGTTCCAAGGGAATCATCAGCTGGCAAAGCTGTACTCCCTGAGGTAGAAGTACCTCTCTGTGGGATAACTAACATTGGTGAGAAAAAGAACACCATTTTAGTTAACATGGAGCATCCCTCCAACCCTCCCAAAGAAACTTTAGTGCAGAAACCCTGCACTGCCTCACAACACTTAGGACAGCATCCCTGCCCTAGTGTGGAGCCCATAGGACAGCATCCCTGCCTTATTCCAAATCAAGAGAAACAGCATCCCTGTTCTCTCTTCCAGCCATATGGACAAAGTTTTTGCCCAGCGATGGCTTTATTGAGACAGCATCCTTGTCTGGCATTTCCATCACTACAAATAGGTTCAGTGGACAATTCCCACTGCTCTAAACTAAAACGTACTGATATAAACTCTAAAAATACATCTTCACATTGTTGCTTAGCTAAAAAACTTCAAGCTGGGTGGTTTACATCCCCACAGGGAAGTAACCATATAGTGGATGATAAAGGGAGTAACCAGTCTATTGCAGAGCTACTCTCTACTTATCACCACTTAGACAATAAAGTCTCAACTGGCCAAGGTTAGCCTTATTGTCCGTCGTTTGGGGGGGGTTGTGTGAGAAAGTAGCCTCTTTCTAGCCTTGTTACCCCCACTTTTGGCCTATTTGTGAGTGTATGTCAGGGTGTTTTCACTGTCTCACTGTGATCCTGCTAGACCGGGCCCAGTGCTCATAGTGAAAACCCTATGTTTTCAGTATGTTTGTTATGTGTCACTGGGACCCTGCTAGTCAGGACCCCAGTGCTCATAAGTTTGTGGCCTATATGTATGTGGTCCCTGTGTGGTGCCTAACTGTCTCACTGAGTCTCTGCTATCCAGAACCTCAGTGGTTATGCTCTCTCATTTCTTTCCAAATTGTCACTAACAGGCTAGTGACCAATTTCACCAATTCACATTGGCATACCGGAACACCCTTATAATTCCCTAGTATATGGTACTAAGGTACCCAGGGTATTGGGGTTCCAGGAGATCCCTATGGGCTGCAGCATTTCTTTTGCCACCCATAGGGAGCTCTGACAAATACTACACAGGCCTGCCACTGCAGCATGAGTGAAATAATGCACACATTATTTCACAGCCATTTTCACTGCACTTAAGTAACTTATAAGTCACCTATATGTCTAACCTTTACCTGGTAAAGGTTAGGTGCAAAGTTAGTTAGTGTGTGGGCACCCTGGCACTAGCCAAGGTGCTCCCACATAGTTCAGGGCAAATTCCCCGGACTTTGTGAGTGCGGGGACACCATTACACGCGTGCACTACACATAGGTCAATACCTATGTGTAGCTTCACAATGGTAACTCCGAATATGGCCATGTAACATGTCTAAGATCATGGAATTGCCACCTCTATGCCATCCTGGCATTGTTGGCACAATCCCATGATCCCACGGGTCTGTAGCTCAGACCCGGGTACTGCCAAACTGCCTTTTCAGGGGTTTCACTGCAGCTGCTGCTGCTGCCAACCCCTCGGACACGTTTCTGCCCTCCTGGGGTCCAGCCAGGCTTGGCCCAGGATGGCAGAACAAAGGACTTCCTCAGAGAGGGGGTGTTACACCCTCTCCCTTTGGAAAAAGGTGTTAAGGCAGGGGAGGAGAAGCCTCCCCCAGCCTCTGGAAATGCTTTCATGGGCACAGATGGTGCCCATTTCTGCATAAGCCAGTCTACACCGGTTCAAGGACCCCTCAGCCCTGCTCTGGCACGAAACTGGACAAAGGAAAGGGGAGTGACCACTCCCCTGGCCTGCACCTCCCCTGGGAGGTGCCCAGAGCTCCTCCAGTGTGCTCCAGACCTCTGCCATCTTGGAAACAGAGGTGCTGCTGGCACACTGGACTGCTCTGAGTGGCCAGGGCCAGCAGGTGACGTCAGAGACTCCTTCTGATAGGCTCCTTCAGGTGTTGCTAGCCTATCCTCTCTCCTAAGTAGCCAAACCCTCTTTTCTGGCAATTAGGGTCTCTGCTTTGGGGAATTCCTTAGATAACGAATGCAAGAGCTCATCAGAGTTCCTCTGCATCTCTCTCTTCACCTTCTGCCAAGGAATCGACTGCTGACCGCGCTGGAAGTCTGCAAAACTGCAACAAAGTAGCGAAGACGACTACTGCAACTCTGTAACACTGATCCTGCCGCCTTCTCAACTGTTTTCCTGGTGGTGCATGCTGTGGGGGTAGTCTGCCTCCTCTCTGCACTAGAAGCTCTGAAGAAATCTCCCGTGGGTCAACAGAATCTTCCCCCTGCTACCGCAGGCACCAAAGAACTGCATCACCAGTCCCCTGGGTCTCCTCTCAGCATGACGAGCGAGGTCCCTTGAATCCAGAAACTGTGTCCAAGTGACTCCTACAGTCCAGTGACTCTCCAGTCCAAGTTTGGTGGAGGTAAGTCCTTGCCTCCCCACGCCAGACTGCATTGCTGGGATCCACGACTTTTGCAGCTATTCCGGCCTCTGTGCACTTCCAGTGGAAATCCTTTGTGCACAGCCAAGCCTGGGACCACGGCACTCTAATCTGCATTGCACGACTTTCTAAGTAGCCCTCCGGCAACGTGGGACTCCTTTGTGCAACTTCGGGTGAGCACTGTTTCACTCTTCTTCAATGTGCCTGTTCTGGCACTTCTGTGGGTGCTGCCTGCTTCTGAGAGGGCTCCTTGTCTTGCTCGACGCCCCCTCTGTCCCCAGACGCAATTGGCGACATCCTGGTCCCTCCTGGGCCACAGCAGCATCCAAAAACCTTAACTGCATGATTTGCAGCTAGCAAGGCTTGTTGGCGGTCTTTCGGCGGGAAAATACTTCTGCACAACTCTCCACGGCGTGGGGGATCCATCCTCCAAAGGGAAAGTTTCTAGCCCTTGTCGTTCTTGCAGAATCCTCAGCTTCTACTGTCCAGTAGAAGCTTCTTTGCACCCACAGCTGGCATTTCCTGGGCATCTGCCCATCTCCGACTTGCTTGTGACTTTTGGACTTGGTCCCCTTGTTCCACAGGTACCCTCGACTAGAAATCCATCGTTGTTGCATTGCTGGTTTGTGTCTTTCCTGCAGAATTCCCCTATCACGACTTCTTTGTCCTTTGGGGAACTTTAGTGCACTTTGCACTCACTTTTCAGGAACTTGGGGTGGGCTATTTTTCTAACCCTTACTATTTTCTAATAGTCCCAGCGACCCTCTACAAGGTCACATAGGTTTGGGGTCCATTCGTGGTTCGCATTCCACTTTTGGAGTATATGGTTTGTGTTGCCCCTATCCCTATGTGTCCCCATTGCATCCTATTGTAACTATACATTGTTTGCACTGTTTTCTAAGACTGTACTGCATATTTTTGGTATTGTGTATATATATCTTGTGTATATTTGCTATCTTCATACTGAGGGTACACTCTGAGATACTTTAGCATATTGTCATAAAAATAAAGTACCTTTATTTTTAGTATGTCTGTGTATTGTGTTTTCTTATGATATTGTGCAAGTGACACTAGTGGTACTTTAGTAGCTTCACTCGTCTCCTAGTTCAGCCTAAGCTGCTCTGCTAAGCTACCATTATCTATCAGCCTAAGCTGCTAGACACCCTATACACTAATAAGGGATACCTGGGCCTGGTGCAAGGTGTAAGTACCCCTTGGTACTCACTGTAGGAAAGTACCATCTTGCCTGGCATGTTACCCCCATTTTTCACTGTATATATGTTGTTTTAGTTGTATGTGTCACTGGGACCCTGGTAACCCAGGGCCCCAGTGCTCATAAGTGTGCCTGTATGTGTTACCTGTGTAGTGACTAACTGTCTCACTGAGGCTCTGCTAATCAGAACCTCAGTGGTTATGCTCTCTCATTTCTTTCCAAATTGTCACTGACAGGCTAGTGACCATTTTTACCAATTTACATTGGCTTACTGGAACACCCTTATAATCCCCTAGTATATGGTACTGAGGTACCCAGGGTATTGGGGTTCCAGGAGATCCCTATGGGCTGCAGCATTTCTTTTGCCACCCATAGGGAGCTCTGACAATTCTTACACAGGCCTGCCACTGCAGCCTGAGTGAAATAACGTCCACGTTATTTCACAGCCATTTTACACTGCACTTAAGTAACTTATAAGTCACCTATATGTCTAACCTTTACCTGGTAAAGGTTAGGTGCAAAGTTACTTAGTGTGAGGGCACCCTGGCACTAGCCAAGGTGCCCCCACATTGTTCAGAGCCAATTCACTGAACTTTGTGAGTGCGGGGACACCATTACACGCGTGCACTACATATAGGTCACTACCTATATGTAGCTTCACCATGGTAACTCCGAATATGGCCATGTAACATGTCTATGATCATGGAATTGCCCCCTCTATGCCATCCTGGCATTGTTGGTACAATTCCATAATCCCAGTGGTCTGTAGCACAGACCCTGGTACTGCCAGACTGCCCTTCCTGGGGTTTCACTGCAGCTGCTGCTGCTGCCAACCCCTCAGACAGGCAGCTGCCCTCCTGGGGTCCAGCCAGGCCTGGCCCAGGATGGCAGAACAAAGAACTTCCTCTGAGAGAGGGTGTGACACCCTCTCCCTTTGGAAAATGGTGTGAAGGCAGGGGAGGAGTAGCCTCCCCCAGCCTCTGGAAATGCTTTGTTGGGCACAGAGGTGCCCAATTCTGCATAAGCCAGTCTACACCGGTTCAGGGACCCCTTAGCCCCTGCTCTGGCGCGAAACTGGACAAAGGAAAGGGGAGTGACCACTCCCCTGACCTGCACCTCCCCTGGGAGGTGTCCAGAGCTCCTCCAGTGTGCTCCAGACCTCTGCCATCTTGGAAACAGAGGTGCTGCTGGCACACTGGACTGCTCTGAGTGGCCAGTGCCACCAGGTGACGTCAGAGACTCCTTGTGATAGGCTCCTTCAGGTGTTAGTAGCCTTTCCTCTCTCCTAGGTAGCCAAACCCTCTTTTCTGGCTATTTAGGGTCTCTGGGGAAACTTTAGATAACGAATGCATGAGCTCAGCCGAGTTCCTCTGCATCTCCCTCTTCACCTTCTGATAAGGAATCGACCGCTGACCGCGCTGGAAGCCTGCAAACCTGCAACATAGTAGCAAAGACGACTACTGCAACTCTGTAACGCTGATCCTGCCGCCTTCTCGACTGTTTTCCTGCTTGTGCATGCTGTGGGGGTAGTCTGCCTCCTCTCTGCACCAGAAGCTCCGAAGAAATCTCCCGTGGGTCGACGGAATCTTCCCCCTGCAACCGCAGGCACCAAAAAGCTGCATCTCCGGTCCCTTGGGTCTCCTCTCAGCACGACGAGCGAGGTCCCTCGAATCCAGCGACACCGTCCAAGTGACCCCCACAGTCCAGTGACTCTTCAGCCCAAGTTTGGTGGAGGTAAGTCCTTGCCTCACCTCGCTGGGCTGCATTGCTGGGAACCGCGACTTTGCAAGCTTCTCCGGCCCCTGTGCACTTCCGGCGGAAATCCTTCGTGCACAGCCAAGCCTGGGTCCACCGCACTCTAACCTGCATTGCACGACTTTCTAAGTTGGTCTCCGGCGACGTGGGACTCCTTTGTGCAACTTCGGCGAGCACCGTTTCACGCATCCTCGTAGTGCCTGTTTCTGGCACTTCTCCGGGTGCTACCTGCTTCAGTGAGGGCTCTTTGTCTTGCTCGACGTCCCCTCTCTCTGCAGTTCCAATTTGCGACCTCCTGGTCCCTCCTGGGCCCCAGCAGCGTCCAAAAACGCCAAACGCACGATTTGCGTGTAGCAAGGCTTGTTGGCGTCCATCCGGCGGGAAAACACTTCTGCACGACTCTCCAAGGCGTGGGGGATCCATCCTCCAAAGGGGAAGTCTCTAGCCCTTGTCGTTCCTGCAGTATTCACAGTTCTTCAGCCTAGTAAGAGCTTCTTTGCACCAACCGCTGGCATTTCTTGGGCATCTGCCCATCTCCGAGCTGCTTGTGACTTTTGGACTTGGTCCCCTTGTTCCACAGGTACCTTCAGACAGGAATCCATCGTTGTTGCATTGCTGATTTGTGTTTTCCTTGCATTCTCCCTCTAACACGACTATTTTGTCCTTAGGGGAACTTTGGTGCACTTTGCACTCACTTTTCAGGGTCTTGGGGTGGGTTATTTTGCTAACTCTCACTATTTTCTAAGAGTCCCGGCGACCCTCTACAAGGTCACATAGGTTTGGGGTCCATTCGTGGTTCGCATTCCACTTCTGGAGTATATGGTTTGTGTTGCCCCTATCCCTATGTTTCCCCATTGCATCCTATTGTAACTATACATTGTTTGCACTGTTTTCTAAGACTATACTGCATATTTTTGCTATTGTGTATATATATCTTGTGTATATTTCCTATCCTCTCACTGAGGGTACACTCTAAGATACTTTGGCATATTGTCATAAAAATAAAGTACCTTTATTTTTAGTATAACTGTGTATTGTGTTTTCTTATGATATTGTGCATATGACACTAAGTGGTACTGTAGTAGCTTCACACGTCTCCTAGTTCAGCCTGAGCTGCTTTGCTAAGCTACCATTATCTATCAGCCTAAGCTGCTAGACACCCTATACACTAATAAGGGATAACTGGGCCTGGTGCAAGGTGCAAGTACCCCTTGGTACTCACTACAAGCCAGTCCAGCCTCCTACATTGGTTGTGCAGTGGTGGGATAAGTGCTTTGAGACTACTTACCACTCTTGCCATTGTACTTTTCATAAGAGAAAAAAATATACAAAACAAGGTCAGTGTATATACACATAGCCAAAAAGTTTTGCATTTCCTCTTTTCACTCTTTTCTAAGTGCTGAAAAGTACTTCTAAACTTTCAAAAAGTTCTTAAAAGTTTAAAAAGTTTTTTCTGTCTTTCCAAAAAGTTCTGAAAACTTTTTTCTCTTTGTCTATCACTTTAACTCTCTCTAAAAATGTCTGGCACAGGCCAAAAAGTTGAACTGTCCAAACTTGCATATGATCACCTTAGCTGGAAAGGAGCAAGGAGTCTCTGCATAGAGAGAGGTTTGAGTGTAGGGAAGAATCCTTCTTTAGAACTGTTAATTAATATGCTTAGAGTACAGGATAAGGCCATAAGTGCCCAATCTGTAGAAAAAGTAGCTAATGGTTCTCAATCTGATCCAGGGACTCCCCCAGGAAAAGGTTCAGGAAAGAAACTTCTCAGCCTGCCCATTACTAGACAGTCTAGCATAGTTGGTACAGAGGTTGAATCACATCATACTGATGATGTGCTCTCACATTATACTGGTAGCCAAGCTGTTAGGGTGCCCTCTGTAAGGGACAGGTCTCCTTCTGTTCATTCCCATCATACCTCTGTATCTAGAAATGTCCCTCCCACCCACCCTGATGACAGATTGTTGGAAAGGGAGCTCAATAGATTGAGAGTGGAGCAAACCAGACTGAAGCTCAAGAAGCAACAGCTGGATTTGGATAGACAGTCTTTAGAAATAGAGAGGGAAAGACAGAAAATGGGTTTAGATACCCATGGTGGCAGCAGCAGTATTCCCCATAGTCATCCTGCAAAAGAGCATGATTCCAGGAATCTGCATAAGATAGTTCCCCCTTACAAGGAGGGGGATGACATTAACAAGTGGTTTGCTGCACTTGAGAGGGCCTGTGCTGTACAGGATGTCCCTCAAAGGCAGTGGGCTGCTATCCTATGGCTATCATTTACTGGAAAAGGTAGGGATAGGCTCCTTACTGTAAAAGAAAATGATGCTAACAATTTCCAAGTTCTTAAGAATGCACTCCTGGATGGTTATGGCTTAACCACTGAACAGTACAGGATCAAGTTCAGAGATACCAAAAAGGAGTCTTCACAAGACTGGGTTGATTTCATTGACCAGGCAGTGAAGGCCTTGGAGGGGTGGTTACATGGCAGTAAAGTTACTGATTATGACAGCCTGTATAACTTAATCCTGAGAGAGCATATTCTTAATAATTGTGTGTCTGATTTGTTGCACCAGTACTTGGTGGACTCTGATCTGACCACTCCCCAAGAATTGGGAAAGAAGGCAGACAAATGGGTCAGAACAAGAGTGAACAGAAAAGTTCATACAGGGGGTGACAAAAAGAGCAACAAAAAGAAGGATGGTAAGTCTTCAGACAAGGGTGGGGACAAATCTAAAAATGAGTCTTCATCAGGCCCACAAAAACACTCTGGTGGGGGTGGTGGGCCCAAACCCTCCTTTAATCAGAACAAGGAAAAGAAACCATGGTGCTATTTATGTAAGATAAAAGGCCATTGGACAACAGATCCCAGTTGTCCAAAGAAAGGCACCACAGCTCCTACCACTACAACCCCTACTGCTACACCTAGTGTCCCTACTAATAGCAGTGGTGGTGGGAGCAAACCTACTAATAGCCAATCCAAGGGAGTAGCTGGGCTCACTTTTGGTAATTTAGTTGGGGTTGGTCTGATTAGGGAGACCACAGAGGCTACTTTAGTCTCTGAAGGGGCTATTGACTTAGCCACTTTGGTTGCTTGCCCCCATAACTTGGAGAAGTACAAGCAACTAACCCTAATAAATGGTGTTGAGGTCCAGGCCTACAGGGACACAGGTGCCAGTGTCACAATGGTGATTGAGAAACTGGTGCACCCTGAACAACACATACTTGGACACCAGTACCAAGTAACCGATGCTCACAACATAACACAAAGCCACCCCATGGCTGTTGTAAATCTCAACTGGGGGGGGGTATCTGGTCCAAAGAAAGTTGTGGTAGCTTCAGATTTACCTGTAGACTGTCTATTAGGGAACGATTTGGAGACATCAGCTTGGTCAGATGTGGAGTTGGAGGCCCATGCAGCAATGCTGGGCATCCCAGGGCATATTTTTGCTTTGACAAGGGCTCAGGCCAAAAAGCAAAAAGGACAGGGAAGCTTGGATCCTGGAACAATGGACCAAGTGCTCCCTAAAACTAGGGCTAGTAGAAGCAAACCACTTCCTACTATCCCTCCCTCTACAGTGGATTCTACTTCTAAGGAAGAAGAATTCCCTCCCTGTGCAGAACCTACACCAGAGGAGCTGGAAGCAGACACTGCTGAGCTTTTGGGTGAAGGGGGGCCTGCCAGAGAGGAGCTGAGTGTGGCACAGCAAACCTGTCCCACATTAGAGGGTCTCAGACAGCAAGCTGTCAAACAGACTAATGGGGATGTCAGTGACTCACACAGAGTTTACTGGGAGGACAACCTCTTGTACACTGAGCATAGGGATCCTAAACCTGGAGCTGCCAGGAGATTAGTGATCCCTCAGGAGTACAGAAAGTTCCTCCTAACACTGGCACATGACATTCCCTTAGCTGGGCACCTGGGTCAAATGAAAACTTGGGACAGATTGGTACCACTGTTTCATTGGCCTAGGATGTCTGAGGACACAAAAGAATTTTGTAAGTCCTGTGAAACCTGTCAAGCCAGTGGCAAAACAGGTGGCACTCCAAAGGCACCCCTTATCCCACTGCCTGTGGTTGGGGTTCCCTTTGAAAGGGTAGGGGTTGACATAGTTGGCCCCCTTGACCCTCCTACTGCTTCAGGCAATAGGTTTATCTTGGTGGTAGTGGACCATGCCACAAGATACCCTGAAGCTATTCCTTTAAGGACCACTACAGCTCCTGCAGTGGCAAAGGCCCTCCTGGGAATATTTTCCAGGGTGGGCTTCCCAAAGGAAGTAGTATCAGACAGAGGAAGCAATTTCATGTCTGCATACTTAAAGGCCATGTGGAAGGAGTGTGGTGTAACGTACAAGTTCACAACACCCTATCATCCACAAACAAATGGACTGGTGGAGAGATTTAATAAAACTCTCAAAGGCATGATTATGGGACTCCCTGAAAAACTCCGCAGGAGATGGGATATCCTTCTACCATGCCTCCTTTTTGCCTACAGGGAGGTACCCCAGAAAGGAGTGGGCTTCAGCCCCTTTGAACTTCTTTTTGGACACCCTGTTAGGGGTCCACTCACACTTGTAAAGGAGGGTTGGGAACAACCTTTAAAAGCTCCTAAGCAGGATATTGTGGATTATGTACTTGGCCTCAGATCAAGGATGGCTGAGTACATGAAAAAGGCCAGTAAAAACCTTCAGGCCAGCCAAGAGCTCCAGAAGCAATGGCATGATCAGAAGGCTGTTTTGGTTCAGTACCAACCAGGGCAGAAAGTGTGGGTCTTGGAGCCTGTGGCCCCAAGAGCACTCCAAGATAAATGGAGTGGACCCCACACAATTGTTGAAAAGAAGGGTGAAGTCACCTACTTGGTTGACTTAGGCACTGCCAGGAGTCCCCTTAGGGTGCTCCATGTCAACCGCCTGAAACCCTACTATGACAGGGCTGATCTCACCCTGCTCATGGCAACAGATGAGGGACAGGAAGAAGACAGTGATCCTCTACCTGATCTCTTCTCTTCCACAGAACAAGATGCTCTTGTGGAAGGGGTAGTTTTGGCTGATTGTCTTACTGCTGAGCAGAAAGATAATTGCATAAATCTCCTAGGACAATTTTCAGAACTCTTCTCCATTGTGCCAGGCACCACTTCTTGGTCTGAACACACTATAGATACTGGAGACAGTTTACCTGTCAAAAGTAAGATCTATAGGCAGCCTGACCATGTCAGGGACTGCATAAAGCAAGAAGTTCAGAAGATGTTGGAACTAGGAGTGGTTGAGCACTCTGACAGTCCATGGGCTTCTCCTGTGGTACTGGTACCAAAACCCAATTCTAAAGATGGAAAGAAGGAAATGAGGTTTTGTGTAGACTATAGAGGTCTCAACTTGGTAACCAAAACAGATGCTCACCCTATACCCAGGGCAGATGAGCTAATAGATACACTGGCATCTGCCAAGTATCTAAGCACTTTTGATTTGACTGCAGGGTATTGGCAGATCAAAATGTCAGAAGATGCTAAACCTAAGACTGCATTTTCTACCATTGGAGGACATTACCAGTTTACTGTAATGCCTTTTGGTTTGAAAAATGCACCTGCCACTTTTCAGAGGTTGGTGAACACAGTCCTGCAAGGGCTGGAAGCTTTCAGTGCAGCATATTTGGATGATATAGCTGTCTTTAGCTCCAGCTGGGATGATCACCTGGTCCACCTTTGGAAAGTTTTGGAGGCCCTGCAAAAGGCAGGCCTCACTATCAAGGCTTCAAAGTGCCAGATAGGGCAGGGTAAGGTGGTTTATCTGGGACACCTTGTTGGTGGGGAACAGATTGCACCACTTCAGGGGAAAATCCAAACTATTATTGATTGGATTCCCCCTACCACTCAGACTCAGGTGAGAGCCTTCCTAGGCCTCACTGGGTATTACAGGAGGTTCATTAAGAACTATGGCTCCATTGCAGCCCCTCTTAATGACCTCACATCCAAGAAAATGCCTAAAAAGGTATTATGGACAGCAAACTGTCAGAAAGCTTTTGAGGAGCTGAAGCAGGCCATGTGCTCTGCACCTGTCCTGAAAAGCCCTTGTTACTCTAAAAAATTCTATGTCCAAACTGATGCATCTGAATTAGGAGTAGGGGCAGTCCTATCACAACTTAATTCTGAGGGCCAGGATCAACCTGTTGCTTTTATTAGTAGAAGGTTGACCCCTAGAGAAAAGCGTTGGTCTGCCATTGAGAGGGAGGCCTTTGCTGTGGTCTGGGCTCTGAAGAAGTTGAGGCCATACCTGTTTGGCACTCACTTCATTGTTCAGACAGACCACAAACCTCTACTTTGGCTAAAACAAATGAAAGGTGAAAATCCAAAATTGTTGAGGTGGTCCATATCCCTACAGGGAATGGACTATACAGTGGAACATAGACCTGGGAGTAGCCACTCCAATGCAGATGGACTCTCCAGATATTTCCACTTAGACAATGAAGACTCATCAGGTAATGGCTAGTCTTATTGTGCTTCGTTTGGGGGGGGGTTGTGTAGGAAAGTACCATCTTGCCTGGCATGTTACCCCCATTTTTCACTGTATATATGTTGTTTTAGTTGTATGTGTCACTGGGACCCTGGTAACCCAGGGCCCCAGTGCTCATAAGTGTGCCTGTATGTGTTACCTGTGTAGTGACTAACTGTCTCACTGAGGCTCTGCTAATCAGAACCTCAGTGGTTATGCTCTCTCATTTCTTTCCAAATTGTCACTGACAGGCTAGTGACCATTTTTACCAATTTACATTGGCTTACTGGAACACCCTTATAATCCCCTAGTATATGGTACTGAGGTACCCAGGGTATTGGGGTTCCAGGAGATCCCTATGGGCTGCAGCATTTCTTTTGCCACCCATAGGGAGCTCTGACAATTCTTACACAGGCCTGCCACTGCAGCCTGAGTGAAATAACGTCCACGTTATTTCACAGCCATTTTACACTGCACTTAAGTAACTTATAAGTCACCTATATGTCTAACCTTTACCTGGTAAAGGTTAGGTGCAAAGTTACTTAGTGTGAGGGCACCCTGGCACTAGCCAAGGTGCCCCCACATTGTTCAGAGCCAATTCACTGAACTTTGTGAGTGCGGGGACACCATTACACGCGTGCACTACATATAGGTCACTACCTATATGTAGCTTCACCATGGTAACTCCGAATATGGCCATGTAACATGTCTATGATCATGGAATTGCCCCCTCTATGCCATCCTGGCATTGTTGGTACAATTCCATAATCCCAGTGGTCTGTAGCACAGACCCTGGTACTGCCAGACTGCCCTTCCTGGGGTTTCACTGCAGCTGCTGCTGCTGCCAACCCCTCAGACAGGCAGCTGCCCTCCTGGGGTCCAGCCAGGCCTGGCCCAGGATGGCAGAACAAAGAACTTCCTCTGAGAGAGGGTGTGACACCCTCTCCCTTTGGAAAATGGTGTGAAGGCAGGGGAGGAGTAGCCTCCCCCAGCCTCTGGAAATGCTTTGTTGGGCACAGAGGTGCCCAATTCTGCATAAGCCAGTCTACACCGGTTCAGGGACCCCTTAGCCCCTGCTCTGGCGCGAAACTGGACAAAGGAAAGGGGAGTGACCACTCCCCTGACCTGCACCTCCCCTGGGAGGTGTCCAGAGCTCCTCCAGTGTGCTCCAGACCTCTGCCATCTTGGAAACAGAGGTGCTGCTGGCACACTGGACTGCTCTGAGTGGCCAGTGCCACCAGGTGACGTCAGAGACTCCTTGTGATAGGCTCCTTCAGGTGTTAGTAGCCTTTCCTCTCTCCTAGGTAGCCAAACCCTCTTTTCTGGCTATTTAGGGTCTCTGTCTCTGGGGAAACTTTAGATAACGAATGCATGAGCTCAGCCGAGTTCCTCTGCATCTCCCTCTTCACCTTCTGATAAGGAATCGACCGCTGACCGCGCTGGAAGCCTGCAAACCTGCAACATAGTAGCAAAGACGACTACTGCAACTCTGTAACGCTGATCCTGCCGCCTTCTCGACTGTTTTCCTGCTTGTGCATGCTGTGGGGGTAGTCTGCCTCCTCTCTGCACCAGAAGCTCCGAAGAAATCTCCCGTGGGTCGACGGAATCTTCCCCCTGCAACCGCAGGCACCAAAAAGCTGCATCTCCGGTCCCTTGGGTCTCCTCTCAGCACGACGAGCGAGGTCCCTCGAATCCAGCGACACCGTCCAAGTGACCCCCACAGTCCAGTGACTCTTCAGCCCAAGTTTGGTGGAGGTAAGTCCTTGCCTCACCTCGCTGGGCTGCATTGCTGGGAACCGCGACTTTGCAAGCTTCTCCGGCCCCTGTGCACTTCCGGCGGAAATCCTTCGTGCACAGCCAAGCCTGGGTCCACGGCACTCTAACCTGCATTGCACGACTTTCTAAGTTGGTCTCCGGCGACGTGGGACTCCTTTGTGCAACTTCGGCGAGCACCGTTTCACGCATCCTCGTAGTGCCTGTTTCTGGCACTTCTCCGGGTGCTACCTGCTTCAGTGAGGGCTCTTTGTCTTGCTCGACGTCCCCTCTCTCTGCAGTTCCAATTTGCGACCTCCTGGTCCCTCCTGGGCCCCAGCAGCGTCCAAAAACGCCAAACGCACGATTTGCGTGTAGCAAGGCTTGTTGGCGTCCATCCGGCGGGAAAACACTTCTGCACGACTCTCCAAGGCGTGGGGGATCCATCCTCCAAAGGGGAAGTCTCTAGCCCTTGTCGTTCCTGCAGTATTCACAGTTCTTCAGCCTAGTAAGAGCTTCTTTGCACCAACCGCTGGCATTTCTTGGGCATCTGCCCATCTCCGAGCTGCTTGTGACTTTTGGACTTGGTCCCCTTGTTCCACAGGTACCTTCAGACAGGAATCCATCGTTGTTGCATTGCTGATTTGTGTTTTCCTTGCATTCTCCCTCTAACACGACTATTTTGTCCTTAGGGGAACTTTGGTGCACTTTGCACTCACTTTTCAGGGTCTTGGGGTGGGTTATTTTGCTAACTCTCACTATTTTCTAAGAGTCCCAGCGACCCTCTACAAGGTCACATAGGTTTGGGGTCCATTCGTGGTTCGCATTCCACTTCTGGAGTATATGGTTTGTGTTGCCCCTATCCCTATGTTTCCCCATTGCATCCTATTGTAACTATACATTGTTTGCACTGTTTTCTAAGACTATACTGCATATTTTTGCTATTGTGTATATATATCTTGTGTATATTTCCTATCCTCTCACTGAGGGTACACTCTAAGATACTTTGGCATATTGTCATAAAAATAAAGTACCTTTATTTTTAGTATAACTGTGTATTGTGTTTTCTTATGATATTGTGCATATGACACTAAGTGGTACTGTAGTAGCTTCACACGTCTCCTAGTTCAGCCTGAGCTGCTTTGCTAAGCTACCATTATCTATCAGCCTAAGCTGCTAGACACCCTATACACTAATAAGGGATAACTGGGCCTGGTGCAAGGTGCAAGTACCCCTTGGTACTCACTACAAGCCAGTCCAGCCTCCTACACTCACTACAAGCCAGCCCAGCCTCCTACAGGGTGGCTAAGAGTGTTGTTATCAGCGTCTGCCACTTGTTCAGGGTGGACCAGTTTCTATATGACCATAGTTACACTGGCTCCTGTGTCCCAGTAGGCCTGAACCTCAGCACCATTTATTAGGGGAAGTTGCTTGCACCTATCGATATTAAGGGGACAAGCAACCAAGGTGGCCAAATCAATTTCACCTTCAGAGACTAAAACAGCATCTGTGGTCTCCCTAACAAAACCAACCCCAACTACATTGCCAATAGTGAGCCCAGCTACACCCTTGGATTGGCTATTAATAGGTTTCCCACCACCACTGCTATTACTAAGGGCACTAGAATTTGCAGCAGGGGTTGTGGTGGTGAGAGGTTTGGTGTTTTTCTTTGGACATCTGGAATCAGTTGCCCAATGGCCTTTGACTTTACACAAATAACACCAAGGCTTTTTAGGTTGATTATTGGAAGAGGATTTGGACCCACCACCCCCAGAGGATTTTTGTGGGCCTGATGAAGACTCAGAATGTTTACTTTTGTCCCACCCTTGTCAGAAGACTTACCATCCTTCTTCTTGCCATCCTTGTCACCCCCTGTATGAACTTTTCTGTTCACCCTCGTTCTGACCCACTTGTCTGCCTTCTTTCCCAATTCTTGGGGGGAGGTCAGATCAGAGTCCACTTGGTATTGGTGCAACAAGTCAGACACACAGTTGTTCAGAATATGCTCTCTCAGAATAAGATTATACAGGCTTTCATAGTCAGATATGTTCCTGCCATGTAACCACCCTTCCAAGGCCTTCACTGAACAGTCCACAAAATCTGTCCAATCTTGAGAGGACTCTTTTCTGGTGTCTCTGAACTTAATCCTGTATTGTTCAGTGGTTAAGCCAAATCCATCCAAGAGTGCATCCTTCAATATTGTGTAGTTGGTAGCTTCACTTTCTGTAACAGTAAGAGTATCCCTACCATTTCCAGTGAAAGATAGCCACAAAATAGCAGCCCACTGCCTTTGAGGGACCAACTGTACCATACAGGCCCTCTCAAGTGCAGCAAACCACTTGTTGATGTCATCCCCCTCCTTGTAAGGGGGAACTATCTTGTGCAGATTCCTGGAATCATGCTCTATAACAGGATTACTATCAGGAATACTGCTGCTGCCACCATGGGGTCCTAACCCCAACCTCTGTCTTTCCTTCTCAATGTCTAGGGATTCCCTATCTAAGGGCAGCTGTTGCTGTTTAAGCTTCAGTCTGGTCTCTTCAACCCTCAACATTTTGAGTTCCCTTTCTAAAAAGTTATCCTCAGGGTGGGTGGGTTGGAAATGCTTTGACACAGATGACAAATGGGAAACTTCAGAAGGGGGACCTGTCCCTGTCTGTCTGGACCCTGGTAACCTGGCCTCTAGGAATAAAGGATGCCCTACTGTGATGGGAACCTCCATTACTACCAGCATTACTAGGTGTCCTACTAGGGGGTAGACCCTTGTCAGAACCCTCCCCAGCTTCCTCAGGGGATTCCTCTGAATCAGACTGGGAAGCTTCTACTAACCTCTCATTGGATGGGCCAGATTGGTTCTGGTCATCCACCATAAGCATGTTAAACAGAAACTCTTTTTTAGGGTTCTTTCCTATAACTAAACTCTATCTAAGCAGAGACTCCTTAAGCTCTCGTATTTCAAAATGTCATAAGTAGCATTGACAGTTTTGGGAGCAGAATCTACCACAGACATGATAGCAAAACAAAAAAGGTTTAGAGATAGGGAGAAGAAAGAAAAAGTTTCTGAACTTTTGAAAGTACAGAGAAAAAAAACGTTTTCTAACTTTTTGAAAACTTTTAGAAGTTTTAAGAAGCTTTTCAGAACTTTGTAAAAATTTTAAGAGTAAAAAAGCAAA